>NW_024429205.1:13673333-14286666 GCF_017639785.1 Mesocricetus auratus | reverse complement strand
AAAACCATCACCAATTTTCCGTAGTTTTTGTGCTATTGGAGATTGAACCGGGCCTCGTGTCTGTTAGATGAGTGCTAATGTTGCTGGGTACCGTTCCCTGTCCTCATCGATAGTTTAGATAGCTTGTTACAGAAGGGCACACATTATTATGATGAACCATCCCGATTGCTGACAGAAGCAGCTTCCTTTTGCAGGCAATGTGAAAGCTCATAAGTGTGAAAACATGTACAGCCAAACTTCAGTGAGCAGTTGTGGAAATATTCACCTTTTTTCCTTTTCTTTTCTTTTCATCTCTGGGTCTCTGCTATAGGGTATTTTGATGAAGCTTTGGAAGATTTCAAGAAGGTGTTAGACCTAAATCCTGGATTTCAAGATGCTGTGTTGAGCTTAAGGCAGACTATTTTAGACAAAGAAGAAAAACAAAGAAGAAATGCTGAAAAAAGTTACTGAAGCATATAAGTTACTGAAATTTTAACTCAAGATCCTTAAGCCTACATCTGATTGACTCTAAGATATACATGGAACTGTTTTTATTATATGTGAGAGACTGCATTATAGAAGTGAAAGTAAAATAATATGTTTAATCAAAGTTATTTCAAGAGAGACTTTGCTGAATAGATCTTTTAATAGAGTAAATAAATAATATCAATGTACATTATTAAAGAAAACATCTAAATTAATATGTATTATTTTTAATAAAGGTTTTATTTTTACCACATATTTTTATTCCCAACTTTTAATTTTTTTTTCACACCCAGGAAAAGGTTGCTGGTAAAATACATTCCCGACATAAACTCCTCATATAGGTTCACCAGTGAATGTATGACATTTGTTTTTCCTGTATACTTAAAACCAAAACCTTCCACTTCAAAGCCTGAGGCAGGAGGATTGCTGTGAGTTTGAAGTCAGTCTAGGCTCAAACAAAACCCAGTAAAATAAGAGAAAACCCAGACAGTTTCTTTTGCTGAACCACTTGAGAATGAGATACTGATGTCATAGTACTTCACCCTAAACAGTTTCGCCTGCATCTCCCTAAGGACAGTTCTTCACAGCCATGCGCCACCGTGACACCTAGTAAAAATAATGCTATAACATGCTCCATATCCAGGCCGCGTTCACATTTCCCCTGTGACTTCAGATAATTGCATCGTGTGCTCATGTCTCAGCGTCTCGATTCCTTCCCCCGGGGTCACCTCCTGCTCATTTTCTCCCCACAGCAGTGGTTTGAGAACTCACTTTACTTAGGGTAATGGACTAAGAGACCAGGACCCTTGGCCTTAGAAATAAGCACCTATCTTACGGGCGAGCAGTTGGAAACAATTCATCCTAACTAAATCATTAGTGGAATGGGTGACGGTCTGAGTACTCAATGTAATTAGTCTCTGTCTCTGGATGATGGCAGCAGCGGTGTTGCTCGAATACTTAGTACGACCAAATGCTGCTCCAAGTCTTTATGACATGAGTCAGGTAGAGAGGGGGGTGACACAAGGGCACACATTAACGCAGAGCTTAATGTCTCTGTTTTGGGTCCTGCCAACAAACACCGGCTCTCACGAACCGGGAAGAACTAACTGGGAGGAAGCAAGCCAAAGGCAGCATGTCCGGTCCCATCTCCAGTTTTGTTTTTATTGTTGCGGTTTGGCATTCTAACACACAGACCCTCAGCTTGAGGTCTCCCCAACTGGATTATTGCTGCTGTGGGAAAGCTGTTCTGGATGGAAACTGGCCCCATTGTAGAGAGAAAGCTCGCTTGCCTGGCATTAGAAGTCCTGTACAGTTCCATGGCTTCGGATGCCATCGCTATCACCACCCTTAACTGGTGGTTAAGGGTTTTCTTTTTCTTTTGAAATGATCTCATGCAGCTGAGAAAGTAATTGCCCTTTTTGTAATTTGTAAATACTATCTGGCAAAATTCATGGAGACTTTGTGCCGCAGGTGAATGAGTATGAAGAGGAAATTAAGTTTGATGGCCATAAATGAAAAGCTGCTCTCGTTTTTTTTGGAATCGCTCACATTTCCCAAAATGATTTATCTCTGATGGGAAGGGAGTTAAAAGAATTTGTTATGTCACATGAAAATAGAAAGCTCCCTTTACAAAAAGCTTTTTGGGAAAAAAAAAAAAGAAAAGAAAGAAAAAGAGAAAGCTGTCATGACCTTGGGAGAGCTAAACACAATTCCACCCAGAGAATCAAGTAATACTTAAACAATTTTATTTTCTCTTGGCTCATGCTCTCTCTTTTTTACTCACGACTGGAATCAGATGTAGTATGAAAAAGAAAACTTGTTAAAACATTTTCATTTGCGTTGCTAGATTTTATTACTCAAAGTTTCTTCATTTCTCAGAAAAACAAAAATCACTGACGTTTGGGTCAACCCTTGCCTCCACTGAGTTTCCCTTGTCTTTTACTGGACAGAACTAAACAGTATGTTTACCACGTTTTATCTTCTCCAGAACTAGGCTTCTCACAGCCGTGGTCCGATTCTCATTGGCTGAGTGATCCCTTGGGTATTTAAGTGTTATTTATCCTCATGATTGTTCCAGTTCCCCTACATCTGCTAGAAAAGTGCCCAAACCTTCCTACCCGGCACCTCCTCCTACCCCCCCCCATGTAAAAAAAAACCCAAAACACAAAGGACTTGCAGTTCGTTATACAAATTGTTTCACAAAGGATAGTAAAATGGAATAAGTGGATTTAAATTACTTTCGAGTTTAGAAAATTATTTGTTGAGAAACATGGAGCTGTTTTTCTCTTCCACGGTTGGAACTGTGTGAAGTCCATGGACTGATTGGACAAGAGCAAACCACAGTGAAAAGAGCAAGCTAGAGTCCCCAGTCAGCCCTCAGTCACGATCTGATTGCCCTTTCTGTGGCTTTCCTGGGTCCTCTGACATTTGCTGGCATCTCTACCCTGCAGCGTTAGCGATATGTCAGTTTGGAGGTTGTAACTCTTTCAGTGGGTACGATATGTTTTTTTCCTGTCACTCAGGGCAAACCAGTTCACTATTTATATTTCACTAAGACTCAAAGTCTTCATCTGCTGAGGCTAGACTCCTTAAAAATTTAACTTGAAGTTTCACATAGCTAAACTTTTCTCTTACTTTATAAGTTTGTCAACCAAAGTGCTTCTGAGTGAAAGCTATTAACAACAGCAAAGAAGTTTACATTTAATTGGAAATTTATACATTCTATTCTATTCCACCTACTTCCCCCCCCCTTATTTTTGTGTTTTGTTCTTTTTGTTTTTCAATACAGGGTGTGTGTGTGTGTGTGTGTGTGTGTGTGTGTGTGTGTGTGTGTGTGTGTGTAGTCCTAGTTGGCCTGGAACTTGCTTTGTAGACCATGCTGGCTTCAAACTAGAGATCTGTCTCCCAAGGGCTGGGACTAAAGGTGCATACCACCATACCCGACTTAACTTCACAAATAGAAAAATAAATCAGTGACAAGTGTCTATAACAATGTAAACAATCACTTTGCATATAAATTTATAGAATCATTGTTTCCTTTTTTCCTGAAGTATTATGAAACAGTTTTATTGGGATATAACTTACATATTCAACCAGCCCATTTGAAGTTTTGGTTAGGAGGTTTTAATTATATTCAGAGTTTCCGCACTAGTTTTTAAAAACCTATTTTCAGGCTTCCAGGGTGGGGGTATCCCATGGTCTTACCTTCTAAGTCAATGCAGAAAAATGTCTTTAGTTGAATTAAAGACTAACCACAAGCTGCTTCAAACAGCACATATATGAGCCAGATCAGAGCCGCCTCTCCTGGTTTTCTTTAAATGTACCACATGGTCTAAGCCTTTATGATAGTCTCTGCTCAGAAACTTGAGTGGAGGGAATGGGTTATACCTGCCAGGAACAATAATGTTAGATTTACTTGGGTTGTTTGAATTAACAAATGATTGTTTTTGAAAAATTAATTGCTGGGGCTGGAGTGATGTCTTAGTAAGAACATTTGATGCTCTTCAGAGGACCCTGGTTTTAATTCCTAGAATCCACATGGTGACTCACAACCATTCCTAATTCCAGGTCCAGGAGATCCACTGTCACTACCTGGCCTCCTCTGGCTCTCCATGCATGTAGTGTGCGGACAAACACACACAGATGAGACACCTATACACATAAACCCTTAAACCGGTTGCTGAGATACGTGATGTGAGAACCCAGAGAAGAGCACTTTGAACTGCCTGTGCACCTTGTACAGTCTTAATGTCTACATAGGCTTAGATTTTAGTGTTTTCCAGTTAGTCAGGGAAGTGGCTTCCCAGAGCGAAATGGCAGTGGAGCAGACGGAAGAGAGGTTTGCAGCACTTCTTAGCCAGGGTTCGGGACCTCAGAACACTCTTCTCTCAACATCGATGAAGGAGGATGATTGATACAGTTATTATTGTTTTTTTCTGTGTAAGATTTTCTTAGTAACATTAAAAAAAACTCATGCTTTTTAAAACGATAGGAAAGTAAAAACGCAGCACCAAGGGCCAAAGACAAATGATAGAAACCTATAAGTGAGGTACCAGGAGGTAGAGCCTGGGAATATGCAGATGGCATTAGTGATGCCAGCGTGTGTGCACACAGCCGAGGGGTGGACACCATCTTGGGTTCTACAGAGGGAGAAGCTGAGCCCAGGACAGTCAAGAACTTCCCGAGTCCATACAGACATCTGGAATAACAGTGTCAATCAGTTTTTATTCTGGCACTGGCATCAACTCAAAGTAGATATGTAGATTTTTTGGTGCCAATTAAGAAAATAAATTGCTCATAAAATGTTTTGGTGCCATCAAGGTGAGTATCCACGCAACGTTACATTTATTATTGCTTTTTATAGTGGAGCATTATTGCAAGGCTAGAATTGCTTGTGGCTCATTCTCACTCCTGATTGAAAACAGACACGGGAGATGGTGAAAAGCAGATTAATATTAAGAGCAAACTCCACTTGGAAACTTGAAAGCCACTGCTGCCAATATGTAGATTTGTGTCTTATGCTAAGAAAAGGCATCCAACACTTAGAAAGACGAGTGCATGCTCTTTCAGCATCACAGACAGCCCAGTCGGACAGACCCACCCAGGGACTATTGCATTCTGTTGATTGAGACCCAGGCTGACTGAGGTTACATGGACTTGTCCAGTTTTGTCCAGAGGGCATGCAAATGAATCATCTGGTAGGCAAGATAACCCCAAAGGTTTGCTTTGTTGCCCTCCAGAGCACCAACCAGTGTTGCATCTAAGAGGGCAATGCGAGTTCTGTGTCTGGGTCCTCCCTGCATTGCCTGCGAATCCTCACGTACTCTCAGCTCCTCAGGGGTCTTCCATTAATGCTGTGATTTCATTCTGTAGTCTTTCTTTCTTTCTTTCTTTTTTTTTTTAATTTAGACTTATTTGCTTGGTATGTATACAGTGTTTTGCCTGCATGCCAGAAGAGGGCACCAGATCTCATTAGAGACGGCTGTGAGCCACCATGTGGTATTGAACTCAGGTCTTCCCGAAGAGCAGTGAATGCTCTTCACCTCTGAACCATCTCTCAACAACCCCCCCATTCCATATTCTTATAGGAGTCATATTTAGCTTAAAAAGTTTAATATTTGACAGTACTATTGAACAATTTAACATCTTAGCTAGAACTTCTCCTTATGCAGTCCTGTTATTCCTAGCAGAAACACTGGTGAAGAGGGCCCCAAGGGGTCTTTTCCTGTTGTCACTTGTGCGGAGCTTTAACTGTGCACCGGCTGGTTTGACGGTACACCAGCTGAAGCAATGTGCAGGGGAGCCTGCACCTTAAGACACACAGAAATGTAGCCCAGCTATAGACGAATATCTGTGAAATGCAAGGCTCGCCCATGGTTTCCGCTCTCACTCTCGTAGTCACCACCACCTACAAGCGAAGGATTATGTTGTACACATCATTAAGCAGTTTGAGTTATTTTAATATCATGGTCATGTTTACACAGTTGATATAAACCACACTAAAAACCCATTTCTTCTGTTTTGTTATGAAGTCCATGCAGGGTAATAATGATTGAGCGTTACACCAGCTGAATATGAAAACCAAGATGCCACCTAGCCCAAACATGCCCTTTACCAGGCAATAGCTTTTAATCAGCATAACTAGAAAGCGAGGTTTCAAATTACCTCTATTCCTGCTGGTCACATCTTCAGAGAATACCTTTAGCTCTGGTTGGGTATGGTGGTTCGTGCCTGTGACCCCAGCATTTGCGAGATGGGTCTGGAGTTGAAGGTCATTCCTTGGCTACATAGTGAGTTCAAGGCTACCCTGGACTGCACAAAACCTTCCCTCAAATCCTTCCCTCAAAACCAGAATTTGGTTCTGTCGTTGTCTTAGTGGGCATTCTTTCTAGACAGTTTTGGATGGCTGGTACCAAGAATGCCCTGAAGGTGTTCTTCTGAACATGTTTCCACTTGGTGCAAAGCTCTTTGGAGGATTACCGAGTTTTTGAGGCACACACTTCCCTTGGCTGATGTCTGGGGCCCACTCCAGGCCCACAGAACACTGTCGTGCACTTCCATACCTCACCCCCATCCTGTTAACCTCCTCCCATGGACCCAGGTCCCAGCGGTTTTCATCACAGCCTTGGTAGCTGCATGCCAAAAATCCATCCCCTGCTTGTGTCGTCCAAGCTTCCTGCTTTGCTCTCATCCAAAGTGTGTTTCCACACGGCCCCAGAGTGGGGTCCTCCACGTGTGACAGTTGCGGCACAGTTATGCAGATCCTGCAGAGGCCGGCACTGCAGAGCCTGGCCTTCACTGTCCCTCTGGGGACCCCTCACTCCCTAGCTTTGCCGTGGCCTTTCTGCTATCACCTGTTCAGAAGCACACGTCTCACTCACCCCTCCGTGCCTTTATAGTCTATCTACGTAGACTGTGATTTATTTGTTTTGTCTATGTGTCTGCTCCTCCCCGGCAGGTGAGTTATGGGGACAGCCATCTGGGTCTGCTTTGTTCATCGCTTTACCTGCAGCTCCTGGGACTGCCATGGGTCTCAGCTGTGTGGAGTGGATTAAGGAGCCAGTTTTCATAATCTGCTCATGCACCTGCTCTTTAGGTTTTGTAGATTAATCCCTGGCTAATAGGGATGGGGTGGACCAATGCTTGGCCCTTCTCGGTTGACCTTGGAAGTTGGGCCTAATCTACAGTGAAGTTTTCATTTTCCTTAAAGCAATTGACTCTTAGGGTTTAATTTAGGAAAAGAAAGTCCCCAGGGATGGTTAATTTCAACAGTGATTTTTTTTTAAGTACAACTTCGTAACAGGTGCCTGTGATGGGTTGAACTGTATTATTGTGAGTGATAGGATGAAGGCTTAACTACAGATTCCTTGTGTGTGACCTTACATATCTAAGTAGTATGACGGAAAGGATGGGTCCCTAAGCCAATGACTGATGTCCTTATGTAACATCACCCTATATGACACGTGTCTTTAGAATAAGAAAGACATTTGGACAAAGATACAAAGAAGAATACTTGTGAGGCTTTTGCAAATTATGATCCATAAGCCAAGGGTTGTCTGGGGCTTTGAGAAACTGAAAGTGGCAAGGAGAATCCTTTCCTGGAGGTCTTGGGAGGACCAGGGTCCTGTCTATACCTTGACTTTGTACTTCTAATCTCCAAACTATGAGAATACACAATTTAGCGTTATTACTTTGCCATGACAAATGTTGGGGAAACATGACCATATCCAGTAAGTATGAGTTCAGTTTTCAAGGGGCAGGATTTTGGCACAGGTGCCTTTGTGTTCTTGTACCCACAGATGTAGCCCTGTTGAAGAGAAGGTGTGCCTTTTGTTGGAGCAATCTTATAAACAAAAGATTTCCAAGATAGGGGGAGAGAGAGAGAGAGAGAGAGAGAGAGAGAGAGAGAGAGAGAGAGAGAGAGAGAGAGGCCGTATCTTTGATCGTGCCCTTGACTGAGGAACCTATGACTAAGCATTGTACAAACATGCTGGTTTGCTCTGGCTGCCTGCTGAGACACTCACAACCACCCCGTGTGGTTTCGAGACACTCCAGTCTTGGAGAGCTGAAGCCCTTCTGACTCGAGATTGGAAGAGTGGGAGTCACCCCAGGCTGCCAAAAACAAAGCATTACTAGCAAGCCAGGTGACAAAATATCCAAGTTGGCTGCCAGGCTGGGCTGGGAGCTGTCAGTCTGGGGCTCACAGAATAGTAATTATTTCCATCACAAAGACCAGCTGCCAGTAGACTCACTGGAGTCAGACCAGCCTCTTGAACTGGGAGGCGCTTGCGTGTGGTACCCCAGCCTCCATCTGTCACTCCAGCCTGCCAGTGGTCACTTCTCTCCCTTCGGTCTTCTCATCCCTCACTTCCTGCTTTTCTCAGTGTTCTCCCCAAAGAATACCATCTCTCTCCTTTACGTAACCTTTGCTTGTCCTTCAAGAACCAACCAACAACTACCATCAAACCTTAGCCATCAGTATCACCGCCTTCCCCCACCCCCACCCCGTGCTAGCTCACTCCTCGTTTTCCAGTTCCCACTGCTCTCATGCTCTAAACAGGGGGTCTTCGGCTTCTGAGCATGCGCACAGGGAGTGGCCGTGACATGGCCTGGGCTCTGCTAGACATGTCGACTCTTGGAGCTGGAGGTATATATACGCTGAGTGGCAGGGTCTGTGTTAGCATGTGTGGGCCTCTGAGGATAAGGAGGAGGGAGGGAGGAGGGAGGAGGGGAGGAAGAAAGGAAGGAAGGTACAAGGAGGGCAGTCAAGGAAAGCAGGTTCTAAAGAGGCTGCAGGTCACTGGAATTTGCGCTGAATCCACTGCATCCGTAGGTGGTTCTGATGGGAAACTAAAGGCTAGGCTTTGCGGCTGTGCTACTCCGTGCCTGGTGTCCAGACCAGCAGTTTCAGCGACACCCAGAAACTTCGGAGAGGTGAAGATGAGGTGGGTGGGTTTAGATCCCACCTCAAAGCAGCTGGATTCGACTTCCTAGAGTGTGGGCCCAGCGAGCTAAACAAGCTGCGTGGAGACTCTCCCGTACATTCAAGTCTGAGGAGTTCGGATCCAGTTAACATCTGGTCATGCCTTTTCATTCCAGGTTCATCTCTCCTGAGAGATGGGAGCTGAGCTCAAGAGACAGGTGGCTGTGTCTGGGCACTGGCCGTCTCCTTTTTATTTTTTACATTTATTTATTTATTATGGATATAGTGTTCTGCCTGCACGTGTGCCTGCCAAAAGAGGCCACCAGATCTCACTGCTGTAGATGGTTGATGTGGTTGCTGGGAATTGAACTCAGGATCTCTGGAAGACCATCTAGTGTTCTTGACCACTGAGCCATCTCTCCAACCCAACCTTGACTCTCTTCTAAGCATGGGAAGATAGACACCCCAGGGTCACCAGTGAGTTCTCCTCCCCCACCGCTCTCTGAACAAGCATGTGGGTGCTGGGAAGGAGGGGTGGGCAGCTGGAAGAGGACTTCTCTTCCTGGGTCTTGGGTTGAGTCTTCAGGGGTGGTGTGCTCCCACTCTTAAATCAGAGGTCATCTTTACCATGTAATTTTCTTATCTTGGCCCAGCCTGACTCGACCCAGAACTCTGTCTCCAATAGTTTTTTTATTTTTTTATTTTGGTGGGTTTCCTCCCTGGAAAAGAAGTCACTTTTATTTGCTATTAAAATAAGCAATGCTGGCTCACTTGCTTTTTCTGGATCAATAAGTCCTTCATCTGGGCAGTGGCCGAGCTGGCTCCTGAGCCCGAAGTATCACAGAGAAGGAATCTCAGACATGACTAATGTATAGTCCTCCTCGACGTCCTACCCATGAGCTCTCATAAATTGCTGCTATGTTCCATCAGCCTCAATTACCCGCCACAACAGAGTCCCAGCCTGGAGAGCAGCCTGTCCCTGCCCCAAGTGCTCTTCCTTCTCCGACTAGCTTTCTGATTGCCAGACTAATTCCTTTCGAATTGCTTAATGGGTGCACAGTTTTCATTGGGAGTCTCAGGATGCTGGAACTGGAAGGAACCAAAGAAGTCATCTGCTTATTTATTTTGCAGGTAACAGGTGGTGGTGGTGGGGGGAGTTCCGGGTTAAAGGTTATGCCGTTGGTTGACAATAGACTGAACACAGCGTTGATCACTTCAGCAGTAATGACTTTCGTTGAGTGGAGGTCCATTAACCTTGAAACCAAATTTTCGTCCACCCCAGGATCCAATTCTTCTACCAGGACTGTTCTCCAGGGAAAGGGCTCATGGCCAATATACCAGTATTTTTTTCATTACCAGGACCAAATTATTCAGCATAGACAACTTAATGGAGGGAAGGTTTCCTTTGGTTCACAGTTCAGTGGGTTTAGACCACCATTGTTTGGCTCCATGTGCTTGGACTGAACTTCAGGTAGTAGGAGTGCATGACAAGGACAGATGTTCACATCGTAGGTAGACAGGAATCAGCCAGAAAGGAAGTGCCAGGGTGATGAGCTTCCAAGTACCCTTCCCTAGTGACTCACTTCCTAGAGCCAGGACCCACCTCCCAAGGCCCCTAGAGCCTCCCAAGATAGTGCCACCAGCTGAGGGCCAACCATTTAAGATGGGAGCTGGTGGGGGAGGGGCATTTCTAACCCAGGTCGCAGGCACTCAGGTTACATTCTGAAGGTGGGCAGGAGGCCCACAGGGCAGAGCTGAGTTATGGGGTGCATGTCTCAAACTGAAGACCACAACAAAGGGAGCTGGTATAGAGAACGCTGGGAGGAGGGGCTTCTAGCCCTCCTCCCCCACATTTCCACGCACAGTAATTTCATTTAGACCCTGAAATGCGGAGTAGGTGCAGAACCATCATCCAGTAAGAAGATGCCCACAACTTTCTATGTGTTCCCGTTGAAGCTGGGTGCCACGCCAGCAGGACTGACACTTTTTCCTCTTTGGGAAGACAGGCAATCAAGGAGTTTGCTTAGGCTGCAGTTTAAGTTAGGAGATGGCCAGTTCCCTCCCTCCCTCCCTCCCTCCCTCCCTCCCTCCCTCCCTCCCTCCCTCCCTCCCTCCCTCCCTCCCTCCTCCCTCCCTCCCTCCTCCCTCCCTCCCTCCTTCCCTCCCTCCCTCCCTCCCTTCCTCCGTCCTTGTCTCCCTCCCTCCATCCTTGTCTCCCTCCCTCACTCCTTCCTATACTTAAATTCCTCCAAAGGTGACCAGCTTGCTCTGGTTGGCCCATCCCCTTTTCATCCCAGAGTCAGCCTTCTCTTTTGCCACACAGGCAACAAGAGTTCTTTCCAGGAGCCACACTGGCTTCATGGGCCCAGACTGAGGTCCTGTCATACTTCCCTGTAGGCAGCTGGCACCTGGCTAGACAGCCACCTCTGCAGCCTGGAGGTGGAGGAGGACTAGAGGGCAGGGCCCTGGGGCTGGGTGTGGCTTCGCCAGCTGCTGCCACGTTCCATTTTACTGTGGCGCGTGGGTTACAGGAGCACGTGGCCTGCCTTGTTCTCCTTCGTTTCACAGCGTCAAGAACTTAAGGCACGAGGGAAGAGAACAGGAGGATAAGTGAGCCAGCCTTGATGAGAGCCAGCACTTGCTACTTCTGCTTTGGGATAAATTTAGCAGTAAGGTTCAAAAACTCAGAATGAACTCAAGGCATAAGGAACGCACATTGCAGGGAAATGGGAAATGGGAAATGGGTTGCTTCATGAGCAAGCAGGCTTAGATAACAGAGAATAGGAGTGCCCATCCATGGTCTTGCTAGGCTCAACAGTGCTGGGGTTTGAAGGCCTTTGAACCACTTGGGTAGGCAGATCTAGAGGGGATGCCTGGCTTCTCTGGGAGAAGGACTGTGTTGGACTGCAGCTTAGAGAGATGGACTTGCTCGACCAACAACAGAGCTTCAGATCTGGGACAGGGACGGACAGGGATGGGGCGGGCATTGCCACAGTGAGCTTGGGAGTGGGGTGGGGGAAACACTGCCCTTCTCCCATTATTAGAAGAGCTTCTAGTCCTTTGCAGCTTTTAGACAAATGACACACAAATCCCATATCATCAGCCCTCTTTTTAGGAAAATCTCTCACAAAACCACCCCTTTGCATGTAAACTGTTCAGCACTCTGCTTGATGTTACAATTTTTTTTCCAAATCCTGACACTGAGCTAGGTTCTCAACAGGGGAGAATCCAGCATCTTGACATTTTTTAGGGCCCAGGAGAGATTTAGGCAGCCAGGGTTCTTCACTCCCAAGGCAAGTAGGCCCCCCACTCCCTTACAGCTAGCCAATACCTGATGCTTAGCTAGGTTAACGAGATGGACCACCCATTTTTACAGGGAGAAACATGGCTCTTCTGAGATGTTGCACGGGCCAGGAAAGAGTGTGGGCCGAGCTGAGGGCTGCGTCCATTACAACATGACCGGGAATGGGGGCCAGCTTGGTAACTGGGCTCCAGGGGAACATTCTTACGACCTCCTTCAAGGCTTGCTTCAAGAACCTGGCCAGTGAGGGCTCCAAATGAGAGGCTGCATTTAAGCCGTTAGATCGCCTAAGTCTTGCGTGAACTCTCAGAGTTGAGATAAACACGGACCCCCAAGGTGAAGATGGATGTCACTGGAAAATAGTTACGAGGAAACTTTACGAGCAATATGAAGTAGGGCAGAAATATGTTCCTAAGAAGATTGGCAGGCCTGAGAAGAAAGAGTAATCAAGCTACAGAATGGGGATAAGAGCTCACACAGAGAGGAGAGTTCCCCAGCAGCCCATAGGACTAGGCTAGTACCCTCCAGGCTGACTGGGTCTCCTCTGAACTCTGGTCCCTTCTGGGGTTGGGCAGTCCCTCTCAGGGCTATGCTGGTCCTTCAATTCTAGAATGGTTCTCTCTGCTCTGAGTTCCCTTTCTCAGGGCCCTGAAGGTCCACTTAGGGTTGGGATCATCCTCTTTGGCCAGGACTGGTCTCCCCAGGGCTGGACTGACTCCCTTAGTGTCCCGCTGATGCCCATCAGGCCTGGGCCAATCTCCTTGGGTGGGGGCCTGTAGGGCAGTCTTTTCTACTTAGTGGCTCCAGACGGAATTACAGAGCTTCCAATGTTTTTTTCTAACTAGTAGGTCAGTCAGTACCACAATAGTTACATGGTGTCCCCGAGTCAATCACTTAATTTTACTAAACCAGTTCTGAGCCAGCAGGGGCTCAAGGACCTCTGTGGAGGTAGGTGGCTGAGAGTTTTCCCAACTGGGGAAGGCCAAGGCCTATGAAGCAGAACTCTGCTGATAAGAAAGTGGCGGTTGGTGGATGGTAGGGGTAGGTGGGGGTGCAGGTGGGGATTGGCTGTGTGCTTGGTTAAATATGTTTATTACTATTGGGAGATTTTGTATCTTCATGGGATGGTTTACAATTCAGTTCCTCATGGATGGACCTCACAAAGTCCAGGGTGGACCTCACTGTGACCAGGGAGATGGCCAGACTAGACTACAGTTTTATTGTTTTTTCCCCCCCAGGGAGGAAAATGATAGTTTCTGGTTAGCAGGGAGTTCAAGCAATAGGCTTTCTTCCGAGGTACCACCAAGGCTCTGAACTTCTGGGACCCAGGCTGGCAGATCTAGAAAAACAGCTCCCTGGCTCAAGTTTAAGGTGAGCTCAGGGTGGGCACGTGGTAGAGGTAGGAAGACCAGGGCATCTGCACTCATGAACCTTCATCCAGGACTTCTAGAAGGCTAATCAGACTCGTTCAATGTTCAAAAAATGCCTGGAAATTAGCATAGCCAGACACTAGACAAGTCTGATGGGTGAGAGCCAGACGTTTTTTTGGCCAGAGAGCCTTCAGAACTCACCCAGCTCGGCATACAAGGTCTCAGGCAAGAGTTCCTGGGGCAGAGGGAACAGACGGGGCCAAGGGAGACACAGCTGATCCCCAGAGATCTGCTGAAGGCTCTCTGCAGGAAGGACAGACAGAGTGTCATCATTACTGGGTTGGGATGGACATGCCTTCCTGTCTTCTCGAAGGACAGAGACACTCGCAGTTTGAGCAGGAGTTAATTAGGCAAAACAAACACTCCAAAGAGGAACTAAGCAGGTCCCTAAGGCCAGCCACAGCTTAATGGGATTTGGTTGTAGATTTAAAAGGAACTTCTCAATATTTGAGGTAGGTGGACTATTTATGGGGTAAGGCTCCTCCTCTGTCCCAGATTAAGGATGGAGTGAGTCTCTCCTTTAGGGTATTTCTTTCTGTGATTTCTGCCAAAGAGCAAAGGTATCAAAACCACAATGCAAGTTTTTACTCTAACACTGTTGGGTCTTCTGAGGATGTAGACCCTTAGTGCTTACATTGAGGATAAAACCACGGTGCCCCAGTTTCTGATCTATTGTCCCTCCAAGGATGCTTAACCACAAGAGACATTCTGACCCTCAAGAGACTGGCCAAGGACAGGTGAGGGGTGTAGCCAATGGTTGCTCTGCCCCACCCCTGGCTCAGTGTTGCAGCCTTCAGGAACCATGGCATCCATGATCACGGATACTTGTTAACACAATGAATAGATTTTTTTTTTATATAAAAGTGTGTGTGTGTTGTGTTTGTGTTGTGTATGTGTGTGTTGTGTGTTGTGTGTTATGTTTGTGTGTGTATTGTGTGTGTTATGTTTGTGTTGTGTATGTGTGTGTGTTTTGTGTGTGTGTGTGTGTGCACGTGTGCATGCATATGGTGCATGGGTAAGCGTGAGAAGGCAAGTCTCCTTCCAAGGTGTGTGTTCTGAGAATGAAACAGAGGTCATCAGGCTTGGTGGCAAGCGTCTTTACCGTCTGAGCCATCTTGCCAGTCCTCCAGGGTCTTGAGACAATGCATAGCCACAGCGGGAGTCAGAAGGGGGTGGCAAACCCTGCAGAAGAGACACAGGATCATTGACCACACCTGATATCAGGGCTGATGCTGGGGGAGCCGGTCAGGGCAGGGCTGCCTCATAGGTGTGAGGTGGGTGTGGCAGATAGAGGAATAAAGGGATCCCAGAGGGCGGGCTGCATCATTGCCAATCCTTCTGGGTTGGAAGAAGTTTGCCCTGGGGACACTGGGTCATGGAATTTCACAAAAGTCTTTTTGTTGTTGTTACCCATAAGGTAGGGACAGGCTTCATTCCGTAGAGCACTGGGGTTAGCTTTATCCCTCAGTTCTCCATCCTTGGCTAATTAGGGGACCCATTAGAAAAGGCAGGGTCTGATCCCCATGGCCCCTGTAAGAACTTCACCCGGACTCTTTGAATAGCACAGCAGTGGTCACTTTCATACTGATCTTTATTGACCTGGGAGAGCAGGGTCTCTTGAAGACCTCCAGCCGGGTCCAGGGTCAAAGGCGGCCCAGGGAGCAAAGCGCAGGGCCAGCAAGGAGAACGCGTAGCACAGAGCGGATGCACACATAGGCAAGGAGGACGGTCGGGGCAGTAAGGAGGACGGTCAGGGCAGAAAGGAGGACGGTCAGGGCAGAAAGGAGGACGGTCAGGGCAGTAAGGAGGACAGTCGGGGAAGTCAAGTCAGCGACGTCTTCTGGGCAACGCTGGGCACGTGCACACTCCTGCGGGGCTTTAGGCTATGCCCTATGCAGCTGTCAGCTGCCGGCACTTAGCTCTAGGAGAGTATCCCCAGTTGTGTCTCTTATGTAAGGCAACCACCTTTGGTGGCCCTGAGAGGCAGGTACAAGCTGTAAGTGACCTGGAGTGTTGCCCATGTGGCTGTGAAACATTTGACGTCTTGCTAGTGCTAACCAAGGAACTGAGTTGCTAATTTCACTGAAATCAATTAAAAATGCCTAATTCAGGGGCTGGAGAGATGACTCAGTCCAAACAAAGCTTATTAGGCAGACAGGGGTTGCCGGGCTCCCCAAACCCCAGTATCTAGGTAAAAGCTGGGTGGTATGTAGCTATAAACACAGCACTGGCGGCTGGTGTGGAGCCAGGCAGGTCTCCCAAGCTCCTTAGCCAGCCGGTCCAGCCAAATGGGCGAGTTCTAGGCCCAGGGTATTAAAGCAATCGGGGACTGGCATCGACTTCTACTTTTTACACGCGCGTGTTTGCACATACGCACAACACGTCTCTGCATGCGCACGCGCACATACACATGGATATGTAGCGAGGCATGCACCACACACAGACACTTCTAATTCAGTTGCTAGAAATCGTTACTGTGTGTTTGGAACAACAAATTCGAATTTAAAGTCTGTGCAAACGGCAACTGTGGAGCCTGTGCGATCTGAATCAAATATTTCTGATGAAAGCGTCGTGCTCACTGTAAGTGTTAAATAAATACCAGATTGGGAAGGCTCTGTTAAAAGAGAAGAATGCAAACCATCTCTAACATTTTTATATTGATTATGTGTTGAAATGATAATATTTTGGATACATCGGATCAAATAAAATCATATTAAACTGAATGTCACTGGCTCCCGTCAGTTTTTAGTCCTGTGGTTTGGACAGTTTTTCCCCAAACTCTCTAGGCTTCAATTTCGCCTTAGCTACAGTTACTGAGGGGAAAGACCCTCCAGGGTCATCATAGAGGGTGTTGGCTGAAGACGAGGATGCTTGGAGGGAGGAGGTCTCCAACCACACAGTGAGCCTGGCCTTCGAAGAGTCAGAGCCCCAAAGGCAGACAGGAAGTATGGCTTAGGAAGGACCTAGAAGATGCCCTCAGGATTAGCAATTGTGAGAAACCCCAGAACGGGCATGTCTTGTCACTTTCTGGAAAGTCTCCTGGCTGAGTGTTCCTCACCTGGGCACTGGGCTTTAGGCTCTACTTTGGGCTAGGCTCAGGGAGGGGAGCACAGAGGGAGAGTCGGCCTTTCTTCTCTAGGTGGTTCCAGTGTTTTCTAGTTAGCTGAAGAGGTTGGGATGAGGTTATGGTGGACAGGAGCTTCTAAGAGGGGCTTACTGTGGTATGTGCGTGGGTACGTGTGCACGTGTGTGTATGTGTGTGTGTGTGTGTGTGTGTGTGAGAGAGAGAGAGAGAGAGAGAGAGAGAGAGAGAGAGAGAGAGAGGGAGAGGTTTGTCTCCCCCCTTCCACTCCCTTTCCTGCTCTCTCTGCATGATCAGGTCCCTGAAACTCAGGACTGGGGAAGGGCTGGGTCTCCTTGGTTACCACCTCCACACCCCTGCAGCGGTCTTAGATCCCTCATGATTTTCTGTAGCACACCTGCTGAGAGGAAGGTCCCTCGCCTGGGTGTTTTACAACGTATCGTCACATCTTCAGATTATTCCAGAAGGGTCACATGGCACAATAGATGAGCAGTGAAGTAACTGTTGAAGGCCACAGAGCCAGGAAGGGCAGAGGCAGGATTTGAACCTCTTCTGTCCGACAGGAAGAGCCAGGGTCTTGAAAGTTGCTTACTGAGTCTCAGAGCTGCAGATGCCCTCGAAGTGGTTTATTAGAACCCCATCTACTGTATAGCCACTCCCCTGAATGAGAGCATTCCCACCGAGGGACTCGGAAACTCAGAAAACTAAAGATTCGCATGCACGCTGCTCCCAGTCCCTACCGGCTGCATCAGCCCTACACAGCTGCTGGCCGAGGAGCCCCTTCAAGTTGGACAGGAGGTTCCAGGGTTCCAGGGTGGTTGTTGTCTTGAGTCTGTCACTCATGGACTCATGGTCACCTGGACTTTTTAGTGATGCTGTGGTCTTTAAGTCACCATGCACCTGAATGTGACCCCACCCACCCTCCTGTAAGTAAACCCAGTAAACTCAGGTTTTGGTGGAATTATTTCTTTGTTCTGTTTTTGGTTCCCTAAATAGACCTTTGTCACGTCTCCCTGGGGAAGGACCATAAACACCATGTCCTCCCTCCTCTAATTCAGGGTTAGGGAGCATGAGTCAAGGATGGGGTGGGGCTTGTTTTAGGGCTCTGGGGCACAGCCTAAGGCTCTGGTTCTTGTCTCTTCCCTCCTGCAGGATCCTGGAGACCTCGGTCCGTGTGTGTGTGTGTGTGTGTGTGTGTGTGTGTGTGTGTGTGTGTGTTAAAAATTACTTAGGGTGTATGTCTGTGTGCCATGTCCTAGCAGTGTCCACAGAGACCAAAAGAGGGCACTGGATTCCTCTAGAACTGGAGTTTCAGACTGTTGTGAGCCACCATGTGGGTGCTGGGAATTGAACATGGGTCCTCTACTGGATCATCTCTCTAGTCCTGCAAGGTGTGTTCTTGAAAAAGTCTATGAATGTGGCTTGATATCCCGCAAGGGGAGAAGACTTTGATGTCCCCCTATAGTCTGGGGAGATCAGAAGGTGGGCAACTCACATCTAGCACTGTACTGATACTTGGCGGAAGTGGCCGAGGTGCCTGTTGTTTCATAGACCTGCCTGCTGGCCTAGGGCTGCAATTTCAACGGTGGCCACTAGGTGTCGCCATCACACCATGAGTGGGCCTCTCTTAGCGAGCCAGGGACAGGTGTGTGTACCCTAGTTCAGGCATTGTTCTGAAGGCAGTGGGTCCATCTGATTGGGTCACAGCGTGGCTGCTGCTTATAACTGGGACTTTAGATGGCATGTTTTCCCGTGGAGGTTCTCAAGGCTTACTAACTGGATGTCCAGCCTTTGTACCCTGCAGTGCCTAGGCTCAGCACCCTTAGGTACCGGAATGCATTTATATAACTGGGGCTTATATAAATCCCCGAGACTCTGATATCTTGATATGGCTGACACCTTTGGAACAATCAGCTGCTCGGCTCCCACACCTCATAGACACGGGTCTGGCCTCTCCACCTTTTGGCTCATAGGGAGGCTGGTGGAAAAAGCCCCCACTCCCTACACCCCCATGCTGCCCATCCATAGATAGGTCCCTGGAGATGCCAGGGGACTGATGTATTGTTTTTGAAACTATAATTACAACATGTCTCTTCTCCAAGTTCTCCTATATCACCCATCCCAAATGCTTGCCTTCAAATTCATGAACATGCATTCATTGTTACTGAATGTATAACACACGCACACACATTTCTAAGCATAACATGCTCAGCCTATATAATATTACTTGTGTGTGTTTTCATGGCTGGCCATTTGACAGTGGGCAGCCAATTCGTGTGTTCTTCCCTGAAAAGGACCCCCTCGGGTAGTGATACTTTAAAGTGACCCATCTGGTCGAGGCTGAGCTCTGCGGTGTTGTTCATCCTGTTGTAGACACTCTTTACAGAAGGTAAAACCATGTCTGTACGTATTGAAGCCCTGACTGCCCCCTTCCCCGAGTGAGGCTTGATTTGGAACTAAAATCCTTGTAGATATAGGTAAGAGAGTGCCAGTCATATTGGATAGGGCAGGCCAGTGATTAAATGGCAGCTGTCCCTATGCAAGGGGACACTTACACACAGACAACCCCAGGGGATGCTAGTTGAAGACTAAGCTAGACTAGGCGATCCCAAAGAGGGCTCCGGGTCACCAGCAGTCAGAGAGGCTGGGTGAGAGGGGAGCGTTGGGGACACCTGTCACCTTCTAGGTCCCAGGCTGGGCTGCAACCTCTGCTGTTTAGGACACTTGGCTGTGGCTCCCTGTGTGTTAGCCTGGCAAATGGGGCCGGTGCCCAACTGTTTCAGCTAACTGGTCCTCCCTCCCTCGCTCCCAGACCTCAGATGTGATGGGCCAGCTCTTTGTCTCCTTATTTGGCTCTCTGGCTGAACAATTCCTCTTTATTTCCCGTTTTTTTCTGAACCTCATACTATACTCTCTGCCCCACCCTTCACCGGACTGGAATAGAATCCACCCTTTCAGAAATTTGAGTTTCACCGGCCGGCAAACAATCCGACTAAACTGTTTTATACTAAAGGGCAAGTGACTAATACACAGGCGGATGGTTCCAGGGGAGTCCCCCCTTTGACTCTTCCAAGGGGAGCCTACCTGCTCAAAGAGGTGTTTATTGACACCAGCCTTTTGCTGGATGAAGAACAAGTTTGTGATGTGAACGTTTATTTCCTTAGTAATCTGTTAGGCATCTCAGCACATCTCCCAGATGAGGGCCGGAGCCCAGAGTAGGTCACGGTTGTTCGCAGGTGAGGGTCTTCTTTGCAGGCTCACCCTGCCCCTGAACCGGGGGAGTCTAGGCCAGGCTTCCCACTACTCCTCTGGGGGAGCTCTGGCCAGCCTTCCCTGGCTCCCCCACCAGGCTCCACACTCGCCTTGTCAAAGGGTGACTGCTTGCCCGGACTGTTTGTTTTTTTTTTTTTTATTCAGCCTTTCTGACCAGACAGGTTGCCCCCAGGGATGGATGGTGCTGACTGCCAGGCCCAGTTGTCCCCCCCAACCCCCTCCAGGGAACAGTTCTGGCTGAACGTGGTGGTGCCCAGAAGGAGATGGCATGGGGCAGGGCTCATGTCTGGTTCTAATGAGAGTCATGACCTGTGACCTTCAGTTGTGGGGGGACGCTAAGGGGGCTAGGGTTCCGGCACCAAGAGTCGGGAAGGCCTGCTTGGCCGTGAAATGGATAAGGGGTGGGTTGGGCATGAGGGCAGACTGGATGGATTGTCCCTTTCCCCTGGCAGTCTCCCTGAGGCTCAGTAGGTCCAACTACAAGTCCTGATATGCCTGGGCCTGGGTGAAACTCACAGAGTAGTGAATGCATGGTCCACTTCCAGTAGCCCTCCGGTAATCCTGCGGGTCGTAAGCCTGTGTCTTTCTCCAGGTGACCCTGAACCAAGCTGGCTGGGTAGGAGCAGCAGAGCCTATGCCATGGGCATTGGAGGAGGAAAGCTGTAGCTTGTTAGGGGAATCCCAGAGATGCTTCCTGGAGAATGTGCAGGCTGGAAGGAAGGGGTAACCTGGAGCAGCCCTAGGGAGAGGGCAGCTGCTCCAGCATCCCTCTTGAGCCCTAACAGCAGTGGGATAGCCTCTCTCTCCTCATCACAGCCACGCACGGTTTCTCACTTCCAACGCCACACAGATGTCCCTGGGCTCTCTGTGTTCTGCCGGTTCATGTAGGCTTTGCTCATGGGGGTTGGGGGAGGTCTCTGTTCCTGTAATTCTCCCTGCCAACGCTAGCTCAGGGTTCTGAAAGCTGCCCTCCACCCACCCTTCACAATGCAGTTTCCTTCCATGTCTCCTTTACCTATCATCCCCAGATCTCCTCTGCTTGCTGATCAACAGACTGACCGAGCCTCCGGCTAGCAGCAGACCACACCGTAACCTACGAGGTGTCTGGGGACAGGCAAAGTTCAGAGTGAGGTCCATACTAGCCACTTGAGAAGTTAGGGTGTCTGCTGAGTCCTTGGCTGACTATTCCAGTGTCCCCAAGGTATTTAACCTTCTTGCCAGGGACTGGGCAGGGACAGGATGCCTGTTTCCCAAGAATAGCCAGCCCATCCATCTTGCATGGGTCTATTCCTGTCGGTTTTTTTGAGGCTTTAGCCACTCAGGCTGTTGGTGAGGGCCTTATTTGGAGAACCTGGCTTCCTGCTATGAAGCTTTGGTTGAGGCAGTCGGGGCCTGCCGGTCCAGGGACAACACCATCAGAAACAAATCTCTCATTCTGTTTCACCACAAGCACTGGGAATTGAACTATGCACGGAAATACGATTCATAAATTGATGGACGTTGTTTTCACTGTCCCCAGGCTTTAATTTCCAGAAACAAAATGTCAGTGTTATGGCTGAAGCCCTCTTAGTTTTAGGAAACACATCATAACCCAGAGCTGTTTATGCATAGTTCATATATTATATGACAAGAGTGGGTTTGAGAGCCATGGAGGGTCACAGCGCTGTGGTTACATTGAAATGGGAAGATCTGAGTGTGGGATCCGTCCCCTCCATTGTTTATACTGCAAACCCTGCCCTCATGTTCCCTCCTAGAAAAACAGAAGGGAGTAATGTTTCTTCTGGAAGCTGGGGCTATGGGCAACCAGCTGCCAGGGTACTCAGGGTCTGCCATGTGGACAGCTCCCCCATCCTCTGTGTGTGTGTGTGTGTGAAGAGATGTAAATGCATGCTGGTGACATCTTTGTGGTCAGTGAGAGGCAAAACCAGTTGAGATGGAAGTGAGACTTCTTGCCTCAGACTCCTAATCTGTGGCATGGGAGTCATCAAAGGCCACTTGAGCACTTCCTAGTCTGTGTGGGGTGAAGGAGACCCAGCCCCAGGGCAGTCTGGGAATTCTGGAGATGCATTCTGGGACTCCAGGTTAAAATGGCACGTGAGTTTTGGGATCCCTCAGGTCCTGGTGGCTTGCTTCCCTCGTTGCCTTCTTCCTGGTTGTGGAGACATTGCTGGTGTGTGCAGCAGCTGGGTGGGAAGGTGAATGGTCCAGGCCAAGATGCTGGAGAATAGCTCCTTCAGGGCTTTTACAACCGTGTTTACGAGAACAGGAGTCTGATCCCATCTCTTGATGAGATGCTCCAAAATTAAAAGTAAACCTTTCCCTAGTTTACTTTCAGCAGCACGGGTGGCTTCACTGGATGTACTTAATAGGGAGGGGGGAAAGCATCACATCTGAGATGTCCCGTCAGGCCCTTCTGGCCTGGGGTGGGGTAGTGGGGCAGGATCTGGGCCTGGGTCCCCCACGCTAGGTTGGGGAAGGAGGTCTCCTGGAGTGATGGTGCTTACTTTTCCCAGATGCTGGGCCCGTGTTACTCCTGTCCACACTAGAATCTACTCTTACACCTCAGTGGGGCTTCTTAAAAAGGAGTCACAACTGGAGATGGTGAAGAGTGATCTGCAGACCACGTGACTAGAGCTTGCTCCCTGTAGAGTAACCTGGAGACCCCGTGACGTAGAGCTTGCTCTCTGTAGAGTAACCTGGAGACCCCGTGACTTAACTCAGGTTCCCCTGTCCATCTGACACCTGGAGCCTCAGTGGGGCAGGGACTATGTTGGGGTAGACAAGGGGAGTGTCTGGGGGGTTCACCAGTTGCATAGAAACAGTCTCAAAATTGGTGCAACTCCGGGCTTGGGCAAACTGCCCTGTGTTGATTGGTCAGCTGCAGCTGCAGCAAAGTTGCTATGCATAGAGGCCCTTCCAGGGCGGTTGCTATGCCTTGCATTCCACTATTTTTGACACTTTTCTATTATATATTTAAATTAGAAACAAGCTTGTTTCCCATATCAATCCCAGCTCCCTCTCTCTCCCCTCCATACCCTCTCCCCACTAGCTTCCCCAGTCCCCCACCCAACCCCCACTCCATTCCCCGGGAAGGGTAAGTCCATGGGGGATCTCTAGAAGCACATCCAGAGCCTGTCAGCTAACTTCTGATTGGTTCCTTCCTAGTGACTAGAGTAAGGTGGGGGGGCGGAGTGGTTCAGCACATCCTGCTGTGTCAGGGCCTACATCTTGCTCGGTCTTTTCTGCAGCCTGTCATGGCTGCCAAAGCAGAGGGCTGGGTGAGGGCCTGGACCCTTTAATATTCATTTTAAAAATTATTATTAATGTTTATGTGTATTGTGTGTGTGTGTGTGTGTGTGTGTGTGTGTTTGGAGGCCAAAGAACAACCTAGTGGGGTCAGTTCCTTCTCTCTGCCTTCATGCGCTTCCAGGAATCAAACTCTTGTTTCCAGGTCTGCGCGTCAGGTACCTCTACCCTGGGAGCCATCTCACTGTCCTTGTTTTGGTTTTTCCAGATAAGGTGTTGGCATATAGGGCAAGCCTGCCTTGAACTCACTATGTAGCTCTTGCTATCTTTTAACTCATGGGGATTCTCCTGCCTCAGTCTCCTAAATGCTGGGATTGAAAGGGTGTGCTTCTGCATAGAGTTCCCCATTACTCATTCTCCCCTATCTTGTAGTTCTGGGAACTGAACACAGGGTTTTCTACATGTCAGGTAGGTGGTAGAATAGCGCTAATTTGCACCCACAATACTTTTCATTTTGTAACAGGGTGTCACAAAATTGCCCAGGCTAGCCTTGAACTCATCCTGCTGCCCAGGAAAGTCTCAAACTTGCATCCCTGTCCCTAGGTAACCTCTGCAGCAGCTGGGATCCCAGGACCCACAGGCAGATGAGACCTTCTTTAGTCATTTTAAAAACTGTCTTGGGGCCCAAGGGCAGATGGTGGCACCATGGCCATGTGCTGACATGGAGCATGGCTTGAGCACTTACTTGGTGGTGATGTAGCCTCTTCCCTCCTGGGGCTGTTCTCATGGGACTTGCCCTTGTTAGTACCGGAGAGCAGCCAGAGACAGCAGGGATGTTGGGTACGCATCTGCGTCCCGTGAGGTTGACCCTGGGTGTCCCACGCAGCAGGCTCTACCAGGACAGTTTGTAGTGGGAACTGATCAGGTAGATTCGAGTCACTGGAACCTGTCCAGGGGCCACAGGTGAACAGAATCGGGGCACTCACTGTCCTCGCTATGATTGTGTTAACCCGGGGTCTGTGGGTAATGGAATGTCTGTAACAGGGGGCTGCTGTGAGCCTGAAGAGTCAATTTTTAAAAAGTAATATGAAGGGAGGAGACAGACGAAGAAAAGATCCCCCCTCCTCATTTTTCCTTAAACGGCAATTTGAAAAAAGGAAATACTAAAAAAAAAAAAAAAATCTCCCTTTGAAATGTTGCCAGCAGTGAGCCAGTGAGAAGTTGCGAGAGTTCAGAAGTAAGAGCCCTACTCTGGTTTCAGAAAAGGTTCTCAACGATCCTTTCCCATCATTCATCAGGAACAGAGAGCCTCGACATTTCTCCACAATTTGATTTTGTTCTCTATTTCAAGGGAGGGGGATGCTGTGAACACTCTGGGCCTGGTTCCCCTGGCCACGGCAATTCCTCAGGAAACCAACGCATCAAGTTAGATTTTCAAGCTGCCTTCACAGAGGCCCTGTGTCCCCATGCCATGAGGGAGCTGCCCTCCGTGTGGGCTTCTGGGCTGGGGTCTAGGAGGAACTGCATATAAATTGGATCCCAATATAATTGATATTTAAATTTCTCCCTGGAAATTTAAACTTTGATAGTTTATATCTCTCCTTAATAGCATATTAAATCATTTTATAAGCTTTAACAACTGTTTAATCTTTTCATTGTTGAAAAATGAGGTAATTGATCTAAACCGCGTTGGAATATGCCAGGAAAAACTTATTTAATATGCCACCCTCACCATGCATTCTGGGCATCTGGGGGGGCCCATATGTGTTTAGGGTGGCCCATCTCTCCTGCAGTGGGGTCTCAAGTGGAGCCTGGGATTGTGGGCTGCTGGGGGTAGCAGGGTGGAGGCGGGAGTCATGGGATTTGGCCCTCAGGCTAGGGTACTGTCGCCATCTAGGATTTTGGCTCCTAACTGGGCACTGTTGAAAGCAAGTCTTCTGGCTGGGTGGTTAAGTTCTATGATTTCTCACTCTCGGGCTAAGGTTGTTTGTGTACCGTTTCAATCCACAGAGCTCATGGCTGGGGAAGAGAGCAAAGAGTGAGTGAGCTAGTGAGAGACTGAGGGGAAGAGCAGGAGAGAGCTCTGTTGTTCCAGAAAAACAAGTATGCCTCGTCTTTGGGAATGACAGCAGAGAATATCTTCTAAATGAAGTATGTTTCCCTTCAGAGATTACGGCACGGTTGATCAAAGTCCCCTGGAAATAGCTTCTGGCAGCTCCGAGGTTTTCTGTAACTCTTACTGTGCTCACACAGGAGGGCGGTCCTGTCCCCAGAGCAGCAGTGGACTGGCTTTTGAGGCTGGAGGAGCCAGCGGCAGGGACAGCTAGGTGTCCCATGTGTCCATGACAGCTTTTCAGCCACTGTGGTATGGCGTGGGTTTGGGGCACTGGGAGCAGCTTCATTCCTCTGGAGAAAGTTGATTGTGGTTCATCGGCTGGTATCCTCTGTCCAAGTAACGCAATCCAGGCATTTTCTAAACTTAAACAAGGCTTTGGCAGTCCTGGTGAAATGGATTGTCGTCAGCTACGTGTCCTGATGTCCTCCGTAGACTTGAGGAATGCTTGAACCCCAGGTCCCGATCCCTTTCTGGTTTAAGTTTAGTGAAAGTCTAGGCGATCTCACTGTCTACCTGGCATCACGGACGAACCCCTTCATGTTAATTGTTGCAAGGTTAAACTGTCTCCTTCCAAGCCCCATATACAACTCTACACATTTGTATACATTTTATATGGTCTATTTCCATTATAAATTGCCCATAAATTAAATACAGATTTTCTCTGAACATCTTGAGAAAAGGGAACAATTTGTGTGATGCATATTTCTAGTATTGGAGGCGACATGAATTACAAAGGGGAAGAGGAGGGCGGCTCCCTACACCAACTGCCCAACATGGAGGTCATGCGTCTGGGTGAAGGCAACTTGAGTTGTGTGTGAACAGACACGAGGCGTGCCTCCTCTCGGTCCTTAATGTTGGGAGCTGCACATCATGATTTAACACAGGCTGGAGACTGACTGGCGTAGACAGTCCGGAGTGGAGTCAGAGGAGGACAAAAGGACAGGGAGGGACATGAGTGCGTCCTTGCTCTGGGGATGGCCAGGCTGGTCTCGAGGATTGTGGGAGGCCTGTGGTCCCTATGAGGTGTACGGCCAGTGTCGTGAACAATGAAGTAGTAGGAACTTGAGGAGGACGTTCAAGCCGATCCCAGCGCATTCCTGTGTCACCCTGCAGTGGCACTCCCTGGAACTGCCTGAACTGAAGCCTGTTCCGTTTGTGTCCTGGCTTTGCTCTCTCCAGGACTTAACTGCTCCTTTTGCTTGTTCTTCCCTTAGGCATCTGCATGGCGTCCCAGCTTCTGCCCTTAGATCTTTATTCAATTGAATGCTACCTCCTGGACACTCTAATCAGATATCCCATGTACCCCCTGTCTCCTCCCTGATTGGTTTGCTTTTAAGTTTATTATTTATTCCATAGCATCATCGTTACAAACAGTAGCAACACAGGGTTCGTGAGGCAGGCGTGTTTTTGTCTGCTTGCTTCATTCTCTACCCTGTTCTAGTGCATGGCATCTACATGCTGCTCAACTAAACTTGTTGAATGAATACAGGAACAAATACCCATGGGGGTGCATGCAGAGTCCACCAGTTCCACATTACAGGAGAAAAACATGTTGCAAAAAACTTGCTTAAGTTGGGCACAGTGGAACCTTGGGCGCAGTGGTGCCAGCACTCAGGAGGCAGAGACAAGTAGCTCTCTGTGAGTTCAAGGCCAGCCTGGTCTATGTAGCAAGCTCTAGGCCAGTCGTGATTGTATTGTGAGACCGAGTATCAAAACCACAAACAGAAACAGACATCAAACAACAAAAGGACTTTAAGACGTTAGAGCTGAGCCAAGTGACAAGAGTGACCAAAGGAAAGACAGCAAAACCATCAGCAAAAACAAATTTTAAAGAAATAAAAGTTTTTTAACTGAAATTGACATTCTTATTTTATTATTTATTTTTATTAATTTTTAAATTGTACTTCTTATTCTTTTTTTGTTTTTGTTTTTTGAGACAGGGTTTCTCTCTGTAGCTTTGGAGCCTGTCCTGGAACTCTCTCTGTAGACCAGGCTGACCTGGAACTCACAGAGATCCCCCTGCCTCTGCCTCCCGAGTGCTGGGACTAAAGGTATGCGTCACCCTTGCCCAGCGTTATTTTTCTTCTTTCCATTATCTTATTTTTATTCTTTTTTTTTAGGTTTCCTTTGGGGAGGACGACACTACCAGGGTGAGTAGGGGTGGATTCTGAGGGACTGGGAGATGGGTAGGATTGGGATGCACAATGTGATGTTCCCAAAGAATAATAATAAAAAAAGATAAAAACTTAAGAAAAATTCAGCTATGAGCTCCCCCTTGTTCAGGTCTGGTGACTGAGAGGCCAGCATGGGACTGATCCAGACCCCTTGAACATGGGTGTCAGTGAGGAGGCTTCGGCAATCTATGGAGACTTGGATAGTAGATTAGTATTTATCCCTGGCATATAAATGGACTTTGGGAGCCCATTTCACATGGAGGGATGCTCTCTCAGCCTGTACACATGGCGGGAGGGCCTAGGCTCTGTTCGGGGTGATGTGACAGACTTTGTAGATTCCCCCATGGAAGGCCTCACCCTCCCTGGGGAGCAGAGAGGGGGTGGGGTGAGGGGTTGGGGGACTGGTTGGGGGTGGGGCATGGAGAGGGAGCTGGGGTTGATTTGTGAAGTAAGCTTGCTTCAAATTTAAAAAAAAAAGAATAACACAGTGATATATAAAGCTTCAAAGAGTAAGTAGTCAGATTGTCTTAATAAATGTGCTGAATTAAAAAAAAAACCAAAACCAAAAAAAAAAAAAAACCCAAGCACACAAACAAACAAACAAAACTTCAGCTATATAAAAATAAGTTCAGGGAAGTAGGTGGCATGGGGGAAGTGTCTGAAATAAGGGAGGGCACCATCTTGGCAAGGAGTCCATTGAGCCACATCCTACCTTGGGGTAAGAAGAGTTTTAGCATCATGTCCATTCTCCTTCTCTCTGTGGTTCTGTTTAAAGTCATAAAATGTTCTGGTGTGGGCTCTCTTAAAATTTAGTGCTCAGGCCAGGAAGATGGCTCAGTGGGCAAAGGTGCTGGCTTCCAAGCCTGATGACCCGAGTTCAGTCCCTGCAACCCACATGGTGGAGGGAGAGAACCCATCTGTCCAAGTTGTCTTATGACCTCCACGGATGCTATGGTGCACTTGAGGGTATGGGCACGCACACACGCGCACGCGCGCCACACACACACACACACACACACACACACACACACATGTGCACTATATAAATAAAATTACAGGGTTAAACAATGTAATGTCTTACAATCACATAATGTCTGGTGCTCTTGGTGGTTAGAATGCACACAGCTCTCAGTGGCGGTGGGGGGAGAGGGGCGGCAGGGAGACAGCGCATTTCTCACCTAGATAGTGCCTTCAGGACACTATCACCACACTGATGTGGGACAGCCCCTGCACCTCTGGTCCCGAGGGTCCCCACCCCGTGATCTCCAGACTCTCCTGGTTGTTTTCCCCAGGAATCCGCAGCGCTCAGATTTTAGCTTGTCCACACGGGAGGCCCTCATTCATTTTTCTCCGGACACAGGCAGCCATTTTACCACCTGCTCTGTGCTGCAGTCTGTTCTGCTGGTGGATGGGCGGGGCCCTCATCACTTCCCAGGTGTTAGGCTGTGTGTTTGCTATCCCATCCTGTTCACACCATTGCAGGGCAGCTGCAAACCCAGCTTCGTGTTGATTGGGCTGCCCATGCCAGGCCGCTGAGGGTTGAGAGCCTTTGGGATGAACGGCACAGTTCCTAGTCTAACTTTATTGGGGAGCTCAGGGAAACTGTCACCCGGGCCAGTTACTCTCTTCATGTAGAGCTGGAGCTTTGAGTCTATTGGCAGACATATCACTGGATGCTGGACTCCGGTTCATAGGGAAAGCTGGAGCTACCTCCATCTTCACCTGCTTTGGGGTGAGCAAGGTGGGTGTCAGGATGTGAGTCGGACTTGGGATTGTGCAAGGACACTGCAGTCCTTCTGTTGCTAGGACACAGAGTGCAGTATAGCTGAGTGACCTTGGGCGAGCCAATTGACCTCTTTTTCCTGCAGCTTTCTTGGGACCTCTTTTACCCCTACCCAGAAGACATTTTCCTCTTATTACGTGCAGCTTCCTGTGCTGTTTGCTATTTTAAGTTCTGTGTAGCAATCGCTTTGATTATTTATAATATAGAAGAGGCCTGCAGAGACAGCTCACTTGGTGGAGTGTTTGTCACACAAGCATGAGGACCCGAGTCAGATCTTCAGAACCCAGGTTAAAAAAAATAAGCTGGGCATGACAGCATGCGTATGCAATTCCAGTGCTGATGGGGTAGAGCCTGGGGCTCACTAGCTGGATAGCTTAGCCTGATCAGCAAGCCCCAGTGAGAGACCCTGCCACAAAAAACAAGGGACTCTGTCCCAGAAAACAATACAAGTGGTAACTGAGGAATAATACCAGTGCTTGACTTCTGGTCTCCACACAGATTCACAGGTCTGCATCTCAACACACACACTCACACACGTACACACACGCTCACACACACACACGCTCTCACACATACATGCACACACACACACACACACACACACACACAGTCACCCGCTCATACACGTTCACATACTCACATATGTACTCAGGCATGCATGCACTCACACTCACACAGATACACACACGTGCATATATATATATATATATATATATATATATGCATACTTACACAGATGACATAATTGAGAAAAGTTTATGAAAGGCTATGTTCTGTCCAGTGTCTGTGCTCCCTGCTGGGGATGGCAATTGAAGGCACGTGGTACTGGGGGTTCTGTGTCTGTGCCCAAGCCCTCCACCTGAGCCTCGTACCCAGGCTGTGCAGAGGAGAGTCTGCCTGTCTGGGCTGGAGGTTGGAGGACACATGCAGGGAAGCTGTGCTTTGCCAGGCTGGAGGTGGCGGGCAGCTCAGGGGGGATGGATGAGATCTTCCCCACTTGGGCTTTATAAATGGTTCAGTGGGGTTCATTAGATCTGGGTGGAGAGTAAGAGAGTAATTTTTATTGACAATTTACACATAGCTTTTGTTCAAGACTCCACCCATTGCCAGCTGGACAGCAGGCTGCTCGCTGCTCCCAGGGCCAAGCTCTGGCCTGGAGCAGCCCAGACTATGTGAGTTTACACCCAGCAGTGGGGTGCTTACTGTGACTTGGGGCCTGGGCACGGTGCCCCCAGACACCACGGGGAGTCCTACTCCCAGAAGCCCCTAGAAAAGAAATTCTAGCACCCTGTCTCTCTCTGCTCCCATGAGGACTTGGAATTCAGTTCTGTGAGTGATGTGCCCTGTCTTTGAAGGAAGGTCATAGTTTTGGGGCCTGCTTTGGATTTTATTAGGGAAGAACAAGGCTCCAAGAGGGAATTGCCTCTGAAGATCTCATAGCTCGTCAGAGCTGGGGCTGAGACCAGACCTCTTTCCTTACTGCCTGTTGGTGCTTTCGACCAAGGCCAGGAGGAGTCAGGATCGGGAGACCCTGGTTTTAGAAATGCACCTCTCTGACCCCTAGGAGCCCCATGGTTGTGGGGACAGGGCCTTCTCCCCACATGTCGTGTGTGGGCTATCGGTGATCTCTGTAGCCTATGAATTACCTGCAGCCTCCTCAGCAGCACCGAGCCACCCTGGTATTAATGAGCTACCCTGGCATGTCCCCTGCAGTGGTGCTTGGCGCTGCGCTGTGGCTGCTGGAGAGCTCAGCTCTCATGACCACTTCCTCGGTGTGTTATGGGCCCTAGCCTGCTGAAACAGAACACCACAGGCAGGGCAATAATAAACAACAGGGCTGCACTGGCTTATGGTCTGGAGACCGGAAGTTCAAGGTCAAGGATCACATTTGGGATGGCCTTCTTGCTGAATTATTATATGGCAGCAGGCATATGATAAGAGACCCCCCCATCTCGTGTGTGTGTGTGTGTGTGTGTGTGTGTGTGTGTGTGAGAGAGAGAGAGAGAGAGAGAGAGAGAGAGAGAGAAAGAGAGAGAGAACCAAACCCCAGAGATAGCACTCTCATCAAAGCCTTCCCCAGAGATAAACCCTCTCCTGAGACAGTACCATTAATCAATCTGTCATAAGGCCAGAGCCCTTATGACTTAATTCCCCTTCCCGAGAAGACCCTGCTTCTAACACCACTGTACCGGGGACTCAGTTTCCTACCCACAAGCTTTGGCGGGTTCATGTGGGGATACATTCCCACAGCAATGTGTAGGGTACCCCATCTTCTCACACATTTTATGGGGGTCAGTAGCTGCTGGAAGGGGGATACTGGGGCTGAGGCTCCTGCCTGAACTCCCTGGGCACCAGAGGGCTGCATTTACGGCTTCAGAATGCCTGGTGTCCCATAACATGCCGTGAGCTATCTGACTTGAAGAAACCTGTGTTACTGACTGTACAACCTTGAGAAAAGTCCCAGGATCCCCTGTCCACCTGGGGGCACCGAGATAACAGAGCAGAGTGAATCAGAGAGCCCTTGTCAAGCTCTGGGCTCTCCTGTGCTATTGGTTTGTTGATCATCAACACTTTCTTGGAATTCTTGATCAGTTTTGGAAACAGGAGCCACACTCTTACACTTTTCACAGGGTACCCCAATTGTGCAGCTGGTCCAGACCTCATCTGACTGGGAACAAATGAGGAGGAAACAGCAGAGTTAACCTCATGGTGGTTAAGAAGCTGCTGGCTGAGAGGAGACCAGATGGCTTCCGCAGCCAGAGCCTGTACTCTCGGGAGTACAGACCCCCAGGCCCCGCTCTCTGTGGTTTCTCTCCCCTTCTCAATCTAGGCTTTCCACTTGGGGGACAGTTTTGTGATATTGATCCTGAGAGTCATCAGAACAGGCTCACCTAGTCATCAGGTTACTGAAGAGATCCCAGCAGTTTGATAAAACATTGATTTCCCTGCTCACATCTCCTCCCCATCTGAGGTAGAGGGCATGAGAGAGAGTAGGTGTTCTTCTCTGTCCGATCACTCAGAGTTCCTAGTGATAGAGGTTCTGTGATCTCAGAGCCACACTGTCTGGACCATTCTGTCTGCCACAGTAAGAGAGGAGAACAAAGGAAGGACTCGAGTGCCCTCCAATGCTATGACATATCACTTCTGCAGGTCATCTCTAGTTGGAACTGGCTCTTATGGACCTGTCTAACTAGAAGGGTTGATGGGGGATGTCCTTCTGTGTGTATGTTTCTCTTATTGGTTGGTGAATAAAACACTGCTTGGTCAATAGCTGGTAGAGTCAGGAAGATAGGCAGGGCTAGGAGATGAGGAGAATGCTGGGGAGAGAGGAGCAGAGAGGCACTTCGAAGAGATGCCATGTAGAGACTGGGAAGACAGGATGCACCAGGCATTCTCCAGTAATGTAAGGCCATGTAGATATGCAAAGATTAGTAGTTATGGGTTAATAATTAAGACAGATCTAGCCAATAAGGAGCCCTAGCCATCAGCCGACAGTTTAATCATTAATATAAGTTTTTATGTGTTTATTTGGGGCTGGTGACTGTGGGACTGGGGGGAAATGAAACTCCAGCTACAAAGGGTCAGTGGGATGTTCTACCCCAGGAAGAAGAGAAGCAGCAGATATTGTTGACCACGAAACACCTATCCTGTGTACCCCAGATGTTTAAAGCTGAATAACTGGAGAGGAGATGTGGAATGCCCACACACTTTCAGCTAGGGAGGGGGTGTTTATTTTGACTTTTGACCGTTGCAGGGTTTACTCATGAACCACTCAAAGCAAAGCCCTCAGTCAGGCCCTCAATTTCCCTCCAGGCAGGGAAGTCTTTTTACCCCCTCCCCCGTACCTGAGCCCGGTGAACTGGACCTTCCCAGAGTGGGTATGGGCAACTGCTGGAGTGGAGTGCAGCCACAGGATGATACAGACAAGGGCAGAGCTTAGTCAATGGGGCTATGTAATGATAGCTGGCTTTGATGAACGTAAAAAACAGTGCAATTAGTGTGGATCTGACACACGCCACTTGGTTGTGAGCAAGGTTACATTTGTTTTTATGAGTGATATCTACCTTGGCCTCCAGCCACCCAGAATGTTTTCTCACTGATCTCTCTATTCCTATTGTGCTGTCTCTCATTTCTGTAGGGTTAGACAAGTGATGCCCACCTTCTTCCATTTTTCCTTGCCTGGATCATGTGGTTGGCTCAGTGCCACACGACCCACGAGATAAATCCTCCCTCCTGTAGCAAGGGTAGATCTTGTCCTCCTTTCTCCAGTGTTTGAAGCCCTGTCCTTTGGACTCAAGTCACTTGCTTGGAGTGCCTGCCTGCCTGACGCTAGCCACCAGCCCGCCGCAGTGCAGCCAGCGAATCTGTGAGTTACATCATCTTCCCCACATTTACATGGCCAAAGTCGATCGCAGACAAAACACCAATAAAAAAAGCCTGGACCTGGGAAACAGGGCCGCAGAGCAGGGAAACAGGACTGTTCTCATGGTCCAAGATTTGTGTTTCTTTTTCTCTCCCTCTCTATCTTTTTTTTTTTTTTCTGGCAAAAGAGAAAACGAAACAAGTTTAAAAACAATGTACAGCCCACAATTTGATGGCTGTAGAATATGTACAGCCTTCAGCTGTTTCCAACAGATTATTCACCATCTATTTGAGCACTAGCTAGACGCTTACACCACGTCTCCTCCCGGTGACTCACTCCACCTGGGGCTCTGCCTGGAGTCTGCTGGCCTGGGATCTCTGAAGATTACACCTGAGCCTATATGGGATGTATGGTAACTGTCCCAAGGATGACCTTCCTTGTGTTCAGTTCCATTGATGGGCTCTCAAAGTGGGACATCGCTAAGTTTCTTCCTTCTTGGGAACAGTCTAGCATAGGTACCACCTGTCCAGGTCTCAGGCACTCGGGTCAAATCTGGCGTGCGTGTGGTTTCATCCAGGAAGAGTCCTGTGTCATTGTGTCTCTTGGGTTCACCGTTGGAGTACACTTGTCTTGTATTTTGGCCCTATACTTAATTTTTCATTTTCAGTCCTCCTGGGTAGCAGTTCTTACCCTCTCCTTTTCCTGAAGGTTGGCTACATTGATGAGAGGCACTCTGTCCAGGCAGTCAGGGGTCTGCTGCCAACCCACCCAGGGGCCCCTGCTGGTTTCTTCTCTCCTTAGCACTTGGCTTTATTTTTTTCTCTTTGTAAACTGCATATGCGAATTTCCAATAGGGACTTCCTTTACACATTTTACTCCATCTATAAATAGATAAAATAAATCACTCTTTTAAGTTTTCCCCCTTTTATTGGAAATAGTCTTTTGTCACACATTATATCTTGTTCCTATTCCTCTCAGCTTCCCCTGCCTTGCAAGTCCACTCCCTTTGTATCTCTCACTAGAAAAGAACAAGTTTCTAAGAAATAACAACAAAACAGGGAAAATATAAATATAACAAGATAAAGCAAAAACCACCGTGTTGAAGCTGAAGAGGATGATGTCTTAGTTTCATTTCCTGTTGCTAACATAAAACAGCTTGACAAGAGTTCCTTGAAGGAGACAGGCTTATTTGGCTCATGATTATAATCCATCACTGTGGGTAAGACAATATGGCAGGAATTTAAGGCAGGGACTTGAGGATGTAGTCACACTGCATCCACAGACACAGGCAAAGGGCAGATAATAAATCAATACAAATATTGTGATTAATGCTCAACTCACTTTCTCCATTCCGTATATAGTCTAGGATATCTTGCTTAGGGAATGGTACCACTTATAGTGCCTGTGTTGTTCAAAATCAATTAACTTCATCAATGCCCACCCCAGGACAGGGCTTTAGGCTACCCTGATCTCTGCACATTGCGTGAAGTTAAAAACACAAAGTAGTCTTCATAGGCGCATCTGGGAAAACACTGCTAATGCCTTCCCTACTTGACTCTGTAAGCCACTCCGCCAGCACTTCCTGAAGGACTTTCAAGCATATCTTGGAAAAAGCACCAAGGAAGCTTTCCTGTAAGAAAATGACAATTGCTAGAGTTTTGATGATCTCATACAGATCTCAAAAAAAAAAAAAACCCAAAAACCAAAATCAAAAAATCAACAACAAAATAAAATAAAACAAAAAAAAATCCAGATTAAAATCAAGAAGGTGACAGAATGTTCATTCATAAGATGTAGAAGGAAGGCAGAAGGATGGACAGCCTTCACGGGGATATCCTTTCTTCTGGGCAATGCAATGCGCTGTTTGTTGACCACTTGGCTGCTTGCGTTCTCTGACTTTCCTCAATAGCCATGCAAAGCCTACAGGGGCGCACCTTCTTTGGGTCACCCTTCACTGACCTGAGGTAACCATGGGAACCAGGAAAGCCTTGGTTCTCAACGATCTCATGACAAAACTACTTTGAGGGTGAGTTAGCAAGGACTTCCAGCTCTCTGTAGAGATCTCTAAGCCTCCACCCCAGGAATGGCTGAACAGGGGAAATAGAAGTGGCTCAGAGAGGAGATGCTGGCAGCTGGCACCCAGGAATGCATGGTAGTTCTCTGCAAGTTCTAGGCTTACTGGGCAGTGGCCATTGTCTGATTAGTTCATAGTAGCCGACTAACAGGCATCTGTAGAGATAAATGAATCATTGGTGGGGGAAAAGAGGAAAGCAGACACCCATACAATGGAAGACCGTTGCTAAATGGCAGAGATTTTCAAATCCTGGTTATTGACAATATTGGCTTGGTGTCCCCTGGTTTCTCCTGCACAGGGGTTGATGTGGGACTCTGGGTAGGGTTCCGGCTCGAATGTCTGACCGTTCCCACCTCCTCCTTCTGTGACCTTACCATGTACCCCTCTCCAACCCTGGCACAGAGGTCGCAGTCTCTAGGGAAGACAGATGCCCCACTTTTGTTCTGATGGGTTCCCCGGCAAAACAACTTTCTTTGTTTCAGGAAAGCTACCTTCTTCCTGCCCAGTGAGCCTGCTGGGGATCAGTCTGGGGAAATCTCCGCTGTTAATGGTGTGGAGATCGATTGGACAGAGATGTGAGCATCCTGGGAGGCCCAGCCCGGAATGCTTCACTTGCAGGCACCAATTGCAGGGGCCCCCTGCGGGTGGCCTAGTTTCCTCAGTGGGTCAGCGCTGTGGAGCCTGCCTTGTGGGGTTCATAGTGAGAGTGTGTTTCCATTTCTGGGTTGGGGAGGGAGACCAGGTATTTTTAGCTTGACTTTTCCTGGATGGAGAGAGAGAGTTACAGCTAAGTGGGTTCTTGTTTTTTATGTTTTTGAGGATGGGGAATGGATGAAATTCGCACTTGGTTCACAGAAAGGATTCCATAAAAACACTGAGACTCTTTTGTGTGATGTGGAGGTTGTCTGTTTAGTGTCTGATGGACTTGCAAGCACTTGGGTCTTGGAAGGACCTTGGAACCACTCCCTTTCATCCTTGTCCACCATAGGCATTGCCAGTGTTATCTTTGTCAGATGTCCACCCATCGCTAGGGTCTGACTTGAACTCACAACTTTTGAGCTAGCTAGCTCTTTGCTCAGAGACGTGTAACTTGAAATGCAGCGTAGGTGTGGTATTGTGACACCCCCAGTACTCCCGAGAGCTTGTACTGTCCCAGGTCCTGACGTCCCAGGGGATCCCTTCAGGACCTACAGGCAACAGAGGTCCTTCCTAGTCCCCCATCGTCAGTCGTACCTGGTCCTTCCTGATGCTGTGAGACAGGATACTTCTGACCCCTTCTCAGGGAGGGTCACCACATCTATTAAGTAAAGAGGAGTCTCCTATTGGTGCTGCTGTCTTGACAGGGGCAGTGTCTGCTGGGGAGGGTCAAGTAGGTGTGGACTTCTGCTGGTAGTTATGAATCTCTTTGTAGTCCCTGGAATGTTGGGTTCCGTGGGAGCTGTGGGTCTCTCACAACACACCGTCAGCCTCTGGAATGGACATTCATTTGAAGCCAGAATTCCAAAGATCCAACCAGGCAATGGATCTAGAAGCAGCCAAGACTTCACTGAGTGGTAGAAGAAGATGGGAAAGGGACAGAGGCATGGGCTTGTGGAGCTCCATTCGGGCTGAGCTCTTTTATATAGAGTCTCATTTGGTCCTCACCTAACCATATGGGCTGTGGAATTTTTCTTTAGCCAGTAAGGTTTCTAGTCCTAGCAAAGTCTTTGTAGACTTTTGGAATAGTGGGTTTTGGATCGGAGTCAAGACTGCCAGTCTCCTGAGTTACGTTCCTTGTTGTGGGACCAGCTGGACATTGCATTGGACATGTCTTCTGCCCTTTGAATCTTCATTTACCACGTGAAAAATGAGGCATTGGACTCCATGCCTTCTAGAGCATTCTCTGGTGACTTTCACCCTAGGGTGTTCCTGCAATTGATTATAGCTGGGAGATGATCAGGGAAGCAGCCCTGAATATACAGCAGTGTATTCTAGAATTTACTGGTTTGTGTACGTGGGAACAGTGACTGGGTTTGGCTCTTTTGTGCTTTTGGCATGGGTATGTTTTCCAATCAGAAAATGTACCCCATCATCTTCCCTGTTGACTTTCCAATCAGAAAGTGCCTCTTCCCTGAGCAAGGTTTCTTTCAGGGATGCCCAATGGGGTTCCCCTTCAGTGCTCATACTGGCTATTCTGGGTTTACAGTATGGGCATAGACTAAACTCTAGAAAGCCCCAGCATTGCCCTTTTCATCAGCTACACTACACCCCCAGGACAGCCACTGAACTGACTGAGAGTGTGATAGGCTGGGCAACTGGGGTGAGGTGCTCCTGGCAGACCAGAGTCCCATTGCTACGCTCAATAGGTAGATGATGGCCTCTGGTAGATTGAGGGGAAAAGACTTTGTCAGAGGACACTTTAGTGGGGGGGATGCATCTTGGTGCTAGGTTCTGCTGGTTTCTGCCTTTTTCTGTCTTTCTAAGAGTGTCTGGGAAATGCTACTTATTAGGGTAGAGACTATCAACTATTTAGTCCCAACCCATCATCGAGTTAATCCCTCACTCAATAGTCACTCCCAGAGAGAAATTTCTGGGGCCATCTAGGGATTTTATACTCTCTATATGTGTCCGAGGGCTTTGGTTCATGGCACATGTCTTTTGAACAGACACATATATATGTCGCCTAGGTACCAGCTTCAAACTCCATCACAGTGCAGGGTCTCTGTGGGCTCAGACTGTCCCCAGAAAACAAATGTGCCATGATGAGCAGGTGCCATTGCTTTCACTGCATCTGCCCTGGGGACAGGAAGGACATTATTCTTTAGCATAAATAAATGATTTTTTAAAATTATGATAGATCCTAAGAGAAAGTTTGTGTGTGCGTGTGTGTGTGTGTGTGTGTGTGTGTATGTCTGTATGTCTGTATGTATGTATGTGTGCGTGACACATAAACAGGCTGTCCACATTGTCATCTATACCTTTGGTCACACATGTGTGCCCATCACTCCTGAGCCAACTGTGAGGCTTCCATTTGGATTTTGACTGAAAATGTTGCCTGTCACCACATCTGTCATGTGTGATCTTCTGTGGGAGATGAGACCAAGCACAAAGAGTTCTGTGGGGGGGCATATGCTGCTTCAGGACATCTTTCCTGGCCTCTAGCCAGCCCAGAATTGATGGGAAAGGCCTTTGGAAAGGTTCTCACCCATTGGCTCTCCAATATGTCTAAAAGGGCACCAGTTTGATGAATGTTTAGTAAATCAAGACCATGTGGCAGCTCCCCTTTGAGAAGCTCCCACTTGAAGCAATTGGAGGGCGGGAAGCAATGTTGGCAACCAGCCCTGATGCATCTCTTACTTCTCTTTCCTCCCTGATCTTCATCCCTCACATCACAGGGAGGCAGCCAGTTCAGTTTTAACTGAGGTTCCCTGACTCGCAGGGCAAGAACATCTCTTTCCATCGTCTGCAAGTAGAGTTATCCCTAGAGTGCGAGATGGAAAATTCAATCTCATGAGAACTGGGTCACAGGTCAGAGAAGAAACGATCATATTTAAAAAAATCTTTTTACATTTATTTATGTAGTGTACATGTGTGGGTGTGGGTATGCCTTGGCATGCATGTGGAGGGCAGAGTACATGCAACTTTCAAGAGTTTCTGTCGTGTGGGTTTTGGAAATGAATTCAGGTCTTCAGCCTTGGTAGCAAGCACTGTTACCCACTGAGATGTCTTTCTAGCCCCCTGTTACCCACTGAGATGTCTTTCTAGCCCCCCCCCATCTTTTATGCTTGCAGTGATTCAGGCAATGTGATTGGAATGTGCTCCTGAAACAGCAGAGACGCAGGAAGACAAGCTCAGCTTTCCTACCTAGCAGCTTAGTCCACCAGGGGAGGCTCCTGAGCCCCGAACCACCTACTTGCAACACGGGATTCCCTTATTGAACAGTCTGAAATGTGATCCAATGTGGAATCAAGTTTAGTTCAAAGAACATTGATCTTAAAGCACAAGAGGAAAACATGAGAACTAGAGAACTAAGCAACTAAGCAAGGGAATTCTGGGATGATCGGAGTGGGAGAAATAGGCTGCTTTGTGGTGTGTGTGTGTGTGTGTGTGTGTGTGTGTGTGTGTGTGAAAGAGAGAGAGAGAGAGAGAGAGAGAGGGAGGGAGAGAGAGAGAGAGAGAGAGAGAGAGAGAGAGAGAGAGAGAGAGAGAGAGAGAGAGAGAGAGAGTTTCTATATTTAGCCCCAGCAGTGCGGCAACTTACTATGTCCAGGCTGGCCTTGAACTCACAGAGATCCTCCTGCTTCTGCCATCTGAGTTCTGGATTAAAGGCATGTGCTACTATACCCATAATCTTTATTATTAATTGATAAAAGAAAATACAGTACATTGTAAGAGGAATCAGCTTATTAAGGCATGAAAGAACTATAGAATCTTGGTCCTAGAGGTTGGCATTCATATGAGTCAGGAAGTGTATGACTCAAAGCATATGACTTGGTACGTGGAGCGCCAAGACCACATTTTAACCCCATAGCATGGCTACTTCCTTCACTGGGGAGGAAGGCTGCAGTTATATAAAGGGCCCTTTGCTATGCCAGTTCACATCACAGCGACACTTGGAATCTAGTGCCCATGTGGGGTCCATGCTAACACACAGATTTTGCCTTTTCGCAGTTGCCTGGGAGCACAGTCAAACGTGAGAGTGCAGAGCTAGCATCATGCACTCATGAACATGTCTGACTTGTCTACACTGTTATATTAAAGGAAGTGGAAAAGCAGGGTAAGTATCCCAGGCTTCTGGGCTTGAGTTCGAGCCCTGAAACTTTCTTGCCATTGACCACTCTTGTACTTCCTCCCCTCCCCAGGCAACACCTTCCCTATCAGTCGGCAACAATAACACTCCCTACCCTGCCTGCTTACCCATGGCAAGCTCCTTTGTATTGTCTCCCCAGCTTGCTTTTCCCTGTTTTAGCTTAAGCAGAGAAGGTACTGATCATGTTTCTTCTCTAAGAAGGCCGATTTGAACTGGTTGTAGGCTTGCCTTTGCAGAGGACTTCACTTAGTCACTGTCACAGAGGTCCAGCATCTTTCTGTCTGTCTGTATTAGTTACTTTTCTGTTGCTTTGATAAAACACCTGTGACCAAAGACAACTTGAGGAAGAGACGGTTTATTTTGGCGTATGGTGAAAGGGAGAGTCTATCATGGCAGGATCAGGAAGCTGGAAGTACACATCTTCAACCACAAGTACAAAGCAGACAACAAGAAACAGAAACACACAAGGCTTTTAACTCGAAAAACAAATTCCTGACAGGAGCCTCTGTGAGGGACCTAAAAAGTTAATATTCCTTCAGATTTGAGTCTGGCAGGACATAGTGGCAGTCTCTTTCCTAGATACCTTAGCCAATGTCTCATTGCATCATTAGTTTAGACTTAGTCCCATCTCTCTCTTCAACTGGAGACTGACCTATGATGACATAATGATATAATTGGTTTAGACTTGCATTATAGGCTCCAGTTTTGAGTGCCGAGTGAAGACCCACCATCACTCAGGGTCAAAGACAGGGAAGAGCCAACTATCAGAAGACTCAGTCAATGCCAGGTGGCAGGAGCCACAAATGTCTTAACTGCTGACCTTTAGTGTCCAGTAGGTTGCCTAGTGCCTGCAACTCATGGTTGTCCTCATGTTTGCTGGGATGAGGTGGTTAAAATTTGGCTTGTATCTGAAAAACAGTGATTACTAAAGAATATTAAAAGCCATTCCTGGGGATGGACATGTAGGAACACTCAAGTGGTTTAAGAAAATGAGTGTTCTTAGAACCTTTGGACAACTTATGAGATGGGTTGTTAACATCCACAGAGGCTGTATCAATGTGTTAATGAACTCACCATATAGTCCATAGAGAAACCAGACGAGGCATTTCGTAGTACAATGTCTGTAACTTATCTAAATGGCTCAAAAGGGCTCACTGTATGGAAGAGAGTTAATGGAAAACTTAGAAATGAGTTGTGAGGGTTAGAAGAAAGCCAGCCAGTTACAAACAACCATGTTCTTGACTCGGGTTTGCAAACACCGAAGATTCTGTGGAAGCAAAGCAGCGTCCTTGTCAAACAGGGATAGAACAGACTTCCATTCCCAACATTCATTTCCCAACTTCAGCGTTCATCTGGGGAAATTCCTCCTTAGTTCATGTAGCTGGTAGCTGGCTCCCATGCCATCCACCTGGAGGGCCCCAGAGCGAGCATGTGGTGAAGGAATGGTTGGCTTGCTTATTCCATGGCCACAGGAATGAGTTTTAGATGGGCAAATGGCTGGAGTAAGGGAGTCAGAAGCAACTGGGACTGTCAGTTGGAGACAATAGGGTGCTAGACTGGTAGACTGTAAACTAGGAGTCACTGGTGACTACATTGCTGAGTGTGAGGACAGCACAGAATCTAGTAGAGCCAGCGAGAAATACAGTTCTGATCATGACATGTTTTGAGTTCTTTAAATAAGGCTTTACCTGAATACAGACCTAGTATTTTCAGTTGATTGCAATAATTTTTGTGTGGAGAAGTGTTTTTTCCTCCTCTTTTACCACCTCCTCCCTTCCTTTCTCCTCCTCCTCCTCCTCCTCCTCCTCCTCCTCCTCCTCCTCCTCCTTGTCTACCTTCTCTCTGCTACATTCAGGGGCTTCTGGAAGACTTCAGAGAGAAAATAATGCTGCCTCCTGGGTGATCCAAATTTGCTCTAGGTGCAGCTTAGAATGAGTTGTTGGTAATTCAGAAATGACAATTATTAAGAGAATATCCTTGTAAAAGCAAGAATAAGTTTGTGCTGGGTCCTATGAAAGACTTTCTGGGAAAAGTGTTGTCTTCCTTTTGAAGATTAAAGACAAATCCTGGGGTGCTTTGACAGTGCTAATTATCAATACAACAGAATCAGGAATCACTTAGCACACAATTCTCTGGGCACACTTATAAGGGACTGCATAGGTCTGGCTGACCTCAGGACACACACCTGTGGGAGATTATCTTGATCAGGTTAATTGAAGAATAAAGATATGCCCATGGTGCGTGGGACTATTCCCTAGGCTGGTCCTGGACCTGCACGAGGCAGGGAAAGCTAGCTTTCTGCTTTCTGATTGTGAATACGACATGATATGACCAGCTGCTTCAAGCTCCTGCCATCTTGGTTCCTTGCCATGATGGACTGTACCCTTGAACTGTGAGCCAGAGTAAATATTTTCTCCATTTAGCTTCTTTTGTCTGGGTGTTTTATCATAGCAATGTAAGAGACTACGACAGGTGTAGAAATTCTAGTGGAGAGGAGGTGAATATCACTACCAAACATAAGGTCATGGGAGTAGACCTGCTAGGTTGCGCTTGGAGAAGTTGAGTTCTTCTGAAAGACTCAGGTTGGTGGAGGTCATTATTAGCCATCCATTGAACTCTGTGAGGAACGAGGAGAACATCCAGGAGGTTGGTAGATGGCGGTGATAGGTGGGAGTGAAAATGGGTAGTATTGCTTGAAGACATGTATCTCAGAGAGCTAGGGTTACACCATGAGGTGAGGTACGGATCTAGAGAGCTGACGAGGCTAAGGACGATGTCAGTGACGCCTTCTAATCTCTCACTTTTGTCTTCAGGGGGCAGCAGGTGGAGCACTGTTCTTGGGACTGAGGAACCACGTTCCCAGTGACTGTTCCCAGATGAGCACAGCCCTGGGCCTAGACACACTTTCTGGATAGCAAGTCTCGCCAAGTGTGGTCAGCCCTTTGAGCGTTTGCCATGGATACGCTGTTCTCAGCACCTGCCTGACATCTCTTCTGTGCATGAGCCAATAGCCGGGCCCCCAGAAGTCTCTGCACAATGTTACTACATGTTTGATGTCCCTGAAAAAAAAAGAGGGAACACATAATCATGATTTAAAAATAAACAGCAGAAGACAAAGTATTTTGGTTCTTGGCTCTACCCACTGTTGGTGAAGTCATTCCTTCGAGTGGGCTCTGGCCACGGTGCACTTGGAGGCCGTTGAGGTTTGGCAGTCATCGGCTTTGGTCTGCAGAGGGCTGGGCCGGCTTACAGATGACAACCTCCATCTGCTACAATTATGATAAGGCTGGGACAAGACCTTGAGCTGGTAGTGCCTCCGCTCTGGGATTTCCCCTCCATGGCCTGACTGCTCCTGTCTTCCTGTCCTTTTGGCCTTTTTAGAATAGTACAGAGCGTTGCTCCCATTAGCCAGGGAGACATGTCAATGAATTTGCCATCGAACACATGCCCAACCTATTCCAGGTGCTTGGCGGCCATAAGGTTTATTGAAACAAAGAAAGATGGCAGAGGGCCAGCTCTCAATCCTAAGACTAAGCCTGTGGATATATTTCTCCTTTCAAAGGCAGAGGCTTTGGGTGGGGGGTTACCATAAAGTGGCTTCCAGCATGGCTCAGTGAGAGCTTTTGGGTCAAAGGGAAGAGGCTGAGAAGGGGAAAAGTATGGATGCCAGAGGTACAGAGTCACTAGAAGATATCTAATCAATGTCTGATGCTCCTCAGAGTTTAGTTCATTGCTCCTGGAAGAAGGCTACATTGTACACATGTCTGACTTAATAATATTCAGCTATTTAATGGCAAGAAGTCCTCTACAAAATATCTGTCTTGTGAAAATACTATTAAGGTTTAAAGCCAAATGGCAAACTTGGAATTTTTTTTTGCAGCCTCAGTGACAGAAATAAAATACATAAGGCCTTTGTAAGATAAAAGGAGAGAGAAAGGGTCTAGAAGATGCCTCAGCGATAAAGAGCACTCACTGCTCTTGCAGAGGACCCAGGTTCAATTCCCAGGCCTCCCCTGCTGGCTCTCAACTGTAAAGGAAGCTGATACCCTTTACTGACCTCAGGGGTTATGGCATGCGTGTGGTGCTCATACGTACACACAGACAAGACACCCACACACAGAAAACTGAAACTAAATAAACGCTTTTTCAAAAAAACAGAGGGAGAGAACCAACCCCACACAGCCTGTTGTACAAATCAGTTGAATACTTTTTAGAAAGAAAATAAGTGAAAAACCAAAGTGCCTAGAAACACAGAAAAAGATATACATATCACTAATTATGAAAAGATGTCAATTGAAAAGTGAAGAATCATATTTTACCTACTGGTGAAGGTGAATGGATTGTGTTGAAGGAAAGGAACTGTTATTAGCAAGGTCTTGAGGGAAATTCGTTGTTAATCAGGCGGTGGAAGTTGTTTGTGGGACATCTGACCTGAAGTATCAGAATGCAAAAATGCCACAAAGCTTTGGCCTGGCATCTGTTCTTAAGAATTAAGTCCTGATCAGTGAGTAAAATTGGAAGTGAGTTTTTAATTAATGAAAATGAAGAAAGTCCTCAATGTTCCTTATGAATGGATTTGGCTAGCTAATTTATGGGCCATACTATAAAGGAAAACTAGGCAGTCGTTAAAAATGATAAAATATATATTCTAGTTGATTATAAAGAAGAGTTCTATATGATGTCCTTTTGAAAATTCCAAACAAACAAATCTACCTAGACCCCATGATTGCTGTTTTCCAGGTTCATCTTGCCTCACTGTGGGCTCATCCCCTACACAAGAGCACTTCTGGATGTCGTGTCCAGGCAAGTGGCCAGCCAGTAGCATTTAAAGGAAGTAAACCTCTACAGTGTGTTCCCAGAGACCCAGAGAGAGTAGAGTCTGGAAAATTCAAACTTTAATGCAGAAAACGCAGGCCTGACCTTGAGAGATGGCTCTGTCTCCTACTGTGGGAGTAAGCACTATGCTTATTCCACATTTTTCTTCCGGTGATTTTGGGAATCATGTTCCGCTTGTCAGTGTTTGTTGCCTTGACTTAAACTATAGTCACGTGGCAAGAGGAACTTCAGCCGAGAAACTATCACTATCACAATGGCCTGTAGGGAAGTCTGTGGGGGCATTTTCTTGATTAATAATTCATGTGGGCAGTCCCAGCCCACTGTGAGCAGTGGCACCTGTGGGCAGATGGTCCTGTGTTCTATAAGAAAGCAGTCTGAAAGCCGGACATTGGTGGCGCATGCCTTTAATCCCAGCACTCAGGAGGCAGAGACAGGCGGATCTCTGTGAGTTTGAGGCCAGCCTGGTCTACAGAGAGAGTTCCAGGACAGTCTCCAAAACAATACAGAGAAACCCTGTCTCGATAAACAAAACAAAACAAAACAACAACAATAAAAAAAAGTCTGAGCAAGCCATGGGGAGCAAGCCAGTAAGCAGTACTCCGCCATGGCCTCTGCATCAGCTCCTGCTTCCAGGTTCCTGCCTGGACTTAGCAAAATAAACCCTTTCCTTTCTCAAACTGCTTTAGGTCAGTGTTTTATGACAACATTAGAAAAGCAATGAGTGTTGCAAGGAAATGTAAGACATTACTTTGAGCAATGAGGATTGGGTTAAGGTTAGGGCTGGGCTCAGGGTCAGCTGTGCACAGGGCTCTGTGTACTGAGTACACAAAGCTGAGTCGTTCCCAGTGTTCAGTTTCTGCAGCTGCACCACTGACTCGTCTTGGGGCTTTTGTAAGTCACCCTCCGCTCTGTAGCTACCTGTGTCACCTGCGAAATGTGGGGAGCACAGTCACAAGCGCGTTCTTGATTGAATGAGCTCACACATGAAAATACTCCCATGCCCTGATTGGCTTGGGATAGTTATGCTTTCCCTGCCATGGTTCACCATAATTCACAACATCTTTTGATCGAAGGAAAAGAAACCCCGATATTACACGTGGAATGACATCATCACCCAGTCCATGGGGCTCCTCATACCCATGACCTTCTGATTGCTGTGAGTCTGTTCTGGGATCTGAAGAGGCACAAAACCAAGTCCACTTCTTCATGCCCTGCTGCATGACCATCATGTTTGTTCTGTTTGTTTAGTCCACATCCTTGACGTCTCTGTTTCTCTGAAAGCTGACATCCCATCCATCAGTGGCCCTGGGAGCATCTTTGCTTTGTTTTCAGATTAAAAAAGCATACTTTCCCTTGGATACTGTGCATTCTTCCCATCACCTGTTGATGTCCCAGCTTAACTGTGAGAAAGTTCCTGATTACCCTATACTTTATTTTCCCTGGACAGGAGAGGAGTCACTTTAAAGCCCTTTAGAAATGGGGCTGGTTGTGGTGGAGCAGCATATCTTTAATCTCAGTGCCCAGGAGGCAAAGGCAGGCAAACTTCTGTGAGTTCCAGGACAGCCAGGGCTGCACAAAGACAGCCAGTCTTAAAGCAAAGCAAAGCAAGCAGCCCATCAATCAATCAATCAATCAATCAATCAATCAATCAATCAATAAGTCAGTCAGTCAGTCAGTCAATCAATCAGTCAGTCAGTCAATCAATCAGTCAATCAATCAAACAACCCCCTTTATGTAACAGCACCCTGTTTGAAATTCTGCTTTTCAGTAAAAATTTCAATCTCATGGGACTGGGGTACCTAGGATTTGATCTCCTTGCTACCATCTTTCTTGCTTTCTTAGTTGTACTCCAGCAACACCAGCTCATAGGTTATTTTCCCAACTGGTACCCTCCTGAGTGCCTCCGGACCCTTGCACCTGCTGTTCCTATCGAATTGACGTCTCTGCCCTCATTTGCATATTCAAATTACTCTTGCTAGAAAGTGCCTACAGGTCTATAATATACCTTCTGTGTTTTAAAGTTCCCATTGCTATGCCTTGCAATATTGTTGTATCTGTTCTTAAAGATTTTACATTTCTGATGTAATTTTAAGAGAATTTTGTTACTTTATTTTCTATTTGATACTTGTGTAAGCAAATACAATTGATAGCATATGCTGACCTTGTATCTATCCGTCTAACTATGAGTTTCTTTCTTTTTTAAGATTTATTTATTTATTACATATACATGTGTTCTGCCTACATTCCAGAAGAGGGCACCAGATTGAATTGTAGATGGTTGCTGGGAATTGAACTCAGGACCTCTGGAAGAGCAGTCAGTGCTCTTAACCTCTGAGCCATCTCTCCAGCCCCAACTATGAGTTTCTTAGCTCACTGCTTGTTACTTCAAGTAGTTTTCTTGTTCAAGTTTTGACAATTGAGTAATCATGTCATCAGTAAAAGGACAGCATTTGGCTTCTGTCATGGCTTGTTTTTATGATAACTTAGCACAAGCTAACATCATCTGAGAGAAGAAAAACTCAATTAAGAAAATGCCTCCGTAAATTTGGGCTATAGGTGAGTCTGTAGGGCATTTTCTTAATTAGCGAGGTTCCAGCCCATTGTGGGTGGTGCCATCCCTGGGGCTGGTGGTCCAGGGTTCTGTGACAAAGGAGGTTGAGCAAGCTACAGGGAGCAAATCAGCAAGCAGCAGTCCTGTTGAGTTCCTGTCTGGACATCCTTCGGGGGTGGACTGTGATGTGTAAGTGTGAGCCGAATAAACCTTTTTCTCCTTAACTTGCTTTTGGTCATGGTGTCTCATTGTAGTAACTGTAACTAGGATAGAAGTTGGCACTAGGATAGGACGGTTTTTCTGTGACAGATCTGACGGTGTTTTGGGGAGGATTGTGGAAAGACTTTGGAACTTTAGACTGGCAAAACCATTGAGTGTTGAGAGCTCAGTGGACATGCTGCAGGATCTTGGAAGATAAGAATGTTGAGAGCAATGTGGATGATGGAGACCTGGTCTGAAGTTTCAAAGGGAAGCAAAGACTCTATCAGGCCATTTTCATGAAGAATTTGTGGAGTCCGGACTGCCGGAGCTGAAGACTCAGCTGATATATAGAACCCAGAACCAGCAGGCCTGGGGTGGCACCACCCACGGTGAGTTGGGTTAGCTCCTCATCAATCATTAATTGAGAAAACGAAATATAGACTTGCCTCCACAAAACCTTATGGAGGCGTTAACAGGAGATCAGAACCACTAAAGTAAAAATCTCTGTTTTGTTGGGACAATGGATGCTGCTCGGCTGGAGCTGTAATTACCAGCACTATCGAGGTGAAGTCTTCTGAGGAGTGTTTCCTAAGGGCCAGCACTCGGAAGCTGTGTTCCAGAGGCAGCCAAGGTTGTACTTCGTGCTGGCAGCTGAACTTGGTCACGTGTAAGAGTCATCCAGGTGGTGCTGGCTGTGAGGACGTGAAGGAGAACTACTGATGCTCGGCACTTGGAGAGGTCAGGAGAAGCCATTGGTGAAGGGGCAGTCTCAGCAACAGAGAGGAGAGGCCATTGGTGAAGGGGCAGTCTCAGCAACAGAGAGCCCCACATTTGGACATGATTGCACCGTAGGACGACATCAGGAACAGCTGCAGTTGTGGAGCGGAGCCTGCCTGAGAAGACACGCTGTGTGTGCTGCAGAGGGCAGAGTCACCCAAGCCCCAAAAAGTGGCGAGTGAATCCCAGATAATGGGCACTGAGTTATTTACACTGTTGGATTTGGTTTCACTTTGTTCAGATTGTGACTGTACCCTGGTTCTTCCCTCTTGAGGCATGAAAGCACTTTTTATTTTATCTTATTTGACATGAGCCTACAGTTGAGAGACTTTAAACTTGAGAGAGGAGAATCTGAATATTTTTAAAGAGACAACTTTTAAAGTGTTTGGATTTGTAAGGCCGTGGGACTTAAGTTTGTAAAATGTTTTATGTTGTCTTTATTAATGCGTAATCTTGGGGATGAACAAGAAAGGAACGTGATTTAACAGTGATACGTTTGTGTGTCAAGTTGACAAGGGGTCAGCTGTACTGGCTAGTTTTATGTCACCTTGGCAAGCTAGAGTCATCTAAGAGGAGGGAACCTCAATTGAGAAAATTCCTCCATAGTAACAAGCTGCAGGCATTTTCTTAATTTGTGATTGATGGGGGAGGGTCCAGTCCATGGTGGGTGGGGCCATCCCTGGCTGCTGGTCTTGAGTTTTATAAGAAAGCAGGCTATGCTGGGCGGTGGTGGTGCAGGCCTTTAATCCCAGCACTCGGGAGGCAGAGGCAGGTGGATCTCTGTGAGTTCGAGGCTGGGCTGGACTGACAGCCTCGAAAACAATACAGAGAAACCCTGTCTCGTAAAAACCAAAAAAAAAAAAAAAAAAAAAAGAAAGCAGGCTAAACAAGCCATGGGGAGCAAGCCAGTAAGCAGCTGGCTTTGCATCAGCTCCTGCCTCCAGGTTCCTGCCCTGCTTGAGTTTGGGTCCTGATTTCCTTCAGTGATGAACAGTAAATAAACTCTTTCCTCCTCATCATAACAATACTAGCACAGTTTCTTACTGTCTAGGTTTTATGACTTTATTTCTTTTTCTTACTGAGCTGATGAGGAATTTTTTTAAAAAGAATTTATCATTTTATTAGAGTGTGTGTGTGTGCGTGTGTAGGGTTATGAGCATGTGAGTGCAAGAGGACTCAGAGCCCACAGGTTCTTGGGTTCCCACGAGTTATATAGACAGTTGGGAGTGCCTGACATGGGTGCTGGGAACTAAACTTAGGTCCCCTGGAACACTGTCAAGCACTCAACCGCTGAGCCCGATCTCCAGAAATGGTGAAAGCAGTGGTGTGTTTGGAGTCTCCATCAAGCACGATGGCAACTGTAGGTTTGTTTCTTCCGCAGCCACCCCCTCCTCGATCAGGTTCATCAAGTTTCCTTCTATTTCTCCACTGCATCACGCTTGCGCACGCTCGCGCACGCGCGTGTGCGTGTGCGTGTGCGTGTGTGTGTGTGTGTGTGTGTGTGTGTGTGTGTAAAACTCCAAAGAGGTCTTGCATTTCGAAAACTCTGCATTTCTTCATTTGTTGAAATTATCAAGTGGATTTTCATTTTCATTTTGTCCTCATAATGAATTTGATTTTCAAATAGCTAATGAGTCCTGTATCATAATCCCACTTGCTTACGATGAATTATGCTCCTTACATATGGGTGGATTGTATTTCACTTGTGTTCACAGAGAACTGTTCCTATTATTTTTCAGGATTGGTATTTATGAGCATGTAGGATTCATTAAAGGACTTGGTAAATACTCCAATAGTATGATTGATGGTATATATTGATATATATTGGATTAAGTTTGGGACATTCCTTTCAGGGAGTATCTTTTGGTAAATATAACTTCTTTGGTAAAAATGGGACAATTAAATTTTACTGTTTTGCTTTGTGTTTTAATAAGTTGAGATTCTCAAAGCAATTACCTATCTCATGTATGCTCCAAATTTATAAAGATGCCATCACGCACAATATCCCAGATTTCCTGGAGGTTTTGTGTTGAGAATTTGTTGGCTTTACTATTTTCTTTGACCGATGAATCTGTTTCCTCTATCGTATCTTCAACTTCTGAGATTCTCTCTTTCATCTCTTGTATTCTGGCCACCATTACATCAGTGTCATTTGGAACTTTTGTATCTGTGCTGGATTTTGTTTTACTGGTTTCATCACCAACTTAGAGGTGTCGGTACAATTTTCAACTCTGCAGACTTGTCTCTTTATTAATCTTTCTGTTAAGTTTGGACTTTGTGTTTTAAGATCTTGTCATCCCCATTTAGGGATGAAACTGAAGTTATTTCCTTCTTGTCTCTGTTGTATTCCAGATCTGAAGTCAGTGTAGAATCCAGTGTAAACTCCAGCTCTTTTATGATAGGTGTTTGCATAGATAGTTTCCTTTTCCTTTCACATTCAACTTCTTTTTATTGAGTTTTTTTTCTGTTTGACAATTTCATACATGTGTGTAACATATATTTATGTTTCATTCATCCTGTACACTTGTAGCTGAGATGTATGCTCTTTTGTTTCATGTTTTTTCTGATCATATTGGTCTGTTATTTTTTTAAATATATTTTTTACTTATGTGCCTGTGGAGGTCAGAGGCCAATTTTCATAAGTTGGTTCTCTTCTTCCACTATATGGGTTCTGGAGATCTAGCTTAGGTTGGATCTAGCTTAGGTTGACAGCTTTGGTGACAAGTGTCATTACACACTGAGCTATCTCATTAGCCATGTAATGGCCTTAAATACAAGTGCATTAACTTATTCATTTTTGGTTTTTCAAGACAGGATTTCTCTGTATTGTTAGTCGAGCTCACAGAGACCCACCTGCCTCTGCCTCTAGAGTGCTGAGAGTAAAGGTGTGAGCCACCAACGCCCAGCAACTTATTCATTTTTTGTGTTATCTATGTATGTATGTGCTTAGGTGCAGACACAGGATTGCCACAGAACATGTGTGGAGGTCTGACAACAATTCACGGGAGTTGATTTTTTTCCCTTCTACTATGTCCCTGGAATCCAACTCAAGTCATTGGGGTTGGTGGCAAGTACCCTTACTGGCTAACCTATCTTGCTGGCCCTGTATTTGCCTTCTGATCGTTGAGTTTGGTATATTCCCATCCAATGAGTTATTGGCTAACATTGCCATTTTCCCATTGTCACATCTGTTTGCTCTTTTTTTCTTCTTCTTGTTTTCTTTAATTGGGATTAGTGAAATGTTTTCTAGGATTCTATCTTTTCTGGCTGTCAGATTGCTAGCTGTGTGCTTTTGGTTACTGTCTTGGTGTTTGCCTTGGGGACAGCAATGTGCATTTTAGTTTACTATTTCTGTCCTAGGAAAGTTCTTTTCCAGTTTTCCAGACAGAACAGGAGTAGCAGCTATCTTTCAGGGGCAGTGGGTCGGGAGTTTTCTCTTAATGGCACCATAAAATGTGACTGGACTCTCTGGTTTTGGACTGTGGCTGGGAAATCTACTTGCTATAGCAGATGGTGGTTCTATGACAAAAAACATCAGCCTGTGAGACAGACAGATGCAGTCGAGCTGTGGAAGTAAGAGAAATTACTTGCTAGATATGTGTTAAACATACAAGAAATAGAGGTGAAAACTCCTGCAATGTAGGACATAGGAATAAATCTGGCTACTTGCTACTTATTTTGGGTGTCAAAATTTTCTTTATTCTTTGGTAACACTTCTAAAATCCATAACATACTAGATAAGTTTTAAAAATGCATATTTAGTACAAAATCAAGTACTACTTAGATTTTTGTCTTCAAGAAAGTTAATGATTAATGTAGAAGTTGGAAAAAGTCTTCATCAAACCCATGGTCATGTAGAAAGTAGGGGCATAAGTCTGTAGAAAAAATGTTGAGTATCTTGTAATATTTATGGTCACTTAGCCAGACTCAGACAGACAAACAGCAAATGCTTTCTCTTATGTGTGTAGTCTGGATTCTGTACATAATATACATATGTTCTTTCTCATATACAGAACCTAATTCAAGTGTACACATATACACAAGCACATGCATGCACACACATGCAAAGGTTTTTTTTTTGGGTGGGGAGGGGAAAGGACCAGCAGGGTTTGGAAAGAGAAGACAAAGAAGATAATGGGGACATGAGCAAAGTACCATGACATCCACATAAGTCATGGATTTCATGCCGTGAAGAAATTCATTATTTTGTAGGTTTTCTAGAAAATGAAAAAGCTGATACATATTAAAAAATTGTGATTAAGTCCACACCCAAAGGTAATTTAGAATAGTTGCATGAGGTGAATTGTGAATTGCTTTATGGCTCATTTAGACAAGTGGCTCCTTTCATACATTAATTTAGTTCATTTTCTAGTCCAGATTACCCTGGGCATGGATGGGAAAGGAAGAGGAACCAGTAAATGTGCTGGTTCCTCCAGTATAAAAACAACTTCTTGAATACTTAACATGAGGACAGGGTTAAATCAGTGTCATAGACACTTCGAATGGACTACCCACTAAGATAATTTTAATACTGGTTTGGTTTTTCATTCAGTTTAATCAAAGTAATAATAACAAGGCATGGATATATTCATTCTACCAAAAGTATACCCGCCATGACAAACTCAGTTGTAACTGGTTAAGAAACTGAACATTGAGAAATTTCTCTTCCTTTTTTTTGATAATATAAATATAAATTTTAGTAGAACACAGTGTTATAGAACAAATAATTTTCCTACTAAATTAAGATGTTTATAGACTTGAAATGTACTTGGATTTGGGCGGTTGTGTGCATAATTAATAACTGTTCCCAAATAAGCTGGGTTTTCAAAAGTATCAATTGAATTGGAAGCTGTAGTAAAAATTAAGTAACTTTTATATAACCAGAGATCAAACTACAAAAATTTGTGTCGAAAGTAATTTTGAGAACAAAATAAAACTTCACCATGGTTCTACACACGTTTTTCTTCTGTTGTCATCAGTTAGACTTTTAGCAATATTCAGACTTTAAAGAGTGACTTTGCTAATCAAATGTCTTAGAAAAGTGTCTGACCTTTTATGTAAACAAATCCCACAAACTTTTGGATCCCTTTGAGCAAAGCACCTGGAAATATTTAATCAGAACTTACTGAAGAGCTCAACCCAAGATGTCGGGTTTTTTTAGTCTTTTAGGGAATGGTGGTTTGCAGGAGAAAGCTTGCAAGCAGAAAGACTAAGGACTATCTTAAAAAGAATGAGAGAGACTGGGGGAATTAAACAAGAGCTTAAAAGCTATGCCATGACTAATGTGTCAATTATGCAGTTTTTTTGCAGTATGCAAATTGACAGGAAGAGGCTTAATACAGTGCTTATATGGCCATTGGATAAATTTATCTTCTTTGTTGCAGTGGCATGGAGTGGAATGGGCTTATGATCCAGGGCAGCTAAAATTGGTGAGCCATTCAAAAATTCATTAATGCGGATTTTTTGACACATTTTGTCAAAAAAAAATCACTCCGAGGCAAAATGAAGGTATCTCTGAGACTATCTGATGTGAAATAGTTACTCATTTCAACATGCAAGCATTAAAATGGACAGTATTCTCAGGCTGAGTGAAGTTTCTCCAAGCATTAAAATGGACAGTAAGAATTAAAATGGACAGTAAGAATTAAAATGGACAGTAAGAATTAAAATGGACAGTAAGAATTAAAATGGACAGTAAGAATTAAAATGGACAGTAAGAATTAAAATGGACAGTAAGAATTAAAATGGACAGTAAGAATTAAAATGGACAGTAAGAATTAAAATGGACAGTAAGAATTAAAATGGACAGTAAGAATTAAAATGGACAGTATTCTCAGGCTGAGTGAAGTTTCTTCAAGTTTACCAGCTATCTCAGCACCAGGAGGCAGAATGTTTTCCTAATTAAAAAACCGTGGTTCACAAAGAAGGGTTGATTGGAAGAGTGAATGATTTCAAATTTATTAATAACATGTGACCCCGAAAAGAATTTCAGGCTCTTTTATGGGAAAATCTCAAATGATGAGTTCGAAAAGTCTGCATTCCTCAGAAAAAATTCAGTGGTATCCTGTTAGAGAGTGTGTTGGATGCTTTTATGTCACCCTGACCCAAACTAGAGTCATTAGAGAGGAGGGAACCTCAATTAAGAAAATACTTCCTTAAGATTGGGCTGTGTGCAATCCTGTAAGGCATTTTCTTAATTAGTGATTGATGGAGAACCCAAGATGTAGGACCCAAGATGTAGGTGGTGTTATCCCTGGGCCAGTGGTTCTGAGTTCTATAGGAAGTCAGAAGGGTACTTCATACTCATCACAGGAGAAATTCACCAAGATGAAGTTTCAATTCTGAACATCTATGCCCCAAATACAAAGGCATCCATGTTCATAAAAGAAACATTACTAAAACTCAAATCACATATAAAGCTCCACACACTTATAGTGGGAGACTTCAACACCCCACTCTCACCTCTAGACAGGACTACCAGACAGAAACTTAACAAAGAAGCAAAGGAACTAATAGAAGTTATGACCCAATTGGGATTAACAGACATCTATAGAACATTCCACTCAAATAAAAAAGAATACACCTTCTTCTTAGTGTCACATGGAACCGTCTCAAAAATCGACCACATGCTTGACAACATATCAAACCTCAACAGATACAAAAATATTGGAATAACTCCATGCACCTTATCAGACCACCATGAGTTAAAATTAGAGTTCAACAACAACACAAATTGCAGAAACCCTACAAACTCATGGAAGTTGAATAATGCACAATTGCAACATTCCTTGGTCAAAGAAGAAATAAAAAAAGAAACTAAAGACTTTCTAGAATTCAATGAGAATGAGGACACAACATATCCAAACTTATAGGACACTTTGAAAGCAGTGCAATGAGGGAAGTTCATAGCACTAAGTGCCCACATGAAGAAACTGGAGAATACTTACACTAGAGAATTAACAGCACAACTGAAAGCTCTAGAACACAAAGGAGCAAACTCACCCAGGAAATAATCAAACTGAGGGCTGAAATCAATAAAGCAGAAACTAGGAAAACAATACAAAAAATCAATGTAATGAAGAGTTGGTTCTTTGAGAAAATCAACAGATAGACAAACCTTTATCCAAACTTACCAAATGACAGAGTGTGAACATGAAAAGTAACAAAATCAGAAATGAAAAGGGGGACATAACAACAGACACTGAGGAAATCCAGAGAATCATCAGGTCATACTTTGAAAACCTGTACTCCACAAAATTTGAAAATATAAAGGAAATGAACAATTTTCTGGATAGATATCACTTGCCAAAATTAAATCAAGAACAGATAAGCAATTTAAATAGACCTATAATCCCTAAGGAAATAGAAGCAGTCATCAAAAGTCTCCCAACCAAAAAAAGCCCAGGGCCAGATGGTCTCAGTGCAGAATTCTACCAGAAATTCAAAGAACAGCTTATACCAATTCTTCTCAAAGTATTCCACACAATAGAAGCAGAAGGGTCTTTGCCAAACTCTGTTTACGAGGCTTCAATAACCTTGATACCCAAGCCACACAAAGACACAACTAAGAGAACTTCAGACCAATATCCCTCATGAACACTGATGTAAAAATACTCAATAAAATAATGGCAAATCGGATCCAAGAACACATCAGAAAACTCATCCACCATGATCAAGTAGGCTTCATCCCAGGCATGCAGGGTTGGTTCAACATATGAAAATCAATATAATCCACCATATAAACAAGCTGAGAAACAAAAATCACATGATCATCTCACTGGATGCTGAAAAGCCTTTGACAAAATACAACACCCCTTCATGATAAAGGTCTTGGAGAGATCTGGAATAAAAGGAACTTACCTCAATATAATAAAAGCTATATACAGCAAACCAACAGCCAACATCAAACTAAATGGACAGAAACTCAACACAATTCCTCTAAGAGCAGAAGCAAGACAAAGTTGTCCACTCTCTACATACCTCTCCAATATTGTAATTGAAGTTATAGCTAGAGCAATATGACAACAAAAGGAGATAAATGGGATACAAATTGGAAGAGGTCAAACTTTCATTATTTGCAGATGATATGATAGTTTACATAAGTGACCCAAAAAATTCTACCAGGGAACTCCTGCAGCTGATAAATGCTTTCAGCAAAGTGGCAGGATACAAGATCAACTCAAGAAAATCATTAGCCCTACTATATACAGATGATAAAAGTGCTGAGAAAGAAATCAGAGAACCATCGTCCTTTACAACAGCCACAGACAACATAAAATACCTTGGGGTAACACTAACCAAACAAGTGAAAGACCTGTATTGCAGGAACTTTGAGTCTTTAAAGAAACAAATTAAAGAAGACACCAGAAGATGGGAAGATCTCCCATGGTCTTAGATAGGTAGGATCAACATAGTAAAAATGGCAATCTTACCGAAAGCAATATACAGATTTAATGCAATCCCCATTAAAATCCCAGCACAATTCTTCACAGACATTGAAAGAACAATAATCAACTTTATATGGGAAAATAAAAGACCCAGGAGAGCCAAAACAACCCTGTTCAACAAGGCAACATCTGGAGGCATCACCATCCCTGACTTCAAGCAGCTCTATTACAGAACTATAGTCCTGAAAACAGCTTGGTATTGGCACAAAAATAGACAGATAGACCAATGGAATCGAATTGAACTCCCCAACATTAACCCACAAACCTAGGAACACCATTTTTGACCAAGAAGCTAAAATTATACAATGGAAAAAAGAAAGCATCTTCAACAAATTGTGCTGGCATAACTGGATATTGGCATGTAGAAGATTGCAGATAGATCCATGTCTATCACCATGCACAAAAGTTAAATCCAAATGGATCAAAGACCTCAACATAAATCCAGCCACACTGAACCTGTTAGAAGAGCAAGTGGGAGGCACCCTTGAATGAATTGGTACAGGAGACTGCTTCCTGAACATAACTCTAGTAGTACAGACACTAAGATTGACAATTAATAAATCGGACCTGCTGAAACTGAGAAGCTTCTGTAAGGCAAAGGACACAGTCAGCAAGTCAAAAAGGCAACACACAGATTGGGAAAAGATATTCACTAGCTTCACATCTGACAGAGGGCTGATCTCCAAAATTTACAAAGAACTCAAGAAGCAAGTCTCCAAAACACCAAAGGATCCAATCAAAAAGTGGGGTATAGAACTAAATAGAGAATTCTCAGTAGAGGAATCTAAAATGGCTGAGAGACACTTAAGAGAGTGCTCAAGAGCCGGGTGGTGGTGGCGCATGACTTTAATCCCAGCACTCGGGAGGCAGAGGCAGGCCGATCTCTGTGAGTTCAAGGCCAGGCTGGACCGACAGACTCCAAAACAATACAGAGAAACCCTGTCTCGTAAAAACAAAACAAAACAAAACAAAACAAAAAAACAAAAAAAAAAAAAAAAGAAAGTGCTCAACATCCCTAGCCATCCAGGAAATGCAAATCAAAACAACTCTGAGATACCATCTCACTCCTGTCAGAATGGCTAAAATCAAAAACTCCAAGGACAGTTTATGCTGGAGAGGATGTGGAGAAAGGAGAACACTCCTCCACTGCTGGTGTGAGTGCCAGCTTGTACAGCCACTTTGGAAATCAGTATGGAGATTCCTCAGGAAAATGGGAATCAGTCTACCACAAGACCCAGCAATTCCACTCTTAGGCATATACCCAAAAGATGCACATTCTCATCTGTTCCTCTATGTTCATAGCAGTACTATTTGTAATAGCCAGAACTTGGAAGCAACCTAGATGCCCCTCAGCTGAAGAGTGGATAGAGAAAATGTGGTACATTTACACAGTGGAGTACTATTCAGCAGAAAATAACAATGGAATCTTGAAATTTGCAGGCAAATGGATGGCACTAGAAGAAACCATCCTGAATGAGGTAACCCAGTCACAAAAAGAGAAACATGGTATGTACTCACTCATTTATGGATTTTAGACATGAATCAGGGGAGTGCCAGCATACAATCCCACTGCCAGAGAGTCTGGGAAACAGAACTTTCATCCAGCGACTGATGAAAGCAGAGGCAGAAACCCACAGACAAACACTGAACTGAACTCCTGGAATCCAGTGTCAGAAAGAGAGAACTGATGGGCAAAGGAGTCAAGACTGGGCTGGTTTAACCCACAGGAACAGTTGATATGAACAAAGGGGAACTCTTGGACCCCAGATTGATGGCTGTGTGGAAAGCATGGGACTGACCCAGACCCCCTGAAGGTGGGTGTCACTGAGGATGCCTAGGTAATCTATGGGGTAGTATTTATCGCTGGTGTACAAATAGAGTTTGAGTGCCCATGCCACAATATGGGATGCTTTCTCAGCCAGGGCTCTTTGGGGCTGGCCTAGGCCCTTCCCTGGATGAAATTACAGTCACTGGAGATCACCATGGAGGGCCTCACTCTCTCTGGGGATTGGAGTGGAGATTGGGTGGAGGACAGGGGGCCTGGTGGGGAGGGCAGAGGAGGAGGGGAGGGAGAGGGATCTGGGATTGACATGTGAAGCAAGCTTGTTACTAACTTAAATAAAAAAATAATACTATCAATAAAAAAGAAAAGAAAAAACAAGTCAGATAAAGCAAACCATGAAGAGTAAGCCAGTAAGCAGCACTCCTCCATGGCTTCAGCATCAGCTCCTGCCTGCAGGTTCCTGCCCAGTTATAGTTCCTGTCTTAAATTTATTTATTTATATTTTATGGATGTCAGGTCCTTTGGAACTGGAGTTACAGACAGTTGTGAGTTTCTATGTGGGTGCTGGGAATTGAACCCGGGTCCTCTGAAAGTGGACCTCAGTGTTCTTAACCTCTGAGCCATCTCTCCATCCCACTGAGTTCTTGTCTTGATTTCCTGCAATGATGAATGATGATGTGCAAGTATATCCCTCAGTTAGTTCTTTTAAAGAGACATGTATTATCATAAGGAATCTTAAAAAATTAAATCTCAAAATTATTTTCAATGTATTTTATGTGTGTTGTGTAAAATATTAGTGTGGGCATATGCACTGTGCACACGTGTGTGTATGTGTGTGCTTATGGAGGGCAGAGGGTGATGGTGGGTATGTTTTTTTGATTACTTTTCATCTTTATCTTTTAAGACAGGGTCTCCTTTAACCCAAAGGTCATTGATTGGGCTCACTGGTTGGACAGTGAGCTTCAGGGATCTTGAAGTTTATCTCACCCTACCTTCTCCAGTGTTGGGGTTATAGGTACACTCCATGACCTTGTACACGGATGTCAGGATTCAAATTTAGATCTTTGTACTTTGACAGCAGGCTCTTTATTGATTGAGTCATTTCCCCAACTCTCCTAGGAGATTCTTAATAAAATCGATAGAGGTCAAGTTGGTTGGATGCATTTTCTAGAAAGGCCCTAGACTAGAATCAGATCTGGCTTCTCCTCTCTCCAAGCTTCTTGTCCAATAGTAAAAGACATGAGTAGACACCCACAGTAGAAAAAGAATTCGGCATGGCAAGACCTGTCCACACAGCATGTCCTAGAGCCTGAGAGAGGGTGACGGCTGTCCTGAGTGACAACTGACTCATTCCCCTGGAGAACCATGATTGGCCCTGGTGACTTGTGACTTGGCTGATGCTGAAGATGTCTGAGAGCTTGGCATGCCTCATTCTGTTCAGCTTCATATCTAAGAGCCATCTAATGGGCCTGAGGGAAGAACAAGCCGTGGAGAATAAGCCACCATGTCAGCTAAACCAGCTGTACCCGTGGCAGACATGGGGCTCCAAGTGATCTCAGGATGAGGGACCTCAGCCAGAGCTGGAAGAAGGCAATGAACCAATGACCCAATGGCTGGAACACTTTCAAGAGTCTATTTTTGTTTCAGATAAAACCAGAAACAATGATCCATTTGGAGAGCCAAGCTCCTAGAGATTGATGGTGAAGTATGTGAGGCTCTGAGCTCACCAATATATTTCCCTGCAAGGCGAAGCCTATGCAGTGTGGAGCAGGCAAGGGGAATCTAGTTCAGGGTCATATGAGGTCAGGTCTTCATCCTCAAAATGGCTACCAGCATCTCCATCCATTGCCTTTCCATGTCTGGCCTGTCTTCTCTGAGCCTCACCAAGCACTCAGTTGATGTCTGGTTTTAGGCTGGGCAAAGAGCAAAGACAGGAGAAGATAGGGGTTGTGGACTCAGGAATGGAGAGAACTCATGGGAGAAGTAAGTCCAGGGTCAGTTACTGTGTTAGGGAGACTCCTGGCTTCTGCAGTGATCCCTCATTCTTTTGTGTTGCTAAGGTCTATTGAGCCATCTCAGCTAGATTTGGGCTGGTGCAGTAAGCTGCAAAGATAGATTGGGGTAACTCTGCCATGGAGATGGATAGAATCACCCAGGGAGACCTGGGGATGGTGAGAGGAAGGATGTGCTAAGGCCACTTGAGTAGGTTGGTGCTTTGTAAGGGCTCCTTGGAGGAGCAGATTTGATGGTTAATTTTATGTGTCAACTTGATATAGGCGATGGTGACTAGATATCTGGTCAAATCTTTCTAGATACTTCCATGAAAGTTGTTTTTTTTTAACTGATGAGATAGGCAATTTAGTCCTGTAGGCTTCAAGTAGAATACTCTGGATAATGTAGGTGGGCCAGATTCCATCTGTTAGAGGCCTTAAGAACAAAGACCAGCTGCCTTAAAAGAAGGAATTTTATAGGAGATGACCTTTGAACTCAAGTTGAGACTCATCCCTGGGTCTCCAGCTGCTGGTGAGCCCTGTGGATTCAAATAGAACAAACAGCTATGTCAGTGTTCTCAACCTGTCAGTCATGAGCCTTTGGGGTCAAATGACCCTTTCAATAGGGGTTGCCTCAGACCATTGGAAAACACAGATATTTACATTATGATTCTAGTAGCAGTAAAAATTATAGTTCAGAAGTAGCAAATAAAACAATTTTATGGCTGGGTGTCACCACAGCATGAGGAACTGTGTTAAAGGGTTGCAACATTAAAAAGGTTGAGAACCACTGTTCTAGTTGGATCTTCTTTTCCTCCCTTTCTCTCTCTGAAGAGTCTTGGCTACCACAGACATCAATGATTGAGAATACCTTGGCACAGTCATTTGTTTGCTTGTGTGAATTTCTGAACTACCTATGAACAAAAAGCATCCTGGAATGTTGGACTCTTTTAGAGTTACCTTGGGGTTAATGAAAGAGTAACAGAGGTCCTCTTTTAAGAGGTTACTGGGTGGAATGTGGTTGTCACAAGTAGATTCTTTTCCCCAGGAAGGTGTTGGATGCCGTGGAAGGAAGACTGAAAAAAGTTTGTGCACATGAAAAACCTACTGGAAATCCTAGAACCAGAACAAGTCACTTGTGGGTTCCATGGAGAAAAACTAACAGGAAAACCAATGTCAGGTAAACTAGTGACAGACAATACCACTTAAAGATTTCAGGATGTCATGGTCTTTAAAATTCTGATACCCAAAGTACCTGAGATGGTTACACATTAGCTCATTTTTGTTTCTTATTGTTCTAAAGCATATAATATTATCTTTTAAACACTAAAGCAGCTTTGGCTTATTGACCAAATAACTGAGTTGCTAGTTTTCCAGTAGATAAAAATGTAATAGAAAGCAGGGAGGTTTGTTCATTTTTTGCTCCACTGAGTCCACAGGTAGAAGGGAATTGATGGTGACCTCTGGGCAATTTTGTTGTCAGCCTTCAGGACCCCATTAGAATGGGAGTGAATGCGGTTCCCCTTATCTCATTCCTTCCATCCATTCTTGCTGGAATTCAACATGAATGGTGTTCAATATGAATGGAAGTTTTGTATGAAACAGCTTCCTACCTGCTTGCTGTAGGTGTAGATTTTTCTGTTTTTCATCTAGCTTCTGACTCAGCATTTGACAACACAGGGACCACCAGAGAACAGACAGCTGAAGAATGATTATGTATGCAGGGTATGATTAGAACTAGTTGTGATGGATGTATTGTCAATAGAAAATGGAATAAAATTTTTGTTGGCGTTTATGTGTGTGGATTTATGTATGTGTTAGTGTACATGTATGCATGCATAAGTATGCGCATGCATGGGAAGGCCAGAGATCAACCTCAGCTTTCATCTCTCAGGAACTTTTACCTTGGTTTTTGAGAAAGCATCTTTCATTGGCTCGAAAGTTATCAGGCATAAGAGCCTGGATGGCCAACAACCCCAGGGATTCACCTGTCTTTGCCTACCAAGTGCTGAGATTATAAACAAATGTCAACACACTTAGCTTTTCTTGTGGATACTGGGGATGGAACTCAGGTCCTCATGCATACACAGCAAGCCCTTACCCCCTGAGCTATTTTCCCAGCCCCAGAAATCTGGGATACTAACAGTGCATGCCTTACAAAGAGTCTTTTAAAAAATCACTTGAAGTTGCATGAAAGGAAGGAAGTACCTACAGAAGCCACAGGGTTTGGCATTTTGGCCACTACTGAAAGATGTTGCTACTGTAGGATTTCCAGTGAACATGTGGAGGTGAAGGTTGCAGGTTTTGTGGGCTGGCTGGCTTCTGATTGCACTGGAAAGGAAGACGTGGGTTATTTCAGTGACAAGTCATGGTCAGAGGACTGGAGGTCTTCCACAATCACTTTACAGCTAAAATTGTCAAAAAAGATACCCACAACGCTGTACAGAATAGTGTGGTGTTTCACAGCTGTACCAGATCTCATGTGAGAGAATCAGCACGTTGCCTAAGAAAGGCCTGGAATCACAGAATTGGAATGGGAGCATTTGGGTAGACTGAGCTGAAATGTAGTGTCTTGACCCAACTCTAGAATATCTTTGTCCTATTGTGTTTTTTTTTGAAGCAGCCTTCTCCAGTATACTGTGATATAACTCTCTTCCAGCTGATCAAAGATCTCATGAGATGATGTTAAATCGTTTTAGGATATTTTTCCCCCTCCTCATTGCCCATCACTGCCTCAAGAGCAGTGTAACTAGGACCTAGTATGCCCCAAAGGGATGCCGGTGAGGTGCCCAAAGCAGTCATTGGACTGAATTATCAAGATGTAGGTCCTCACAGCCTCTGGAGCTGTTGACTTGAGCAGTTGGCAGGTGTGCTAGCTTTTCCTCTCCATTTGTCTTCACCTGCACTCCATAAAACGGAGTGCTCAGAACTTCCTTGGTACTCTGCCGATGAAGGATTCCAGAGGCCCAAAAAGGAGAGGAGCTTTAGAGCCCCTCTCTTTCTCCATTCCCTCCCCGCCCCAATTGGTGATCTGTTATAACACCAGCATTTTTATTTAGGCATTTTGTAGAGAGAAACATGACTCTTGCCAGTGGTGAGGGTTGGACCCGGGCCTTGAGTCATAGGATTCTAATCCATGACCCTTTCCCCCTCATATAATGATTCTATGGCCCTGTTGGGAGTTGACTTGTTGTAGGTTTATCTGGAGAAGACAACAAAGAATAATAGCATTGTATTAGGGCTACTTATGTCCTACAGGCATGGAGCAATCTTTTGTCTTCTAGAGGGAGCCATGGCCTACCATGGCTAGTGGCTTTACTAATTAACCAGACTTTGGCAGGAGAATGAGGCTAGAACGTCCTTCAGCTTAGGAACCGATGGATCCAGTAACACTTTGGCTCTGGTTCTTGGGCCCTGACACCTGAAGAGGGCCTACATTAGGTGTAGTGAAAATGGAGGTTTAGGGAATCCAAGGGAACAGGTTTTCAGTCACGGCTCATATTCCACATGAGAGTTTGAGTGAAAAAGGAAAAAGCGATAGAGACAGAGGGAAGGAGGGAGCGTGGGAGAGGAGAAAGTGGAGAGAGGACCAGTGGAAAGTAACAGAGGGGGAATTACAGTGTGGGGGGATGGGGATGACAGGAGAAAGGCCATCAGGCACTGTCTTTTCCAGTTAGTTAGGACAAAGACAAAGCAGATCTCTCCCCCATTTCCTCTAGTACCAAGTGGGGCATCTAATAATTTTGCTATGTTACAACATTTTGAGTTACATAATGAGTAAAAGCAGATAAAGATCCAGCCAGACAACAGCAAAACCATGGACACCATGCTCATAAAAGCCCTTAGCCAGTCTCGGGGCTTGGCTGCCAACCTGCTCTGGGGTGATAGGGGTGGGCAGAGCCAAGCCTGAGGGAGCCTCCAAGAGCCCGGAGGAGGCAGTTTGGGGGAAACAGAAAGGAAGGCCAGCCCTGGTCGCCAAGAACAGCAGGTTGCACCGCTTAATGTCCACACTCATGCCAGTGTGCTTAGGAACTGTTGTTATTTTTATGAGAAAAATGCAGAAAGGATAATCTGTCTATTTATGTCTGTCTGGAAACATGCAATTACTAAAGGGTTGTTCAGGGGCCAGCATCCAGTCATGGCTCTTCCTATCCCATGGCGTCTTTGGAGGCTGTGCTCAGTGACCTAGCTCAGTTCTGTGGAGGAGCCTGACAAGGACTTTCGCACCAGCGGGGTTGAAAGACAGACAGAGGACCAGGAGCTTTAGGTCAAATACTTTTATTTTGTTTTTGGCACATGATAATGTTAGGATGCTTCCACTGAATCTGTTACTGCTGTGAAATATAAAACCATCCAGTCATCCATCATCCGCAATCTATCATCTATCCATCCATCACCATTGACCATCCATCCACCCACCATCTGCCATCCATCCACTATCCACCATCCATCCATTCACCTCCCCATCCATCCTCCCTTTCTTTGGATAAGCGTGTTACACTAAACAATTTTCTGGGCTCCACAGACATAAAGACAAACGAGAGACAAAGTCTTTCTAGTTGAGAGGTTGGAGGTATGGGTAATGGTAGAAATACCAGCCATGAAACATAGTGACACATTATGGGCTGCACAAATCTCTATACAAGTACAGGGTAAAAAGAAAGGGACTAGGAAGCCTGGGTAGCTTTAAAGACTAGGTGTTTCCTTGATCTGGATTCTAAAACTTTTTTTTTTGCCACAGCAAGTCCTGCCACATCGCCAGGATCCCAGAAGATATACAGGGTGACTTCTTCCTGTTCTAGATGCATCCTAAGTTCTCACGGAAGTCCAGGCTTTGTAGGGCTACCACAGCAAATACAGTATTCACCAGTTCATAGATTCTATTGATTTTCCCTGAGCTACTAATTCTCTGTGCTGTACAGTCACTCTTCCTACCATCTGTGGTTCTATGTTGGCCATGCCATGCTGTCTCCCAAGCAGTCCTTGAAGGTTCTAATCTTTTGTTTTTGACTAGGTGGATCTGTCTACTTCAGCTGCCCCTCCTACCCTCCCATACTGTCCTTGGGGGACATGGGTGTTGTCCTCTTGTGGGGCACAGTGGGCAGAGGTGTTGGGTAGGAAGACGATTTGAGCACATCAGCATAGCAGCATGTGTGTCAGGAAGCTGTGTGTGGCAAGGTGGGGTCTTCTAGGCAACAGATACGGGCTGGGGAGGTGGTGGTGTTTTGGAAAGGTATAACGTAGGTGTAGGTTTGTTGACTGGAGAAAATAGATGGCAGGTATGTCACCACCTCGTTTCATCCCAGGCCTGAGATTCTTTGCCCCATCACAGGAAGAAATGCTGGGCAAGGTCATGAAAGACCCTGCCTTCTTTATCCTGGGATTGTAAATCTTGTACCTTCTGTATTTCCCCCAGGCTTTGGAGGAATTTCTTTTTCATAGTGTCACTCCACGAAATAAGTACGAATGGTTGGGGTGGTGGTAGTGTCTTATAATGGATCGAGCTAATTCTTTGATAGCATGGGACTGTGCTGTGGGGGAAGGGCGCAAGTTGACTAAGGAGGCCAATTGGCTCTGCAGATGGAGCCAGTTGGGCTTTGACCATCAGCTCTAGGCCAGACTTCAAACCACAGCCTAATCCACAGGCTGGCAGGGGCTGTGTGTTCCTCAGAGCTGTGGATTATGATGTGATGTCATCCTGTACAGACACTGTGACTGGGGTTCCACGGATGTGCCTATTGCTGTGTTGGCACTGAGGGCCTGTGGAATGGAGCCACGGGGCTGGGAGATACCAGGATAGGTTTTCTTGTTGAGTAAGTAGGGTTGATAGCCCTCCCCTATCTGGGACATCTGGAATGTGATGATGTTGGATTATATACTCTTACGAGTTTTGTTTTGCAGACCCATGCTTATTAGACTGTAGGCTTACGGAAAGTTGATGGTTCACATGGAGATGCCAGGGGTGAAGCAGATGGTAATACACACTGGAGGTAGACAGGCCCAGGCATTTTCTACTATGTCTAGGTAGCTGGAAATGTAGTGTCAGGTGGCCCAAAGGTTCAGAGGCTGAGGTAATTGGACTGTGTGTGTTACAGGACCAGGGGACGGGGGATACTTTAAGGCTCACCCCAAACAGTTTTAGAACCTTCAGAGCTAGGCTATCATCTATCCACACCCCTTTTATTGTTTGTTTTTGGTTTTTCAAGACAGGGTTTTTCTCTGTAGCCTTGGATTTCCTGGAACTCACGCTGTAGACCAGGCTGGGTCAAACTCAGAGACTGCCTATTGTGTAAAGTAGGCTAATGTTCTATACAGAGAAATGTCCTTCCCAACCACTGTTTCCAGGTGGCTTAGGAATCCAGGCACAGTGAGCTCAGAGCACTAACGAGCCAGGGGGAGCCCCAGTGGGTAAAAATCTTAAAAATCTCCTTAGAGGTATCAGGTAGAATTTGGTGAAGCAACCACAGAATGGTCTAAGGAAGAAGATTGAACTCTGAGATTTTTCTTGTTGGCACAGTTAAAACAAAACAAAACCTGGAAACTGCTTTGCACATTTTTATTTGTGGATATGGATTTGCTAAAGAAATCATTTTGGACAAAGGCTCTCGATAGTTATCTTCTGGAGCCTTGAGTGGAGACACACTGTGGTTGAGGTCCAGCTAGCCCATGCCAGCTCAGGAACTCAGATACTCCCATCTTTGGGGTCTGGGGTGGGCAGTTCAGCTCTAATCCACCACGGAGATATGGAAGACAAGACCTGGAGTTGGGGATGAGAGTGAGCCAAGACTGCACTGCAGGTTGAAGGCCAAGCTGGGGTGGAATTTTAACATCTGGATTCTTTCCTTTGTGTTCCATAGCACAGAGCGCCTTTCTGCCTCTCTGCCTCTTTGCCCCCCCCCCCCTACAAAAACCAGTGTCAGAGATGAAATCCAGAGCAAGGGCTTCACCACCGGTTACATCTAGAGTACATGGTAGGCAAGGACCCTACCATTGAGCTGCATCCACAGCCCCGTACTTCTTTGCCATTTTACAAAACAGACTTTATTATTCCTTTGTATTTATTTATGTGTGTGCATGTGCACGTCATAGTGGACACGTGAGGTCAGAGGACAATCTGTGGTGTTGGTTTTCTTCTTTCACACAGGTTTTGGGCACCAAGCATTTTATCCACTCGGCCATCTTTACGGCCCCTCCCTGCTTTTTAGTCAATCCCTCTAGTTCTTCTGTCCCACACTGTCGCTCCATGCCGTACTCCCGTGCACTTCTGTGTCGTTTGGTTCCTGGACACCGGGCCCCACTCTCTTACTTAGATGTATGTTGCCCTCAGGATGCCCTACTTCGGTGCTGCTCCAGGCCTCTGAAGCCTACACTCTTCCTTCAGGCTTGCTTACCTTACCAAACTTATATGAGGTCTCCCCTCCTGGGGCCTGTGAGCTTAAGGGAAGGTCTTGGCTCCTAAGTATCTTGGCATTCCAGAATGCATCAATGTCTAGAGAATGTGTTTAATAAACTAGTGAATGAAACTGCTCTGACCATGTGTACCCTGGTCACATCATTCATGCTCCTGCCCTCCCCATAAGAACTGGGGCTGAAGTAGCATGTCCAACTGGAGCATGGTCCCAAGTTCCCTTTGCATTCTTCTGCAACCCGAGAGCCAGAACTCCTCTTTCCAAATGAGGCCTGCAGGGTGCCAGTGTCTGTAAAGTTTTGGGTGAACAAGTTGAGGGTCCACAGAAACTAGATGTCCCTTTGACTCAGGTCCTATGTATACACACTGGAGATGGCCTGAATAGCTGGATTTACTGTATTGAAACATCCCCTGGGGGACTGAGAGAAATGTCAGGCTGGGTGCTGATTTGGGGGACTCCTGACAGGCTTGGATCAATATCAGGGGATCATCACCTTTTGGTCTATTGAGTCTTTTATTAATAATTTAATAATCTTTATTTTACCGTTATTATTTTTGGCACTGGATGTTGAGGCAATGGTCTTGTGAAGGGCAGGCCAGCACTGTGCCATTAAGCTGTATTGCCAGCCCACACCCTCTTGTCTACAGACAGTAGTTATTGAGTATTAGCAATGGGCCAGAATCATGTCTAGTGTTTGTTTGCATTTGTATGTCCTAATCTTCACAATGACCCTTGTGGTAGGTGCTGCTACTGTTTCACTGAAGCCCAGGGTTAAAGAGGAAGTCTGATGCTGACTTTGTATATTTATGCACACATGTATGTATATATGTATGTGCATATACACACAAATATATGTATATATACACACATACATGTATGCATATATGTATACACATCTATATGTGTGTATATGTATATATATATACACACACATGCACACATATATATGTATGTATGCACACACATATATGCTAGGATTGGAACTCAGGGCTTTTAACATGCTAGGCAAATGGCCTACCTCTAGATAGAGCTGAGGCCCCTGACTGAGTTTTTAAACACCATGTGCATCATCTCTCAGTGCATAATCTCCTCCCCGATGATTATGATACCCCTAATCAGTCTTCTTGGAGCTCAGAAGACTGTCCCTGTCTCGTTTCTGTCTCTCTCACACTATGGATGGATGCAGGAGGTGTACACAGAAGTCTGGAATGATAAGGGTCTCTGCCTTGCACATGTCTTAGGGTGTTTCACCTAATTCACTGTCCTAACTGGAGAGTGAACACTGGAGTGAAGGTCTCTCTCCTGCATCCTTGAGCCCATGAAGTCGGATCTTAGCATCTAGCTTTGGATTATCCCTACTTGGAGATATTCAGAAGTCCATCATTTTACTTCAACAGGGAAGAGAATTACAATGTTACTATAGGCTAAGCATTCCTAATATGAAAATCCATACATAGCCTGGATGTTTCTGATTGTCAACATGATGCTTCGAGTGGAAAACTCCAACTCTGTCTTCATGTGATAGGCTGCTGTCTAAACATCAAACGCTAAAACTGTTGCATGAGCCCTGGAGAGATGGCTCCTGGAGAAGAATTCTTGCTGCTTCCTCGGAGTACTTGAGTTTGGTTCTCAGCACCTATGTGGGAAGAGTTGTAACTACCTGTAACTTCAGCTCCAGGCGGTTCGATGACCTCTTCTGGCCTCCATGGACACTTGCATATATGTGACACTCACACCCACACACCTATCTGCCTTCCTAGATATATAAAGTGTTTAAAACATTGCAGAAGATTACCTTTGGCCTGTGTAAGATGAACATAAAACACAAATAAATTTCATGCTTAAGCTTAGATTCTTTCCCACCTCTCCCCCACACCTCCCTGCAACCACTAGGCCTGGTTCTTTACGTGGGTGTGGGTGATAGGGACCTGAGCTCAAATCTTCATGCTTTTGCTGTAAGCCCTTTACTGGCTGAGCCTTCTCTCCAGTCCCCCCTCCCCCAATCTATGGTTTTTTTTTTTTTGTCAGTATCTTTATTTTTATTACAACAGCTCCAGGGGCTTACTTAGTTCTCTTTTGGGCACACGAGAACCATTTCCACAGTCTGAGGTTTGAAAAACTCCCTCTTGTGAGGGTCAGCACGTCCTGAGAACAGGAGGGACATGCGGAGAAGTATCGCTATGCGGCCTTTGGACTCAGGTTTTGATTTAAAATGTTATTTGTGTATGTTTGTGTGAGCATTTTGTCTTCGTGCCTGTCTGTGTACCACACGCATGCAGTGACCGAGGAGGCAGCTGAGGGTGAGTCCCCCAGGACCGAATCACAGACAGTTGGGAGCCACCACGCCGATGTTGGGAACCTAACGGTGCAGGTCCTATAGAAGATCAGCTAATGCTCTTTACTGCGGAGCCTGGTTTTAAAGTCATTGACATCTCTCAGAGCCTCAGGGTTTTCATCTGTCACGCGGGAATTCTTCCCAGAGTGGCTGTTGTTAAGAGTTGGTGTTTAGTGCTAACTTCCGCCTTGCTCTGAGTTGGTGTTTAGTGCTAACTCCGCCGTTGCTCTCCTTTCTGAGACACAGTCCCAGTTTCTTGTTCTGTTAAATGGACAGCAGGCTGCCACCTCCCATGCAGGTTTTGGTTTTTCCTGTCGGTGGCAGATATGCGTGGGGCAAGGTATAGAATAAAACCTCTCTGTTCGCTGGGAAGGACCGAGGAAGTACAGCATGTGTCTGATGCGTGTTGCTCTAGGGAGAAGGGTGCTTGCACTTGGGTCACAGGGTTATCATGAGGCACCCACTGGAAGCAGGGTTGAAAAGCCCACATTTTGTCAGGAGAAAAAAAAAAGAGTTGGACGCAGCCCCGGTTTGCCTAATAACTCTTCTGATCCCGGGATTGTTATTAGTTATGTATTGTTTTTTTTTTTTTCCTTTAGAGGAGGAGAGACTTGGAAGGTGCCAGGCCCATGTTGCGGGCAGGCAGAGATTTATGGCTCTCTCAGTGTTTTGGGTTTCCTCCTGTCCCCATGAAGCCTCCGGGAGGAGCAAGGGGCCCACCAAGCTACCCGCAGCTGGAAGGCTTGGAAAGGAGGGAGAGGATGCCTTCAGCTCCGGGCTGAGTGCAGGGAAAGTGGTCCAAAGCTCCTTTTCCAAGTTTGTGGAACTCTCTTCTGCACCCTGCTGTGGGACCATTAGCACCCACCATTGTGTCCTTGGTGACTCATTCACTCCAAACCTCCCCCTGGAAACTCTCTGGACAGAGCAAATTCCAGGGCCACGTTCAACTTTGTTTCCAGTGGTAAAACATTTGGTGTTTGTCTCATGCTTCCTTCTAATCCCTGGCTCCTTTGTGGAAACTGCCTTCTGTCCTTGGGGGATGGGAATGAGGATGGGTTTCTCCTTTTCTGTGATGGCTGTCATGAACAGAAAGACCAGGGGTTCTTCTGGGGCCAGCCTGCGTCTTAGTCTCCTTGATAGCCCAGTGCTTAGCAGGACAAACCAGGGTCTTATCCCCTGTCCCAGGGGGGTGCTTGCAACTTCTATGTAGCCTCTTCAGTCCACACAATCTGGGATGAGTATCAGGAACCAAAAACTATGTCTTCAAATTCTTCCCTGTGCTGAGAGCCCTCCTTCCTGACCATTACTTCTCTCTGACCTTAGCAGCTGGGAAAGTCTCTGTCACTGATCCTCTAGGTGCTGGGTGGCTCTCACAATCTGAAGGCAGTCTGGGATGGGGAGAGGTTTCTGCTGCAGACTCTCCGTGAGCCTGGGGACCCTTGAAGACAGGCTCAGTATGGATTGATTCTTCTCTCTTAAGCCCCTTTGCCTTTGAAGTGTTAAGATGGGGTCCTGGGAGAGAGGATGGTATGAAGTCAAGGATGAAGATGGGAATATGGGTTCCCCCAGTGATGGGTGGGGAGGTGGATGCCTATTTTCCTGGTCACTTGGACAGGTGAAAACTTCTTTCTTCAGCTAAGATGTCTGAGCTCAGAAAACATCTGGTGACCTTGGTTCTGTCCTCTGAGATTCTATACAAATGCTGTCCCTTGCTGAATCCAAGCTGGAGCTGCTCCAGACTGGGGCAGAGGGAACCATCTCTCTTGGGAGTCTGAGAGGGGCTGGGAGTGCTTGGAGGCTTCTTATGAGCCTGAAGTCTCTTGTGGACCAGATACAGGCAGTGATTACCCTAGGATGGTTCCCACGCAGCATGAGCATGCTGTTCCTGGGAGCTCTCTTCCCATTCCTCTTGAGACCTTCCCGGATGCAGGATGTGAAGGGTTAAGAGATGACTCGTAGGTACCATCTTGCATCTCCACTGCCTTTCTCGAATGCTCACCCCCTTCACTTCTATGATTTTCTCATGAGGCTGCAGGCATGCTGGCTCAGGGTAGGGAGGTCACTGATTCTAGGCCACAGAGGTGGTGAGTGTGGGAGTTGAGGCAATTCTTCTCTGTGGAGTCCTGGTCCAGGGTTAATTTTTTTCTGCTTCTAACAATGCCCTTTGTCTACTCTAGTCACCCAAACTTCTAGAGTGATGAATCTGTTGATGTTACACTTTGACACACATATACTTAAGGTAGGTAGACCCTATCTGATGCTGTTCTCAGTGTTTCTCCATTGAACACACACACACACACACACACACACACACACACACACCTTCCCTCCTTCCTTCTCTCCCTACCTCTCTTCTTCCTTTCCTCCCTTCCCCTCCTCCTTCCTTCCTGCTTTTCTTTTATGTTGCTCCCCCCTCTGGATTCTGATGTTGTATTTGCTCTTCCGTTATCACTTTGCCAGGTGTGAAGTTCACAAGTTAGCTAGGCTTCTGAAAGTACCCTAGACTATGTGTGGCAAGAGCCAGATTCCTCACCCTTATGGTCTCAATACTCAGAGTGGGTCATGGCGACATCTAGGTAACCTTTTCTATTTTGTAGGGAGGGCACATCACAGGGCTTGGCAGCTAAAGGCTCACACCCTCCCAGGTGCTGTCTGTCTTAGGTCAATCTGTCCTCCCCAAGTGTCCCCCCCCTGCTTTGTCAGGAAGCTCCCATTAATATGTTCCATTTCTTGTATCAAGCAACTGTCTTGCAAAAAGCGTTGTTGGTAATTCATGAGATGGGCTGTTATTTTTGGAGCAGGAGTCTGCAGAGACAGGCTTAAAATTGAACACTTTTTCCCCCCTCCCTTTTCAACTTTTCTCATATTATTGCAGAAATTACAGAAAAATATTTGGCTCGTCAGGTCTGACAATATATATGGCTGATTCCCTGTCATTGTGCTAATCCTAGAAAAATAAACCTTTTGGCATCTTTCAGTTTTTCCCTGGGTAGGAGGGGACATGGGCTCCCCCGTGCATCAAGACCCGTGAATGTTTTTTTTCTGCCTAGCGTTGTACTTAGGAGGGTACAGGCAGATTCACTGGATTGGGTCAGCGTTAAATGTTTCTGTATCTTGGTAACAACAGGAGGTTGGGGTTGTGTCAAAGCTGTACATTGCCCTCCAAGCCTGGAACACCGGGACGCTGGGTAATGTGAAGACTCAAACAGTTGACTCTGTGGGGGGACCCCAGGCAGAGATGAGAATGTTGCTATTAATTAATTAAATTAATAGTACAAATTAACCGATTTGAGCAGAAAGAAAGGAGGCTGGCTTGTTGTAACAGCCAAGACGTAATGAATGCTGTGGTGATGGAGGTGTTCGAGACTGCAGACCACTCTATAGGATGCTGGAATCTTGAGCTGGTCTTACATGTTCTTGTCTATCAGGGATGTGAGATAAGGAGGGCTATGACCATGCCCATTCTTACTGGGGAGAAAATGGAAGCCCAGGGAGGACAAATGGCTTGACTGAAGCCACTGAGGGTCTTGGTGATCTAGCGGAGAAAGAACCAAGGCCACGTGGTTTTGTGAGTGGCTGTCCTTTCTCTTTACATCCTTAATTACTATTGGTCCACACAATCGATCAGCAATCTGTGTCCTGATACCCTGGACTCTCCCAGCAGACATGGCTCTTCAGCATCTCCTCTCAGACAGCAGGTGCCCTTCCACTGCCAAAGCCTGGACCGTCTCCAGACACCCCTGGACTTGGTGGGAGCTTGGCTCTTTGAAGTCTACAGCTCAGTGTTCTCCCAGTGCAGCCCGGAAACATAAGTCTCATTTCCTGGCTCCGGGCTCGGTCTCTTTGAAGGCAAAATTGCTCTTCCCTCGCTGCGAATCATCTGAACCAAAGCTACATTTCAAGTTTATTGACTTGGCTTAACCAGAAAACCACAGGTAGGGAAAACACAAGTGGAGTGTCCCAGAGTTCTTTCCTTGGGGAAAGTGGCGAAGGAAAACTGACCTTTCGGCATCTGCCCTTCTGCCACGAAGGTACTGCCAGGTCTAAAAACTGACCCTGACTTTCCTTGGAGTCATTTGCAGCTGACAAAATTGCAAGAGCTTTCTTTCTATTGGTCGTAACATTCTTTGGAATTTACAGTCTGTGATGCTCCCCAGGGAGCTGTTCCCGTACAGGATTTCCACATGTGACCTACATGTTGTCCAGGGGAGTGAAGCCAAGAGGAGGCAAGGATGGGCACGTTGGTTCTCTCTCACACCATCTTGTGCAGGCTCAGCACAGCGTGCTCTCAGGCCCTGGGACTTTAAAGCTTGGCTTCCATTTAGTTGGACATTTTCCAATTTCTTTCTTTTCCTTCCTTCCTTCCTTCCTTCCTTCCTTCCTTCCTCCATTACTTCCTCTCCTTTTTTTCCCATGGCGTGGGCAGAACTCACTGAGCTATAAAGAAGCATCAAGAATATTTACGTGCTTTAAATCTAACTGTTATTTATCTGTAAATTCCTTCTTTCCCTTCCACCTTTCTTCTATAAATAATCCATCCATCCATCCATCCATCCTTCCATCCTTCCTTCCATCCTCCCTTCCATCCATCCATCCATCCATCCTTCTATCTCCATTTTATGAAGCTCTTTCTGCATGTATACTATCATGAATATATACTAATCCACGGACTACATGTACTCAACAATTACATAAACAATTTCAAAATATGTGACTCTCTTTTTCTTTTCAGCTCTCTCTTTTTCTTTCTAGAGTGTATATATGAACCCAGAAGGGAGCCAACCATGTTTTCTTTTGTCATAAGCTACCCATTTTGTTCTTATAGGTAGCTTATTACTTGTAACTTGGAACATGCATTTTTGTACTTCCATGAAGTGTTCCTGGGAACCTCAGGAAATGCTAGTATCACCCCAGTGCTCTGTCCTCACACTGCAGTCCGTTATCTGTGTTTTCTATGAGCATGGGAGGTAGGCCTTGTTCACCTTCCTTAATCCTGTCAAGGATGAGTCTGTATAAACTAAGGGCAAGTAAGTTCTGTTGCTGATAGAGAAGAGGATGACTCTCGATGAAAAGTTTGCACATATGTCCAAAACATGCTCTCTATGGCACATGGCTTTGGGTCTCGAGTTGACCTGGTGAGGGTACTGAATGTGAGTGCATGTCCATGGAATGTGAGTGCATGTCCATGGGATTTAGGAATGCTTCTCTCCTTACTCAGTCCTTAAGGGATTTGTTGCCAGGGGATTGAAGCTGTGGCTAGAGGGAGTATGGCTACTTCTAAATTGTATGTAACTATTTTTATTTAGTCTTTAATCTCTCTCTCTCTCTCTCTCTCTCTCTCTCTCTCTCTCTAGCTATGTGGCTGTATGTGTGCATGTGGGCACACATGAACATGTTACATGTATATGGGGATCAGGAGCTCTCATCTGTCCAGTTGGATGGTAACTGTCAACTATTTTTTTGTTGAAGAGAATCTTTCACTAGGACCTGGGGCTTGCTGATTGGACTGTACCAACTGCCCAGTGGCACACCTGTGTAATCGTCCCCAGTACTGGAAACTGTAGGTGAGGGTTACCATGCTTGACTTTTGTGTGGGTGCTGGGGACCAAATTCAGGCCCTCATGCTTATATGGCAGGTACTTTACCAAATGAGCCACCTCCCCACTCTGTATCCGCTAATTTAAATAAACAGTTAAAAGGCACCGAGTAACCTAAAAGGGCTTTGGTGCTAAAAGGCAAAGACATGCCATAGGAATAGCTTTCACTAACCAGATTTCTTTATTTTGGGGACTGATTTACCTTTTATTAAATCATATCCATGCGCAATGATTACAAGGCAGAAGAAGGAATCTGGGTCACGTCTCCACCAGGGAACCAGCTCTCCCGCGCCATAACCTCCTTCCCAAAGGTCCCAAGGGAACTCTAAGCTGTAGCTCTGCTGGTTCCCTCGCCATCCCCAAAAGAGAATGCTAGATTCTCGTCCTCAGTTCTTACCCAGCATGTTCACTGCCCAGAGAAGACCATGCCCACAGGGCTTAGTCACCCCGATACTATTGGCTTATCCGACAGAATTCCCACAACGTCACCCACATATAATATTCAATCCTGAAGGAGTTCAGTGAGTTGGTAAGGGACAGTGACAACAGTGCAGGTGGGCATAACTAAGGGAGTCTGCTTAAAGCCTGAGAAGTCCAGAGCTGTGAGTAAAAACAGTGCCATGGGAACCACAGCGAGAGCCAGGGAGAGCCACTAAACAATGGCTGCAGCTGTGTCTGGCCTGTGTCTGTGAGGCTTGGGAGGAACTGGCTGGGGAGGGTGGGTATGTTGGTAAAGTTCCCTGCTGACAGTTACATCCTGATTACATGTCTAGTGCTAGTACCGTCCATTGGCCAAAGCAAATAAATGGGAAGCTGAAGGATGAAGGCATCCATTTATACAGCCTCAGAGCAGCCTCCAGGGTGCAGGGCACAGGAAGGAACCAGCACAGCATACCATGTGGACCCTCTGCATCCAATGAGCATCCATCTGGCTTCCATCATCATCAGCATCGTCATTATGTCTACAGATAAGCCTTGTGGGCTGGTTTGCTCTGTGCCCAGATGAGTTTTCCTTAGGGGTCTTGGAACTAGTGTCTTGCACAGACTGGTAGAGGTTGGTCATTCCCAAGAGGCCGCATGACCTGGTCAGATGAGCAAGGCCCATAGAAATGTCTCTCTATGCCTCACCTTCCCTTGGAGATCTAGCCAGGGGGTTTTATTCCTGGTTCTGGGGGGTTAGGTAAGGTGGAGATGGAGGCTTGGCCAGAGACATGGAGACAGGGAACTCTGCTCAACCAAACACTGGCATATTCAGGAACCTACAGTAGTCACTGAGTTGTTGGAAGGTGAACCGCTCTCAGATTGCTTACTATTGGAACTGAAAGTACTGTAGCTGGGTGATTACTCCTCAAATATATATACTTTGGGGATGGATGAAGCTGAGCATGGCTCTCAGCTTCCACACTGAACTTTAAGCAAGTTGCTTAACCTCTTGGACCCTCAGTTTCTCCAACATTAACATAGGAAATAACCCTGATGTGAGGAGCTATGGTAAGGATTAGAGAAATACGTGTGGAGTATGGACCACCACTGATCATCGCTGACCACCACCCAACACCACCCAGCATATGGTTCTATATTATGAGATGCTCATTTGAGCAGATCTGGTTGCCAAACCTGTGCTTACTTTGTTCTGTGGTTTCTGAAACACCTTTGCCTTTAGCTCTTTCCGGGCGGATAACCTGAGGAGAGACCAAGGTCGCACATGTTATGACAGTGCTCAGGCACCCAAATTGACCTTTTTTTAAAAAACCTTCTAACAAGGTACACTTGCTAAAAAATGTTATGGAACATTAGATGATCAGTTTACAATCCCAAGGACAAGAAAAAGCTCTTCTGTCAGCTAAAAAAAATAAATGGATTTTGTTTCTGGGAGGAGGGATATTGTACAGTGGTCCAGGGGGAGACGGTGAGTCAGAAGTGCTGAGAGTCGGGCCAGACTCTCCCCTCAGCCCACCTCCTGTGAGTCAGCACTGACCACGAGGCCTGGTGGGCAGCAAGCCCAGCAGGCTGCTGAGCCACATGGCACACTGCTCAGGGAACTGCAGCTGTGCTGTCCTGTCACCCTGTCTAGGGACATGAGAGGGTGTGTTCTAATGTCACCATTGTCAGGGTTGACATGGCCCATGAGAGGGTGTTTTGATGTCACCATTGTCAGGGTTGACATGGTCTCTTCTATCCTTTTTCTGGAGAGTATTGCTTCTAGATCAAACCTTTGGCTTCACTGTCTAATTTTAACCATACCCCACAGCCACCACAGCCTTTCCCCTCTTTATTTTAGAATCTTTGGGGACCTGTTATGGAGGCATTTGGTCTGGTAGAGTTGGGGATTAATGGAATGCTCTATTTTAAGGGCTTCATTGCATGTACCTGGGCCTGAAAGGCAGTTACCCAGAGGAATGAATCCAGATTGCAGAAAATCAGGCGTCATAAAGCAGGGTGCCTAAGAAACAAGAGGAAGCAGACCCCTGGAGTTGCTCAATATCTGGGCAATCTTGATGAAAGGATGTCTTTCCCAGAGTGCACTGCAAGGTGGTTAGGAGCAAGGAGACCAGCTAGACTCCATCGCATCCTAGCTGTGTGCCTTGGATATTGAGACAGACCTCTTTGATCCAGCAAAATAAGGAAGGCAGACACCTAGCAAGCTTGTGGGATGCTACATTGAGTAAGATAGATTATGTGAGAGCACATTGTGATACCAGGCTAAAAATAATAAACACACGATGTCACACAGATAGATAAGGAGAGTGAGCTATTTATCTGAGGTCACATGCTGTCATTGCCAGAGCTGGGATCCAAGTGTGAATGAGACTGTCTTTCTGTTGTTCCCTGTGGCTTTGGATTTAGTCATTTGTAACAGAGTCATTTGCAGAAATGATTAGTTAGTTGAGTACTTTACTCAGGTTACATGACTATATTTTATTTTTGTCTATGTTGTGTACACGCGTTTGTTTGGCTGCATGCATGTAATATGTATGCACGTACATATGTATGTATGTGCTTATGTGTATGGAAGTCAGATATCTTTCTCTGATGCTGTACCCATTTTTTTAAACAATAAATGCTATTGGGACCTGGAACTCGATGATTAGCTAGGCTGCCTAGCCAGGAAACCCTAGAGATGGGATTATAAGTATGCACCATCATACCTGGATTTTTACATAAGTGATAAGGATCAAACTTAGGTCTCCACGCGTGTGTGTCATGCATTTTACCTGTCTTGGAAGAGGGCACTGTAACTATTGGAGATGTTGGGCCCTGTGGACCTCGGCAGATGGGGCACACCTATGGTTTAGAGACTATCCTATGAAAGTGTCGTCCTGGAGTGGTAGACCTGAGGATAGACTGGGTAACTTACTTAGCATCAAATGGAAACATGGGTGGTCTTCTAAGAGCCAAAGTGTATTTACTTCTCCCAGGGGACTTGTGTCTGGAAGGGCAGGGGATTCCCAGAGCATATGGCTACTTGAGATCCCTGCAATCTCCAAAGAGCTAAGCAAAGGTATTTGCATTGATGAGTGCTTCAAGCAAGAGGCTTGACAAAAGGATACCCTGGGATGAAGGGAGAACCTTCTAGCCTTCAGCCAGTGTACATCAGTTTCATCAGAGAGATGTTTGTCATGGCTCCATTCTTGGTGGCTCTACCTATAGATATAGCCCATATCTGTTCTTGCCTTTTTAAGAGTCCCTCTGAGACTGGCCATGTATTATGCTGTTCTCTACCTTAGGGCTACAGGGCTGTACCCTGCCCACATCTTGCTGCTCCTTTTTTATGTCTTGGCTCCCTAATTTCCTATGTACACCACTCCAGTACAGAACCAGTGGCCTTTCTGGGTTTCTTTCCATTACAACTTACTGCATGGTGTTTGGGTCTTTGGTTTTTGTTGCAGTGTAGGAGTTGGCTTCTGTCCTGTTGGTTGGGCATGCTCATGGGTCAGGAAGGTGGTGAGGTCAATAGCTTCCTGCCTGGCTATAAAGAGTACTCTCTGTGGAGCCGAGCTCCTGTGAAGGTCTGGGCCATTTCAGGTCACAGATCCCAGGGAGTCAAAACACAGAACCTTAGATTATGATCCTTTCCTTGGACCTTCAGAGAAAGAGGGAACTGAAGAAGGTGGTTTTCACTCTAGAGCCATTCCATTTCAAATATGACACCTTCACGTTGTCATGAGGATGAGGCTTTATGTAATGAAAGAGAGAAGAGAATGTGATGGTTGGTCTTTGTCGTCAGCTCCACCAGATTCAGTTACCTGGGAGACACACCTCTGGGTATTCTGTGAGGTCACTTAGCAAGGGTTTTAATTGTGGAGCAATGGCCCACCCTGAATGTTGGCAGCACTGTTCCATGGGCTGGTGGACTGGACTGCACAAAATGGGGAAGAAAGAGGAAGCCAGGTGAGTGCCAGAATTCATTACTGCTTCCTGACTGTGGATGTAATGTGACCAGCGACCTTGTGTTCTGGAAACCAGACTACCATGTTTTTTCCTGCCATGATGGAGTATACCTTCAAATGGTGAGCCAACACGAGCCCTTCCTGCCTTATGCTTTTACCAGATAGTTTATCATACCAACAAGAAACTAATACAGAGGTCCACTGACCCAGAGGTCAGAGAGGAGAGGGGCCATCACAATAAGCCAGCAGGATGCAGAGCTGCCTTGGTCAGAACAGGAGGGTAGTTGATCTGTTTCAGTAGCACCCCTGTCATTGGCAAGGGGAGAGCAGGTTGGAGCAATGTGTGGTAGGATGCAGCCTGAATTACCTGTGCATTCCAGGTGCTAATGGCCTTCCCTGGGTGTGGAGCTTTGCCAAGCTTGCCTACACTATCATCAGGGACAGATGCTATCAATTCTCCAGTGAAACCATGCCCTTGTTTCCAGTAGCAGCAATATTGCCAAGATCAATGCCAACACTGACTAGGATCCTGGCCTCTGTAACTAGTGCCACAGTGAGGTTGTCAGACTTCTCCATAGCACCCTGCTTGGTCTGCAGGATCGGATTGCTGACTCTGTGATGAAACAGAATGTCTTTCTAGTTATCTGGGTGATGCAGAGCCAGAGCTTAAGGTAAGCTTAACATCAAGCAAAGGCAGCTCTATTTTATCTGAGATAGGGTTCAACACCTGGAGTGCAGTTTTCTCTCCCATCAAACTCATCCTGACCTGGATTTCATCTGGTAGACATGCAGTATGGCTGTTTGATATGAGGCCAAGCAGGGGTTCTTATGGTGTGAAATGAGGCCTGTTGCATTTGGTCTGATGGGCCAGACTTAAGGAGAACAGACGTGTCTATGGAATTTTACTTCGTGATTTATCGGATGGAGCCAGGAGCTTGAGGCCACTTGTCCCATGGCACCCAGTCAGGAAGCAGACAGAGATAAATGCTGGTTCAGCTGGCTCTCAGTTTTCCATCCTGTCCTGGGCCCCAGGCCACGGAATGGTACTATCCATAGTTGGAGTGGGTCTTGTCAACTCAGTTAACCCATTTTAGGAACTCCCCACTGACACTCCCGGAGGTTTGTCTCCTGGGTGACTCTAGAGCCTGTCAAGTTTGTGATATTAACTACTACAGATGGCTTCCCAGCCTCGGTGGGATGATTGAACCTTGTGCCTCCTGCTGCCTGCCTCCAGCCCTCAGCTCAGGTGGACATGTGTAATCCAAGCCCGTGGAGCACTGGGCATGGGTGGGTTAGAGATGCTGTTTCTGTCCGTGACGTCCTGGCCATTTCTGTTCACTTTGACCCAAGGCTGGTTTAAGTGCTGGGTGAACAAATGAGGAAGGGACTTGATTTTTCACAGTTGTGGTCTCTGGCAGGATTGCTAGAGCAGGAACACATGAATCTGTCTTCTGCTTCTGCTCTGCACTTGCCAGGAGTCCATATCTTTAGGGGTTACCTGGTTACCAGAACAGCTAAGAAACTCTTGAGATGGTACTTTCTATCATTAATGAAGTTTTGTTAATTAATTAATCAATGAGCTCATCTAATGGATACCCACTGGTACCAACCACGTGCCTGTCATTCATTGTTTTGGGGTTCAGTAGATGCTTCCCTGTTCTCATGGAGCCTGCATCCCAGTAGAAATACAGATGCTGCATGGATCCATGCATGTCTGCTGGCTGATTTATCTCTATGTAATGTGTTAATTTAGACAATGTTTAAAGCTCCATTGTCCTCATAACCTTTGAAGTACCAGGTAATTGCTCCAGTTTAGAGAGAGCTTTTATCCAAATCCTAAATCATGAAACGTCTTCAGGGAAACCCTTTACTTATGCAGAAATGCCAGACCCTCCCTTAACATCTGTGATTCATCCCGTTTGTTTCATGTGAAGCAGGGATTCCTGCAGAAGATTGCAAGATGGTTAGATTTGGCACCAATTGATGTACATGTTAGGGCTAAAACCTCAATACCGCAGGGCCATAGCAGGGAAAACCATTAGCATATTCATGATCTCCTGTTCTTCTATTTATAGGTCTATTGTCAAAGCTAATGATTTTTCAGCTTTCTTGAAGCCTTCTAACTTATTGTGGGTTCCTGCTGTAAAAGAATGTGTGAAATCCAAACACATCCTTGTGATACTTAGATATTACTATCTTAAGAAATCATAATGAAGAATTCTTTTTCATTCCTATACAGGGTTTCTCTGTGTAGTTCTGGCTATCCTGGTACTTGCTCCGTAGACCTGTTTTTGCCTCCAGAGTACTGGGATTAAAGATGTGTGACACCATTCCTGGCTTAAGAAATGGTAGGCATTCTTAAAACCATGAGAAGATGGTAAGGAAAAGAATCCCAGACTCTTCACCCACCCACCCATTGTTCGTCCCTGACTTTCAGTTTCTGGCATTGTCCCTTAATCATGGACTACAAACTCAGGATTTTGCTATTCTTGTGTGGCCTGGGGAAACTTCCTGTTCATGTATAGCCATTATTTTTTTTTAATTTTAATTGCCTCCTTGGGCAGTAAAGAGAGGATGAAGTCATTGAAATTTCACTCATTAAGTTAGTGTTGCCTGTTGGCCAGTGTGAACTGGACATTGAGAGATGCTTGGGGCCAGGGTAGCACTGAGGGAATCTAAGGATCTCTAGCCTCATGATACTATTCAGTGCTTGGTTTGAGCCGTGAAATGCCACATGCGACTGTATGTAACAACAATCCTCCGTTGTATAGTATCTTCTCTTTCCTACCTAGTTTTCTGATTTTTGTGTTTCTGAGCCCACCCAGGAGCTGGGGAGGATTGCACAACACTTGATGTAAGCTCCTACCTTTTGGCTCGAAGCACATCTGGCCTTCCTGTTCCTTCTTTAAGGAAATCTCCAGCGTTTTGTAGCTGATGCATTTGGAGTAAAAACATTTCCAGGCTGAGAGGGAACATTAGCAACATTTGGGAATGCTTTTTGTTAAGACCCGCCCCCGCCCCCTCCCCAGTGAAGCTGAATTATAACTGTGAAGAGAGTGTGAAAGTCTTTGGTCCCTGGGGTCTTGTGGACTTGGCTCTGCCTGTATGATTGTGAGCGGGAGTGCAGTTCCTAGTCAATAAATTGCTGATGGTAATATGATGTTAATACAAGCTGATGTTCATGGAGCCTCAGAGCCATAAGATAGATAGGGAAGAAGTTCTTGGGGGGGGTTGTGGAGAAGATGGTCACAGGATGATCAAGACCTCTTGAGGAGGCTCTTAAGGGGGGTGTGGAATATGAACGAGCTCCATGCTCAACAGAGGATGAACAGGTTTATGGTAGAAGGGTATATCAGGCAGAAGGAGAACGAGGAATGCCTGGTGAAGCTCTGTAGTGCAGAGAAGATGATGGAGAGAAGACAGCAAAAGGAACATTAGCTCAGAAGAGTAGGATGAAACTGAGATCAAAGATTTACCAATGAATAGGTGGGTAATGGGTAATGGCAGTGGAAGACCTTTTGTTGTTGTTGTACATAGGTTTTAGTAGAATAGTGTGTTGGATACCTCTTAAGATCTACTTCTGTGTGACTTAGTTTTCTTCAGAGACCTGGTACATGAAGGACCCAGGGGTCTGTGGCCCAACATCAGGAAGATTCCACCTGGACACTTGACTTGAGCTCACACAGTTTATTGATCCATCTCTGTTGAGTTTTGAAGATCACACCAGTATGCAAACAGTCCTCTTCCATATGTGACTTTGGTTCAGCTCCCCAAATGTTAAGAGAATCAAGTTAAGTCTGTACTGTGTTCAGAGTTATTTACCAGTGGCATTAATGTCTCTGTTGTTTCCTATCCTGTGTGGTGATGACATGTCATGAAGTGGTGGCTGTTGACCCCTTGAGTGTACGTATGTTCTCCTCATATTTGTTACATCTTAAAGTGTACTTCTGGAGTAACTTGCAAACTCCGCCTACCCTTATTGAGATCTTCTCTAGAGCCTTGCACTTCTCTCCTATCTGGGAAATAGTGAGAAAGGGAGAAAGCATGGGTAGGTGGTTAAATTTCTAGAGAGACAGACAGATGGACAGACAGACAGATAAACTATTTTCTGCAGACTGTCCAAAGAACCTCTTAAACATCGGATGTTTGAAGCATTTCCTGAACCTCCCTAGTATAGTCTAGAGCTAGGGCTACCTGGTCAGCTCCAGCCTTCATGGGTTGCTAGGTGTGGAACTCAGTCAGTGACTGCCAGCCCCTGTATTCCAGGTCTATAAAATCTCTGCAGGTCCATAATCATTTACATTCCCACATCCATAGCAGTCGTATTATTGGGAAATAGCCCTCAAGTGCAAGGTTTATCTCATGGATTCTGGGCTCACATCTGAGTTCCTCAGTCTGGTCTGAGCTCTGTGTGGAGCAGGTGGGGCCTCAGGCTGGGTCTGAAGCTGGCTGCAAGTTGGATTTAGTCTGGGCCAGTGTTGAGCTACAGTTTGGTGAAAGCAGAATTGTTCATAGTCCTGCTTGTGAAAGTGCCTGGGTAGGAATTTTATGTCCTAATCTATTTGTAAATAGTCATGTGGGGAAGGTATCTATTTTCTTCACATGGTAGAAAGATTACCAGAGTCCAGACTGCTGGATTTGTCCCATGGTCATCCACTTGTTAAGTCTTGGATCCACTTGGATGAGTCTCTCAGAAGATTTTAGATTCCCATTTTCACAATGAGGCAGTTAGACCAGATGAGTTCTGAGGTCCTCTCCAATTTCTGAGTGTGGTAACACTTAAAATATCCTTCCATTTCTGCTGCACCCTGCCCTACTGGGGTCTGAGGACTCTGGGTGGTAATTAGACAATTCTGGTGATAAACACGCTTTCATTGCCCAACCTACACATTAGAAAATGTGTCCCCACTTTTGGACAAGTTACCATGGGTGAAAAGGAAACAGCATTAATTTCTCTAGGAGAGAGAAGGGACAATGGTAGGTTTTCCTGCAGTGAAGGAGAATGGAGAAAACTAATAGGCACAACAAAAAATTAAAAATTGGATCCCTGGTCTCTGTGAGTCATTTAACAGAGGAAATCAGGCAACAAAGGAACAAAGAGGAGAGGAAAGAAAGTGACTGAGGAGCTGAAGGAACTGACCCATCTCGTCAGCACAGCAAGTGACAGAAAACAGAGATGGGTGTTTTCCCAGAGGATCACGACTGTGAATTCAAACACTCTTTTCTTCTAATCTTGCAGCTGTAGATTTTCTTTGAAGACACTGTCCTGAGATGCACAGTTTCTCCCAGTAGTATTTACCCCCTGTTGGCTCTTATATGGATCATTATAGTTCCATATAAAGTTGACCCACATTTCAGTCTGGCTGTCTTAGGGCTTATAAAGGAAACATTTAATGGGGTATTTACAGTTCAAGGTTCAGTCTGTTATCATCATGGTGGGACATGGTGGCATGCAGGAAGACATGGTACTGGAGAGGTAGCTGAGAGTTCTACATCTCACACAGGCAACAGCAAGTGGTCTGAGACATTGGGTATGGCTTGAGCATATATGAGACCGCAAAGCCCACCTCCACAGTGACACACTTCCTCCAACAAGACTGTACATACTACAACAAAGCCATACCTCCCAATAGTGACACTCTCTTTGGGGGACATTTTCTTTCAAACCACCACACTGGCTATGGGAGATCTTTTACAAACTTTGGACCAGTAGTCACTCCTGGACAAGCAGTCATGGTCATGGCCTTTGGATGATCATAAAAACTTCTGTTGGCATTCTCCTGGAGAAGGTTTGGTAAAGGGGAACATTAAAACATGCCATTTTACAGTGAAGAAACTGGTAGATGATGCCTTGGTGAAGTGACCACGTTAACAAGTCATGTTGTCAGTGGCAAGCCCAATAGGTTATGATCAAGAAGACACATGCCGTTTTTCTTCAAGACTCGTCACTGCAGTCTAACTGCAGGGAAAACACTGGACAAGGCCAAGTTGAAGAAAGGATGCTCTATGTCATACCCACCTACCTAAAACTTCTTAAAATTGACAAGGTCACTGAGTAATAAGGACAATTTGACAAACCATCCCAGACGACTGGAGCCTAAGGCACCATTAACAGCGAGGGTGACCAGTAGTGTTCAGTTTATTTAGGACTGAAGGCTTTTCCTGGATCTGTGATTGTGGAGTGGAGAGATAGCTCAGTGGCTAAGAGCACTTGTGGTATAAGTTTAGGGACTTGAGTTGCGGTCCTCCGTGCCTATTCCATGTATGCCTATAACCCCAGGGATGGGGTATGGGAACAGAGACAGGGGTCTTCTGGCTGCCAGCCTAACTTCAGATCCAGTGAGAGGCCTTCTTTCAAGGGACTAAGATGGAGAGCAATAGAGGACACTGGATGACATTCCCTGGCTTCCACACACATGCACGCAGGTGCCCCTCCCATGTGCACACACATGTATACACCTGTCTTTGTGCATACAATAAATAAAACAGAGGCATCCCAGGCAAATTGGAGTGGTTGTTTGCAGCTGATCTGGCTCTGAAAGAGCTGTGATGAATGGGCCTGCAGGGACATTTGTTATCCTTGACTTCCCCTGGGGCTTGTTAATCAGTAGAGAAGAAGCTGAAAAGCAAGATAGGAAAGGGTCTCTTGAACCAAAAGGAGGCACCCCAGGGAAATGCCTGGAAACATATAGATTGAGTCTCAGTCTAATCTTTTCTCCATTCAGTGTCAACCATGAAGCCAGGCAAGGCTGATTCCAGGGAGGAAGCATCATCTCCTACCGAGGCGGAGCTAGACTCTGTACGGTCCAGAACCGAGATGCCATGAGCCTTAGCCCATTGCCTATACACAGACACCGCTCAGTCAACAGCCTGATGAGACTGTATCAGATGCAGGGACAGAGCTGTGTGTGTTTGTGGGTGGCAGCTTTCAGTGAGACCTAGTGGAGGACAGGATGTGACTTAGTTGCAACAGGTAGGAGAATGTTGTCCATTCTTAGGGAAACTGTAGCATTGCAGGAGCCTTGCCGGAAGGCTGTTGCCTTTGCATCTCTTACTGTCTCTTCCTTGGTGCGGTATTTTCTCACCTTAATTTTTTTTTAAATGCAACCTGCTGTGATGCTAGGTAAACAAGCTACATGCTGAATATGATCATTTCATTTCTCCTCATGCTTTACTTTGTTGGTCCTGCCATCATAAGATGTCTGCTATCTGTTGATTCTGCCGTTATCTGACATCTATTATGTTTCTACTGCCCGCATCCTGGCTCAGATCTCCACAAGGATCACCCTGGAACCTATCTTCTCCCAGATTCGCCATTCTCTGTTCATCTTTTGCTAGTCCCTGCCTCTCCAGGCCCCCTTGGCATGCCCTTCCTGGAGCAAGGCGCTGTGCTCACATCTCCTGCTAGGCCCCAGCTGAAGTCTGCCTTCCAGCCTTATCTCGTATTGCACAGGCCTGGGCCAGATGTCCCAGCCCCCTTGCTGATGCTGCTGGGTTTTCAGTAAAAACCTGTGCAGGGAAATCTCCACTAGGGCTTCCCCGATTCCCCTGCCTGCTCCTGGCCCTGACTCCCCTGTGGCTGAGTCCCACCTCCAGGTTTAGCCATTTACTTACTGAGCTGCTGGGTTGTCTTGGGAATGGAGAGTTTAACTCTAGGCACCAGTGCGGATACAGACAGAACTCTGCTTAGATTCCAAGGGTCATGGGGAGAATACAGTGCCTTCAGGCCCCCAGGGGCATTTGTGGTGCCTCTGTGTCCAATACAGGCAAGGTAAAAGGGCCACATCATCAGAGAGGCTTGAACTTCTTGTACCCTGTCCAAGATGGTGCACTTTCCTTTTGAGGCCTGTGATGTAGGGACCTGGGGTTTGGGCATTGAGTGGTGAGGCATGTAAGAAGGCACAGGCTCTTACCCTGATCCAGAGGGCCAGCACGCGGGCTAAGGAGATGTAGCCCTTGGCTCTGTCTGGATGGGCTTGGGCTGGGTGCTGGCAGAGGTTCAGGAAATAGCAGACAAGTGTCTGCCTCAGGGAAGCAGTACCCCCAAGCAAAGCCACAAGTATTTTGGCAGGGTGATTTTATGAGCTGGGAATATCCTGAAGAAGCTCCAGACTATTCATCCAGCCAGAAGAAAAGCACTAAACACACTAGAAATGAGCCCTTACTTCAAGTGGGAGCGTTCCTTCACATCTGTAGTGGTTAGGGAGCTGTTGACCCATTTGCTAGATGAGGGGACTGAGGCTGGGAGACAGGGTGGGTCTGGGTAGAGGAACACAGGCAAATGAAGGTTCTTCCTCTGTCCTTCTGAGGGCCAAAGTGACAAATAACCCTGGCCTCACTGGTGTCAACAATGCCACGGAAATGGATGCAGCTGCAGGGATGCTCTTGGAGATAAGAGGATTGAACTGAAGGCAGGAGAGAGCAAGAGGGGGAGGGGGGAGAGGGAGGAGGGGGGGAGGGGGCCTTGGTGAAGATGCTCTGAGATCAGCTCGTGGGGAATCAGCTATTTCCCCATAGCTCTGATTATCCAGGAGAGTCTAGATGCTTTTACTCAGTATTTTGTGAGTACCAGGTATATCAAAGGTGGATCATGTTTGACTGTGCACCAGAAAGGAAGGAAGGAAGGGGAAGGAAGGAAGACAGGGAAGAAGGAGGGGAGGGACAGAGAAGAGAAAGGGAAGGAAAGAGAATGAGGGAAGGTGAGGGAAGGGAGAGGAGGAAAGAAGGGAGAGGAACAACTGACCCAAGGAAACGACAATTTTCTCCATTAAGGGAGAAGTCAAGAGTAGGGCTGGTCCCCCTCCCCCATAACCTCACTGGTATTCTGGCATGGCTTCAATCCTCAGGGGCTCTTCTTGTCAGGAGGGGGCAGCTTCTGCTAGGGTCTGTCCACACTTTGGACACAAAAGAAGCATGGGAGAGGAGGAGGGAGAGGAGTAGAGAGAGGAGAGGAAGAGGGAGAGGAGGAGGAGGAAAAGGAGGAGGAGGAAGAGGAGGAAGAGGAGGAGGAAGAGGAGGAGGAGGGAAGGATTTCTCTGTGAGGAAAACAAACATGACCACATATCACAGAGCATCCTGGGGACCAGGGTACTTCTCCACAGCATACAGGAGGCTGGGAGAAGGTTTTTATTGGTGCTCTCCCTATACAGACCAGCCAGAACTTGTAATTCTATCTGGGTACCTCCCAGCACATTTAAGGTTCTCCCTCAGAGTACCTAACTTCTAGTCCTTGTGTGGACTCCAATCACAATTCACCTGTGGTCTTGGCATAAATCTGTTGTTTGTGACCACCACGGCTCATATTTCCTACCTTCCCTGCTTCTACTCCATGCTCTTCATCTGGCCCGGGTGTTCCCTTGGCTTTTCTTCTATCATCCAGCTGTACCCTTTGGTCATTCATCCACCTTTGAGGTTGTGCCTTATGAGGTTTGGGGGAGTCTCTCTGCTGTGCCAGCTCTGTCCTAGCCTAATGTGTACTCTCTTGGGTTCCCTGGAACACTGGTTCTGGTCTGTCAGGAAAGTGACTAGGCAGCCCCTGAAGTTTTTTGCTCAGAATATAGAGAATTCAGACATTTTTGCTCAATGGAGCAAACCAGCCACCCAGGGGACAGAAGACCATGGAAAACCAGATGTGCCCCAAAGGGCTGGAAAGACGGTCCTCCTCCTGGGAGAGCAGCAACGAGGGAGAAGATATTAATTTAAAACTGAAGACCAGTATGTTTTTGCTTATTGAAAAAGATGAAGACGGCTTTGTCCTTGGAAGGCACTGATGGCTCAGAGTGTGCCAACTCATCTCTACCAAGAGAGGAGAATGCTCTAGAATGACACGTTTCTGTTCTCTTCTGGCTGAGCTCTTATCCCTGCCACAAGGCCCAATCATCTATGCTCTTTGTTTGTTTCTTGGAGCTCTTTGGAAAATTATATTGGATTTTGTTTATTTTTGTGTTATAATAGGCTTGCTGATATTCCTCTCTCTAGACCTCTTCAGGTTCACCAGTGGATATTCTCTCTCTCTCTCTCTCTCTCTCTCTCTCTCTCTCTCTCTCTCTCTCTCTCTCTCTCTCTCTCGATGGCATTTTTAGATGGAGTCTTGCTGTATAGTCCTTACTGGCCTAGAAATGGCTTGGTAGACCAAACTGACCTCAGACTTACAGCAGTACTTATTGAGTTCCAGGGTTATAGGTCTGTGCCACCACGCCTGGCTCTGAGCTGTGGCATTTCTTTCTTGTATCCCTGGGGACTCTCGAGGACCTGGGACAGAAGAGGTAGCAGTTACTTGAGCTTTGCTTCATCTCCAGTCTCCAGGGTCCTTGCCCTCACCACTTTCCACTCCCTGTCAAGGGCCACAGGACTTACTATAACCATTGCCGAATATCTGAGTGGCCAACAGCATCTGACCCAAGCAAGAGCCATCAGTAGACATCCTTGTGGGGAGGGCATGTACGCCCAGTGGGAGGCCATATGATCCTACAAGCTCAGCAATGCTTTACCCAGCCTGGTAACCCACCATGCACAGCTCCCGATTGTCCTCTGCGTGACCCCGGTGCGGCATTTAGTGTGTCCTATAGAATAATATTGAGGGAATGAACAAATCAGTGGCAGAACCTTCTGAGATTTGCCTAATTGCGACTCAAATTGTTCCCATATTGGAAATTACATGGCTAAGATGCCTTTTGGGGAACTGAATATTAGGAGCCCAGGAAGGTCAGCCAACAATGAGTTGTTGGAGTTTTTCCTCCATGAACTCTTACCGAGACATTTTTCCTGCAATGAGACATGGATAGGTTGACTCAAAACAGATTTCACAATCACTTTATCCAATTTTGGACAGCTTAATTCGGCAATTCGCATAACCCTCTTTAATCAGCCTCACGTTTGGGGTTGCTATGGCCTCCAGGCTTTTTCATGGTCAGATGTCATTCAGTGTGGCACCCCTGGGCAGGGAGGCCACTATAAGTTCCTGTATGGCTCTGTGAGCTCTGGCCCATGTTTAGGGGAATCTTCAGGTACTGTGTAGGCTCCAGGAAGGCAGGAGATCTATAATTTTTGTCCCCAGCATATGGAGGTCTTGTGGCCTGAGTAGGGCTAAGCTGGAAGGAAACTATCAGGCCATGATTGTTACAGTTTTGATGCTGATGTGGGTTTTGAGGTCTTAGGACTCTGATGGCACACAAAAATAAATCAGCTTTGTGCCAAGTTCAGTGTCCTCAGGGAGCTAGGCACTTCCTTCCTTCCCTCTTGGGGCTGAGGGGAATGATTCTATAATTAGGGAAGCAAGACCAGTTGGTGGCCTCTACATTATACCCTCTCAAGGACAGTCACATGGATTTTCTTTGAGGAAGACTTTTATTAGGCACTTGAACTTTTGTAAGCCCTTAGGTATTGATTATCTCAAGGGCTTAGATCACACACCTGTGAGGGGTCTAGGAAAAGAATACTTCCATGTTCCCAATCGGGCATCTGAGGCCATGTGAACACGAGTGTTCAAGGTAGTTCAGTAGTGCATGGCAGAACGAAGATAGCACTGGCCCTTATTCCTAGTGTAGGAGTGCCTTGTATTTTCTTTGTGTTAAGGAATCTTTCATCCATGTAGATAAAATGTCATACTAAAATACTGTGAGGCCACATTTAGTCTGAAGTATGAAGCATTGACACCAGGGTAATCATCTATGGAATGGCCAAAAACAATCACCACCAGGCTCAACTTGTGTGTTCTTAGGAACTTTCTCAATTACTCTCCGCATGGTTGTCATTTCATTCTTTGCTTCAAGGTCTTGTATCCCTTGTGAGGCCAAGCAGCATCAGCCATGGAACTAGGCATATTTAGGGCCCTGGTGGGAAAAGAGAAGAGCTGTCATTCATGCAACAGGCACTAGTACAGGGGCTGTGATTAGCAGTAACAGAGTCTGCTAATGCTTTCAGATTGTCTGCTTTCAGGAGAAAGGAAATCAGGGTTGCCTGGATAGTGGGAGGAATGTGTACATACATGTAATATGTGTGAGGCATGTATGTAATGTGCATAGTATGAGTTAGGTATGCATTTATGTGTAGTATGTGTCATATCATGGTTTATGTGGTGTTTCTCTATACTGTGCATTTTACATGTGTTTTAGAATACTATTTTTATAAGATATGTGGCATGGACATGATATGAGTAAATTGCATGCTATATGTTACATGTATATGGCATATATTTGTCTGCAATATATGTGTCATGTGAGGGGAGTGTATTATTTGCGGTCATATACATGCATGCACAGTTTGAGTATGGTGTATGTATATATGTATGGTGTATATGTTTATATGTAGTGTGTGTATGTTGATATGTGTCTTAGTTAGGGTTTCTGTTGCTATAAAAAGACACCATGACCGTGGCAACTCTTAAAAAGGATAACATTTAATTGGGATGGCTTACATCTCAGAGGTTTAGTTCATTGTCGTCATGGCAGGACATGGTGGTGTACAGGCAGACACGGTGCTGGAGAAGGAGCTGAGAGTCCTACATCTTGATTCACAGGCAGCAGGACAAAAACTGAGACACTGGGCATGGCTTGAGCGTATCTGAGACCTCAAAGCCCACCCCACACCGTGACACACTTCCTTCAACAAGGCCATACCTACTCCAACAAAGCCACACCTCCTTATAGTGCCATTCCCTATGAGCTTATGGGGGCCAATACATTCAGACTATCACAATGTTTATGTGTATTTTGTGTGTATACACAATGTATATTGTGCACATGATGTTTATATATGGAGTTTTCCAGGCATGCACTGTGTATATGGTGTGTATTTATCTGTAACATGAGTGTATATACAGTACATATGTGTAAAGTATGTAGGTTTATGCATTTCTTACATTATGTATTTGTATGTTTTGTATTTATATGTGGTCCATATGTGTGTTTATGCAGGGTGTATATGGAATGAGTTTGTATATACTGTGTGTATGATATATATCGAGTATTTATTGTGTGTGTATATGAGAGAGGGGGGGGGAAGAGGAGGAGGAGGAGGAGAGGAGGACCGTGGTAAGGACAGCTCTTTGGGGTTGTGGTAGCCAGAGAGGCACTACAGCCTGAGACTGGGGCTTGCCTACAGGGCTCACTTGGGAGGATGATGGTATCCGAGGAAGGTGAGAGGATGGGCACGGAGGACAAAGGGCGGGGTCTCGTCTTCTAGCATCAAGGATGCATCAGGATCCCTGGTAACACTGAGCTGCTGTTGCCCAGGCCAGGCCTTCTATAGGCGCTCATCTCATTTTAGCAGGAGAGCTGGGTTTCTCAGTGAGTCCTCGCCCTGCAAACACTGTGTTCGTCCTCAGACAGTAGTCCTACCTCAAACATCTGCTGCAGAGAAGAAGTGAGGGAACACATGTAGACGGATGTGAGCATGAAGCTCAGAGAATTATGGGTGAAGAGAATGGAGTAGTCATATAAAATGGTAACGGTATCACCTATGTATGACATGTATCAGCTTATAAGAATTATCTTTCTCTCTCTGCATATGAATATATAGGCAAGAAGCTACTGCCTAATGCAGCCTCTACTGCAGGACCATCTGCTGGATAGAGTGTGACTCAGGCTCTTCAATACGTGGACCCGAATCTCCCAAGCAGAACCGGTCTTCAGGGTTCATTGGCATGCCCCTCCAACTGTCTGGCGTGGACTTCAAGATTTATTCTCTGCGCAACCTCACAATGTTTCAAGTACCCTTGGGAAGAGATTTGCTTATCTATTTAGTTAAAATTCAGCACCCAGTCTATGGACAGAATTGGATTATCTATATTCCTTTATCCACCCTTCCTTCCTGTTCCCCAATTTGATTAAATATTAAATTATATTAGTGTTTTCCCCCAAATGAAATCAATAGAATTTATTTTGGAAATGAATTCTGTTTGTTTAGATCAACTTTAACTTGGTAACAACAAAAACAATAACAACAGCAACAAATCCTACAATGTGGCTTTTGAGATCTGCTCTTTGCTCAGAAAGCTGACTGGCTTTGCTCCAGTTTATAGCTAATTAATGAGTCACATGTAGCACAGTCCTCCGTGTGGTCACTGAAGTGGCCCTGGGGACTGCTGCCATGTCATTTGCCTCAGACTTGTTGGACTGGCAACACTGTGCCAGCTTACTTGTATTGCCTTTCTCTTTATGCCGTGTTTGCCTGTGTGGGATAGGAAGAAGGGCGTCTAGGGAAGGCTCTGTAAGCAAAGGACAGCAGACTTGTGTGGTCAAGAACAGCTGGAAGTTGACTGGCTGGTACAGATGCACATGCAGGACTATGGAGGAGATATGGATGGTGCTGACTGGATCCTAGAAGGCCTTGCATCCTGGGCTAGGAAATCGAGACTTCTCCTCTAGGTAACCAGGCATGATGGAATATTGAGATGAAGGCAGAAGGCTGATGGGTGAGCACTAAACACTGCATTCTTATCTCAGGGGTAACTGAGAATATGAATTAATTGAATACCCTAAAGATCTGACAGGTATCGCTGTCCCAATGAGCACCCAAATCCTGGCAGCCTCCCAGTTCTCATCTATTTTCTAGATTCAAAACGCGTGCAGCCGCATGCCAGCACCCTCTTGGCAGTCCTACGGGTGACCTTACACGTCTCAGGGAACTTCATTCTTTCCCAAACCCGCTCTACTTCCGTCCTCGCTTCTCTCATGTGTATTTATTATGTGTGTGAGCGTGTGCATACATAGCGCACGCAAGAAGATCAGAGGACAACCTGTGAGAGTCAGCTCTCGCTCTCTGTCATGTCGGTTCCAGAGACTGAGCTCAGGTCATCAGGGTTGGTGGCAAGTGCTTTTGCCTGCGGGGCCACCTCACAGATCCTAGTCTTAGCTCAACAGACGGTCCCTCCAGTTACCCTTCCATGAAGCTGAGGCATCCTCCTCCTCGTTCCTCTCTTGATTGTCCACACGTGCACTCACCATCAAGTCCATCAATTTTACCTGGAAGTGATTTCCAGACTTGTCTCCTTGTTCCCATGGTCCCTCATCCGAGTCAAGAGTCTTTTGAACTTCCATGCCATTTCTCATCTTCCTCTCCCTGGTTTCGGCACTGGATGGTGTGGCTTCCTTGTGCGGACCCTCCACCTCCCCAACCCTGGTGGGTTTTCCTTTGCCATGAGGTCAGATATACACTGCTTGCAACAGCCTATGACCTCCAGCAGCTGCCCTGGGCCTCTTTCCTGCGCTGTCCCCCCGCAGCAATTCTCTTTGCACCCAATATTTTACAAAGTTCAATGGCTTCCTTCTGGAACACTGAATTCCTTCTGTCTTCAAGGCATTTATCCAGACAGTTCTCTCTCCCCTGTTCCAACTCTCTTCACAGCACAGGCAGGCTATGTAGCATTTCTGCAGAGCAGTTTATCCTCTTACATAGGTCTTCTCTTCCCCTTCCATGTTTTATAATTCTTCCGTGTCTTTTTGTTGGATGCCTGCCTGTCCCACCAGACTGTGAGCTCCCTGAGGGTGAGGGTTTGCTTGCCTTGTCCTCCAATGTGCACTCAGAGCCTGGATTTGTGCCCAGCACAAAGAGCTCTTGACTAAACACCAAGTGATTGAAGGAATGAATGATGTTCCAATATTGTTTTGTGTTCAGGTTCTCTTCAGTCATTTCCTAGAATCTTGTCAGCGGGGGAAGAGCCAGCTGAGGGTTGAGGAAGGTAGGTAGCTTCAGGAACAGTGACCACAAGTCAATAGTCCCTGTTTAATAGGAATGGGTTGGGTCTGTAGTCCATGTAAGTCTCTGGAGACCCCGCTGGTTTCCTGTGATGGGAACAACATGCAGGGGCACCTGCCACAATCCCCCTTCACCCAGAGCCCAGCCACTGGGTTACTTAATGACTTGGAGACTGTGCAGCTGTAGATTGGCTTGCCATGCTTAGAAAGAAGTAGTATATCCAGGGCTACCTGTTTCCAAACAGCAGCACCCATCTTTTGATTAGGAAAGGCAGGCCACAGGAGGCTGATCTGAGCCTTTAGAGATTCTGGCCTGTGAACCATGCTGTTGTTTTCTCTTATAATGTGAGATTCTATCACTGTTTAACCTGTGCAAACAGGGAAAAAACAGTGGCAGCAATAATGTGGACTCCAAACCACTCCCATCTGTTTCGGCAGACGTGGTTCTGTTTCATAGTTGCCGGCAAATATCCCCAGATCACCCCATCTGTCACACATGTGCTTCCAAGCAGCAGAGACCATGTACCTTTCCTTCTAGGAATTGCTGCGCCTCTTATTGTGTTTCTCATGTCCCAGGTACCTGTCATGCTCCCTAAGCACAGCTTCTGACTCTGCTGTCAACTTTGTGGACTCCCAAAGTCTCCTATTGGTCGCCCTCCCCCAGCCAGACTCCTCCCATCAGGACTGTGGTCTTTGTCGGTCATAGTGATGTGCAGGATCTCTCACAAACCCAAACTGAATATTGCTCTGTGTCCCTTTTAGTTTAGCTTGTCTCCAAGAAGATAAAATGATAGTTGTGAATCCACAGGGGACAGATTTGGGGGTTCAGCCCAGAGCATTTTGAGGATCCCCTTTTTGCCGAAGCACAGAAACCTTATATTACTATCTCCATTGTTGAGTCTTGCCTCAGGAAGAATTCTTTCCCTGAAGGCTGTTCAGTTATGAGTTAGATTTCTGGGAAATTTGCCCTGAACATGTCTGATTCTGACACAGGTCTAAGCAGCGACCCCTGCTATTGATCACTGTGTTCCAAGAAGAACTGAGATTTAGGGGTCCTGGGCACTAAAGATGATATCCATGCTATGGGCTGACAAGTTGACCCTGAGCATTTCTGTCTAGGGGAAGACGCTGTGGGAATGAGGTAAACTTCAGTTCCCGGGTAAAGCTTCCTGTGTTTGGCTTGCACTGCTGGAATCATGTTCAGGAATGGGATTCCATGTTCTTTGTTTCTTTCCTTTGCAAATTTGTGTTTTTCATTTTAGCATGCCTGGTCATCTGATGGTCTACCTTTCTAATTTCTCACCTGGCATGCAACATGCAGGAATATTCCAAAGTACAGGTTGGAATGCCCCCCCTGGGAATACGGATGAATTCCAAGAAGACGTCATGGATTCTTGTCTTAAGTAGATTACAGCTTGAGAGTCCTCCAAGTTGTCTCTGGAACTTCAGCTATAAACATCTCTGAACAAGACGCATACAACTTGGAGTCTGTAGGAGAGCTTAAGACTGGAGTCATGACTGGCTGGCAGTTTGGGGCTCGTGGGAGTTTTGAGATCTGGCTCTTCTGAGCCAAGCAGGCTGGGGTTCTGTAGCTGGTTTGATGGGCAGATGGTTTGGCAATGGCAAGATGTGGCAATTCTGCCTCAGAGTGAATCACCTGCTGAAAGTTGGCACTGGGTCCACGATCTGGAAGCACCTTTGCTTGGCTCACTTTCCTTGGCAAAACTGATGCATATGGAATGTTCCCTTCAGAGTTAAGGCTGTTATCTTGTTAGGAAAAGGCCAACGGCTTTCTCTGGGTTTCTAGCCTATGCAGGAGAGTTCTCCAAGGCATAGTTCCCATGCTGCTGAAATCATGCTGGGCTGTGGCTAATAATTCAATTCATAATGCATGACGCTCTTTCCTTGATGCCAGACACTGAACAAGATGATGGAGAGGCACAAGCCGTTAGGACAAGATTCCTACTCTTGGGACCATCTTGGTCAGAACAAGGTGGTAGTACAGAAAAGCTGCTCTGGCAACATATGATCCATTTGGGGTCAAATTCCCCACAACAGATATTTCAATGAAGGTATTGGATCAACCTGTACAAACGTACTAACACATGTCTCCCCAGTGTTTGCCTCTCACCGCATGGGATCCTGTAAGTCAGAACCTTAGTATGGGAGTTCATACCAGGGAACAGATGGGAGTGGGGAGGTTAGGGGAACATCTGCTCTGCTGGAGATCCTTTGTTTTATCCTAGGCAAGGCAGAAACTTCTCAAGGAGACAGTGGCATTGAGGAGAGACTAAATGAGAGTCCCTAGATGTCAGGATGCAGATGGCCAGGAAGGGAAAGCACAAGAGGCTGGCTCAGTTTCTACTCTAGATGACTAGAAAGTGAGAAGATGAGGCGGTTCGTAATCTTACGGGTTGGAGGAGACATGAGACCGCAGAAGAGAAGGTAGGTGAAGGTCTCTAGATTAGGTGTGCTGGTTTGGACAGTGATGGCTCCACAGCATGGCCTGTGATTGTCACATTTAATCAGGTCTGTGATTTCATCTCTTTGGTTCACCTTGCCCCTGGATATAACCTAAGTCATTCAACTAGTCTGGTGTCAGGAAATGGATTTGCATATGACAATAGGCTCTGCCCACATTTTCTCCTGGAGTGGACTGGAACCATAGGCTCTTAGTGAAAATAAGGATTATCAGTGACGCTTTTCTAATTTCTCATGCATAGTTTCCCTGTGATCTGTTGATTGACATTATCTGACATATGGGTTGGGACTACTTACAAAGTTCCCAAGTTGATTTTGGTGCATATTCTGTCTGGGAACTACTAATTTGAGTCATGCTTCTTTGTTACAACTGAAGAAATGGAGGCCTGAGGAGAGAAAGGATCTTGTCCCAGGCTCTCCTCTGGTGTTGTGGTTTGACTCAGCATTCCAGGAGTGAGGCTATCATCTCAGAACTTTCCCACTAGACATCTTGCAGCCCTCCATTGTACCTGTCTTTCTTTTCAGGAGTGTGTGTCTCCCATCACAGGTGACTGTGGCTGAGTCAGCTCTTCTTGTGGCCTCTGGAGGATGCTTGAGTCTCACTGGCATGTGGATGGTCACTCTTGCCATGCTCCAAATTCTTCTCTGGGAACATCACAAAGACAGTCTTTCCTGCTTTGATCCCGGTCATCTAGGGTCCCCAGAGAGAGCACCTTTTTGCCAGGCCTGTTCTTTCCTGCTCTGACTCTAGTATGATCTGATTCTACAAAGCTGGGAATATCAGGGGCCAGTTAGGATCTGCCAATGCTGGGAGGGCAGAGCTGCTGGGACAGTGCTGTTAAGTTACAGGTGACACTCTGGAGGTCTTGGGCCTGGTTCAGACTTGGTGAATTCTCTCAAAGGAATTTCCTCCTTAGAATCTGTACCCTACCTGCCCTGACCCCCCCAAAGTAGCCTCTAGCTCAAGTTCTTTTAGTAGATTATATAATGTGAGAGGTCCCTTAGGGTGGGACAATTAAGTGATGTCTACATGTTATGCTCAGGTCTTTAACTTTCCTCTCCTGATAGGAAAGGGAGAAGTCTCATGCCACACAGCATTTCCATCAATAGACCACATATACCAAATGATCTAATAATTGGTTATTCAATATCATATAGTCAGTCCTGAGAACATTTACATACAAGTAACATTATACATACTGGTTGGCAGGCATTTATACATTTAGGCATATATATATGTATAGTGTGTGTGTGTATGTGTGTGTGTGTGTGTGTGTGTGTGTGTGTGTGAGAGAGAGAGAGAGAGAGAGAGAGAGAGAGAGAGAACATAAATAAGAAAAAAGAGGCCATGATATTTGAAGATAGCAAGAAGGATGGTCCATGGAGGGGTTAAGGGAGGAAAGGGAAGTGGGGAGGATGTAATTATATTACACTCTCAAAAGATGAAAAACACAACAATCAAAAGTCTTCTAGTGCCCAGTGATGCCATAGCTGTCCTAGTTTCTGTCAGGACACACATGCTGTTTGCAGAATGTTGAAATTGCCCAGGGGTGCAGTTCTCAGAATCTCATCCCATGTCAAAGAACTCAAGTATCCTATAAGGGACAAGATTATATGGAAATACCCTGATGAAATACCATTCAGCACGTGGGCATCTTTGAATGGGCAAAGAATATGAATATATGGGGAGGAAAATAGCTCTGGATACAGGGGTTCCTGCATAGTGGGAGATGTTATGTCAGAAAGTGTGACTCCCAGGCACTCTTCTTGTAGGGATATGAAAGCAGTGAGTTTGTACTGGAGGAGGGCAACACCTGTAGAATTCCTCACTTGGTGTGGAGTTGGGCAGAAGAGGCCCATAACAGTACCTAAGTCTGGCTACAGCACCGGGAGGGGTAGAAATGCAGTATATAAACTTCTGAAATCTTTGGAGAGCTCAACCCTGGCATAACTTCTTGATGTGGAAGAGTCCATCATGTTTTTTTTATCTGGGGAATGGAGAAGGAATTTGGGAGGTTCTTACCTGGAAGGTTCCAAGTGGTAAAACTTGTCTTTCATCAAGTGAGAGATTAGATCCGGTGAAAATCAAAAAGGTGGCCAGACAAGGTATGAAGATAGGATACAGAAAATAGAAGCTTTCCCCCAGACATGACGGGGAGAGCCAAGAGCTGTTTAGAAATGTCTGCATTGTGTATTTGTGGATGGTCTCTGGGAATAGCGAAAAAATATTTACAAACCTCTGCCACATATGATGGTACAGTTTGGGTTTGGGATGTTCTTCAGAGGTTTGGTCCTAAGATGAGGGTGCTCCATGAGAGATGACTGGATCATAAGGGCACAGACCTCATCAGTGGGCTATCAGGAAGTGGTATCTGAGAGCCCGACTTTGAGGGGCTTTTTTTCCTAGACTTGCTCTCTCCCCATCTTCTGCTCCCTGTACCCCTTGCTGTAAAAAGGAGTTCTTAATTGGAATGAAAACCCAGAGTCAGATATAGAGGGAAATGCTGAGAGATCAGAGAGAAAGAGGAGTAAGCCAAAGCCACCTTTTACCTCTTCAGCTTCTCAGTGGACAAGAGAGCAAGTTCCTGTTTCTCCCTGCTTATATCCTCTCTCCACCTAGCCATCTCACTTCCTGTCTGTCTGTACAGACCTCCAGACCTCTATGGTTAGTTAGTGGCAAGCTGCCCTCTCTGATCTTCAGATGGGCTTTATTTTTTTACAAGCAAGATATCACCACACCCTGAGGCAAGAAGTTCTGCTGTGTCTCGCACTTCCTCGCCAGGATATTCTGTCTCGACACAAGTGCGTGGTGATGTAACCAAAGCAACCACGGAAGGCCCGAACTGTCTGAAACTTCAAGCTGGAAGAAGCCACCCTTCCCCTAAATTGCTTTATTCAGACACCTTTTGATCCAACGGCAGAGAGCCGAGTTACACATACAGTTTGAACAGATCTGTGCACATATGAAAACAAAACAAAAAAAATCAAAAAACAAAAACCTCGGTCCCCAGTTTTGTAGAGCAAATGCCTTTATGTGCATTTATGCTACATACTGCCTTTGACAATTAGTCAGAATTTAAGATGCAATTTCATTGCTGCCTTCAGAATTGGCCACAGCAGATCAATTGACAACATGGATAATGTTAGAGTTAGAAGCTTTGTAGACTCAGAACGGAGCCATTTGGAGACATGATGGGAGAGTGATGACTAAGACACGACGCCTAAAAATGTTGACGTGTAACCCGCACATGAAAACACGCACACCACGAGTGTACGGCATGATGGATGTTTACAAATGAGATACCTCTGTTGAACACTCAGACGAAGAAGAATGACACTTAAAAGCCCTTCACAGCCCCCCACCTGAGTTCCTGAAACTTACTGACTCTCCTCAAATGAAGCCAATATCTTGCTTTCAATATCGGTTTTTTTTTTTGGCGCCAATTTTTGAAGTTGCATGTGCTTTTCCAGTGACGGCCTCCGTTCCTTCTGTTTGTCGTGGGGTTGCATTTGTCTGTCACCTATCTTGCGTGTGTTTCTGCATGGATCACTTTAGTGCTATTCTGTGTCCATGTCACAGTGTATTCCTTCCACTCTTGGTGAGCCCCTGAGTGGTGTATTAGTCAGGGGTCCCTAGAGGAACAGAACTGATAGATGACTACGGCTTACGGGGTGGGGTGGGGTTATTACATCGGCTTATGGGATACTGGCTGGGTAGCCCAGCCATAGCTGTCTGCATGCTGAAGAGGCCGAGAACTGGGTAGCTCCTTGGTGAGGCTGGATGCCTTAGCAGTCCCCATCAGGTGCTGACGTCCTGAAAGTTTCCTGAAGAGCTGCTGGTCTTCAGTGCACACAAGACAGCTGGAGGAGCTGGGTTCTAGTGTCAGTGAAGAGCGGCAGCATTGGCAGCAGCGGGGCAGACACACACACTAGGAGAAAGTGAAGATGTAGGCAGGTACATTCCACCTAAGACCTCTTCTTTTAATTTTGATTTTGTTTTGAGACAGGGTTTCTCTGTATTGTTTTGGAGGCTATCCTGGAACTAGCTCTTGTAGACCAGGCTGGCTTCGAGCTCACAGAGATCCGCCTGCTTCTGCCTCCCCAGTGCTGGGATTAAAGGCATGTGCCACCACCACCTGCTAGACCTCTTTATATATATCTCGATGGTCATAGAAAAGTACTACCTACACTATGGGAGGTTCCTCCCCACCAGTTAATGTATCCTGCAAATACCTTCACAGACTTGCCTAGAACTGAGCCTCTCAATTGGTTCCAGGTGCAATCAAGATGATAGTTAAGATTAACCATCACTGGCTGTTTACTGTTTCTGGCTTCCATGAAAGAGCAACACTTCCACGTATAGCTATTGCTGTCTTCTCTCTCTTTCTCCTCCCCCTTTAAATTCAATTTTCTGATGTAAAAGCATGCATATATGGGTAAACCAAACCTACCGTACCTTATGGATTCTTGAAGGAATCCCAAGGTTTCTTTAGGGTCAATATCACCACTTTCTGTGACTCAGCAGCTACCTGTTCCTATATTATAGTGTAGAAGATGAGATCTTGCCAGAATAGAAGCCGACTGCTATTGAGCACACTCTAGCACAGGCAACATTTAAACTTCTCACGGTAAGGGTTTCTCAATGAAGGAAGCGGTGTATTTATTTGACTTCTTGTCCAAGATTCTTATTATAAACCGATACAAGCCCTTCATGGTCTGGTTACTTTGAGTAGCATTGAGAGAATTCTTTAAAACTTTAAAATATTTCCCAATAAATGGTGATGATAGGACGTAAATCTTCTATTCCCATGGGATGCACCACTGTGCAGTTTTCTTATTGCATTGGCTTGTAATTTCCTTTAGGAGCTTATTTAGTTCAGGTTTGCTGAGAGGAGTGACAGGCTTGACCAAGAGACACCAGTGGACACACATCAGTGGTCACCATTTGCCTGGAGGACCAGGGAAGCAGCAAGTCCCACAGAGAATATGTCTTGGGCAAGGCATCATCTCCTTTGGTGGAGAAGATATTCTGTCACTTGCTCAGCTAGTAGGATTTATTCAGAATGTCAGTTTGTGATGGAACAGTGGCGAGCATATTCCTCAGCTGTTCCAGTCTCTGCTTCCTTTTCTCTGCCCATCCTCTATAAAGCTATGTTGTGCCTTCCACTGCTTATACCCCTATTTCTGTGATACTACCCATAGCTCAGACTTTATTGCAAACACTGCTTTTCTTTTCCAAACCATATATCATGATGAAATTCACACACACAAAGTGAATAATTGGTTCTGAGATATTTAGTAAGTTGGTGCTGTGCAACCGTCACTTCTGTCTAGTTATAAAACATGTCTACCACTCTAAGGTGGTGGTTCTCAACCCATGGGTCATGATCCCTTTGAGGGGCAAATACCAGATATATATAGCATATCAGATATTTATATTATGAATCACGGAAGTAATATGAAGAAGCAAGAAAAATAATTTTATGGTTGGGGATCATCACACCTTGAAGAACTGTATTAAAGGTTCACAGCATTAGGAAGGTTGAGAACCACTGATCTAAAGTAAATCTCCCTCTTCACTATTTTTTTTACGAGACAGGGTTTCTCTGTATTGGTTTGGAGGCTTTCGGTCCAGCCCGGCCTCGAACTCACAGAGATCCGCCTGCCTCTGCCTCCCGAGTGCTGGGATTAAAGGCGTGCACCACCACCACCACCACCAGGCTCCCTCTTCACTATTAAGGATTCAATTGTGTTTCCTTTAAAATTCATTCGCTGAGGTTACTGTGGTTGGGATTAGTTAACCTCAACTTCTGCAGAGGTTAAACAGAAGGATTTCAAGTTCAAGGGCAGCCTGGCTATAGAGTAAATTCCAGATAACCTGGCAACATTGTGAGTACCTGTTGTAAGAATGTAGCTTTGTGGGAGAATGCTTACCTAGCATTCTTAAGGGTTCAATTCCAAGCACACTGTGTGTGTATGTGTGTGTGTGTGCATGTATATGCATACATTTTTTATAAAACATGAACTAATATGCCCAAATCCCTTCAGTTCTTTGAAAACAGCAATTTACTAATCTGTCTTTTGTCTCTACAGATTTTTTTTTCTGGATATTTTACATAAAGGGAACCATAATGTGACCCTTTGCGCCTGGATTTTTTTCACATAGCATATTTTTCCTATATTCATTCACATTATAGCATGTATCAGTGCTATTGCTTTTCTATGGATGATTTTTTACTCCATTGCATATCCATACTGATATATATACACACATATATATATTCACACATATATATGCATATGTATACACACATATGTATGTGTGTCTTCACCTTTGATTAACATCTGGCTGTTACCATATTTTGGCTATGTGAGGAGTGGCTATGACCATGTATCTCCACACACTTGTTTGAGTTTCCATGGTCAGTTCTTTTGGATAGATACCAAGAAGTGGAATTGTAAAGCCATTTATTTACTTTGCATTTATTGGGAGACCTGGCCTTACTGTAGCCTAGGTTTGCCTGAAACTTGTACATAGCTCATGGTGCCCTCAAATTCATGGCAATTCTCCCGCTTCAGTCACCCTAGAGCTAGTATTATAGACATAAGCTACTATGGCTGACTCACACAGTAATTCTAGTTAACTTTCTGTGGAACTGCCAAACTGTCTTCCATAACAGATGAACCATTTTATAGTTCCATCAGCAGGATATGGGGTTCCAATTTCCCCACATCCTCAACATGTTGTTTTCTACTTTTTAATTATAGCCATCCTAGCGGTTGGGAAGTGGTTCCTCACTATGGTTTTGATTTGTATTTCTCTAATGACTAATAATGTTGAACATCTTTTCATGTGCTTTTGGCTGTTTTTTTTTTTTGAGTTTTAGAGAAATGTCTACACAAGTCCTTTTGCCATTGTTATTTGAATTTCTTGTCTTTTTGACCCTTCTCACAATATGATTTAGGAATACTTGCACTGATTTTGTAGGTTGACCGTTTATTTTCTATGTAACATCCATGAAAGTACAAAGAAGTTAATTTAATTTTATTTTCATTTTGTGGCTCATATATGAGAATATCTAAAAGTCTACGACCACACCCAAGCTTATGAAGATTCACTGTGTGCGTTTAAAGGGTTTATGGACTTAGCTCTTTTATTACAAGTTCTTCTTTTAACTTTTTTGTGTGTCTGTGTCTGTGTGTCTGCCGTGTGTTGCAGGTGCTTGTGGAGGCTGGAAATGATCTACAGGTTTCCCAGGGGCTGGCATTACAGGCACTTGTGAGCTACGTGATGTGGGTGCGAGGAACCAAACTCAGGTCCTCCTCAAGAACAGCAGCAGCCAATCTGTCTTTCCAGCCCATTTTCACAAGCCTAGAAATGGTGCCATATGAGTCTTCCAAGTTTACTCTTTTCTCCTCCGTTTAAAGATATCTCTGGTTGTTTGTACCTTCTTAGAATTCTGCCTGAAATTCAAGATTTACTTTTAACTAAAAAGTATACTTTTATTCTGTGGTTGTTGTTGTTGTTGTGTGTGTGTGTTTGTGTGTATGTGTGTGTGTGTTTGTGTGTATGTGTGTGTGTGTGTGTGTGTGTATTTGCATGTCTGGAGGCCTGAGACCCACTTCAGGTGCCTTCTTCTATTGTTCCTTACCTTATTATCTGAGACAGGAATTTTCACGGAACCTGGAACTTACAGATAGGGTTTCTTACTGAACCTGCAGTTTGTCATTTTGGCTAGACTGGCAGATCAGTGAGATCCTGGGATCTACTTGTCTTTGCCAGTGGGTTACAGATGTGCACTGCTTGCCTGGATTTTATGTGGCTGCTTGGATCCCAACATTTACCCACTGGCAAAGTTCTGGCTTCTATCATTAAGCAAAAAGGACTGTTAGGGTTCTTATTGGCATTGCATTGAATGTGTAGATTGCTCTGGATAATAGCAGCATCTGAACAGTACCAAACCATCATATCCATGCACATGGGATCTATCTTGGTCTTTAAAATTTAGTTCCTTTCAGCAATGTTCTGTGACTTTTTTGTGTGTATGAAAATTTGTTACTGGCTATTTTGTTCTTTTGGATAGCGCTAAAAATGATTGTCTCAAGTTAGTTTTCAGCTATCATTGCTGGTGTGTAAAAGTATACTTGATTTTTATATGCTGAACTTTTACTCTACAGCTTTGTTCAATTTGCTTATTTAATGTAGTGGCTTTTTGCAAGATCATTGATATTTTTTTCTAGTATTTAAGATTATCCACGAATAATGATTTTTCTTTTATTTCAAATCAGATGCCTTTTATTTCCTTTCTTGTCCAGTCACTATAGACACAGAGAGATTCAGTTCAGTGCTAATGAGCAGTAGTGAAGGAAGATAGCCTTGTTTGGTTTTGTTTCAAGTTTATGACTTGTTGTTCACCATTGACTATAATGTTAACCCTAATCTTGTGGATCTCCTCTGTCCCTCCATTACTTGACTCCCTTGTGCCTTTTTTTTCATGAAAGGGTGTTGGATTTTGTCAAGTGCTTTTTGTGCATCTATTGAGGTGACAATGTGGTCTTGATTCTTTGCTTTATTAATATAGTGCATTACATTTTCTGATTTTTTTCATGTTGACCCATTCTTGCATCCCTGCTGCAAATTGCATTTACTAATTAGTAATTTACAATTACTGATCGATACAATGTTCTATTGTGCTTGATTTTCTAGTATTTTTTTGAGTATTTTTGTTCTACATTTGTAAGAGATATTTGTCATTTTCTTTCCTTGTAATATCTCTCTGTCTCTCTCTGTCTCTCTGTGTCTCTCTCTGTCTCTGTCTCTCTCTGTCTCTGTCTCTCTCTCTGGCTTTCTTATGAAGACAATGAGAGCCTAATAGAATGACTTAGGCAGCATTATTTTCTCCTGTTTGGGAGCTGTTTAAGCAGCATTATGTTAATTCTACTTTAAATGTTTGGAAAAATTCACCAGTGAAGTCTTATGGCCAGGGAAATCATTTTGATGAATGATTTTAATTCTATTTGTTTTAGGCCAATTTAGGTTTTGTTTTTTGTTTTTTTTTTCTTGAGTCAGTTTTGTGTATTCCTAGGAATGTCTCCTGTTTATTTAAGGTCTTTAATTTGTTAGCCCACAGTAAATGCTCAATCTTTTGTTAACCTCTGTAGGCATGTTCTCACTTTCACTTCTAATTTTATCTTTTTAAACTCAGTCTATTGGGAAGTCTGTCTATTTTATTACTATGCTCAAAGAGCCAATTTTTGCTTCCATTGATTCTTGCTACTGGTGTATATTTTCTCTCTGTTCTCATCTGTGGTGCTTCCTTCCTTCTTTCTGCTAGCTTTGGGTTTAGTTTGTTCTTCTTTTCCTTGGCTACTCATCTAAAAAACATAGTTTAACTACTATACATTTAAAATAGGTGTTGCATGCTCTAAGTTTCCTCCAAGTGCAGTATTCACTGTAGCTCATCCGTGTTGATATTTGTTCTGCTTTTATTTGTACCAATCTCTGAGTATTTTATATTTCTCTTGTGATTTCCTCTTTGGCCCATTAATTATTTAAGAGTGTATTGTTTAACTTTGATAAACCAAGGAATTTCTATTTTTCCTTCTCTTGTTGATTTATAACTTCATTTTGGTATGGGAAGGAATTTGTGTAAGTTTACTTTTTAAAAAAATTCATTGAGACTGATTTTTTGACCCAAATGTGATTTGTCTTGGAGAATGTGCACCTACTCTGTTAATTTTAAGTAAAGTGTTCTTTGTAGCTTTGTAAGCTTGTTAGTGGATGGTTGTTTGCCAAGCTATTTTTCTATTGCTTTTTTGTTTAGATGTTCTCTTCATTACTAAAAAATGGATCATTGAATTCTCCAGTTATTATTGAAAGTTATCCATGTCTCTCATCAAAACTGTCAATGTTAATTTCACATATTTTGGAGCTCTGGTGTTTGGTTCATGTATGTTTATAATTGTTAATTATTCGATGAACTGGTACTTTTAGCAAAATGTAATGCTCATCTTTGCTGGTCTCAGTTGACTTTGTCATTAATTTATATTTCTGTTACCCTTAGAATGTAGTGATTGATCATCTTTTTTTTTCCAGAATCCTCCATTGGATCCTATTCATAGGAGACGTCTAGAAGTATTGGGCAGGGAAATGAGCACTTATGGATATTTTCTTTGCTTTGTTATCATATTTGCCTGGGCACAGGTTACTTTCAGGGACGTGGTACTTCATGAAAGAATCCTTTGACCTTGCTTCCTACGATGCTGCAGGTGCTATAAAGGAGTTTTGTCCTTGATCTCTTCTGTTTTTTTTTTTCCCAGAAAATGTTTGACTAAGATGGTGGGTGCTGGGCTCTGGCTATGTCTGAGGACTTCCTCTTCCAGAGTGGTTCCGGCAATCGTTGTGCTAGTGTTGTGTCTTTGCCAGTGAGTTTGTTTAATGAACAAAGAGCATAATGACTTTAATTGGGTCTTTAGTGTAAATAATGAACAAAATTATAGAGCAGGCCCTTTTGTCACTTTCATGGAATTTATGGCTGTTTTGAAAAGTCAGCACCCACTTTTAGCCACTCCTGTCCTCCCTTCTTAGTCAACACAGCATCCCCATTAATCAATGGGGTTGACTTCCACTGCCAAAGTGGAAAATCTGAGTTGCTCTTTTCCACCCTTTCTCACCTCTATACTCAATCTGGGATAGTCTCGGATTGAGTGCTCAATCACAAGGGTCTTTGAGAGCAGTGGACAGAAGTGACTTTTGGGCTAGCAATGTCAGGGGTATGTTCTTATGCAATGGGGGAAAAGCAAGAAATGGATACAATCTTGAAAAACCCTTCACTGTCTCAATTGACAGTTACCATAACACACACACACACACACACATACACACACACACACACACACACACACACATACACACACACACACACACACACACACGCACTCCCACACCCCTCACTGTCTCAGTTGAGAACATTATCATATATTACACAAACACATACACACACACGCACATCCTTCACTGCCTCAATTGAGAACATTATCATATATTACACACACTCACATGTTTAATATTCTGATCTCACAGTTCAATCATGCCATGTACTGAGTATCTGAGTATTTCAGATATTATGCTGGTCATAGACTTCTAAAGGTTAGGAGAAGCCATAGAAGATCAAGCCAAACTTTCCTTAGTAAAACTAAGGAATACACAAGCAAGAAACTAATAGTCAAATAAAGTTTAACTTGAATGGTGGGCTCTGCTTTGCCAGTGGCTATAACATAGTTTTCGGCACTTGAACAGTTTCTGTGTGAATTAGGGTTGAAATTATTCTTTGGGTTGCTAGGTCTTCTCTGTACTCTAATGGCTAGGAATACAGTTTCTGTGGTTTGTAAAACTCTCCTCTGCCCAATGCAGTTCTTATCTCCTATTTTCAACATCTCATTTTCTATTCCAGCATCTCTCATTTCAAAGGATGGTAAGTAAGCCTGTTACCCAGTCTCCAAGCTCATGGCATAGAGATGTTGGGAAAGGTACACACTCTGTCTTTGATCAGCTTGATTTCAGGTTTCCATCTCAGCTCGTGAGAGATGTTTCTTAGAGCAAGGGCCTGTGTCTATTTGTGGGACCTCAGGCATTGGGTAGTGACGAATATGCCTCTCTTCCTTGAGTGAACCCTTCACTGTCTCCATGAGAGAGTTATCATTTCACTGACCCCAGCCATCATGGCTTTCCTTACCAAGGTCTCTGTGTGTCTTCTGTCCATCTGTCTCAAGTCTGGCTATGTGAGTGGAGCTGGCTTAACTCTGTTCTCTGACATGGTCTGTCCCCACTGACGCTGTGCTTTGGAGGGGCTGGAGTTTGCCTGACAGAGGGGCAGCCCATACCCAGCATGCTCAGAAGCTGGCAGAGCCAAGGCTATTCTGGGCCCCCACTATGTGCTGCAGCCTGGAGGTCATCATGATCTCCCAGTTATTTATTGTCATAACATTAATCATGCTGAACTCACTTGGCATTAATGAGGACATAATGTGTACTTGGAAGGGAATTTTTATTGTAGTGCAGCATTAACTAACTGGCCTATTATTTAAAGTGTTACCAGACCTGGTATGTACAAATGGTTTACTTTGCAGTTTCCAAGTGTTGAAACTTTGTATGGTTTGTGTCAAGAAAATATGAATATAGAACACAAAAGAGGCAGGGGCTGAAATAATATCAGGCTGTCCCCTGGCTGGCATGGAGACAGAGCACACTCAAGGAGGGGCGCCCACTGGACAGCCTGGGCAGGTTACCATTGCCTTGGGTCTCTGCCGGTCCAATACCTATGTCTAGCCTGGATGTTGGGCTGGGGTGGTATTGAGGGGCTTCCTCGGTCACCACCATGGAGATAAAGAGAAACAGAATAATGGGATTTCCAAGTGGTGAAATGCTACAGCCCCTGTAGAAAGTCTTGTGTTCTCCAGCTTCTTCTGTTACTGTTCTGTGGCAGTTACAGTCCTGTCCTCTGCAGGTGCCCATCTGTGGGAATCATCGCCCTCCACTATGTTGCATCTTGGGCTACACCAAACACCCTTACAAGATCTTCATGCCCTGAGCCGATCCAGGCTTCCTGGCCTTTGTATACGTTTGTTCCCTTGTTCAGCTACTACTCGTTTGTCTTCTGAGACTCAGCTCAGGCAACACATGCTTTCCGTAGTGCCCCGTATTCCCTCTCCGAATTGTATAGTTGGAGTTACTGTCTCTGCTGAACCCTGTTAAGGGCTGTCTGTACAAGCTAACACACAGGAGAAACAACTCAGATGAACAAGGGAATCCTTGTCAATGGAGTATGGAAGGCAAACCAGACTGCATCCATGCCGTTTAGTCCATCAGTGGGATTTTAACATAAAACCAAATGGCCTATGAGACAAAGTGCTAAGCTGTGCAATGCATACAGCTGGAGAGGAGAAAATAATGCACTATTAAAAACTCAGAAGAGGGGTAATATTAGTGTATGCTCATCTTTGGAGAAGGGATGAGAGATAGAAGCTCTTGTGAGAATGGTGAGGGGCACATCCCGCGCAGGAGACACTTAGTAACACCTTTTCTCTGTCCCAGTCATTTTGTCAGTGGTTAGCAAAGCACTTCCGGTGTGCCTTCTCTGATTACCAAAACATCGCTACAGATAGACAAGAAATGTACAGGAGGCGTGTGTGGAGGCTCAGGCTGACTTATCGACCATAGTCTGGCCCCTGGCTACCTGGAGGCAGAAGGAGACGGGCTTGCCGGTGGAGGTTCTGGATTCAAGTCAATCTAAGAATGTAAGAGTTAGCCGCTATTGCCCCACCCTGATCCAGGCTAGTGTTCTGAATGAAAGGAGTTCTGATTTCATTCCATCAGGAAGTGAGCGAGAATAAGGATCCAGATAGTATCACCCTGTATTCTTGCCTGTGCCTGTGGGTGTTGACCGATGAAGGGTCAAGGACCACAGGTGTGCAAAGCATCCTTCAGAAGGAGACAGGTTCCTTGCTCTGGTGCACACACAGTAGCTACTGAAACACCCATATTCAGGGTGTGGGAATCAGTCAAAATATCCTGCAGGTGAATATAAATACGAGTATGTAATATAAAAGGAAATGAGGATTTTGGAGATGAATTCACATCATATAAAGGGTTCACAATGTCTACATTCTTCAAGTTTGTTCAGAGACTAACCATGTATGGTTAACCAAGACTAATTGGCAATAGTAACCATGTGGTCTAAGCACAACTGAGCTGGAGGCAGAAGGAAAGGAAATAAAAATGTGCCAACTTACTATGGCATACTCATCTTTGCCTTAATGAGCTACACCCACTGGTGCTTGGAGCCTTCTCCATGGTGGTTGTTCTGTCAACTGTTGAGTGAATTTACATGTAATGAATGTGACCCTAGATCTTCCACATTATAACATGAGCTCTTTGCATTTTTCCTTTTGATTTTGACTCACTCTGGACCTACTGTTCTCATAAGCAAAGACACAAACCTCATTGTTTCCCTAATTCAGCCATGAGGATTCCTAGGAGCCAGCCAAGCCTGGCCGACTTGGATTTGGGTGGGGTCGGGATATGGCAGTCTGTCCTTGGGCAGATGGCTCTTGGGTTGGCGGGAGGTACAGATGTAATGCCAGTAAGGTCTGTCCCAGTGGAAAAAGGACCTGGAAATGGTTTGAACTAGAGAGAAAGGGCTGGGTCTCACAAAGTACCTTCCAGGAGTTTGACTGAAGGTCAGGGCATCATCAGATTGGGAGTTGGAACAAGGATCCAGCCTTTTTGAGGTTTCCCAGGAAACCAAGGTTAAGAACTTGTGAGGTAGGGTAATTTTGGTGGTTATGTGGTTGAAATAAACAAGCCCCCAGATCACGGTGGGTTAATATAGTGCAAAATTTATTTCTCACCCACACAAAGTCCAGTGTGAGGTTCCTGGTGGCTCTCCAGGTGTCGTTAGACATGTTCACGTAGGGATGCTGGCTCCCCGTCTGTGGTTTTGCCTTTCCCTGGGGCTGTGGATGCTCCACTGGATTTCTGTATCTGGCTGGCAGATGGGGCAAAGAAAACCCTCCACATGGAAGGTTTTAATGGACTAGGCTGAGAAGCAGAGCACAGCTCCGATGCCCACATTCCATAGGTCAGAGCTCAGACACATGGCCACACCTAACTGCAAAAAGGCTGGGCCATATGTTCTCTGTGCCCAAGAGGGAAAGGAAATGGGCTGTATTCCATCAGTCTCTGCCATGCCTGGCATTGATTCTAAATAGTTATAAATCCTATTTATAAGTTCTTACCATATGCTGGCTACTATGCCAGTCTCTGTATATATGCTATTTCTATTCTGGTGAGAGTCTGAAATGAAGTGCTTACCTAGACACATTGGATCATAGATGAAGGACAGAATGGCCTTCCCCTTTGATGAGGGCCAGGGGTTTTATACAGAGTTCAATCTGCCTCTCATTGGCTCAAGCACTTCACTTCATCAACCTGAAGTTGGATTTTTTTTTTTTTTGTATTTGGGAACTTGTAGACTAACAGCTGAATTATAGTTAGGGGTCTTGCATAATTAACTTTAAAACACTACTGCTGTATTAACCCTTAGTCAAGACCTCTCTTTAGGTGCAGCTAGGTCGAGGAGGTCTTGAGGTCTCACCTTAAAGGGCCACTGACCTGGTTGCTTTTACCAGATGACTGTGAGTCATTGTCTTCTGAAGTTTTTTTGTTTACTGCTTTTCTTCTCCATGCTTCTCAGCTTGTTCCCCACATCCTCACGTTTTCTCCTGATTTCCCTTTATTTCCTTCCTAATTGACATTGTGGACAAGGTCTGCTGATAAATGAGAAGAGTTTACCCAAGCTGACACTATGTTTATAATTGATAATTTACATCCCAGCCTTAGCAAGTTCCTTCCACTGCTTGACCTGTGGCCAGTGTGTTCTCTGCGTGCTTGGCATAAGATTGTGTGGAGTGAGGAAAGCAAGCATCTTGTCTTCAGTGGGTGAGAGATTAATGAAACTTACTCTCCATGTGAAAGACATGCGGGTACCATATGAGAGTGTGCACACAGCCATTGCCTATGAGTTGTGGCTTTTTTTTTTACCACATTGAAACTGCCCAGGAGTTTGGGGCATGTGATATTGGTATGTCAGGTGATTTTCCCCAGTTAACCTCTGACTATATTTGTTGATGCCCAGCCCCTTACCCTGCCTGCAATCTTCCCTTTAAAATGTCTCCTAATAATGATAGAGCTGGGGTTCAGATACACACGCTGCATTTGATCTCTATTTGTATGTGATTTTTGGTAAGTTAGGATTCTTCTTATGACCTCAATTACTCAAATGGCTGGGCCAGAAGGTCAGGAAAGATGTTACTTGAAGTTGCACTGAGCTCTGTATCCATGAACCTTAATTTTGTTCAATAATCTATGTAGCTTGCTTGTCACACAGTGGGATAGCATGGGAAAACAGAGTGTTCTCCAAACATGGGTTTTCTCATCTTTAAAATGGGGACAAGAGTGCTTGAAGATCAGATGAGATGCTATATATGAAGTATCTAAGGTGGTAGCTGACTTACGGGTACTGACAAGGCTTATGCTTGCTGTACCACTCACCACAGAGTTAGGCATGGTCAATGGTTAGTCAATCCTCAGCTTAGACAACAAAACCTCATGAAGGAGATGGTTGCTCAGGCTCGTGAGACAGAAAATCAGCTCTGGCATCTGGAGTCATCCATTGTTAAATATAAGTTTGGGAAGAAAGAAAAAAGATATTATTTCTGGAACTAGCACTGGCTTTGCCCATTAGGAATCAGAGAAACCCCAACCAGGCCATCGTGAGGGCAGGCTCTCTGTGCAGAAACACATGCAAATGTGTTTGTCATTAGGCTTTCCTTCCACGCCAATAATCCATATCTTTTTCTCTTTCCTTTGTTGCATTTTTTTTCCTGTGGCCAGAAGCCAGACAAAACATTCTGTCTCATAAGCTCCAACAGCCAGTTCTGCCTTCCCTAGCTGGATGGGGGCTGCCTCCCCTGGTTCTAGCAGCTCAGGTGCTTCTTGAAGTCAGTTCGGGACTCATGGTTGGTTTATGAAATCCCTTGGCCAGCAGTGACCTCCACTTATCCCTGCACCCAATATATAACATCCCAGGGCACACTCAATTGACAGTGTTAAGTCTGTGAAAGCAGGGCAGGGAGGTTTGAAGGACAGGAATCACCTCGAGTGCAGGTCATTGGTTTCCTGAGAGTAGATGTGTGGGGTCCATTTTGTTTAATGTAACCCCAACAATTTGCTACGGAAGGAGAATTCCTATTTCCTCCCTGTAAAATAATTAGTCTCCAAATATCTGATACCTGCTCACCTCTGGGTTTCGACACAAACCAGTGCCTCTTCAAGGAGTACAGATTCTCTAGCATGGTACACACAGCAACCTGTTGCCATGCCTTTGCTGGACACTCCACTAAGGCACCCACCGAAGTTCTGTCCTTGCATTTTAGGCTCAACTCGAGACATATGTCATCACTTTTTGCCAATTATTCAAACTCCAAGTGGCCTTTGCTTCTCCAGTGACCCTTGGTCACACCCTCTTTTCCATCTCCTGATTGCAGTGCTGTTTGCTGTCACCTTGTTCTGTCTACAAGTTACTGGCTCATTGAAGGGTCTATATGCATTGAAACTTACTTTTGCAGTGGTTTATACATTTTTTTTCACCACGACTTTGCAGGGTTTTAAGTTAAGAAGAGATGCTGTATCTGATGGGTTTAAGGTTGCAGCTGGCTTAGGGATGCTAATAGAGCTTGTACTTGCTGTTCTGTTCTGTGAAATGATCTGAAACATCCTTCTTTGTCCAAGGTAAGGGCTCTCTTAACACCACCCGGCCCAGGTTCCAGGAGTTTTCAGTTGCACTAGCTGTTTGTTCAGTCTTATTTAGTGATTTTATTTATCCCTAACTGATTAATTAGAAACCCCGCTCAGACTCAAACTTAACAGTACTTCTCCTCCCAGAGGTCAATGTCCAGCTTTCTCCTGGGTTTCAGTGACCTTGAAAAGAAGCATGCCTACGAGCACATTCGAGTGTGTGTATGCATGGGACATTAAGACTCTTGGCATGTGGTGCTGGAGAGAAGAGACCCCGTTGAGTTAAAGTATCTCTTTCTCTTGAGCACCCAACCCCAGGCCAGTAGGCATATTCTGTTCCTCTGGCAACCTGGGAAGCCAGGAAGAGCTCTGGACCTGCTTTCCTTTGGGCATCTTCTCAACACATCATTTTTTCCTCCAACTTTCTTGTGGCTCATATAACAAAGAGGCAGGTTAGTAAGTCTGATGTCAGAGCGGAAATTGAACATGTTTGTCATTCTTGAAAAATATATGTGTATTCATTATCTGGGGGGGGTGCGTTGACAAAATGCTTCAAGCTGAGGTGCTTAGAATAACAACAACTTATTGTACTGTGGTTATGGAGGTTAGAAGTCCAAAATCAGGGTGTTGGCCAGTTTTAGGATAGGATATCTTTTACCTTCCAATAGTTCTTTGACTTTATAGCATGGTCTCAGTGTTCACAGGTTGGTCTTATTTACACCGACCCCAGTCATGTTAGATTAGGAGCATGCCTTACTCCAGTATGACCTCATCCTAAGTAACTATATCTACAATATCTATTTCCAAATATGGCCACATTCTGAGGAATTGCTAGTTCATCATATGCCTTGGGGGCAGGTGGGTGGGGCTCACACAACTTAACATATAATGACCATAACAATTTTCAAACCTTCAAAGTGATACATAAAGATTTTCTATTTTCTTGGTTTGGAGCTGGGACACAGCATTTATAAATGTCTTACTCCACAAACACAGACTACCCCTACCCATCTCTCAGTCTCTGTGATGATGGAGGCTGGTGTTTGCATCAGTAGAGCTGGCTCTTGTACGTTGAAGTAAACGGTGAGGGGAACAGGTGGCTCTGAAATTAGAACATGAGGTGTTCAGCACCGTTTGCTTAGCTCTTAGGGCTGTAGCCACAATCCTGAAACAACAGGCAAATCTAACCCTTCTTCCCACAATGCATTCTGTGTCTTAAAATTTTCTGTTAGGGTAGAAAGAGTACCTCCTTTATCTTGGGGGTCTGAAGAAGGAGTCAACATGACTGAAGCCAAAGAGGTCATGGCCATCTGTCTCTATTCTCAAGGATGTGGGTCCCACCTCTCAGCCTTTATAGCACATGAGGCTTCAGAGGAACAAACATATAGGGTTTTAGGAGTAAATATTCCTGAGCCCTGCAGGACTGTTGTTTGCTTATCGGGACTGCCACGGGTGAGAAGAAAGTCAGGCTGTCTGAGCCATGGGCTTTTCTGGAAGGTCGCCTTAGGGAGGTACTTTGTACAGTCATATCCACCTGATATGTCTTCATTTAGAGTTGAGCTTCAAGTGGGGAACGTGAGAGGACTGAGATCCAGGAGAGGTGTTCTTTATCCGTGAAGCTCCCCTTGGCCAGGCCACCTGGAAGGGTATTTCTTCCTTACCATTAACTTTATCCTTGTGCAGACATGTGGGCTGTTGCAGCATCTGAGATTACTTCAAATGCAGTGGCCACTGTGTGTGCCACATGCCTAGGGTCGAACAGAGTTCCAGCTTAGGGAAACAGCTACCAAAGCGGTGGCCACTGTGTTCTCTTATCGCCTGGGATGGCAGGGGGCAGTCAGGGATTCCACAATTCGTGTCAAGTTGCTTTTGTCCTTCATGCACTGCATTTCTCTTCTACATCAGGTATTTTATTTTCTAAGATCTTTTCTTAGAAGCAGGAAGTTGGGTCTGTCTCTCTATAGTCTTCTACAAAGCATTGCCTGCATTGCTGTAGAGCCCTGCCCCTTACTTTGAAGTAATCTTTAGGGATGAGCTGCATGGTGTGTTCATAGCTGCTGGTACCTGCAAAACCTCATTTCACACTGGCTCCTCTGGTGGACTAATCAAGGTCTTGACAGCCCCATTGCTGTGGTATGGGAGGCAACAGGGATGGGGGGTTGGGGCTTTCCAAGCCCTTGGTTGCTGAGATGAGACCAGTAGAGCATCAGGTGCTAGACATGAAACTTGAGGATTTGATGTTTGCTAGGTTTTCTCTTATATCCCCCTATTTGGAAAGGGTATGCTTTCTGTATGCTATTGTATGTTGGAGGCATGTATCTAGTTTTTTTGTTCAACATGTGCTCACAATTAAGAGGCTGTCTTGAGTCTTGGAAGGAACTTTGCAGTTTCGAAGTGCATTGGGATGATTAAAGACTATGGATATTTTGGCAGTTAGAATGTATGGATTTTGACATGACCGTAAGTCCATGGAAACCGGGAATGGAATGTTGCGGCTTGAATGCAGAATGTCTCCAGTAGGCTCATGTGTTTGAACAGTAGGCCAACAGCTGCTGGTGCCTTTCGAGAAGGTGTGGAAGCATTAGGAGATGGAGCCTTCCTAGAGGAAATGGGTCACTGAGGGTGGACCTGTTCTTTTATAGCTCAAGTCCACTTCCTGTTTACTCTCATGCTTCTTGACTCTGAGTAGCTTCATACTCCTGCTCATGTGTCTTTCCCACAACCTTAGACTGAATCTCAATGAACTCAAAGTCAAACAAAGCATTCCTCTCAAGATATAGACTTAACTGAATTGCCTCATCACCAACTTTATCTGTTTGTAAGATCCCTCATGTGTGGTGCTCAGAGTTGGAGCCTTGGAGGGCTGGCTGATGTTCTGATGGGATCCAGTGTACTTATAATGAAAGGTAACAGAGACCCTGTTTCTTGTGTTTTCTCTCTGCCACAGGAGAACACAATTAGAACACAGCCACCTATAAACCCAGTAGATGGCTTTAATAAGGTACCAGGTACACAGGTACCCTGACCTCAAATTTCCAGCCTCCAGAACCATAGAAAGTAAATCCAGTGTTTACACTATTTGGGCTATGGTAAAGTCCTTTAGAATGAGCCAAGACAGGAGTTGTTTTCTGAGGTTACAAACTTGGATGAAGAACCACTTTACACTAAGTTTTAAGATATGTATCGATTTAGCTTATTTTTCCTAATGTTTATCGAGTACTTATCATGTGTGAGACGACAGTCTCTCCCACATTCTCTTCCTTTTTATCCTTTCCCTTTTTAATGTTCTGGTGCTTTCTCTGTCCATCTTCCACCCCCACTGACACCATCACAATGTTGTTATAATTGCTATAAATTTATATCTCAGAATAGCCTTGTCCTTCTAGTGGCACCTGGAAGAGGCCTGGATTATGGTGCCTGCCTAGTGCATGGTTTCTGGTGACTAAGAAGAAGGGACAGCATTCCAATCTCTCGTTGAACTGGGAGAATCTTGAACCATATGAAGAGCTTCCATCCTTAGCCCCTGCAAAGCTGGGTTGAAATATCTTATCTTTTCCACACTGCCCTTTAACAAGGGCTTTTGATCAGATTCTCTTGAACATTTTCGAGAAGAGACAATTATCTTTAATTGTTCTACTATATGTCCTACAGTGTGTAACTTTGGATTAATTCATACCCATGGAGCTAGCATAGCCTTGGAGCCCTTTATGGATCCATTTTGAGGGGATATAAATTGGCTTGATGATATTGATGGCCTAGCAGAATATTTCCACTTCATTGGAGCCAGTAGGCAAAGAGCAAGTTAGTTTGGAAAGATTAAGGAATTATGTGTGATTTAAAAGGCTCAAAATCCAGAAGTCCCCAAATGACACCTTCTAAGGAGCAGAATCCGGTGGTCAGTTTCTACTCATCTGTTTAACCTGACATAAAGGAAGATAAGCATTTTTGTCTTTTTATTTGATCCCAATCAAGTCTTCCCTTGCTTGTGAACTGCAGGAGCTTTGCATTAGAGTGGCGTTCACTGAGGTGCTGAGGGACCCAGTAAGACATATCGGGCGTGGCATCAGCTTTCTGCGATATGGTGTGCACTATTTGCATGTGTCTATGGGTAAGACCTTTCAGTCTGGAGTCAAATTGCCCCTTCTCTGATGGTGAAAATGATACCTGTTCCTAAAGGGACAATCATGGGGAAAATTTCCCCCAGCAGAAATTCTCTCCCAGCCCTTTTCCCTTCTGTCTGCCCCATGAAGCCCATGTGTGACCCTGGAGCCTGGTTGTTTTGCCTTGTTTGGGTCTCGTCAGGTCTCTGGGAATGACTCAGGATCCCTGATCTCTGTCAGCCCTGGAGCAAGGCCAAGCTCATGCCTTCTTTTCTGCTGTCTTCATTAATACTGGGCTCGTGTCCCGGCATTCCTGAGAAATTGATAGAGACAGAACATCAATTGTAGTTTAGCTCTACAATGGGGAAACTAACGGTGACAGCATGGGGGATTTTTTTGCCAGAGAAGTTGCCGGGACCTTTCCTGGAGGGGTCCTAGTCAAGGCTCTCTGGGCTTTTGTGAGGTCATCGAGTGGGACACAAGACAAGAGCAACAAGCCGCTAATCTGCTAATTGTGGCCTGGCTAAGTGACATTACATTTTTGTTTGGCTTTCTTGGACTTGATGAATGGCCATGTATATGTAAGAGAGCAAACCAAGGCACCCTCTCTCAGGCCAAGAGGATGCTACAATGCTGAGGTTAAAAATCACTGGTCCAGATAGAGGCCAGGTTGAGCAGCGGTGGTCAGACCTGGACCACTGCTCCAGGTGATGTTGATCCTGGGTAGCTTTATGCAATGGCTGCCATAGTCTTCTATTGGTTTCCCACGATGTTGAGAAAAAAAAAACACTACCTTTTCCCATTCAGGTATATTTTGAGTCTCTAGGTGATTTTGAAATCATGTGTATAGTGAGCTGATGGGTTTTTGAAGGACAGTTCCAGGCTGGAAACACAATGGCATTTACATATGGATAAGAGTTTCCCATACTCTATCTCAAAATAAAAAGAAATAAAAGGGTTGAAGATATCGCTAAGTGGCATAATATTAGCCTACCATGCGGAAAAATGCCAAGTTCAAGGACCCAGTATTCTGAGGTTCAATGTTCCCAGTGCCAAGAAAATGGGAATAAAGGCACCAGTAAAAATAGACTGGAGAAACAAGGCAGAAAGAGAAGGTTGCACACCTTCGTGGATAGTCACAGACACTCTAAGGCCAGGATAACTCATGCTGAATTGCAGTTGTGGGAGTTTGGGACATAAATCATTTCGTCCTACAGGGTATAATCTTGTGTGAATGTGTGTAATAAGGCCAGAAAGGGGGGTGGGTTCATGTGTGGGTTTTGTGTGGTGAAAAGGAACAATTACAACGCATCGAGGAAAGAATAAGACCCGCTAAGGATAAGGATGCCACAAGTGGGTGAGCTAACATCAGAATGTGAGCTTTCCTTGGATGACATAGAAACATGGGAGAGCATCCCCAAGGGTCGGGGGCAGATATTTGATAGACTTAGATTTACAAAATAGGAGACTCCCATTGGTCCCTGGGTTCCAAATCCTTGTCTACTTCTTCAATGAGATGAAAGTGTGAGAGAGAGCATGCCCTTTATGCCCTCTTTATACTGAGTTCCAAATATGAGTGTGTGACTAGGGAGCTGGCTGACTCAGTGGACAAAGAGCTGCCTTCACAAACATGGATTAGCATTTGAACCTCCAGAATTCAGGTAAAGCCAGGCATGGTAGTATATGTATGTGTTCCCATGACTCTTACTGTGAAATGGGAGACATGGCCATTCATCCTGGTACACACAGATGCAAGCTACAGAATAGACACTCTTTCTGAAAACTGAGGCAGAAGGCAAGAACTGATATATAGGGTTGTCCTCTGACCTCAAAGTGTGTGTGGTGGCACTGGTGCCTACATGTATGCTCACAAATGTACCTGAACACGTACTATGTAAAGTCACACAATGTGGGTGTTGGATGAGCAAGGGGAATAAAAATGACAAAACAATGAAATAGGCCTTTGTAGAAAGAGCCATCTAAGTCTTTGAAACTATACTAGATAAAACTTAACTCCATGTTCAGATGGGAAGGGAGCACTTTGGGTGTCCTAAGGATTTAAATCCTTGTGTAAGCAGGAATTGTGTCTCTGAGATCGCTCCCCAAGCTCCTACTATGGGAGCTGGGCTCAAAAGGACTAAGTTTCTGGCCCAGGGGTGAGGTCAGCACCAGGTAGAAAGACTAGGCAGAAATCAGGGATTATGTACAATACATCTTTTGGGGAATTCAGGTCAGAAACTAAGGATTGGGAAGTCCACATCCGACTCATTTCTCTACATCTATCTGTGAAGTATAGTCCCTGCTCTTAAGGTATCCATAGTCCCATCAGAAAGTAAGAGATATAGATGTGGGTACAGAAGAGTGATGACAAGCTGATCTTTGGCAACCCAGGGAAGGGTATCCTATCTGGTATTGTGAGTACCATCAGATATGCCTGAAGGAAGCTCCTCCTGAGCAAGATAGCAGAGCCCAAGGCCTGGGCCAGACCCAAGCAGGTTCCTTTTCACATAATGGAGCACACCATTGAGCATTAAGGAATGTGTGCTGGAGAAGACAGAGAGCAATGAGTCTTCGAGGTTTCTTCTTTCCCTAGTCAGATAGTTTTGCTTTTATGCCCCCTAGTCTTATTTAATTTTATCAATTATTCATATTTTGCCCATACTTTATACTGTCTTTTAAAATAATATTTTATGACAACTAGATGTCGTAGAGAGGTTAGTCTACTTATTTGCCTTCCACTTGTGAAATCACTATTTTTTTCTAAATCTAAATTCAAATAAATCCCCTATGTTTTATCTTAAAGAGTCATCCTTCACATTTCTTTCTTTTTAAAAAATATTTAATTATTTATTATGAATACAGTGTTCTGTCTGCATGTATACCCACAGGTCAGAAGAGGGTACCAGATATCACTATGGGTGGTTGTGATTCACCATGTAGTTGACGGGAATTGAACTCAGAACCTCTGGAATAGCAACCAGGGTTCTTAACCTTTGAGCCATCTCTCCAGCCCCCCCCCATCCTTTACCTTTCTGTGGAGAATGTTTCTTCCTCTTTAAGAAAAAAATGTCTCCACTAGTAGACTAACCTGAATGAACTGGAATGTTCTTTCCCAATCTATTCTCACTAAGACAACCTCAGAGATAATAGGTTTTAATCAGATCTATCTTTCTTGGAAATCTTTGAGGACCTCTCATAACCCAGCCTGGTCCCTGGGGTCTTCATCCTTTCTTGAAGCCAGCATTAGAGTAGTTCTCTGGAAAGATGGTCTAGGAACAACTACAGTGAATTGTATTTGTCTTTTACTTTCCACAAAAGGTTACAGGAAGACTTTTTCTAAGGATGAACATTAAGGCAAGACAATGTTCCTGGCTCTGGACCAGGAGTTTTGGTGATGGCACCAGGAACAACAAAAGCTTCAGCAAGGGTGTGTTTCTATTTTCCCACCCCCTCAATGAATACCTGCCTTCTCCTGGGCCACATGGGCATTTCTCTTCCTTAGGCTAGTCCTAAATGGGGAAAGGCATCCTGTATTTCCTTTCTGCCTATTGAATGGGTTTCAATGGTTCAGCAAGGCTGACTTGGTATTAGAATCATTTTAGCAACTTTGACTTATTTCGAGAATATTCCAACATAGTCCCTAACTTTCTTGCTCTGGGCCATGCTACTCTATTGCTGAACTATCCTTTCTTCATTCTACCCTAGGCTAAATCTACTTTCCCTTTACGAGTCAACTAAGTTATTAGCTCTAATTGGAAATCATCTTTGTCCTACATTGAGGAAGATAGAACTTCTGAGTTCTGGTCACTCTCCAGCTCTAGCTACACTCTGTTGAAATACAATTTAGCATTTCTTGTGTTTTTCATTAGACTATACAACCCTTGAAGAAAGGCATGCCATTTAACCTATTCAGTGCAGTTATCTAGGAGAGTGGGCACTCAGAAAGTATGTGTTGTTTGTGCACAGGAAAGATATGGGAAGAAAGGGTATGGAATAGAGAAAAAAGGGAAGGGGGGGAAAGGAGAGAGGAAAAGAGAGGGAGGGAGGAAGAGAGGAAGGGGGAGCAATAGTCAGTGTCCATGCTATCGATTTGGGGGTAGCTATAGGAAGGAAGACATGAGAGTGAGATTGAGCTTTCACTGGGTTCACAGCCCCCTCTCCACATCATATAGGAATGTTCTAACCAAAGGCTTAGACTCTCTGAGCTCTTCAGACAATGGTAGAACTTAGGGTCTCCATACTGGTATTCTTGGCTCCATTTGCCTTGGGTTGGCAAGATCTTCACTAAATGATTCTATCCCATAAGCAGGCTGCTTTGGCTTAGATCACTAACTCTCTCCTTAATATACCCTACAGTTTCCATCTCTCTCCTTTTGCTCATGCCCTCTTCCATCTCTACTTCTGTCCTTGTGGTAGGTATACACTATCATTGTTTTTTTTTTTAACCATGGGCCCTATTTCTGGGAATCCACTTGCCCACATATTTCTGTGAATTCTTGTGGTTTAAATTCTGATCCTTAGCAATGCTCATTGATACGTACAATTTGTCATTGACTAATGTCTCACTGAATAACCCATTTTCTCCAAAGATGCTAAGTCAATTGGTGACCAAAGACCCAAAGATGTTGTCTTCATTCTTCAGCCTGGTGCCTTTCAGTTGATGGACATTTGGTTTCACTTCTTAGACTGGCAGCCATGACAGGCTATTCCAGGCAAACTCAACTCTGAGCTGTATGTTGGATAGAGATGCTTGCTAACCAGAAGTAGAAATGACAGATGTTTACAAGGGTGATTTCAGGGAACCTCTAGCCAACGATACATCTTCTTCTTATGATGACATCATTGATGAATTATCCTCTTACAGAGAGCTTTTGTGGCAGAGAAGGGATAGCCAGAATAGAGGCCAACTGTTCCACCCTGGGGGACCATTGCTGGGGAGAATGCCAGCAAGGAAGGAATAGGACAGGAGAGTGCCAGTAAAGGGACAGCATGGGGAGACTCAACTCTGTCCACTTTACATCTGTGTGGACCGATTCAGCTATCCAGAGTAGATCTGGGTCTTCCCCCACCTCTTCTGAGGAAATGGGGACCACCCATTCCAATCTGGAGAGGCCACTACAAATGAAGTGTTTCCTTTGAAAGGTCCCCTGGAGCTGTCCCTATAAGATCAAGATGCAGAAAATAGTTTAATGAGAACACCAGCCTGCAGGTGCACCTGTTCCAATTCTGCAGACAAAGACACTAACCTGACAGCCCAGAGAGGAAGGAGCCATTAAGCCTCTTCGGGGACACATCATTCCTGAAGGACAGACAGAAGCAACTCACTGAAGCAGGAGGCACAAGGCAAAGGCATTCTGGGGACTCTTATCCACTACCCTGGCCTGCTAGCCTGCCCCGCAACAGGCTCTCTAGTGTCCAAAGACCCACTAGCTGCTCATCAGTAAAGTGGGGCATCAGGAATCACTGGTGGGTGATGAGAAAACACCTATGACATGGAAGATGGGAAGAGCAGGTAAAAATCATTGTTGCACGAGGATTTACACATTGTCAGTGAGTCAGGTCCACACTTTTCAGAGATTAGGAGCTATGATATCCAGTGAAGAACATATTAAACATTATATGTTGACCCCATGTGTGTTTGCACATGCATAAATATATACTCCACCTTCATTCACATGGCTAAGACAAAAATTTTATCAAACAAGGCAGGATGCTTTCTGAACACGGTACCCTATCCTTCCGTTTTAAGATGATTATGAGGGGCTGGGAACACATCTAGTCAACAAATTGCTTGCCATGCAAGCATGAGGCTCTGAGTTTGATTCCCACCACCCATGTGCAAAGCTAGATGTAGTAGTGCGTGCACTTTGAATCTCAGCACTGGGAAGGCAGAGCTGGCCAGATCCTTGGTCCTTGCTGGCTATCCAGCTTAGCTTAGTCAGTGAGTGCCAGGTCCCAGTGAGAGACCCTGTCTCAAAAAGCAAGGTGGGTGGTTGCTAAGGATGGCAACCATGGTCTGCACATGTGCTCATAACATGTGTACATACGCATCGCTTTCCCCACAGCTGTCACTATCGGACTAGGCTACTTGCCATGTTTATAGCTCTTTGAGAGCTGAAGCTCCTCAGAGAAGTGAGGGACACCCAGACGAAGGATGGAGGGGACCAGAGCTTGGCAAGGAGTTAAGGTCAAAGCTAGGACCTGATGAATGACACCGGTGAAGGACGAGTGGCATGGCAAAACTCTCTTGCACTCCCAATGATAGATAGGTGACATCAATAAAAGGCACAGCAATGAGGCCATTAAAAACACCAGAGAGGAAAATCCTAGACATGGAGAGAGGGCTCTTGGGAAATAGTGGTAGACAGAGATCACCCAGGCAGTAGTCACCAATTTTTCCATGCTTTGTTGAGCCGTTTCTTCCCACTTCCTTCCCATGCAGAGCCAAGTACGAAACTCAGCTTTCCTTCCTAGCCTGTTCTCTCTAGTGAGGGGCGGTGGTTAGAGGCTAGGAGGGACACGTATCCTAGAGAAGGCCTGTTGAGGCCTGTGGAGAAGAACCTGGCCATTTGGCTCAGGAAGAAGCAGTCATAGTCAGTTTGGGCCCAGCCAGGTAGAAGTCGTCTTTGGAGTCCTTTGGTTAATGCGTTTGTTATGTTGGTGCTGTGGATTTGGAGCGCAAGGAGCAGCCATCCTCTTGACCATTCTGTTCCTGTTCACGCTGCGCACATCCTCCCCTATGTGAGCCCTTGAGCGGCGGTTTTCAGAACCCCACCTTGTTCGGGCATGAGAGTCAGAGGCAGGATGGAGTGAAGACTGGGCTGCTGGCTTCAAAGGTGTGTTCTGCAGACGGTATGTTGGGCATCATAGAATCTCTCTGGGGTGGAGATGGGAGGCATTAGGTCTTAGTGTTGGGACACATGCAGTCAGTGGTTCTGAGAGGGATATTGGAATATGGCTGGTCGCCTATAAACCTGTGACTTCCTGCTGCTAAATGTCCCTGCTTTTCTCTGTAGAGACCTCTTCCCTCTGTGCACTGGTTAACGCCATGCCACAGTGTCCTGGGTAGTGATGGTTCTCTCTGCACGTGGGACCCTGGCTGGGGCCCAACCATGGCCCTTGCAGCCTCATGTAGCTCTTCAGGGGTAAGTGCTTGCTGGTGCCATGAATAACGTTTTGCTTATGTAAGCCCAGAGAATTCTTTAGTTAGGGCTCTGCCTGTTTTATGTGATATCCCCTTTTCCCACTCTTTAGATAACTTCCAAAGGAGTTGCCATATTTGAGCTAACCACTCACCACCTATACACACTGCTCTGTTCTGGCAAATTGTTTACAGGCCAAGACTTTGTTCAGTCGAGTTAGCTGTCTACGCCCTGTTTCTTGCTTCAAAAACCACTGAAGCTCGTTCCATGAAAGATCAAGAGGCCACTTTCCTACTCCATAAAGTGGTCTCTCTTTTTTTTTTCTTTATATGACAGGCTTGGGATGGGGGTACCCAGCCTAGGGCTTGCCCTCTGGAACTCCCAGATAGACTCAGGCATTGAAGCCTCTTAGAGAGTTCCTTTCCACTGAAGAAGGCCTTGAGGGCTTGAGCCCTGAGGATTTCTCTCTTTTCCAGGGTTGGGAGCTAGGTGGAAACTCTGTGGAAGAGCTTGACATGGTGACTCTTGCAGGTATAGATGTCTGCACAGCAGGAAGGAGCCAGGAGACTTTGGGCTGCCTGTGGCTAGTCCAGCAGGGGAAAGGCTGGCTGGCCAATGGAGGATTGACGCCTGGTTTTGGCTTCCCCTGATCTTTGCTTTGGGAAACTGAGGGAGCCACGGGGCTGGTTCTTCCTCTGTGCTTGAGTCGATGGCTGATGTGCTGGGTCCTGGGGTCTCTGCACAGGACTGGCACAAACTGAACCGTCTTTTCGCCTGTGGGTCTGGGCTAAGGGTTTGGGGGTAGGGAGAGTGTCCACTGGGGGGCACTGCAGCACTGCCTTGGGTGTCTCTGGCAGCCCCTCTACCCTATAGAGGAGCTTGTCTATATGCTGAGCCTCATGATCAGCTGAGGGGGACAGAGACCACCCCATGGGGCTGGAGCCTCCCAGCAGTGGGCTTGAACATGCGTTTTGAGTCTCACATGCACCCCATGCCTTTACTCACATAGGCATGCATGGACCCACGGGTTCACTACTGCGCACATTGGTAACGCCCATCTCTGTATGCTCCTGGTGTTGTGAATACACACTCTTGATCAATCACATGACCTTCACCCTTACTTCACCCACTCCCATGCATGTGTACCTCCCCGTGCTCGGGCAAAGCACGCTGTAATGTGACTGGCTTCGGCCATGTGCCTTCCACGTGCAGGCGGCCTAGCGCAGCTGTTTGTGTGGAGGGGCTGATGTAATGTCAAGAAATTTCGGGTTATATTTAAAATGACACCTGTAAAAATAAGCTTCAATTTGTAATTTAAATACTGTAATACTCAATTATGTGAACGGACAGGAAGTGTCCCGTGGCTTTGGAGAACAACATTCCTGTGTGCCGCGGCCACCTTCCAATGTCTTGGGAGCCCTGAGGTGGGGGAGGAGTCCAGCTTCCTTCCTGAGTGGTCCTCCAGGGGGTTGGAGATGAGTGCTCAGGCCTTTTCACAGCTTAAGCTGGTGCTCAGTGCTGTTGGCTTGTGTCCATGTGTCCTCTGAGTCTGCCTCCTAGTTGTTTCTAGCCTCTTGGGGGTGTTTATGCAGGCAACAAAAAGTAGTGTCCCCTCGGCAGGTGAGAAGGCGCTGCAAGACCATCCGTTTCCCTCCCTCCCTCCATCCTGTGTGTGTGTGTGTGAATCCAAAGAGGACCTCAGATCTCTTGCTCTATCGCTCTGTGCTATAATTTCTCAAGATAAGCTTTTTCACTGAACCTGGAGTTTGCCGTTTTAGCTAGACTGGCTGGCTAACAATCTCTGGGGACCTGCCTGTCTCAGGCTCTCACAGCGCTGGGCTTATAAAGTGCATGCGCAGTGATGCCTGGCTTTGGATGAAGGTGCTGGGGACGGAGCTAAACTCCTAATGTGAATGTAGCAAATACTCTTCCCAGTATGAGGCATCCCCCCAGATCTATCACAGTTCCTCAGAAAGCATGGCCTTTCATCTCTGCCCCGAGTTCCTTAGGCCTTTAGAGTATCTACCCTGAGCTATATACTTCTGTCGCCTCACACAGCATTCCACAACCTTCCACACTCCTCCCTTCTTTGCCTGATTAACCTCTTGTATGTATCATATCCTCCCTAGCTTACAATGCACAGGCCAGAGTGCTAAACTCCCAAGACCCTTAACTTTGTTTCCCATAGCTCCCTAGTTCCTCACCACACAGCACAAACAAAAGCACATTGATACAAAGTCCTAGTCCCACAGCCCAAGGAGCTCCTTAACTCAGGCTCACAACCCCCAGACACAACCCTAGGTTGCAAACCCATGCAACATAACATCCGATGATCACTTTATGGTGAACATACCCGAGACTAAGTACAGCACTACTCTTCCAGACTTGGGCTCTTTTCTCTCCTGTCTCTCTGCATGACTTCTGGCTCCCCAGCAGACAGCACAAGAAAACAGACGACTGGTACTGATTTCCCTGGTGTCTTTGCCCAAATTTTCCCTCAATGTGTCAGTACCAAGTCTTTTCCCTTCTACCTTTAAATATCTCTTTGATTGGATCCTCTCTGATTCCCCAAACCAGCACAAGTCAGGGTCCTTGCTATTCTTCCCAGGCCTCCTTGCCTCTGGTTCATTGTCTTTTCTACAAAGGAAGAGGGTGCAATGGAACTTTCCATGATGGTGCTAACAAATGTCCTACATCTGCACTGTCAAATGTCACAGCCACCAGCCACATGTGGCTAGCTAGCACTTGAATGTTGTTCATGCCACCAAAGAACTCCATCTATGTATGTATGTATGTATGTATTGAGACGGGGTCTCTCTATGCAGCCCTGGCTGACCTAGAACTTTTGTTTAGATCAAGCTAGGCTTGAACTCACAGAGATCTGTCTGCCTCTGCCTCCAGAGTGTTGGAATTAAGACATGGACATGAGGCACCATATGTGTTTCTATTCATTTATTTTGTGTGTGTATGTGTATATGTGTGAGCAGGAGTGTGTGTGTGTGTGTGTGTGTGTGTACATATGGAGGCCAGATGATAACCATGGGTATTGTATTATTCTTCAGTCTCTCCTTGGCCTAGAGCTCACCCAGTAGGGTATGTTAGCTGCCAGATGAGCTCAGGGATCCACTGTTTCTGCATCCCCAGCACTGGAGTGAAAGCCTGCCTCCATGCCTAGTTTTGTTTTGTTTTGTTTTGTTTTACATGATGGGGATACGAACTCAGGTCCTCATGCTTGCATTGCAAAGGTATTACTGACTGAGCTGTTTCCCAGTTGCAGGAGTAATATTTTAATTTAATGAAAATAGACCCATGTAGCTGTTGATTGTCACATGGGTCACCTGCAAATTTAACTTCTGTAGTGCCATCTATGGAGCCCTGACCTGTCTGCAGAATCAGCTCACAGACAGACCTCTCTGTGTTCCTAGTATGTACAACACCACCCGAGCTGGGCAACAACTCTGATATTACCTGTTGTTGGGACCTACACTGTTTCTTCTGCCTAGAAGACCTCCCTTCTATCCATAGATGTATTCTTTCCTGACCTGCAGGACTCTGCAGGCCATTCCCACCCTGTGTGTCTCTGCTTACCTAGGCTGGCCCCTAGGCCCAGCTCTGTGTTCACAATGCCTCCTGGAGCTTTCAGCATCCTGCAGTTCAGCCTGCTAGTCTTACTCCCCGCTCCCCTGACAGTGAATCCCCCATGGTAAGAACTAACCTTCTAGTGATGATGCACCTTGTGCCTACATCAGCAACATGGATGCAGTATGTACGCACGGAGAGGAGGTTTGCTGGAACACTGAGTGGGAAGACCATGTGGGTCAGACACCAGTCGAGGCAGCCTCAGTAATGTGTGTCCAGGGAAGCTCAGTTGACCTGAATGGAGGGTAGATGTATTTCTGGATTATTAGCATATCTCTCTGATATCTCACTTTGAAAGAAAAGAGGTCATGCCTTTTACAGGACAGCCCACTGCTTCTTCATTTGCTGCTCCCCTTTCCTGCTCTTAACCTTGGCCCTGGAGGCAAAGTCATTATGTTTGGACCAGAAGAGAGTGCAGTGTGTGGATTATATGGCAGTATCTCTGAATGTTTGCAGGGTGCCTAGAATATGGGGCTCCTGTGTATGGCTTGGGTTTGGCTAACCCAGGAGCTCCACTCCCTGCTTCTCAAAGGCTTGGGCAGGACTAAGCATGATCCCTTTTCTATATGAGGAGTTAGTGTGAGTCACATTGCCTGAATGCCATCCATGTATCTCGTGATTTGCTGAAGGCTTTATAGTCACCGGTGTAGTCTTCATTGTACATGTCAGGGTGGCATCAATATTTCCATTCTGTAAACATGGATGGTTAGCTCAGAGAAGTAGGTCCCTTTCCCAAGTTTGTACAGGCTTTGTGGAACCAGAATTATAAGCAAGTGCCTTTTCTTTAGAAGACAACCCATGAAGCCATGAGTCATGCTAGGTGTGCCGTAGTCAGTGTTTGCTGAAGGCTTTCACATGTCTTCTCCCTACAGTCCTGCATGCATCACTTCTGTGTCAGGGAGCAAGGAGACAGGGATGCTATAGTCATTGTGGAGATCTGAATAAGAATGGCCCCCATAGATTTAATCATTTGAATGTTTACTCACTAGAGAGTGGCACTATTTGAGAAAGATTAGGAGCCCTTGGTCTTGCTGAGTGGGTGTGACCTTGTTGGAGGAAGTGTGTCACTGGGGTGGGCTTTGAGGTTTCAGAAGCCCACATCAGGTCCAGTCCCTCACTGTTGCCCGCATATCAGGTTGTAGAATTCTCAGCTACTTCTCCATCACCTACCAGAGTTCCACCACGCTCTCTGCTGTGTTGAGGATGATGCAACCTCTGAAACGCTAAGCAAGCCCCCAATTAAATGCTTTCTTTTGTAAGAGTCACATTAGTCAAGGATGTCTCTCTGCAGCAATAGAATGGTGACTACAACAGCCATGTCACAGATGAAAAATGAAAGGGAAGAAGCAAGAAGCTTCTTCATGTATGCTTTGCCTTTTGAAAGTGACGGACCACTTACCACAGATTCTATCTAGGGAAACCAGTGGCAGTGACTGGAGGTTACCTCCACATTGGTAGGGTTCCTTTCCACCCACCTCCTCATGCCACTTCTGTTCATAGTATCCTAAGTGAGACAAATGTGTTTTAGACCTTGCTTTTTGGATTTCTGCATGTTTTCCTAATTCACACCACACTGGGCATTTTTAGAAGCTGGTTATTTTTGGAAGCAGTGCCTGTGAGAAGGGACTCTTGTTTAGACTTCTTCTCTCCCTGGGAATGAGGGTAGGTGGGAGAGCGGGAGCCAGCAGGTCAGTGCCCCTCCCCCAAGCACTGCAGACAAGACTAGAAGCTGAGGAGGAGAACTGTTGTTGTCTTCCTTGGGTTACGAACAGGAGGAGGACCCATTCTTACTGAGGATTTTGGGAGTCTTGCTGGAGTTGGTTTGCTTCTGATTTGAAAGAATAATTCTAGAAACTTTTTTTTTCAGACTGCTTGGGGCAGGTGTACAGTTTTAGGATGTTTCTTGTGACTTATATATTTATATACTACCATAAAACAGAGACTGGGGACAACAGGAGAGGATCCCTTGCTGCTTGGCATGTGTGTGTGCATATACAAGTGTGCATGTGAGGTGTGTGTATGTGGTGTGTGTGTATATGCGTTCACATATGTGTATGTGGTGTGTATGCACATGGTATGTGTGTATGTACATATGGTGTGTGTGCATGTAGGGTGTGTGTATGTGAATTTGGTGTGCATATGTGTATTGTTTTGTGTGTGTATGTTTGAGAGAGAGAGAGAGAGAGAGAGAGAGAGAGAGAGAGAGAGAGAGAGAGAGAGAGAAGCTGTAGAGCTTACAAGGGGTTTCAATCACAAGGATCCTCACCATATGGAAAAATAGCAAAAAGGTCCATTCCTGGTCATTTTCCTTGAGAGGGGATGTACCTTATCAGTGGTTGTATCCCCAGTCCCTAGCCAAAGGCCTGGCACACTAGAAGGCATCTTGTAATAATTATTGAGTTAATTCCTTCCAAATTAATTGAATTATCATCACATACTATAAATGCATGAATGTGAGGTGTGCAGTTCAGTGAATTGCTAAGTGTAGACACAGCTGTGTAAGCAGAATTCTGTCAAGACGTGAAGCATGGTCCCGATGTGGAAGAGTTCCCAGGGCCTTTCCCTCTGGTTCTTAATTCCCCTGCAGGAAAACTGGAACCCAAAGCCCACAGTCCTGAATACAGTCCTCAGATTCTTTTTGCCTGCCCTGAAGTTCATACAAAATAGACTAAAGGATATGATCTCTGTTTTCCTCTGTTCCCTTAGCTTGGCATGATTTTTGAGACTTGTTTATGTTGTACATATATCAAACAATTCACTCCTCCTCATTTCTCATGCTATTCTACTGTTGTATAGACTCCACTTTGTGTTCTGGTTTGTCTCTCTGTTGCTGTGACAAAAACGCTGATCAAAAGCAATTGGGGCAGAAAAGGATTTATTTGGCTCCCATCATCAAGGGAGGCCAAGGCAGGGTCTTAACACATGAACCCGGTGGCAGGAAGTGACAGAGGCCATGGAGGGGATGCTGCTTATATGACTTGCTTGCCCTGTTTGCTCAGCTCCCCTTCTTATATAGCTCAGGACCACCTGACTAGGGCTCTCTGACATCACTAGTCAATCAAGAAAATGCTCCACATCATGTCCACAGTCTAACTGATGGAGACATCCCTCAAATGAGATTCCCTCTTTCCAGTTATGTCTAGGTTTGTGTCAAGTTGACAAACTCTAACCAGAATGGTTTATTTATCTGTTTTCTCTTTGATTGACTATTTGGATTGTTGCACCGAGGAACCTTCACAGTGTTTGGGGGAGTATTCACACCCAAGACTTTCTGTGGACACAAGATTTCGTTTCTTTTAGGTAAATTGCTAAAGAGTAAGATTACTGGGTAGTAAGGCAGACACATGTTTAAGAGTGTATGCCCTTTGTAAGAAGTTTATGAACAGTTTCCCAAAGTAGTTGTATTATCTTCTGCGTAGATCATCAACACACAATGGACATAGCTGTCACATCTCCTTCCCAGTATTTGATATTGCTTTTTTCATCAATGTGAGCCATTCTAGTAGGTGTGCAACTACAAGCCATTGCTGTTTCAATTCCAGTTATCTATTCATGTTGATATGCCAGTTGTATTTCTTCTTCATGAGAAGAATCGGTTTAAATCCTTCCCTGTTTTGTTTTGTATTTAAAATACCTTTTAATTTATTTGTGTGTGGGGGTGCACATATCTCCCACTCCATCCCCTTTTCTGTGGATGTGTGAGCTTGTACCCTGACACTCGTGTGGATGCCAGAGGGCAACCTGTGAGAGGTGGCTTTCTCCTTCCAACATGTGGGTCTTGGGGATTGAACTCAGGTCATCAAACTTGGCAGCAGGTGCCTTTACCACCGAGCTGTCTCCACAGCCCCAAAACAAACTTCTGAGATTTTGTTAGATATATGCATTATGCATATTTTCTCTGGCCTGTCTTCGTTTGTGTGTGTATCTTTTGTTGAGAACTGAGTATATTTATTGTTTATAGCTTGTACCTTTTGTGCTCTTCCTAAGACATCTGTGCCTATCCTCTGACCCTTACTCAGTTACTTACTTATTTACTTGCTAAATTAATTCTCTCTCCACCCCCCCCTTCTCTCTGGTGGCTTAGCACTTTCATTTACATTTGTCAAAATTAATCTTGAGAGAATTTTTGCATAAGATATGAGATTCCCATGTAAGTTCATGCTTTTCATGGGTGGGTGATTCCTGGAGACAAGCATTTACTTTTACTCCCCACCCTGTACAGGGGGCAGGCTGATCACCAGCATCTTCTGATGGCAGTGTGAAGCACAGGTGTCCCGGGCAGCCTCTGTCAGGGGACGATAATTTCTCTGCCTCGTGGGAGCATTGGAAAGGCGATAAGTAAGGAGTTGTCATAATGGGGTCATGTGTGGCTCCCAGGGCAAGTTGCTGGAATTCGGGGGAGTTCCTTTCCTCTGAGGTCAGAGAAAGCACTCTCTCGGGAGGAGACGTTCATGAGATGGGATTAGAAGAGTGGAAAGGAATTTGGTATGCTAGATGTAGGAAATGAATTCAAATAAAAGCCGCGTTGTGTCTAGATCCCTAGTAAGAGAGGGGCTAGGTGAGGTGTGTGTGTGTGCGTGCGCGTGCGTGCGTGTGTGCATGCGCACGCACGTGAGTGTGCACACATGTGTGTACAAGCAGAGTATGTATATTTTATGCACAAATATGTATATTTGTCTATATACATATCTACATATAAAATGTATGCACATGCACACACACACATATAATCTTTAATATCTATGTTTTTGTAGCTATGTAACTGAGAACCAAGCCTTGCCTATATCCATGCAAACTTCGTGTCAATTCTAGTGCCTGCCTTAGTGTCTTCACCTCTGTCCATATTAGTGTCTGTGTTTATAGTCATGTTTATGCTCATGTCAATGTCTCTGCCCATGCCGGTATTTGTGCCAGCATTCATGTCAATATCTGTGTCCTTGTCCATATCTGTGTCAGCATTCATATCTGTGTCTGTGTTTGTACCTTTACAAAACTCTAGGTTTAAGAGTAATGGACAGACTGATACTTTCTGGAACTCAATGGTATACTAAAGCATGCATTCTAATAGGTCTTCATAATAAATACCTGGACTCAGATATCAGGGTAAATGCTGAAAGATCAGAGAAGTAAAGGAACCAGCCACAAGAGAGACCCCTTACCTCTACTGAATCCTCAAACAGGCGATCCTGTCCCTATGAATCCTCAAACCGAATGCAAAGAGCTCCTGTTTCCTCCTGCCTTATATTCCTCTCTCTGCCAAGCCATACCACTCCTGTCTCCACCTCCCTAGTGCTGGGATTAAAGGCATGTGACTCCCATGTGCTGAGATTAAAGGTGTAAGCTACCACCACTTGGCTCTGTTTCTCTTTTAGACTGGATCAATCTCATGTAGCCCAGGGTGACCTTGAACTCATAGAGATATTCCTGCCTCTGCCTCTGCCTCCTGAGTTCTGGCATTAAAGGTGTGTTCCACTGCTGCCTGGTGTCTATGGCTAACTAGTGTGTCTAGCTCCAAACTCTGATCTCCAGGCAAGCTTTATTTGTTTGATCACAAGTAAAATATCACCACAGTATATTACATGTACTTAAAGAGGGTTTGACAGAGATTGATTCTTCCAAACTTCTGGTAGATTTGTTAGCATTTTTCTTGTCTAAGCTGGACCCCCACTGGGAGAGGACATTAGAAATCACCCAGGCCATGCTGCTCACCACCTAGCATGGAGATGGCATTCAAAGGGGAGTTGGTCACTGGCAGACATGGTGGGGACACATGGCTTGCTTTGCCATTCTGGGACCCTACCTCTCTCTGCATATGCCTTTCACTCTCTTACAGTGGGAGAACTGTCTATGTCTCTGCACTTGTGAGCCTTTGCAATGCTCCTCAATGCTTTACTGTTTGTAGGACCTTTGGAATTAGAAGTCAACAGAATATCAGCCCTTGCTTATCTCCCTACATAGACCTGGAATTACTGAGCCACCAAAGCCCACTTACTTCTTCTCTCCTAATGACTTAGGACTGTCTGAAGATGGGGGTGGGGGTGCTTTAGTGACTGACACCCCCACACCATCAACTGCCCACTTGAATCATTCTTTCATTCTTTTCTTTAACATCCCGATCGCAGTTTCCCCTCCTTCCCCCCCCAGTCCCTCTATCCACTTCCTTCTACCTCCCACACACACACATTTGCTCCCCCTCTGATTCTATTCAGAAAAGGGCAGACTTCCCATTGGAACCGCTCTTAACAGGCAGCAGCTGCATTTGCTGCTCAAGTTCTGTCTCTATAGGGAGACTCTGAGGATTCGAACTCAGCTCCTCGTCCTAGCACATCAAGTGCTCTTACCCTAGAGTCATAACTCAGCCTTCTGGGTTTTCTACTTAAGAACCCATCCACAGCTGGGTGGTGGTGGCACATGCCTTTAATCCCAGCACTCAGGAGGCAGAGGCAGAGGCAGAGGCAGAGGCAGAGGCAGAGGCAGAGGCAGAGGCAGAGGCAGAGGCAGAGGCAGAGGCAGAGGCAGAGGCAGAGGCAGGCAGATCTCTGTGAGTTCGAGACCAGCCTGGTCTACAGAGCAAGTTCCAGGACAACCGGAGCTACACAGAGAAAACCTCTGTCGAAAAACCTAAAACCAAACCTAAACAAAACATCCCAAGGAACCCTCCTTCTTCCAAACCCTCAGTCTGTGCTCTGCCAGTTCCACAGAGCCAATATGATCTTTTGATAGAATAGTTCTGTCTCTACAGAATGCTGAAGTTCCTACATGCAATATGGACCCTGCCGGAAGCTAGTGAGGGTAGCTTCCATGCCCAAACCTGGCATGGGCATTGCACTTGCCGGGAAAGTGGGACCAGTTGTGTATTTATTCTCATGAGTCTGATGGGGTAGGGCAGGGAGTTGGTCACAGATAGACAAAGGACAATGTTTGTTGGTTCGAGTCTCTGGGCACAGCAGGGGTGGAGTGTTCTGGCAAGTCTCTTGGGTTTTCATTCACATACTCCTAAATTCCCAATGTGTATATCCCAAGAGAGCCCTGAGTGTGACTCTTTTGCTCCATCATTGGCAGCAGTTGCTGCTGATTGGGTTGGAACTGTAGCTGTGGGTGTCTCAAAATCCAACGTGCCCTGGAGGGAAAGACCCACGCGAGCACACTGCTCTTCTGGGAGCATGAGTGTCCCTTGGAATCAGAGCCCCTCTGTTTATTTTCTTAGAGCCTTAGTGATGGGTGTCTGCTGACTTATAGGGAAGCTATGTGTCCTGTGGAGGAGGCAATCAGTAGCTGTTTTTCTAATCCAAATTTGGAGAAGTCTCCATGGCCCCTGAGCGCTCCTTGGGGCACAGAGAGAGCTCAGATCCTATCTATTGCTGGAGGCTCAGTTCTGGGAAGAACCTGGGACAACAGAGAGAGCTCTGAGCTTGTATTCTAGTTAATCTGGATCTGTTCTCCACCACAGCCATGACCAGCTCACTTAAAGTCAGACTGGATCATTCCTGTTGATGTGTCCCTGCTTCCCAGGGTCTTTTAATAGTTCAAACCTCAGTCCTGGAATTGTAGCCGATGTCGTTTGTCTTAGAAATTCTCTTTGATTATAATTGTCTTATTTAATTATTTTCTAATCATATCATGCCTTTGTTATGTGCCAGTTTTTGGTTCACTCCCTAGTTTTGCCTCTAATAATGTCTTCAATTTGTTTCCACAGGGGGCCTCTTCTTTTCTGTGATGGGTTTGCATTGTCTTCACAGGGTGATTGGGGCTTGTGCAGAGGGTACCATACTTACACTGTATGGATTCCTTGGACACTTAGCACTCACCCAATGGGAGCTTAGAGAATGGTTACAAGGGTCATTCTCTCTGTAAGAGTTTCTTGTGCCTTTGGGCAGAGCCACTCACATTTTTTTTTTGTCCCCGGCATTCTCTGTGTAGATCTCTCTCAATACATACCCACCATGAAACACTTGTCTTTATATTTCTCTCCTTTTAGCAACTAAGGAGGCATCTGGGGATAGGGGCTGTATTCTAGTCAGCTCAGCATCTGTATACAAAGAACTGATAGTTTGACCATGCTCTGCTGGTAAACGAACTACTGACATGATATTTCAGTAGGGATCTCTCTGGTTAACATGCCATTCTGAGTCCACTGGTGTGACAGGATAAAGTCATAGGATTTTCTCTGTTGTCTGTGTGGCCCAGTCACACTCTGCTCCTCAAGGGATTCACGGGGGAATTGTTCTGGGTGGGATGGAAACAAATGTGCCCACCAAAAGCTGCCTGGTAGGTCTTCCAAATGATCATGTCTTGGTTGACTGGACCTGGAACACTGACATAGGAGATAGATGTATAGGTAACCAGTTTGGAATATAACACACAGTAGGTACTTAATGAATGTGGGTTCAACTTGAGGAAATAAATGACAAAACATAGGCCTTGTCATTTATGGGTTATGGCTTAGAATTTAGGCATGCTGTGTAGCCTGTGTAGAAGCATAGTAGTCTACACAGTCCATAGAAGGCTAGTTTCATCTCCATTCCCTCTCCCCTCTTTCATCTCTGGGATTTGAAAGAATATTGCCTCTTATTATCACTTGAATCTGAAATGTGCCCCCAAAGATCACTTACTCAAGGGGTAGTCCCCAAAATAGGTCTATTAAGAGGAGGTAGACGTTTTAAAAGGCAGGGCTGAGTAGGAGATCTTCTATCATTAGACATATGCCCTTCACAGGGGATACTGGGACTTTGCCCATTTCTCTTTTACATACCTTTGCTTTGAAGGGAATGATTTTGCCGCCTACTCCCGCAGTGATATGCACCTTTGCCACAGGTCCCACAGCAACTGGGCCAACCACTCATGGATGAAAGCCTGCAGAACAGTGAGCCTTTCATTTTTAATGTTTATTATGCCAGGAGTTTTGTTAGAGTAAAGGAGTATTCGTGGACATACTCCCTGTCCAGGTCATATGCTCTCAGGAGCTGAATCCTTAGCTGGCTTGTTCTGAGCTCTACACGCCATGCCTGGGTCAGGGCAGTATCTTTGGTTGGAGCTGTCATGCTTGGGGATAATAGGCATGGGGCTTTCCAGAATGGAGACCACAAAGGTTGATTAGGGCTATCTGGGACACAGTCTGAAAGCCTCCCTTTCAAAATTCCATCTGAGTTGGGGATCCCCAGCAGAGTCCACTCGAGAGAGGGCTGAATGGAGATGGGACATGGGCTAAATGTAGTTGGAGGAGGCAGTCATTTACAACCTCTAGGCAGATGGAACTTCTGGTCAGCCTGAAGACCTCTGGCTTCTGCACACAGCAGAGCTAGTGGCCTGGAGGGCCTCATCCACATGGCTGACAAGGAGCTGCCTAACTTTTAAAGTCCTCTTGACCCCTGGCCAGCTGTGGTCTATTCCCCAGATCCCTGCGTTTATTCTGGGCTTCCTTCCACTCTGCCTCCAGTCAGCTTTCCAGCGGCCCTCCCAACATTTGAAATGAAGAGTGAAGTAAGCTGATATCCGAGGCAGCCCAGGGCCCACTCAAGTTTAGCTGACACACAGTGGGACCAGTGCTGCTGGGATTCCCAGGAGGGGAGAGCTCAGGTTCAGGGCACGGAATCTGATGGACGATTGTTATTGCAACGTGTGTGTAGTTGAATGACATCATCCTATCGAGAGGGGGGAATTTTTTTGTCAGTCTTTTAACACAAGTTTATGTTTTTCAGACCTTCAAACTGCAGGTCATTTTTTTTTACATTTGCTATTGAGAGCAGATGTGACTGATCCCTATCGGGTTCTACTGAAAAATGACGGGGTTGCAGAGGGTCAAATACAGCGTGCCTTTCAATCTCTATTATTATTTCCTCCACTCAGTGGCCTCTGCGGGAAGCCTATGCTTGGTAATGGTGGCCTTCATAAGATACTCAGGCCCTGGCCATTGCTGATTTTCATACTAGAAACCACTTTGAGGCTCAGCAGCCTGCATAAGAAGCAGGAGAGGCAAGCCTTGGCTTACCAACTTGTGTGGTGGCAGTGTGGGCAGAATGGTCTGTATTTTTAGATTTGGACAGGCCTGGATATGGAAACTACATCTTTGGGAATGATCTATACCCCTCCAGTGATTCAGGGGAAAGTCAGAGAGCTGCCATCATTGGAGAGGATCCTCACCTTGCCTTCTCCCTGGCATCTGGTAGGTTGAGCTTGGAAGGAAGGGCGGATTTGGGGTCTTCTGTAGGAAAACTGTGAAGAGAGTTCTCTGTTCACATTCATCACTGGGCTCATGTGATGACTCTCAAGGGAAGCTCTATATTCATAGGAAAATTTCCATCTTAGCCTCGGATACATTTTTTGCTATCTCTAACTCAGATTCCCTTAGTTTTGCAAGTGTTGCAGGAAAAGGGTGGGGCTCTTAGAGCAGTTGCAGTCTAAGATCCCATTTAGTGTTTGTGGTTGTGCTGAACCTGTGAGAAGTGAAGTCTAAGACTTGGATGCAACATTGGTGGGGAGATAGGACAGAAGATGAGCCACAGAGAGATTGCAGTTTCCACACAGGGAGATCACTCTTGTTTTGAAAACTCAGAAGTCCTGTTCTTGACTGATGTGGCAGTGAACAGGAGCTATTCCCTTTACTGGGGTACATCTGGAGTACTCATGGAAGTCTAGAGATGGTCTTTTGAGCCAGAAAACTCTCATTCCTCAGGATAGGCTCTAGAAGAATCAAATTCTAGCCATCAGGACCTTTGTATTAACATGGGAATTAAATGCTTTCATTTATCTTTTTGTATATTGAGTAACCATCTATCCATTGACCATCTGTTCATCCCTCCATCTGATTGCTCCAACCATCCACCATCCAACTGTCCACCAGTCAATTCAACAATTCTTCCATGCATCCATCCATGCATGTATCGATCCATTCATGTATCGATCCATGCATCCATGCATCTATCCATCCATGCATCCATCCATCATCTGTGGAGCATCTTTTCTAAACATCTTATCTTTATAGACATAAAGATGGACAAGCTAGTCATCGTCTTGAATTCATAGAAGACATATTGAAGAGTACAAGTGTGTAAGAGACATAGGCAAAAATTGGGATGGGAGTGGAGTGTCACAGCAAGGCAGGCAGAGAGAGGGAGGTGAGACTTAAAAGAGACATAAAAGGTACCAAAATGCAGACCCAGTGTTCAAGAGCACCACTTTGGCTCCCTAGACTTTTGCTGCCTCACTCCAAGTTATATTGACAGGGTAAATCTGGATCTTGTGTCCAGTTGGAGAGGGCAAGGGTTGAGGTGTGCGTGTGCATAGCATATTAGAACCTTCAGAAGCATTTAAAAATGAGATTTGGAAAAGAGTTATGAAATCTCATTAAAGGAGGCTGCATTAGTTGGTTCATTTACTTAAAAATATATATGTATTTAGATATACACATACATATTTTTGTAAGTTTAGAGGAATATTACAGTCTTCTAAATATATATAAATATACACATATAAATACATGTATATATTTACAAATATTTATATACAAATATATGTAGAGATATATTATAGATATAACATATTAAATATATTTCTCGAAATCAAACTATTCTTTTCATGACACATGCATGCATTCTCCGATATATATTCCTGGGAACGTGGTACACAGCGGCTGTTTAAAAGCCTCGCTGGCTAAGTGAGGCCAACACAACAGGGAACCCCACCGAGTCTTTGGGAATCTCTGCATTGATGGGGAAAGGGAAGCACTGGAATTGCAGTTTTACAGAACTTGGCCCACTGCAGTGGGGACCACGATAGCTCACCTCCCCTCTGAATCTTTTGTCTCCATAGCTAAAACTGGGACAGTTGGAGCCATTTCTAGATGAAGCCAGAACTGCTTGGCCTCCTTGTCATTCAATTTTCTAGCTCTGTGGGGACAAGCCAGGCACAAGAGAAACTTCTGGGCAGGAAAGTGCTTTGAAGAACTCTGAGAATCAGTCCATTGTGCTTATCCTGGGAGCAAGGTGGGCAGCATGGGAGTCACAAAGGATTAGGTAGGTATCTTAGCAGAAAGTGGGTTCTTCATTTTCCAGGGAGCACCTTCCCCAGATTCCTCAGGTTGGCTTCACTTTAAAGAGGAACTAGAAGCTTTTAGTGCAAGGATCTGAGCAGAGGATGGCCAAGGGGACTCCTTCCTCAGGCCTCGTGGGAAATTTGGCAAGCAGCAATAATAAAGGCATCTCTTTCTGTCTTCGATGTCAAATACCAGGCTAGGGTTGGCTAATGGCTGGGGCAGTGGAACCAGTTAATCTTCTGAGTCCATATTTTTTACTGGCACTGTGGGAGCCGTCCTGGGTTTTTATTTCCAGCAGTGGGATATCAGGGTCTGCCTCCTATGGTATATCCAGAGAATAATTCTCCTTCCCTTTGATGTTCTTTGGACATCTTGAGACACTTAGGGGTGCACTCTCAGGGACGGTTGGAGCGCTGGGTTGCACGGCCTTCATTATGCTGTTAAAATAGATCCAGTGGCAAAAGACTGAGTTTCTCATAAGCAGAGATCAGCCTTGCTGAGGGGAGTTCAGAGTCAGTCAGCACCCCTTGTCCTGACTTCTTGAACCAAAGACTATGTTTTATGGCTGTTCAGGCAGGGGTAAGCCACTTTCCTGCCGATATAATTGTACAGTTGAAGGTTAACATGGAATTGCTTTTCTTGACATTTGGAAAATCGTATCTTGAAGAGATGTGGCTTAGATGTGAAAAAACAAAGACAAAACCACTGTCTGTTCATAACCTTGAAATGCATTTTAAGAGCTCCGCTCTTTCTTTGGGATGCTAGTGGCAGTCGCCTCAAATGCCACTTCCTTTCCTGGTCTTCATTTGTGGGGGCAGCTGGCGAGGCCCGGCCTAGGTTATTTTCCTAAGGGGATGGCTCAAGGACGATGTTCCTGAGCCAGGTGGTGGCACACACCTTTAATCCCAGCATTCAGGAGGCAGAGGCAGGCGGATCTCTGTAAGTTCCAGGCCAGCCTGGTCTACAAAGCTACACAGAGAAACCCTGTCTCAAACCCTCCTGCCAAGTAACAGAGTGTTGTTCCTCTGTTCAGAGACTTTGATGGCTCCTTACGCTGCCTCTAAGAGAGTCCATCTGTGTGTGCTGGGAGCACGTCCATCTAACAGCCTAGCTGTGCCCTCCCTTAAATGTCTGGTATTATTAGCTCCATGTCTCTATTCAGCTTGTCTTATCTCTTAGCATCTCTCCTTTGTCATCCCTGGCTTCTTCTAGCTCATGTCCTCAGCTCAGAATGAGTCTTATCTATTTTAAAAATGGCCTCTGTTGTTTAATTTTTATTGTTGCGTGCATGTGCGTGCAAGCACGCGCGCGCGCGCACACACACACACACACACACACACACCACCACCACCCTATGAATTTATAAATGCAACCTGCTGCATTCATTTAATATTGTGCATGTGCATTTGTGTTTAGCCCTGACCAACTAGGATTGTGTCACCCATCAGGGAACCAGTCCCCAGGGCAGACTGATTCTCCTTTCAGTAGTCATTAACTTCTTGTGGGTCTTCATCTAGTGGTGGGGCCCTGTGAGATTTTCTCCAGCTGTGTGAGCATGTTCATTAGTGGTGTCATTTTTCAGGTCTTGATTAGGCAGGTATTGTTGGGATTTTATGGGTTCACCTTCTCTGTAATACACTTTAGACACTCTGTCACAGGGGGAGACCCTGACTCTCTAGCACTCACAATTTTCCCAATCCTATCTTCTGAGTTGTTTCCTGAGCCTTTGGTGTACAGGTTGTACTCTAGAGTTGTCATTTGGGGTTAGATATCCCATGGTCTAACACAAGGCTTTGGTCATCTCAGTCCGAGTGCTTCCTCTCCGCAGTTCTCAGTGTCATGCTGACGTAACAGAGTGACAAGCTGTTTAGTAGGAAGAGTCACCTGACCCTGTATTTGAGGCTTGACTGTGTTGTAAGCTAGTTGTGTGACTTTGGGAACTTTGCCTGGACAGTCTTGACTCGCTGGTTCCTCACTCATTCGATGGGGGTATGCATTGCATCTCACAGGGAGGCAGCGAGAGTTCAAGAGGCGAGTTAGGTTCAAAATGATCTGCCCAACACCTGCTGCTTGAAAGTTGCATCAAGAATGCTACTTTCCTTTACACCTTGTGCTAGTTTTTGTACTCAGAAGTTGTTTTTGTGTGAGGACTTGCTATATCTCTGTCCAGAGGACCCCAGATACTGAAAGGTGGAGCTCATATACCATGGCACTTCACACAGGATGGGTTCTGGAGACACATTGATGCTCCTTTGTGCAGGTGAAGGATTGAGGGGATGGAAGCCTGGGAGCCTTTCCCACCACAGCCGTGATCATAGAGACCAATCTGGTGCCACCCAGGACTGTGTCAGAGACGTGATTGACTCTGCTTCTCTTTCCTGAGTGACAGGAAGAGACCTTGGAGCACCACAGGAGTATGAGTGGAGATGAAACTGGCTCTAAAGCTTGTGTCACCATGGGGACTCAGGCAGGGCTCCAGTCACTGAGGAGTTTAGGTGGAAGTTTCCTGTGGTGGTTTGAATAGGCGTGGCCCCTGTAGACTCATGTGTTTGAATGCTTGGTCAAAACGAGTGGCACTATTAGGAGGTGTGACCTGTTGGAGTAGGTGAGTCTCTGGCTTTGAGGTCTCAGAAGTTCAAGTCCAGCCAGTGTATCTCAGTCTTCCTTCCCTGCCTGCCTATCTGGATGTGGAACTCTCAGCTACTTCTCCAACACCATGCCTGCCTTATACTGCCATGCTTCCCACCAAGACGATAATGGACTGTAAGCCAGCCCCAGTGAAATGTTTTCCTTTATAAGCGTTACCACGGTCATGGTGTCTCTTCACATCAATAGAACACTCACTAAGAGGCCCCCTTGACTGGTCTAAGAACTGTTCTGCCACCCCCAAAGCAAAGCACATGAAGAACCCTGGGAAACTTCAAGGGAGTCTTGGGATTCTTTGAAGAGATAGGAACTAGAGCCATTTACTGAGGTGAGGGAAGAAGACACTAATAGCAGGAGGGCATGGGGTCACCTCAGCACTCTGGGAGGTGGCTGGTTGAGGCACTGGGGCAGATACAGGAGACAACAGCTGGTTGGTAGAAGTGCAAGGACCCAGTCCAGCCTGGTGCTATGGATCTCATCTTCCATGCATGGCAGCCTGGGTGGTCCCTTACCCAGGAGTCCCCCTCTGTTGGAAGGACTTGCTCCCCGTGGATCCCTCACACAAGGAATCTGACTCTCATATCCTGCTCTGAGGCTTTTCTCACAAACAGTACACCTGCCTTCGTCTGAAACTCTCCACAGTCAGCTGAGCCTCAGAGGCATATAGACCGCCTCCGCTACCCTGTCTGTCATCCTCTCATGGAAGGACAGTCATGGAGAATTGACTGTGTCTCTGTCATGGTTGTTATGGAATAAACTTTTTTGTGCATTGTGAAGATGTACCTTTGCCAAGGCACCTTCTGATTGGTTTTATAAAACAGCTGACTGACTGGTAGCTAGGCAGAAGGTATAGGTGGCACAATCAGACACAGAGGATGCTGGGAAAAATAGTTGGAGTCTCAGGAGTTACGAGCAGATGCAGAGAGAAGCAAGGTGAATGTGCCACATTGGGAGAAGGTGCCACCACAAGGTAGAGGGTAGATAAGAAATACAGGTTAATTTAAAATGTGAGAGTTAGCTAGTAACAAGCCTGAGCTAGCGGCCGAGCATTTATAATTAATAAGTCTCTGAGTGGTTATTTGGGAGTGGCTGCTGGGACACATAAAAGTCTGCCTACACATGGTCTCTTGTTGATTCACTTGACTCCTTCTATTTACTCTTCAGGATAAGTGTTGGAGACAGTGCTTTGAAACTAAGGACGATGACACTGAAAGGTTTGCCTCAGGTCATGCAAGTGCCAAGGGAGGAATCTCTGAACCCCTGCTATGAAAACTATTGCAACCGTTACACTCTAACGTCTATTATAGCAGCTCCCATCATCCTACCCATGATTCCTACAACTATCATTACTACAAGTGCTTCAAGTACTAAGTAGACATCAGCTACCGCAGTTGCTACTTTGGATATTACTACAATTCTTTCTATGACAACAATTACAACTATGCCTGCTGCCACATAACAATGACTGTAACACAGTCACTTCCCTCTGGTTTGTCCTCCGCATTTTGTAGTCACTCATTTTTTCTTTTTTGTACCAGTGCAGCATGGTTGGGGGCATAGGCTCTGGAACAGGCTTGCTTCTTCACATTTTGACTCTGTCAGTGTCTAGCTGTATAATATTGGGCGGGTCACTTACTCTTTCCATGCCTCGGTTTCCCAATTTGTAAAATGTTGGAGAGGTTTCACAAGCTGCTATACAGAAATGGCTGGCATTCAGCTGGATGGTACAGGAGAGACATTCTAATCCACCTTCCTTCCTCGGCCCCATCTTACCTTACTCTCAGCTCATCTTGTACCCCAGGAGAAGGCTTAAGCATGGAATGAAAATAAGAGGTTGATGGGAACACAGAAGTATGAGGATCAGAAACCTTCACGGCTGGTCATCTTGGGGGAGTTCAGAGCCGTTTCTGAGACGCCCTGGGACATGAGGGCTAGATTCATCACAAGAAGTCACCTGAAGAGACACTTGGTTGTTCAGGACAGTGGGAAGAGGCAGCAGTGGGAAGATCTGGGAGGTGGGGACCCAGCTTGCCGCTGTGCAGGAGAGAACCCGAAGGAGGAATAAGGCCAAGCTCTAGGCAGGGCTTTGCAAGGACCATCCTCACTAAAACCATCTCATAGCATGTGCTTTGTCTGAGTCTCTGTTGTGAGGGATTTGAGGGCTCCAGTCTTTGGCAGAGTGTGTTCTCCATCCTAGTTCTCCTACTCTAGCACGTGACAGGGAGTCCTCCTTTGACCTCCAGCTTCCTCATCTAGAACGTGGGTAGACTGGCACATACTTCTTGGGGTTTTCTGAAGATTAAATTATATGCTATTTGTAAAGGTGTCACGCACAGCTGATCATAAGTAGAGGCATTTTTCTCTGATGCGGGTTCCTGGAGTGTGGTCCTCAAGCCCCGGCATCACATAGGAACTTGTTAAACATGAAAATATTTGGTCCCCACTTATGGGAGCTACTGATTTTGACTTTACTGAATGTAAAATCTGGGGCGGGGCATGAGTCTGCTCTCCTAAGCCTTCCCAGGTTTTTAGATGCATACTCTCAGCTGAGACTCACTAATGGAAGCCAGGCCCAGCCAGCTCTGAAACAACTGTAACTGCTTTGCACAAAGCTGGAGACACTGTAGGTGCTAAGTACCTGGCCTCCACTTCGTGCCTCCTACCTGGACAAGGCAAGGCCCAGTGGCTTCCCCGAAGAGGTTAATGCTACTGCAGACCTCCTGGAGGTGAAAGGGCCTTGTTCCCCTCTAGGATAGACACATTATAATGGCTTCGTTTGATTAAAAGGGGATGTTGATCATTAGTTATGACCCAAATTTCTTCTCTTCCCGGCAATCACTCAAACTGTTCCCAGATGCGCAGGAGAGCTGTTTGGGTACCTGTGAATACAACATCCCTTTATAACAAGGATGCCCATGCTAATGGAGACTTTCAGACACTGGCTGGGGACCTTCCCACCCCATCTGGCCTGCTCTGGGTTTGATGGAGTGAATGATTGAAGGGAAACATATGCATTCCAGATTGACGCTGGGTTTGGAGAGGCAGCCTGCTTCCACAGGCTGCCAGAGGGCGGTGGGGGAGCGCCTCAACGATTTGTTGTTCCCGCGGGACTAGTTATTGACTTTTAGAGGCAAGTAGCCCGCCCCAATTTCAGTTAGCACAGTTGTTCGTTACTGCATAATTAAGAGGAAAAGGAGGAGGCCTTGATGGGGAACAAGGGGTAGGGAAGGCCAAATGCAAATAGCTTGAATATTTTTGTTGAAGGAGCTCAGGGCAACAGTGGCCAAGGTCAAATGTTCAGCTCTTGGAAACAGTGGGCAGGCTCAGAGGACACTGGAAGCGGGGAAGCGGGCAAGCAGGGGTACGATTCGAAGACCCAAACTTAGCTGAGTTTAGAGGATTCTAGGAGATCAACAGCCAAGTTTTTCTAAGATGAGTTTAGGTTGGGAAATAATATCCTTTGCTCCACAGCACTTAGGTTTTAGGTGAGGAATCTATATCTTGGGGGTGCATGGGGCCTCTTTATGATGTGATGAGATTTAAGGAAAGCCTCCTGACCCTGGGGTGTGGATGATGCACCATAAACTTTAGTTAGCTCAGCCTTGGAGAGGAACCTGGAAAGTGGTCAGGACGTGGGTATAGTTGAGGATTCAGGGGCTTGTATCTGGGTATCTTCTGGGGGATGTGGGCACTGGAGGCTAGATGCAGAGGTCCTATGCTTACCCTCTAGGCTGAGGCTGTACTGTATTTCTGTGCTAGGAACTAATGTGTCTGATGTCTGCTGTGATGGCTACAGCCAAAGCAGTGTCGGACCCCTGAACTTAGGTGAGAGCATGACACTTGCCTGGCCTTAGTGGAAGGGATGGTGAAGGGTCAGCAGGTGGCGGGCGGAGCAGATTCGAGTCAGATGGAGAGATGGTACAGGGCAAAGAAAGGGTTAACTTTGTAAGGTTCTTTTTGTGGTAATACCCGGAAGGTCTTAGATTGGTTATTTGAATGAAGCCCTGGCGCACATCATGAGCCCTAGGTTTTAACCCAGCCTAACGTTTGGCAGTGACTGTGGACACCACCTCGCTGTGTTGGGTTGTCAGTCCAGTCCCATCCATAGTAGTACAGAGAGGTATGAATGAATGCTCAGCACTCCCGTAGTATAGGAAGTGGAATTGTGTGTTTCCTCCTTGATCTCGATGCTTTTCCATCACTTGGCTCCACAGGTGGCAAGGATATTTAGATTGAAGACACCAGGCAGGACTGTGGCTACGACCCTACAGTTGGTGTGTGCAGGGTCACCGGCTTCCTGGGAAAAACCTCCAGGGAGGACAGGCCTTTAAAAACATCTGCAGTCAGGGCTGATGTAAACTTCTGGGTGGGTTTCCTTCCCAAACACTCTTCCTCATCTACTGTAATTGATTCTGGAAGGGAGGTGGGAGCCTGGGGGCCAGCTGAGATTCTGCCTATTACTATTAGGATCAATTGCCACGCAGGATAACTGGAAATCAGGCCCGTTTGTTCTTCCAACACTCTCATTGGGTGAACATGAAAATACCAGCGGGCCACTTTCCTTTCAGAGGCTTCTTAGGTTTGCTGGACCTCGGAGGCCACTGAGATTCATTGTCTCATTATCTCTTCCCTTGTCTTTACATCAACACTGGAGGGAAATGCATCCTTTTCACATCACAATTCTTTGACATTGACTCTCTTGCCTTGTCTCCAACACTCAATGATTCTGGGCATGATGTTGGAACCATTTGGATACCCTTGTTCTATTTTATGGGAAGCTGGCTAACAATCTCAGTTCCTTCTGTCACCTTAATTTCTCTTGGTGTCTAATGTCATGTAGCCACAGGTTCCAGGCATCCAGATGTGAACATCTTTGGGAAACCCTTGTCCTTCCTACCACAGATGTTAGCTTGTGAAAAGCCAGATTGCTAACAGCTGTGATAACAGTGGCTTCATTCCTGAAGATGGGTTCCTGAGAAGCCAGGATACCTGAGGTACTATTCTCTCCCTTCATCATTCCTGGTGCTCTTGTAAAGATGTCCCTTCCATAGATAATGGCTGTTTCTCCACTGTGGAAACTCTCATGTGTGTTGTGACCACTCATGGCTGTTGACTTCTGAAAATCAAACTTCCCCTCGCAGAAGGGGTCCTTTTATTCAGCCATTACCATTTTCTTGCATGGTGTGTGTGTGTGTGTGTGTGTGTGTGTGTGTGTGTGTGTGTGTATTAACTCTTCTTCTACTGCATGGAAGTTTAACTACCCTCAAGATGTCAGCAAGTTCCAAGGCTATGATACACTCACCAGAGGTCTCTTCTCAGTTCCTTATTGTCTAAGAGATGCCATGGAAGTGTTCCCAAATTTTGGACTTCTCTTCACATTGAGCCTGTCTTTTCAGTAAGAAAGCCATTTTTAGTGTTTGTTTGTATTTTTATTCTGTATAGCTCAGTTTTCAGGACTGCCATTGCCATGTAGGAGTTTCAGTAAGCTGTCTAGTCATTTGTCTTTCTTTTCACCTAATAAAAGTATCAGGCATTCCCATTACATTGGTAGCTGCTTTTTCTCCAGCCATGCAGAGCTCCTAAGCTGGCAGAGGCAGGAGCAGTGTTACCCAGGGGCCTCCACTTGAGAGTGACTTGGTACTCTCCTCTCCCGTTAAGGGATGGGTGATAACTTCCAGGTAGAGTCACAGGGATAGTGACAGCGGTGCGGTTGGCATCTTAAAAAGGTTGAAACACAGCTGGGCGTTGGTGGCGCACGCCTTTAATCCCAGCACTCCGGAGGCAGAGGCAGGCGGATCTCTGTGAGTTCGAGGCCAGCCTGGTCTACAAAGTGAGTTCCAGGACAGCCTCCAAAGCTACAGAGAAACCCTGTCTCTCGAAAAACAAAACAAAACAAACAAACAAACAAAAAAGGTTGAAACACATTCCTGCTGCCTTTCATATGCTTTTGGGGGAACCTGTCCAATTTCTCCAAGGAGCTCCCACTTTGCACTGCTTAGTTAGCTTTTGTTAAAACAAATTTTTGGTCTGAAATTTTATTTATTTTTAGTATTTCATATGTGAGTGCTGATGTTTTTTGATAATTCTATAAGTGAGTACTGTATTCATATCACTTCCGCCCATCCTTCTCATGTGACCAACTCCTTTGGTGTCCTGTCTCCACCACTTTCCTTTTCAAATTCATGACCTCTCTTTTTTTCTTCCTTCTTAAAATTTAAATTATAAAAAACTTGTTTTACATGTCAATCCCAGTTCCCTTTCCCTCTCCTTCTCCCCTGCCCCCCACCTACCTCCTATCCCATTCCCTATCTAATCCCCAGGGAGGGTGAGGCTTTCCATGGGGGAATCTTCAAAGTCTGTCACATCATTTGGAGCAGGGCCTGGCCCCCACTCCCAGGCTGAGAGAGTATCCCTCTATGTGGAGTGTGCTCTCAAAGTCCATTCATGCACTAGGGATAAATACTGATCCACTACCAGAGGTCACATTCCATAAACTAACCAGACCTCCAAACTGACACCCACATTCAGGGGGTCTGGAACAGTCTTATGATGGTTTCCCAGCCATCAGTTTGGGGTCCATGAACTCCCCCTTGTTCAGGTCAGCTGTTTTTGTAGATTTCTCCAGCCTGGTCTTGACCCCTTTGCTCATCACTCTTCCCTCTCTGCAACTGGATTCCAGGAGTTCAACTCAGTGTTTAGCTGTGGGTGCCTGCTTCTGCTTCCATCAGCTACCGGATGAAGGTTCTAGGATGGCATATAAGGTAGCCATCAATTTCATTATCATGACTTCTTCTTGAATGACATAGATTTTCCACAGTGTAGAGATAGCAATGCTCTTGGAAAGGTACACCCAGAATGACTAAGGGAGAGGAGCCTACTCCCAATTTTGAAACTGGGCATCTCAGTGTTCCTGGCTTCCCAGCAACCAATCTGCTGCAAAAGGAAATGTTTTTGATGAGGTATATGTGTCTGTAGGTTTAAGGATAAATATTTGGAATGCAGTTAAAAATTGTACTGATTTAATAATATACACACAATCTTATCTATCATCATCTACTTGTCTGTCAGTCTTACCCAATAACAATATGATATAATCCACATAAATAATTTAGAATTTTACAGCAGCCACATTAAAAGGAAAAAAAAAGGAAGGCCAGGAATGTAGCTCAGTGGTACAGTGTATGCCTAGCATGGATGAGATTCAGCACTGGCAATAAAAAGGAAAAAAAAACCACGTCAAATTACTTTTTTGATATAGTTTATTTGACTCGCGTATATTGAAAATATTATCACATCAATATATAATCCACATAGAAGCATTAATGAAGCACTTTACTCAGCCTGCAAAAGCCCATGCGTATTTCACACTTAGAACAGACTTCTGTGTTTCTACACAGATGCTGAATTTTCATTGGCAGACTTGATCTGTATTTAGAGTTCATAAAATTGAGTGTTGAAAAAACAGATTCACACATCTAAATTGTTCCAACCGTACTTAGATGTTTTCCAATAGCTTGACTTGAGTAGGAGTTTTGAATTTTAAACTCATTGAAATAGAATAAAGGGGGAAGGCTCACCTCCTCGGTTGCAGTAGTCAGGGGCCCAGTGCTCTCTGGCCACATGTGGCTAGTAGCCATTGCAATGGACAGTGTAGAGCAAGAATGCCACTTTGAAGACCACCAGAAGGAAACTTGTGACCCAGGGCTGGCAGTACGATGGAGTAATGGCATTGCCTTTGGCTGCAGTCCCTGCAGTAGTAATTTGGAGTCCGTATGTTTTTGGTCACAAGTCCAAGTGAGTCTAGGAGGCCAGAGCCTTGCTCCTGGGGCTTCCACTCTCCCTTGACTCAGTCATGAAATCACACCTCAATCACATGAACCAAGTGCTTGACTGGGCCAAGTATTCTGGGTGAGTAGCTGAGTTTGCTGCAACACGGCGGGGAGACAGGCCAGAGATGTATAAATAGGCAAAGATCATTTCACTTATTTACAACTGCATGGGAGACCTAGAGGTAATGAGCAGAGACGGTGGGTGGGAGGACAAAACAAAAAGTTCTACAATATGGATGGTCAGGGAGGCGTCTCTGAGGATAGGTCACTGGGATTGACACTGAGAGTAAGTCATTTGTCTGAAGGCACAGACAAGCCGGCGGAGTGGATGTTTTTGAGGGTCAGACACAGGGCCTAGGGTGTTTGAAAGTGGCTTTTTAAAAATTCAGTATTATTTAAATTAAAAAGAATCTTATTTTACATACCAATCCCAGTTCCCTCTCCCTCCTGTCCTCCTATTCTCCCCGCCATCTCCCTCATCCCACCCCTCATCCACTCCTCAGGGAGAGTGAGTCCTCCTATGAGGAATCATCAAAGTCTGTCACATCATTTGGAGCAGGACCTATGCCCTCCTCCTGCATCTAGGCTGAGAGAGTATCCCTTCATAGGGAATAGGCTCCCAAAGTCCGTACACTAGGGATAAATACTTGTTCCACTGCCAGAGGCCCCAAAGACTGCCCAAGCCCCCCAGCTGACACTCATGTTCAGGTGGCCTGGTTTGGTCTTATGCAGGTTCCCCAGCTGTCAGTTTGGAGTCTGTGAGCTCCCACTTGCTCAGGTCAGTTGTTTCTATGGGTTTCCCCACCATGGTCTTGACCCCTTTGCTCATCACTCCTCCCTCTCTGCAACTGGATTCCAGGTGTTCAGCTCAGTGCTTAGCTGTGAATCTCTGCTTCTGCTTCCATCAGCTACTGGATGAAGGCTCTAGGATGCATATAAGGTAGTATTCAATGTCATTATCAGGGGAGGGCATTTAAGGTAGCCTCTCCACTATTGCTTAGATTCTTAGTTGGGGCCATCCTTGTGGATTCCTGGAAATGTCCGTAGTGCCAGGTATCTCTTTCCTTGCTTTCCTTCTCTGTTCTTCCCCCAACTTGATCTTCCTGATATCTCATGTTTTCCTCCTCCCTTCCCTTCTTCCCCCCTCTTTTTCTTACCTCCCTTCCCCTCCCAGTTTACTCAGGATATCACAACCCCAGAGAAGCTAGGAAACAAGGAGGACCCTAAGAGAGTCATACATGGACTCCTCGAGAAGGGGAAAAGGGCAAGATCTCTTGAATATGGCTTTACCTGCAAACCACTTAACAGCATATGTCTGCAGGGGAGTCCAGTGTCTCCAGCACACTCACCTCCTGTGCCACGAGAAGCAGAATAGAATGATGCTATACCCTCGGGTTCCAGATTTGGATAGTCTCTCTTCAAACTCTATCTAGTGGTCTGTAGGCTGGAATGGTTAGTTAGCTTTCAAGTTCCCCTTTCCACATGTGTAAAGTGGGATAACATCTATCTAAGGGATTTTGTGAAGATTAACTTTGTTAGTACATGGAAGACAGCTGGCAGGTTCAAGGTGCACAGAATGGCTAGCTCCTGGCACAGTTTGTCTTAAAGTGTTCTAAGTGTGAGCCGCAGCAGCCCAGGCCAGTGTGGAGCACTCACAGTTAGGGTGGACATGGACCATAACAGAGGAGGTTGGCTAGAGATCCCAACAGAGATATTCCAGCTGTACTTTCTCTGCCAGTGACACTATCCTGCTGTCAACTGAGAGGGCCATTTAGGGAGGCTTGAAGGAAGGGCCCATCACTCAGGCAGATTTGTCATGCTCAAGTTGGCTCGTGCAGAAGGGAATGGAGCCTCCTTGGGAAGGTAGACCAGTACTCCTTGTTCTGGAGCAGTGGTTCCCAGCCTTCCTAATACTTTGACCCTTTAATACAATTCCTCATCTTAAGGTGACTTCCAACCACGTGATTATTTCTGTTGCTACTTCATTGCTGTAATTTTGCTACTGAGTGGTGTCTCAGTTCCTAGAGACCACTGGAAATATGTGTTTTCTGTTGGATGATCATGACCCACAGATTGAGAATTGCTGGTCTGGAGGTCACTCTTCATTTCTGAGTCCACTTAATAATTGTCACTTGCTTACTGACACGTTGTCATGGCAACAGTGGAGGTGCAGTAAAGGTTGTCAGCACTGCTTAATGCTGAATGATTGGCCTGGTTTAACGTTTATCAAAAGTCTGTCTCTGGATCCTCTCTCAGGTCTTGGCTCTTTGTTAAGCCTTGAGTTCTGTGTAAACTGTTCAGAGAATAAGATGAGTTACAAAAAACTGCTCTTAGCTCTAGAAAAGCAGTGATTTATTTTTTCCCTACTTAGAATGCTCATTCAGGGAGAAATATTCTTTTGGGGACTGGGGGATCTGGGGGACTTGCAACTTTTCCATTGTTTATTTGAGGGCCTGGTGGGGCTGGGGCAGGGAAGGACTATGAAGACTGTGTCATCATTACTTTATTTTGAAAACCCTAATCAAGGCCCCTCCAGTATTCAACATTTCCAGTTGAGTATTAGGAATGGTTTAGAGATGAGGGGTGGGGGACTGGTGAAGAGCCTTTTCCAAGACCCTAATTGCGAGTGCATGTGACACTCAGGGCTTTCATTGGGCTCCCAGCCAGCTATGCGACTAGGAGAGAAGGCTCAATGCCAGCTTCCAGCTTCCCCAGCCCCTGCACTCAGAACAAGATGGATGTGATCCCATACAGTCTCAGAGACAGAAATGCTTGTCTCAGGAGCAGAGGCAAGACCCCACTTCATCTATGCCTGGATATCATTTGTTCACCCGTTCATTTATGAAACTCATGTTTATCAAATACTGCTATGGTCTGGATGTGTCCTCTCCTGCTCAAAATTCCTGTGTTGAAAATCTGATACCCAAAGTGATGAGAGTGGGTGATGGGGACTCTGGGAAGTGACTGGGTCATGAGAGTGGAGCTCCCCTGAATTGGATTAGTGCCATTATCAAAGAGGAGCCAGAGAAACTCCTTGCCTTTTTACTATGTGATGTCAGGGGGGAAAAAAGACTGTATGTGGGGGAGCAAACACGTTGCCAGAACCTTAAGCTAAGACTTCAGGCTTTCAGCATCATGAGAAGTGTGTGTGTGTGTGTGTGTGTGTGTGTGTGTGTGTGTGTGTACACACACATTGTTAATAAACCACTCAGCCTACAGTGTTTTGTTATAGTAGCTCCAACCCACTGACCAATTCTCTAACTTGTAGGCACTGATTTGGAGTCCAGCCATGAGAAACATACAACAGATAGAGCTTCTTGTCCATCATAGGCCTTGTGTTTCAGCTGGTAGAATAAATAGGGTTGTAAGGAAAGTGTGTACTACATCAAATGTTGATAGGAGCTATGGGGAACGACAAAAGAAGATGGTGATCAGAGAATGTTGAGGTGTGTGTAGGTTTAACTTTAGGTAGGATGGCTAGATGTAGACCACCAAAACAGCTAATGCTTGTATAAATACTCAAATGGGGGAACGTAAGGACTCATAAAAATCTTCTAGAGGAGAAAAGGAAGAGAGAATGCCTGTGTGTTCATGGAATTAGAAAGATATGAGTGTGGCTAGAGGAGCCTGGACAGGAAAGGGGTTCAGAGAGGAGAGGTAGGGTTAGGGACAGATAGACCAGAGCCAGGGAGGGATGTTAGCTTGGAATAAATGAAATGAAGGGTCATGGGGGAGGGGTGCTTTCAACAGAGAGTTATCTATTGAGGTTGGATCTGGTCTACATTTTGAAAAGTCATATTGTAAGCAGGGAGTCTAGTCAACATTTGTAGTAATTCTGGAAGTAGTAGCCTACATCAGAGTAGAGGAAGCACAAATATAAGACTCTGGATATAACATTTGAAAACATTTGTACAAGATGTATTGCAGGTTATGGATAGAGAGTAGCAAGACATGTCTTCTAGTCAGGGATCTTCCAGAGAATAAAACCAGTAGGATGTTGGCATATTCATACATACACATGTACATATACATACACATGTACACACACACACACACACACACACAAACACATTCCTAAACAGTTGCTAATACACAGAAGCACCGTCTCAGTCTGTTAGGGCTGCTATAAAAAAATCCTACAGACCACGCAGCTCATTAACATCAGACATTTGTTTCTCATACTTTTGGACCCTGAATGCTTTGGTCAAAGCCTAGGACTATGTCTAATCCATGGCTCCATCATACTAGGACCATGTCTAATCCATGACTCCATCATACTAGGACCGTGTCTAATCCATGACTCCATCATACTAGGACCGTGTCTAATCCATGACTCCATCATACTAGGACCGTGTCTAATCCATGGTTCCATCATACTAGGACCATGTCTGATCCATGGCTCCATCATACTAGGACCATGTCTAATCCATGACTCCATCATACTAGGACCATGTCTAATCCATGACTCCATCATACTAGGAGCGTGTCTAATCCATGACTCCATCATACTAGGACCGTGTCTGATCCATGACTCCATCATACTAGGAGCGTGTCTAATCCATGGCTCCATCATACTAGGACCGTGTCTGATCCATGGCTCCATCACACTAGGCCCGTGTCTGATCCATGGTTCCATCATACTAGGACCGTGTCTGATCCATGGCTCCATCACACTAGGCCCGTGTCTGATCCATGGCTCCATCACACTAGGACCGTGTCTGATCCATGGCTCCATCACACTAGGACCGTGTCTGATCCATGGCTCCATCACACTAGGACCGTGTCTGATCCATGGCTCCATCACACTAGGACCGTGTCTGATCCATGGCTCCATCACACTAGGACCGTGTCTGATCCATGGCTCCATCACACTAGGACCGTGTCTGATCCATGGCTCCATCACACTAGGACGGTGTCTAATCCATGGCTCGATCACACTAGGACCGTGTCTAATCCATGGTTCCATCATACTAGGACCGTGTCTAATCCATGGCTCCATCACACTAGGACCGTGTCTAATCCATGACTCCATCATACTAGGACCGTGTCTAATCCATGGCACCATCATACTAGGACCGTGTCTGATCCATGGCTCCATCACACTAGGCCCGTGTCTGATCCATGGCTCCATCACACTAGGACCGTGTCTGATCCATGACTCCATCATACTAGGACCGTGTCTGATCCATGGCACCATCATACTAGGACCGTGTCTGATCCATGGCTCCATCACACTAGGCCCGTGTCTGATCCATGGCTCCATCACACTAGGACCGTGTCTGATCCATGGCTCCATCACACTAGGACCGTGTCTGATCCATGGCTCCATCATACTAGGACCGTGTCTGATCCATGGCTCCATCACACTAGGACCGTGTCTGATCCATGGCTCCATCACACTAGGACCGTGTCTGATCCATGGCTCCATCACACTAGGACCGTGTCTGATCCATGGCTCCATCACACTAGGACCGTGTCTGATCCATGGCTCCATCACACTAGGACCGTGTCTGATCCATGGCTCCATCACACTAGGCCCGTGTCTGATCCATGGTTCCATCACACTAGGACCGTGTCTGATCCATGGCTCCATCACACTAGGCCCGTGTCTGATCCATGGTTCCATCACACTAGGCCCGTGTCTGATCCATGGTTCCATCACACTAGGACCGTGTCTGATCCATGGCTCCATCACACTGGGACCGTGTCTGATCCATGGTTCCATCACACTAGGACCGTGTCTGATCCATGGCTCCATCACACTAGGACCGTGTCTGATCCATGACTCCATCACACTGGGACCGTGTCTGATCCATGACTCCATCACACTAGGACCGTGTCTGATCCATGACTCCATCACACTAGGACCGTGTCTGATCCATGGCTCCATCACACTAGGACCGTGTCTAATCCATGACTCCATCACACTAGGACCGTGTCTAATCCATGGCTCCATCATACTAGGACCGTGTCTAATCCATGGCTCCATCATACTAGGACCGTGTCTAATCCATGGCTCCATCATACTAGGACCGTGTCTAATCCATGACTCCATCATACTAGGAGCGTGTCTGATCCATGGCTCCATCATACTAGGACCATGTCTACTCCATGGCTCCATCATACTAGGACCATGTCTAATCCATGGCTCCATCATACTAGGACCGTGTCTAATCCATGGCTCCATCACACTAGGACCGTGTCTAATCCATGGCTCCATCATACTAGGACCGTGTCTAATCCATGACTCCATCACACTAGGACCGTGTCTAATCCATGGCTCCATCATACTAGGACCGTGTCTAATCCATGGCTCCATCACACTAGGCCCGTGTCTAATCCATGACTCCATCATACTAGGACCGTGTCTAATCCATGACTCCATCATACTAGGACCGTGTCTAATCCATGGCTCCATCATACTAGGACCGTGTCTAATCCATGACTCCATCACACTACGACCGTGTCTAATCCATGGTTCCATCATACTAGGACCGTGTCTAATCCATGGCTCCATCACACTAGGCCCGTGTCTAATCCATGACTCCATCATACTAGGACCGTGTCTGATCCATGACTCCATCATACTAGGACCGTGTCTGATCCATGGCTCCATCATACTAGGACCGTGTCTGATCCATGACTCCATCATACTAGGAGCGTGTCTGATCCATGGTTCCATCACACTAGGACCGTGTCTAATCCATGGCTCCATCATACTAGGACCGTGTCTGATCCATGGCTCCATCATACTAGGACCGTGTCTAATCCATGGTTCCATCATACTAGGACCGTGTCTGATCCTTGGCTCCATCATACTAGGACCGTGTCTAATCCATGGCTCCATCATACTAGGACCGTGTCTGATCCTTGGCTCCATCATACTAGGCCCGTGTCTAATCCATGGCTCCATCATACTAGGACCATGTCTAATCCATGGCTCCATCATACTAGGCCCGTGTCTGATCCATGGCTCCATCACACTAGGAGCGTGTCTAATCCATGACTCCATCATACTAGGACCGTGTCTGATCCATGACTCCATCACACTAGGAGCGTGTCTAATCCATGGCTCCATCATACTAGGACCGTGTCTGATCCATGGCTCCATCACACTAGGCCCGTGTCTGATCCATGGTTCCATCATACTAGGCCCGTGTCTGATCCATGGCTCCATCACACTAGGCCCGTGTCTGATCCATGGCTCCATCACACTAGGACCGTGTCTGATCCATGGCTCCATCACACTAGGACCGTGTCTGATCCATGGCTCCATCACACTAGGACCGTGTCTGATCCATGGCTCCATCACACTAGGACCGTGTCTGATCCATGGCTCCATCACACTAGGACCGTGTCTGATCCATGGCTCCATCACACTAGGACCGTGTCTGATCCATGGCTCCATCACACTAGGACGGTGTCTAATCCATGGCTCGATCACACTAGGACCGTGTCTAATCCATGGTTCCATCATACTAGGACCGTGTCTAATCCATGGCTCCATCACACTAGGACCGTGTCTAATCCATGACTCCATCATACTAGGACCGTGTCTAATCCATGGCTCCATCACACTAGGACCGTGTCTGATCCATGACTCCATCATACTAGGACCGTGTCTGATCCATGGCACCATCACACTAGGACCATGTCTGATCCATGGCTCCATCACACTAGGCCCGTGTCTGATCCATGGCTCCATCACACTAGGACCGTGTCTGATCCATGGCTCCATCACACTAGGACCATGTCTAATCCATGACTCCATCACACTAGGAGCGTGTCTAATCCATGGCTCCATCATACTAGGACCGTGTCTGATCCATGACTCCATCACACTAGGCCCGTGTCTAATCCATGGCTCCATCATACTAGGACCGTGTCTGATCCATGGCTCCATCACACTAGGCCCGTGTCTGATCCATGGCTCCATCACACTAGGACCGTGTCTGATCCATGGCTCCATCACACTAGGACCGTGTCTGATCCATGGCTCCATCACACTAGGACCGTGTCTGATCCATGGCTCCATCACACTAGGACCGTGTCTGATCCATGGCTCCATCACACTAGGACCGTGTCTGATCCATGGCTCCATCACACTAGGACCGTGTCTGATCCATGGCTCCATCACACTAGGACCGTGTCTGATCCATGGCTCCATCACACTAGGACCGTGTCTGATCCATGGCTCCATCACACTAGGACCGTGTCTAATCCATGGCTCGATCACACTAGGACCGTGTCTAATCCATGACTCCATCATACTAGGACCGTGTCTAATCCATGGCTCCATCACACTAGGACCGTGTCTGATCCATGACTCCATCATACTAGGACCGTGTCTGATCCATGGCACCATCACACTAGGACCGTGTCTGATCCATGGCTCCATCACACTAGGCCCGTGTCTGATCCATGGCTCCATCACACTAGGACCGTGTCTGATCCATGGCTCCATCACACTAGGACCGTGTCTGATCCATGGCTCCATCACACTAGGACCGTGTCTGATCCATGGCTCCATCACACTAGGACCGTGTCTGATCCATGGCTCCATCACACTAGGACCGTGTCTGATCCATGGCTCCATCACACTAGGACCGTGTCTGATCCATGGCTCCATCACACTAGGCCCGTGTCTGATCCATGGTTCCATCACACTAGGCCCGTGTCTGATCCATGGCTCCATCACACTAGGACCGTGTCTGATCCATGGCTCCATCACACTAGGACCGTGTCTGATCCATGGCTCCATCACACTAGGACCGTGTCTGATCCATGGCTCCATCACACTAGGACGGTGTCTAATCCATGGCTCGATCACACTAGGACCGTGTCTAATCCATGGTTCCATCATACTAGGACCGTGTCTAATCCATGGCTCCATCACACTAGGACCGTGTCTAATCCATGACTCCATCATACTAGGACCGTGTCTAATCCATGGCTCCATCACACTAGGACCGTGTCTGATCCATGACTCCATCATACTAGGACCGTGTCTGATCCATGGCACCATCACACTAGGACCGTGTCTGATCCATGGCTCCATCACACTAGGCCCGTGTCTGATCCATGGCTCCATCACACTAGGACCGTGTCTGATCCATGGCTCCATCACACTAGGACCATGTCTAATCCATGACTCCATCACACTAGGAGCGTGTCTAATCCATGGCTCCATCATACTAGGACCGTGTCTGATCCATGACTCCATCACACTAGGCCCGTGTCTAATCCATGGCTCCATCATACTAGGACCGTGTCTGATCCATGGCTCCATCACACTAGGCCCGTGTCTGATCCATGGCTCCATCACACTAGGACCGTGTCTGATCCATGGCTCCATCACACTAGGACCGTGTCTGATCCATGGCTCCATCACACTAGGACCGTGTCTGATCCATGGCTCCATCACACTAGGACCGTGTCTGATCCATGGCTCCATCACACTAGGACCGTGTCTGATCCATGGCTCCATCACACTAGGACCGTGTCTGATCCATGGCTCCATCACACTAGGACCGTGTCTGATCCATGGCTCCATCACACTAGGACCGTGTCTGATCCATGGCTCCATCACACTAGGACCGTGTCTAATCCATGGCTCGATCACACTAGGACCGTGTCTAATCCATGACTCCATCATACTAGGACCGTGTCTAATCCATGGCTCCATCACACTAGGACCGTGTCTGATCCATGACTCCATCATACTAGGACCGTGTCTGATCCATGGCACCATCACACTAGGACCGTGTCTGATCCATGGCTCCATCACACTAGGACCGTGTCTGATCCATGGCTCCATCACACTAGGACCGTGTCTGATCCATGGCTCCATCACACTAGGACCGTGTCTGATCCATGGCTCCATCACACTAGGACCGTGTCTGATCCATGGCTCCATCACACTAGGACCGTGTCTGATCCATGGCTCCATCACACTAGGACCGTGTCTGATCCATGGCTCCATCACACTAGGACCGTGTCTGATCCATGGCTCCATCACACTAGGACCGTGTCTGATCCATGGCTCCATCACACTAGGACCGTGTCTGATCCATGGCTCCATCACACTAGGACCGTGTCTGATCCATGGCTCCATCACACTAGGACCGTGTCTGATCCATGGCTCCATCACACTAGGACCGTGTCTGATCCATGGCTCCATCACACTAGGACCGTGTCTGATCCATGGCTCCATCACACTAGGACCGTGTCTGATCCATGGCTCCATCACACTAGGACCGTGTCTAATCCATGGCTCGATCACACTAGGACCGTGTCTAATCCATGACTCCATCATACTAGGACCGTGTCTAATCCATGGCTCCATCACACTAGGACCGTGTCTGATCCATGACTCCATCATACTAGGACCGTGTCTGATCCATGGCACCATCACACTAGGACCGTGTCTGATCCATGGCTCCATCACACTAGGCCCGTGTCTGATCCATGGCTCCATCACACTAGGACCGTGTCTGATCCATGGCTCCATCACACTAGGACCGTGTCTGATCCATGGCTCCATCACACTAGGACCGTGTCTGATCCATGGCTCCATCACACTAGGACCGTGTCTGATCCATGGCTCCATCACACTAGGACCGTGTCTGATCCATGGCTCCATCACACTAGGACCGTGTCTGATCCATGGCTCCATCACACTAGGACCGTGTCTGATCCATGGCTCCATCACACTAGGACCGTGTCTGATCCATTGCTCCATCACACTAGGCCCGTGTCTGATCCATGGTTCCATCACACTAGGCCCGTGTCTGATCCATGGCTCCATCACACTAGGCCCGTGTCTGATCCATGGTTCCATCACACTAGGCCCGTGTCTGATCCATGGTTCCATCACACTAGGACCGTGTCTGATCCATGGCTCCATCACACTGGGACCGTGTCTGATCCATGGTTCCATCACACTAGGACCGTGTCTGATCCATGGCTCCATCACACTAGGACCGTGTCTGATCCATGACTCCATCACACTGGGACCGTGTCTGATCCATGACTCCATCACACTAGGACCGTGTCTGATCCATGACTCCATCACACTAGGACCGTGTCTGATCCATGGCTCCATCACACTAGGACCGTGTCTAATCCATGACTCCATCACACTAGGACCGTGTCTAATCCATGGCTCCATCACACTAGGACCGTGTCTAATCCATGGCTCCATCACACTAGGACCGTGTCTAATCCATGGCTCCATCACACTAGGACCGTGTCTAATCCATGGCTCCATCATACTAGGACCGTGTCTAATCCATGACTCCATCATACTAGGAGCGTGTCTGATCCATGGCTCCATCATACTAGGACCATGTCTACTCCATGGCTCCATCATACTAGGACCATGTCTAATCCATGGCTCCATCATACTAGGACCGTGTCTAATCCATGGCTCCATCACACTAGGACCGTGTCTAATCCATGGCTCCATCATACTAGGACCGTGTCTAATCCATGACTCCATCACACTAGGACCGTGTCTAATCCATGGCTCCATCATACTAGGACCGTGTCTAATCCATGACTCCATCACACTAGGACCGTGTCTAATCCATGGCTCCATCATACTAGGACCGTGTCTAATCCATGACTCCATCACACTAGGCCCGTGTCTAATCCATGACTCCATCATACTAGGACTGTGTCTAATCCATGACTCCATCATACTAGGACCGTGTCTAATCCATGGCTCCATCATACTAGGACCGTGTCTAATCCATGACTCCATCACACTACGACCGTGTCTAATCCATGGTTCCATCATACTAGGACCGTGTCTAATCCATGGCTCCATCACACTAGGCCCGTGTCTAATCCATGACTCCATCATACTAGGACCGTGTCTGATCCATGACTCCATCATACTAGGACCGTGTCTAATCCATGGCTCCATCATACTAGGACCGTGTCTGATCCATGACTCCATCATACTAGGAGCGTGTCTGATCCATGGTTCCATCACACTAGGACCGTGTCTAATCCATGGCTCCATCATACTAGGACCGTGTCTAATCCATGACTCCATCATACTAGGACCGTGTCTAATCCATGGCTCCATCATACTAGGACCGTGTCTGATCCATGGCTCCATCATACTAGGACCGTGTCTAATCCATGGTTCCATCATACTAGGACCGTGTCTGATCCTTGGCTCCATCATACTAGGCCTGTGTCTAATCCATGGCTCCATCATACTAGGACCGTGTCTGATCCTTGGCTCCATCATACTAGGCCCGTGTCTAATCCATGGCTCCATCATACTAGGACCATGTCTAATCCATGGCTCCATCATACTAGGACCATGTCTGATCCATGGCTCCATCACACTAGCCACCACAGTTTGGCAGCTAGAAGTACGGCCTTACTGTTGACTGAGGTGACAGCTCTGACAGCATAGATTGGGGCTGGTGAGAGGTGAGGAACTTGGTTTGGGACAGGCTAAATTTGAGATGTTCATCAGGCCTTGAGATGGTGACTGGTTGTACAGATCTTGAGTTACAGTGAAGAGGACTGGACAGGGGACAGCTGTGTGGAAGCAGCAATGCCTAACTGTGACGTTTATAGCTGCGAAGAGGGTTGAGATCAACAGGGTCGAGGCATAGAAGGAAATGGTCTTGTTGGGAAGTCAATTCCTGGCAGCTGTCCGCTATCTCAGCACTGGGGAGAAGTGCATTGCTTTAGCCTCTCTGCCACTGCATTGAACTGGAATGGACAGACAGCCACTGGAGGAACTGAGTCGGTTCTGAAGCACTTGAGGGTTTAAGTGGGGAATCTCTAAGAATACGTATTTTATGGATTTCAGGTGTTCTCAGATGTGTTTTCCTCCACTCAACACCCTCTTTCTGGGTTGAGACCGTTTCATGTTAGTTGTCACCACACACCACCACCACCACCACCACCACCACCACCAGGCCTTGTTTGGTGGGACAGATCCAGAAACACAAGAGAAGAATATGGTCAATGCATGGGAGAGGGTTGGAGAGTGCATAGCAGAGAGCATGGGATGCATGGAAGAGAGCATGGGGTGCATGGGAGAGAGCATGGGGTGCATGGGAGAGAGCATGGCATGCATGGGAGAGGGTGGGGAGTGCATGGGATGCATGGGAGAGGGATGGGAGAGAGCATGGGAGAGGGATGGGAGAGAGCATGGGAGAGGGATAGGAGAGAGCATGGGATGCATGGCAGAGGGATGGGGAGTGGGCCACAGAAGCAGGGCAGCTTGCATTGTTGCCTTCTGCTCAGAGCCATTCTTTGCAGTTGGTGTCTTCCAAACTTTCATCACCCGCTCTGTCCACTGCGTGTGATGCTAGCTTCTGGAGCCGTGTTCTCTCTGCCAGTCCTCCAGACACACCTGCCTGCTGACCTCTTGACGGCCCTGCACCTATTTGTTTTAACCTGTTGTTCTGCCTCAGTCCCAGGTCCACTCCTTGTCATATTTCCTCCTTAAACTGGAGAATTAATCCTTCTCTCTCTCTAATGTCAGAACCAAACCCCTGCCATGAATGGCAGCATTGTTAGTATGGACAAGACTTAGTGTGGAGGAATTGGGGAAGTTCTGTTGATATCAAGTTTACAGGACTTTATGAGCTCAACTGTGGGTAGAGGCTAGGGCCTGGATGGCAGAATCTTTGAGATACTCGGCCCCTCATGGCCAGCATTGCCCCACCAGCATGAACTAGCACCTCTGCTTTTCCTGCTCAAGGCTCTGGGCGAACTCTGCAATGCTGGCAAAGCTGGGAGCTTTGTCACCACATCCAAGCGTTCCCCCCATGGCAGGGCTCCAGCACTACACAACCCAGGCATTCTCACCCCCGGACGCTTGTGCCCTCTCTTCGGGCCTGCACTGTAATCTTGCTCACAATTCAAGCGTAATTTCATCCATCTGGCCCTGATCCCTGTATCCCAAGTGCTCCAGATAGAGTCTGAGGTGCCAAGATTTCCTCCCAAGCCCATTCTAAGCAGGCACCAAGTAGGCCCCAAACCAGAGCGCCCTATGCATTTTCAAGGTTAGATACTTCTTGTCCACCAGAGCATATGGTGGCCTATTTGGGGGGAAGTCGGGGCAAGCCCTCTTAGCTGGAGAACACTGTGGCTGGGGAGGGGAATAGGGCCCTAGTCAGAAACCTGGACTTAGGTGTGAGGGACCGAAATTCCAGGACGGGAAAGGGCAGAGACCAGAGCCAGGGTGTGGAAAAGCCTGCTGGCCCGTGCGGTACTGATCTTTGTTTTCTGCATGGAGACACATTTGGCTTTTCCTGCTGTCCATTAGCACGTGGACCTTTGTGTTTGTTCATTGGAAAACAGTTGTACATGGACAGAGAAACTGGAGAGTGGGGATCTGGGAAGGCCTAGGAAGAAGATACATCATTGGCAATGAGGTCCTGACTTAGACCCCAGAAGCTTCCTGCTGCCAAAGGATCTCTTTAGGCCCTTTGTAGAGATGGACACTTGCTGTGCACTCACTCAGGTGTCAGTTCCAGAGAAACTCACGGGTGGCCTTGAACTCAGCTTGGGTAGAGTTTTCCAGGGCAGATCCCTGAGGATTCAGTACTGTGCTCTCAGCGTCTATGTTGCTATCAGCATCATCTCCCAGTCAGCACTCTAGCTGTGCCACCAGGGAATCACAGAAACCTTGATGTCGGGGTGCTCTCAGGCCATTCTCTTCTGCGACAGTGTGGCAAAGCAAATAGCAGGCACAGGCTACACTGGGTCTCGGATGATGGCATACTCTGAGATAGATGTGTCCCAAGAGGAATGGACTCGGAAATGCCAAGAGATCATAGAGTTAACTTCACTGGGAGCATATGAAGTAGTGGTCCATCAGAATCATAGATGAGTAGAGTACATGCTTCCAAAGCTATGGTTTGGATGGAGCTTTGTGGGGTCTAAGAGTTACTATCCATAAGCCAGTAAGGGTCACCAAGGAAGGGGAGACTCTTATTTTCATGAAATGAAGAGTTTTAATTGCTTAATTTAATTTAATGTTCAGGCTTCCAAAGTGCTTGAAAATGCTGGTTTAGGGTTACTGAATATTGCTTACTGGCATTGTTTGCATATTAGAAAAACAGCACATCGTGTCATTTCTAAGCCTATGAGGCAAAGTTTGAATTCTGTTCTAACTTTGGAGGGATATTGATGTCTTTTGGAAATAGAAGCAAAGAACAATGGATATGCTGGTTGGCATGACTTGGCCTGGCCACTACACACTCTCATTTTCTTCCCTCATCTCACCAGTGTTAGTAAAGTGTTATTCACCTCTCTTACCAAGTGGTGGTGGTTCACTTGTTTGGGAACATAAAAATAAGGGTTGCTTGTTCTCCATAAAGTGAATTTGGTTTGTATGTTAATGATTGTGAAGGGCTTTCTGCCAGCCATCCAGTCCCTCTCGACTGTGCTTTTACTTTTCATGCTTGCAAGTTACCTGCGGTCCATTAAATGGAACATTCCAGTAATAAACCACTCATATTTCAACTCATTGCTCTTCCGAGTAGGATAATAGAATCTTGATGTGTTGTATGAGGTCCCGTCTAGGACACAAACTAATGCCTCTGTCCAGTGTGTCCATGATGCACACACTTTGCCCATCATCTTTCAGTGACTTTCTAAGTTATCAGATTGACTGGCATTGTTTTACAATGCTTGCATTCAAGCAGCCCTTATTGTACTTAATAATGGCTGTGAGTAGTGACATAGAGTTTTATTATTGTATTATCAAAATTGTTCTATTATTCTTATTAATCTTTTGTAGTGCCCAATTTATAAATTAAACATAGGCATGTAAATTCAAGAAAGAACATGCTATATATGTGCTTGCACCCTGGGGGTTTTGAATGTACATTCTACAATAATTGCTGTCATTGGTTCTTACTGCCTAGAATGTAAACACACTGAGAACCCACCACTGGTCTTATTCCTTGAACTGGGATGCAATCCTCTTGAACCAGAGTGCAATGACAGAGTCATTTTCCTAGGATGCAGCTTCGATTTCTCCTTCTACTTGACCTGAGAGGTGTTTCTTCTTCTGGGGAATCCCTTCTATGACCAAGTTTCTTCAGACAGAAAGGTTGCAATGCCTGTTGGGCAGTCACCTGAAGAGCCAGGTAAGCAGATGAGTTCCCGAGTCTGGAAGAGACAGGTTGAAAATTGGTGTATCTATTTTGGTAGACACATGATTTGAAAACATCTAGGGCATTTGTTCTCAACCTGTGGGTCACAACCCCCTGAGGGGTAGAACACCCCTTCCACAGGGGTTAAAAAACACCAGGAAAACACAGCTTCCAACTTGAAGCTACCTTACCTCGCTGGCCACTCTGAGCTAGCAGTCTTTGGATGAAGCATGATACTCTTCTTTGGTTCTCCCAAAGACTATCCAGATAAAGGAGCCCAGTAGCATTGTGAGACCAACAAAATGGTCCCACCTTTCCTGTGGTGGCTTCAGGCAATCACCCAGCCATGCAAGTGTCCTGTTGGCATGGAAGGGATAATGATGGTTGGTTCTCAGACTCGTGCTTTTCCTATGCAGAGAGATGGTGTCTTATATTTTATTATTATTTTTTCAACCTGAGATCCACAAATCTGGAGGGCTTGGAGAAGACTTTTAGCTCTAATCCTATGTGTCTTTGTGGCAGGGGACAAAACCATTACACCTGCACTCCCAGGGGCTGGAGAAACTACACATGAATTAGAGCAGGCTTAGGGAGAAAAAATCCTTAAAGCCCAGGAACAGGATAGAGGAAAGTCCTTATGAAAGCTATTATCCCTTAGCCTGGCCTGCTGGGCAAGGACATCCATCTATGGATGGATAGGTGCTTGGGGCGGTGTCTTTAAGAACTCAGACATTCCAAAGCCTCCAGTCTCCTGCTTAGGCAGATAGCCATCCTGGAGTAAGAAAGATTTGCATTGCTTTGGAGCAAAGAAACCGAGAGATGGGGATGTTTGCTCAGTGCTGTTTCCATGATGAACTGAGTACTGACGTCCACTGGAAGCTGGGTCCCAACAACCGGCAGAAGATTCTATAGGCTGGTGGCAGCAGCTGGCAACTGTGGTTCCAATGACTGGCCTTGGGTGCTGGTTAAGGTGGTGGTTTTGAGAAGAAAGCATTTAAGTAAAACAGTCTATCAGTAAGATCACAAATGGAAAGCACCTCTCCCTGTAGAAGTTTCCTTACTTAGTTGTCATGGGAGATACAGCATTGCCTTGTCCTTAGTCAAACTATCTTAAAGAAGCCAAGAAGTAATTGTGTGTGTGTGTGTGTGTGTGTGTGTGTGTGTGTGTGTGTGTGAGCTGTCTGTCTGGTCAGATGGATGTTTACATCTTGTAGTGTGAACAAGACTTGTGATCCCAAATTCCCACACTGTCTCCTTGGCTACCAGGCACCTACATTTCCTGCCAGCCGGGGCACTAAAGAGAATTCTTTACCCCTGTTTTGTTTAGAATTCCTTTCTTCTCTCTCAGACTTTCCAAACAGGCCATAGGTTCCCATGTACTTCTCTTGGGGAGTTCCAGCCCAGTCCACTGGCATGTTGGGTTGACAGATGGTGACAGATGACAGACAGGTGACAGATGAACATGAACTGGCCACTGTCTAGGGGGTTGGTTGTGGGTCTGCTTCCTATGATTGTTGATCCATGCCTAGTATGCTATAGGCATACACAATGCTTAGTCATTTTGGTGGGATAAGCCATAGAAGCCCAGTGAAAAAGAATACAGTCTCGCTCTGTATTATCCGACTTTGTAAGGGGTCTTTGAGGTAAATTAGCCAATGCCTATTAGGGTGTTTGGCAGTGCAGGTAACTGAAGGCAATGATATAAAGCAAGAAAGAGAGCCCAGGGGCCACTAAGATGATAAAATGAGAGAGTATCAGAACCAGGTACTTGTAAGTAAGGAAGTAAGATCTGGATTGGCGACAGGGGACAGATTGGGTATAAGTGTGGCCTCATTTCTCACCCCCTGTACCTGACAGGTTGCTGAACCTTTCTGCCTCTCACACTCACTGTTTCTACAGGGAGACTTCTTGTCCCTCATGTTGGGTGCACAGGTTAATGTGAGTAAATGAACATTTGGGAAGTGTGTTGAGCACTTGGGTGTGGGCATGTAGAAATGCTCTCCTATTGTTATCTGTACAACGCTGACTTTGACGTGTCACCCAAAGGCTTATGTATTAAATATAAGCCAGTTGCCAGTTGATGGACTTTGAGAAGTGATTGGATCAGGATGACTACGGCTTCCTCAGTGGATTAATCACTGATGGATTAGTGATTTGGTATCATTATTGGGAGTTGTCTAAGAGGTGGGTGCTAGTTAAAGGAAGCAGACCACTAAGACAATACCCTAAGTGTGGTAACCTGTACCTGCCTTTTCATCTCTGACGCTTCCTGTGCTACCATGAGGTGAGCAGCTTTGCCCCTTATAATATGCCCCCCCCAATGGTCTGCCTTTTCACGAGCCAGAAATAGCAAAAACAAAATGAATAGGAGTTAGAACCTGGGAAATTGTAAACCCAAATAAACCTTCACTCCTTGGAAGTTGCATTGGCTATTTTTTCCCATTGATGAGACCTGACTAACAATGCAGTGAACTGGAGATCTTATTCCTTGGGTTTATGTGCACAGTTTCTGCTGTTTCTTTGCCCCTTCTCTGCTCATCCTTGCCTCCTTCATTCTGCGTTTCTTCCAACAGCTATGATTAATTATTTGCTGCCGCTTGCCGAGTGTCACATTCAGGGGAAAGTTGGGGTATGGGTGAGAGGGCAGAACACACTGCTTTCATCAGGAAGCAGTCAGGAGGGAGAAGGTGGTACCTGGATCAAATATCTGTCCCTCATGTATGGCCAGTGGACACTGACGCTGGTGTTTTGACACCTGTCAGCTGGCTTTAATTCCAACAATTACTTGTCAGAGTAGTGAGATTCATTTGGATAAATCAGAACCAGCCTGAATCTGAACTCTTTCACTTAACAATGGAGGCCTCTCCTTTTTGGTTTCTTTCTCAGCTTCCTGTCCACAGAAGCAGCCCATCCAAGTATAAATGAAGCCCTTGTCATTGCTTTTCTCTTCAGATAATGGTTGGTTCATCTCTTATGAGGAGTCAACACATTAGGCTAGAACAGGGTTTGTGTAGGCATGGCCGGAGGTCTAGTTCCCTCCTGGCACTGTCAAGAGCAGGCCCCCTCCTTTCTCAGCTTCAGAATGGAAGACGTTGGGGAGGTGATGGATTTTGCACATATCCTCCCCATTCTACCAAGGGACAGCTTTGTGAATGGATTTCACGAGCTAATATTCCTGGAGATTTTTAAGGAGGGGGTGAGAGAGGTCAATGGGCTTAAACCCCATCAGCAGAAGAGATTGGGCCAGGTTGGTGCAATTGAACCAGTGAGGTCCTGACTGTGAAGTGGGCACAGCCTTCTGGGTCATACTTCCTGCTGGGAGAATCAGAAAATATCCCACTCCTGAGTTTAGTAGCAAAAAGTTATTCCTGGAAAGCACACAGGGAGGTGAGGAGTGGTCTCCAGGTGATAAGTAGAGCAGACCTTAACGCATCAACCCACTCAGTGAAAATGCTAATTGGACCCTAATTATTTTATTATTTTTTTCATTTTACATATCCAGCACAATGCCCCCTCCATCCCCTTCTCCTGCTTCCCTGCCACCTCCCCCAGACTCCCACCCACTCCTTAGAAAGGGTGAGGGCCCCTCATAGGGAGTCAGCAAAGCCTGGCATATTAAGTTGAGGCACCTCCCCCCTTCATCAAGACTGAGCAAGGCATTGCACCATAGGGAATGGACTCCAAAAGTCCAGCTCACATGCACCAGGGATAGATCCTAGTCCCACTGCCAGGGGAACCCTGCTTCTTGTGTATCATTGAGGCCACAGAGATAGGTGGACCTCAATTCCAATGTGAAGCAATTCTTCTAGCAAGACAGGTTGGTAACCAAATGGGACTTTCATGTGGGAGGTTATCTGTTAGAGTGGAGGTGGGACCAGGAAAGTATCAGGACAGGGAAAATGCACTTCTTGAGTACAGGGTGGTCTTGGAAAGCATCCTGGGGCACATAAAGGAGGAGCTGTGTGAAGGAAGAAGGGGCAGCAGTACAGGCTAGAAGTTTTGAACTTCGGAGTTTTGCTTCCACAGAGAAGTTTGCTGGAACTTGAGACTCTTGGTGCTGGCCATGAGACACTTATGGAAAAGTGGAGCTGGCAGGTCACCTACTCCAGCTACTGGAAGGGCCACACATTGATGGCTGGAAAGCTTTGGATTTGAATCCCAGCTCCACTACTTGAAATCTATGTGGTCTTTTAGAAGGAAAAGGAGAGTTTCCAGATGCGTGGCGGAATGTACTTAATGCAGAGTGAGGTAAAAAAAAAAAAAGCATGGGAAGAGGTCAGATGAAAACAGAAAGGCTAGATCATAAAAAAAAAACACTAGCCCCTCCACAGCAGTGGTTAATCACTGAATTTTACAGGATATTTTAGGCCATCTGGTCCCTGCCTTGGAGAGGTTCTTCTGGAGGCAGGGGCAAAGCAGATTAGAGTCTGTAGGGGTCTGAGGGGACAAGGGTGATGGGATGTGAGTTGAAGCAGAGACTTAGACTGTGGAAGGAAATAGGAACGGAGAATTGAGACTCCACCAAGGACATTAGCAAGTTCAAGGTCAAGCTGGGGGCTTCTGGAGGACAGGAGGATCAGGAATTTCTGCCCTGTACTTGGTGTACCCACATTCTTGGCTGGATGAGAGGTTGTATGTTTTCAAACAGATTGGATACCTGGGAGACCGTATGTACAAAAATGACTTCATGGATTCCTGGGGATGTTTTGGGTCCTCGTGCTTCATCTCTTTACTTTCTTCCTTGATTTTGTCATGCCTGTGCTTTGTCATCTCATCATCTCCATGGTGATGGACCAATGGTATCCTAAACACATGATCTCACCTAGTTATTATGCAAAGGACCAAGGCCCAAAAGGATCTTTGGGGACTGAAGAGTCTCCTTGGGATGGGAACTCTGCCAGAAGCCTGTGACGTGGGCCACTTGGGAGAAGATGGGTTAACCCTGAGTATGTGACAGCTGCCTCGACTCCCTGAAATCGCGAAGGACTTTCTGTGGATAGCAGTGGCTGGAAGATGTTGTGAAAGAGAGCTCAATGAATTAGCTGGCCTCATGTCATAGCATTCCGTAATATGTAAATAATCCAAGACAAAAAATAAATTTGAAAAATCACTTGTACTAAATATAATGGGATTATTATTCTTAATAGCAAATGAAATTTAAAATAAAAATTTCTTACTAAAGAAAAAGAAAAGTTGGTAAAAAATGTGACAAAGGCATAGTTATTAAATTTACAATGGAAAAGAATCCATTCATAAATTCAGTCATTTGTCCACTCATGCTTTCAATGAATGTATTAGTGTGTAACAGGTACTGTTCATTACAAAAGTGACACAGTAATAAGGATCAGGAGAAAATTCTTATCCTTTATGGAGTTCCAATACGTTTAGCTATCTTCTTCTTCTTCTTCTTCTTCTTCTTCTTCTTCTTCTTCTTCTTCTTCTTCTTCTTCTTCTTCTTCTTCTTCTTCTTCTTCTTCTTCTTCTTCTTCTTCTTCTTCCTCTTCCTCTTCCTCTTCCTCTTCTTCTTCTTCTTCTTCTTCTTCTCCTCCTCCTCCTCCTCCTTTTCCCTCCTCCTTCCTCCTCCTTCCTCCTCCTCCTCCTTCTTGTATCTTATAGTTTTTTGTTTGTCTTTTATTTTGTAGGCGAATTAAACCTAGGCCCTTGCACATGGGCTGCAAGTACTCTACCACTGTATTATACGGTCTAGCTTCTAATTAGTTTTTTTTAAATATTCAGTTCCAGGCACATTCTTTATTTACTTTGGGTTATTTCCCATAACACCGAGTTGATAATTTGTCTCCACTCCCAACGTGAAGCACTTTCTCTCACCATGGATGATGGACTTCTTCCTTCCCTCGCTGAGGATGTGCTATTCAAGTGACTTGTCTAACGATTCTTATCACGATTCCATGCAGGCTTTGTCATGTGACTTTATGCCCTGCCAGATGCCATCGGTTGTTACAGGGTTGGGAAACTATGACAGTGATAACTTGGACACTGCTTGCATTGTTTTCCCTGTGGTTTGTGTTCATATCTTACTTGTTTAATTTCTACCTTAATGAATGGTTCTGTATATTTGAACAGTTTTGAACAAAGAGAACATATGCTTCATAATTTCCAAAGCTGATTTCAAGTATTCTCACATTCTATGGTTTTCTTAAAGCCCATGACCTCCCTCTCTGGAATGTTAGTTCATCACATGTGGTCATGTCTGGATGGGAATGCTATCACTTACACTCCCAAATGCCTCTATCCAGAGGACATACAGGACCTGATAGAACACATCTAACAGTTCAGTTCTTCCCCTCCTTTAATGGATAACTGTTTTGAAAAAAATTCAATTTTCCCAAGAGGGGAATATGATATTTGTGTAGCTGTTTTTATGCCTCACAGAAAGTTTGAAGGAATGTTAGTATACTTTGCAGTGTTTTCTTCTTATAATTGTTAGGCATTTAAAAATTATAATTTCTCTATTAACAAGTGGAATATTTTCCAGAATATTTTTATATTACATTATCAAACCAGTGGATAATAAACTCTTATTCATAGTTCTGATAGTTTTTCTCTTGGGAATAGCTTTTCTCTTAGATTTTGTTTGTATTAGTTATAATAATGACATTTTATCTCAGTCCTTTAAAAATATTATACTTTGGAGGCTGGGAATGATGGTGCATGCCTTTAATCCCAGCACTCAGAAGGCAGAGGCAAGCGGATCTCTGAGTTTGAGACCAGAGTGAGTTTCAGGACAGCCAGGCAACACAGAGAAACCCTGTCTCTAAAACCAAAAGCAATCAATCAATCAATCAATCAATCAATCAATCAACCAATTAACCAATCAGTTCATCAACCAACCAACCATATTGGGGCATGTGAGCTGGCTCCATGGGCATTTGCTACACAAGCATAACAATCTGGATTTGGTACCTGGAACCCACGTAAAATTGAAAGTGGGGAGCTGGAAAGATGGCTCAGTGGCTGAGACCATTTGTTCCTGCAGAGGACCTGTGTTCAGGTCTTAGCATCCATATGACAGCTTACAACCACCTGTAACTCCAGTTCCAAGGGATGTGATACCTTCTTCTGGACTCTATGGGAACCAGGCATGTGTGCAGTACACATACATATGTGCAAACAAAGCCCCCATATATACAAAACAAATACTTTTTAAAAGATGGAAGGAGAGAATTGACTCCATAAAGTGGACCAGTGAACTCCACAGGTGTGCCATGGCAGGCATGTGCTACCCCAATCCCAGATACACAAACAACAGCAATAATAAGTATGAAAATGAATATAATATTTGTATTTCATGTCACTGGCTAGAAGTGGTGCTTTATCTGGGACAGTGACAGAAATCTCACCACGTAGCCTTGCTTCTACCATGAATGGACATTTTCCTCCTGCTTCACTCCCCAATGGCATGTAAGTCCTGTCCTCTAGTTTGATACGTTTTTTATTGTTTAAGTCACAAAATTGTTACATTAAAATATCCTTGAGCTCCATTAAGATGAGCTTAGAGGATTTTTCCCCTCCTTGGTGCTGGATTCTCTGGCAGGTAGGGCTGCGGAAGAGCCAGTCCTGCTGGTCCTTCCTTGGGACCGAGCAGGATGGGGAGTGTTGACAGCCCAGACCCCCATCCTAGTCTCTGGAGAGAACCAAACTAAGTCAGAAGACTTGTTGAAGCGGGATGTCGTTTTATTGCATCAGGCAGGTCCTTCTATAGGACTGAGGGAGGGGACAGGAGACTAAGAATGGGATGAGGTAGTATGAGGTACAGGGGCCACTGGTATTTCACCACATAGCAGTAGCTGGGTAGAGGCAGTTCTGGGTCAGGTCATGCTGAGTCACTCATATGCAGAAGTTATAGGCCAAAGACAGGTGGTCAACTTCAAGTCAGGCTCAGCAGGTTCACTGGGCCTCTACTCTGGACCTCTTTAGGCCCAACAAATTGGCATATGGATGTAGATTATTGAAAACTCCATAGTTGTTATAGCAGTCCTGGGGAAAGCATAGCACTTAGCAGGTAAATTACTCATTTTTTAAATCTCCTGAATATTTTTGAATTAAAATTGGCTTCTCTGTATGTGAACACACACACACACACACACACACACCACTAAGTATTTTTACATGTATTTTTTCCAGTAGCATATTATCTTTGTCATATTTTATCATAATATTATGTCAGCCTTACAGATGAACTGGGAAACTTTGTATATCTTTCTATGCTTTAGAGCCATCCAGAAGAACTAACCCATAAAACTACCCACACTCAGAACCTTCTGCAGAGATGATTTTTCCACAGTGTTTCATTTCTTTCAGGGTTAATAGTCTGTTAAGAGAATAGCCTTTTGAGTTAGTCCTGGGAACTCTTATTTTCCCAGGAAATGGTCTGTTTCAACAAGTTGTGTATATAATAAATAGAAATCAGGCATGTCCAGCCTTTGACATTGTGACACAGTATTGTCATCTACAAAGTACATACTCAAAAATCCAATCAACTGGGTTCAAATAAACAAACAAAAAACCTGCAGAAAAAAACCCTAATAGTTTTAAAGTAATTTTAGGATAACTATCCTTAGCTGTGTACAGTCTGTAGGCCATGGACGGTGTAGTTCCCCTCCTGAGCACTTTAGACATGGAATGGGCACCTGTCAGTTTTCTTTGTGTTTCTGAGACTAAATTGCCTCATATAATATATATATATATACATATATATATATATAATTTAGGTGAAGAAGGGATTCCTTGGTTCATACTTGAGAGGCTTCATGCATGGACCTATGTCCTCTGAGCTTGGGCAGAACACTGTGATAGCCATGGTAACAAGCAGGCGTGGCAGAAGAGTTTCCTTACCTCATTGTGCAAAAGAAATGAGCAGGGATGGGGGATATGGGGATGGGGGGAGATACCCTCAAGGATATACCCATAGTAATAATCCACTTCAATCTGGGAGGTCTTAACTCCTCGTTTCCAGACTCTTCAGACTGGACCCCTAGGTGGGGACTAATCTCTCAAGGCTAGGCTCTTTTTTTCCCCTCTAGCCAAAGTACAGGGCCTCATTATATGGAGATCTTCTTGGGTAGCTGAGGCAGGTTAGACATTTCAAAAGACAGTAAGCGACCTTCTAGGGAGCCAAACAAAGAAATGACTGCATGGAGAATTCTAAAAGTCGTGGCTCTCACAGCACATTCTCTAAGTTCTTAACTTCTGATCTTGAACATCTAAATTCTACCCCTAAAGGCTTGGCAGCTATTTAGACCCCTTGGCCTAGGTTTTAACATCCTAGTTCTAGGCAGACTTCAATAGAATATTCTATTTTCATCTGGGAAATCACTCTTAGACATCTTGGCATTCTTGTGGCCAAGGCCACGTGTACTAGAAGTACTCTGATCTATTCATCACCCCATTACTGATTTCCTGGTGTTCCCTGTGAAGGTAACCTTCTCCCTTTAAGTGAGTATAACCCTTCAGGAGAGGCTCCTTCCCAGTACATTACTAACCCTGTTGGTGTCCATTCAACCACATAATGCAACACCAGGAATACTGTTACTATGTCAGAACACAGGAGAATAATACTGTTATAAAACCAACTCTTGTTCACATCCAAGACAACAAATTTTGTTTGACAATTCTGCAAAGTTTTCAATACGTTGTAAAATTTTATGCACAAATGAGATGTGCTTCCAGTCTTCAGGATGAACTAGTAGAACTTGAAAGAAAAGCAATTCTAGTTTATGGTTAGCTCTCCTTCTTCATTTGGGTACCACATTGCATATCCTGTTATGGTTTCAGATGAAAATGGGCCTCACAAGTATGTGTGGAATGACTGGTCCCCAACTAGTGGTGCTTTGTTGGGAGGCTGTGAGAATTTTTGGAGGTGGGGGTTAGTGAGGTAGGTCCCAGGGCACATGGTGTTGACAGTTATACCTGGTTCCTAGTCTTTTTTCCACTCTGCTTCTTGGCTCTCATGCAGTGAAGGGCCTCCCCTACACACACTCCCACCACACTCATTTTCGTTTTGTGGTCATCCCCCCATAGGTTATATCCCAGTTCCCCCTCCCTCTTCTCCTCCCAGCCCTTCTACTGTTGGTTCTCACTGCAGTTTAGGATCTCTCTCTCTCTCTCTCTCTCTCTCTCTCTCTCTCTCTCTCTCTCTCTCTCTCTCTCTCTCTGTGTGTGTGTGTGTGTGTGTGTGTGTGTGTGTGAAAGGGATGCATTCTGCTTACATTTTTAGGGAAAGAGATAGCATTTAGTAGTGAAAAACACACTTTGAAGAATCTTTTTTAAAAAACTTAGGTGGAGATTTTAGTAGCAAGACAAAGAAATTCTAAGTGTTACGGGTGCTCTCACTCGTCAGCAGTCCCTTATTTAGAAAATTAAACCTGAGATGACTGGGGGAATATGATGTCCAGGAAATCCTTTTTTGTGAAATTTTTTCCGTGTCTCTCATGCACACATGTATACACATGCACGTACCTGCACACATGCTCACATGCACGCACGCATGACCGCACACTGTGCTTTGGGCTGATCCCTTGGATAGCTGGGTATGATTATGGCTTCTCTCTCAATGTCCTAAATGAGGTCATCGAAGCTTAAAGACTCAGTTACAAATCAGATCGATCCCACAAGAGCAGAACTAGTTTCTGGTGAAAACTGAACCAAGACCCTACTGCCTCTTAGAATCCAGCTCTGCTCTGCAGCCCAGAGAAGAATGCATTTGTTCTCAGCCAATGGTGTTTTCCATCCAGTTCAAGCTGGCTCTGGCCATCTGAGAACAACATAATGCCACACCAAGTTCACCCCATCGCATTCACCTCCCCAGTTCTCCTTTTCTACCTGGACCTTAGTGTCTTTGGGGGCATTGGTGATGTATCCGTACACCCAGAACAACATACTAACTTTGAATGTTTTACTTAGGGATGCAGTCTTTGTCATGGAGTGGGCTACAGTACACGGCACACTAGAGATGCGTGCACAGCCCTTTAGAGGCCTCTGGCATCTGGAGCTCTTCATGATGGCACAGCCAGCTGCAGGGCAGGATGCCTCTAGCTGGCCAGAGAGAGGGCACACAGTTCCTCAGATGGAGCCCGTGTTGCCAGGAAGAGTGGTTTAATGTGGCCAAATATGAGTGTAGCTGGGCTTAGAACTATGTCCAAGAGACTAAAGATCCAAACTGTCATTTGACAGTTATTAGTTCTTTTGTTATTATTTTGGTGTCTGTTCATTTCTTTAACACCACAGCAACTGTTTCAGGTTTAATTAATTATAAATATCTTTATGTTTTATTTATGTGAGAAGCGCACATTTGGTAGAGAGCTAATTAAATCTCTGTATATTAAAATGTCAAATCTGTGAGATCTCCTAAATATTGTCTAGTCTGATTTCCTCTACTAGATGTAACAGAAGTTGGAGTCTAGAAGGGAGAGATGATTAACTTAGGATCACCCAGTGAGGTTGCTGATGGGACTTAAATCACGTGCACCTGCCTATAGTGGAAGGGTTAGCACTCTGCACATAGCTGGCATGGACCTCACACTGTCTCATGAGTAAGCCATGGGGGCTGACTCAGGAGTCTTGCCTAATTGGCAACAGCCAGAGACCAGGGACTATCTGGGTAAATGCATCTCAAGCCCGTCTTTGGTACAGCCGTTGTCATTATGACACATTTGCATCACGTTCTGCATGCACAAGCCTCTGCTATTACACACGACTGTGCTGTTAGGGTTAGCTCCACTTTACAGGTACCTCGAGGGTGGATGGTTATCCCTGGAGAAGATTCCTGATGAAGGTGTGAGCTCAGGTCTCTTCCCTCTCTTCCACACTGACCTACTGCCATGCCTTGATACAGAAAGGACCTCACCAGATGTGACTCCTTGATCTTGGACCTCCAGCTTTCAGAAACATTGAACCTTCTGTCTTTTGCACCAAGATGGAACACCAAGAAGGCTTTAGATAGATGCAAGTCTTGCCATCTTCTCAGTCTCTAGAACTGTAAGAAATTAAATTACCCAGCCACTGTGTGAAGCCGCATGAAATAGATGAAGACACCATCTGCCCTTGAGATATGTAAGGCCAGCTCCACACAAGGGCTGGTGCATAGTTGATTTCCCTTTAGCACTCTTTCATCTGTAGCATGCTTTGGTTTTCTCCTTTCTCCTGGTGGTTATATGCTCGGTGCTCCTGGCAGTTACACATCTAAGCGTCCCTAACCCTAACCCTAACCCTAACCCTAACCCTAACCCTAACCCTAACCCTAACCCTAACCCTAACCCTGCTCACTGATGTTGACTTTAGTGAGTAGCGAACATCAAATTTCCATGATGCTTGTGGGAGCTTTAATGTCTTAGCCATCCATCTCATGATGTCATTTCATACCTTGGTGCAGGAGACCCTGTGTTGCTATTTCCTCCTCCCTCATCTCAATCCTTTCCAGTTTTAGTCCCAGTTCTTCGCCCATTGGAGGCCAAAGTGTGATACTAGGGCCTTTTCGTTTCTTATGCTCTCTTGTTTCTTTGCTCTTAAGGCAGAACCCTCTGTTGTCTCTGTAGTGTCATAATTTGTATCTGCTCTTATCATGAGTGCTTGTCAGCCCTTTAACCTTAGAGAGGGACTTAGGACCAGGGATAGCCAGTGTTGTAGCCATCATCTGGTGAGTCATCGGAAACATCTCCCATTAGCATATTCCTCTGGGGTGTTTCAGGGCTCTATTTTCCTTGTGACATTGAGGCAACATTTGAGTGTGCTACAGTGAGAAGGAAGACAGCAGGGGTGTTGAAAGATGGCAGCAGCAGCATGGTGTCTGCTGACTGAGTGTGGCCACTTGTCACTGTTGATTCGGGTCAGCTATCTCTGGGGTCTGCCAAGCCCCCCAAAAAATCTTGGATGACAATAAATAGAGCAATTTAACTCTAACCCAGAGTCCCAGGACTGGGAAGCTCTGGGAGAACTTGTGGATCCAGGGAGCTCCTGGCATGCCTGGGGCGTGGTAACAGGCTCCTTCCTTCTGAGAAGGGCTGATTCAGTTGTGCTGAGCAGCTGGGGAGCGTTGCCTCAGATGCCTCCCGTGGCTCTAATGCTCTGGCTGGCCCAGCTTGGCTGCCTTTTGTCTGATTGGCCCGGGGAAGCCCTGGCTCAATGGCCCATGGGCCCCACTATGCAGGAGGTGAGAACTCCTTGTCCTGAGCCTGGCTTGCCCCTGCTGCACTGGTGCCAGCTTTTGATTGGGAGGTCCCAGGAGCTTGGATCTGTAAGCTGAAGCTGCTGGGCTGCGTTCAGTTCTTCATGCTTGTTAGTTCTGTGAAAGGGGCACAGGCAGACACCACGGGGAGGGGAGGTGGCTCCTGCTGGGGCACAAAGGGGAGTAAGTAGCTAGCTGTTGGGTGCTGCTGTGTTTTCGGAGTGACGGCTGGGTCCTGGAGTGCATGGCCTGATAGAATGAATGGAAGATTCAAGAGTAGAGGGGGGCCACTGGGAGCCAAAGGCCTACACTCATGGGGACAGTTTGTTCCCCTCGAGCCCCCTGCTCATCAGTTTTCCCTTGCTTGTCCTGTCCCTGTTACAGACCCTCGTTTCCCCTGGCTGTTCCTTGCAGGTGCATTCTACCTCAGGGCCTTGGCTTAGGCCTTTCCTTTGTCTTTAACACAGTTGCCTCTCTCCGTGTCTGTGTGGCTCATTCCCTTGTTGTCTTACAGTATCTTCTTGGGTTTTCCCTCTCAATGAGAGCTGCTATAACCACCATTTTAATTCTTTAACTGTCTCCCTTACAGTACACTGGTTTTCCTTACTCTCCCATCTCATAGTACTTATTCCCCTGTAGCATCCCATGGAAGTTATTGGTTTCTTTTGGTACTGGGTGAAGACTACTCATCTATTATGATGATTTTCTCATTCATTCTCCTCCCACTAAGATGCGTACTCTCGGGGCATAAGGATCTTTGCTGCATTCCCTTTTAGAAGAGTGTTATGTATATAATAAGTGCTTAGACAGCAAATGAACAGAAGAGAGCTCTTTCTGCAATACACATGGGACATAGGCCTGTGTTATTGGCTGGTTGGCTTGGTAGCATCTGGTACTGTTGTGAGCTGAGCTGCAAGAATTTTGTTAATATTCGTAGCCAATGAACTGAAATGTGTAGTGGTTTTGGCGTCACAGCGACATGTTGGAAGGTGGCACAGCCACTGTCAACCCCAGTTGTGTTGCAGTTCATGCAAATGAATGACACAGTCATGGAGTGGAAACATGTTATGAAATATCATTCTTTTTCTGGGCATTGCTTCATAGGTGAGGCTCTTTGGGTTCAAAACGCAGTAGGCAAGAATCGTAGAGTGTGGCAGATATTATAGCACACTTCTCAAATGGTTCCTTGTAGTGATGGCCACTCACAGGCTTACTCAGCACTTGTTCCTGCAGCATCTTTGACCTTTGACCTCATCACCCTGTTGAAGTTTAGATCCTCTTTTCTCAGACCCCTGATATCTGAAGCCTTGGGTTCTCTACTGGTCTAGAATGTATGTAGTCTGCCCAAGTTGTGAACACAGCCTCAACATTGTTAAGCGCTTCCAAGCAGTCCTGCTTATCTTGCAGGAGGCCCTAAAGGCTGAGGTTTATCTTATTTTTATAATCAAGAAAGACTTTGCAGTGATTAAAGTATGGTTTCCTGTTGAAATCTGATAGCAGCAGCTTCCAAGTAAGAGAGGAGCTGACAGGCAGTGCCCTGGAGAATGGAAGGGTGTGGCCAGGGCAGCATCTGGGGTGGTCTGCATTCAGTGTGCAGCTCTGTTCTGAGAGTGTTCCAAGATGCTCTCTGAAGTGCATGCACGCTTTGGAGGGCGGGGATGGTTCACTGTTTTGGGGCAACCTGGTAGTGGGGGCAGATTTATTGGGCATGAAGATAATAGGTGACCTGTGGTTATTTTCCAGTTGTTGCTAGAATTTGGAAGAACTAACAGACCCAGGAGGAAGAGAGAAAGTCCCTTTCACATGAGAACACCATAGGACACGATGGGACTATATACTTCAGGGTGGCCTTTTTCTTTTTGAAATGTGGCGAGGGCCCATGGGAAGTCAGAGCTCAGCTCTGGCAAAGAAATGGAACTGTAGGAATATACATTTAGATGCAAATGATAAATATACAATATCTTAAGCAAAGAAGGAGGATTATACTTAGATTCAAGAACCAGGAAAAAGGCCTTACTAAAATGATATCATCAGACCTCTGTCCACTCAAGTTCTTGGCTTTGCCTACCACTTGTTTCTGGCATTATTCTGTGGACTGCTCTGTCCTAGGACTGAGGAAATAGTTGCTGACAGCTGTGGACCCATGTGCATCTCACTTGACACAAACCCTGAGTACAAAGAGACTTCTGTGTCCCAGACTGTGCAGAGAAGACATAATACTGGTGTTATGTTGGCCATTTGTCAAGGCCAGTCTTCTTAGCTAGGAGGAGGGCCAGGGAGATATGTTGGTGACACTCCTACAGATAGAGCTCTATGACCATGTGATCAAGATTACATACAGCTAGAACCAGAACACTCCACTGGGGATTCCTCTTTCTTTCTAATTACCTCTCTCCAAGACTGAGAGTTGGGTTAGATTGAAAATGTGAATTTATTTTTGGCTTTTCGAGACAGGGCTTCTCTGTATTGCTTTGGAGCCTGTCCTGGAACTTGCTCTGTAGACCAGGCTGGTCTCAAACTCATAGAGACTCACCTGCCTCTGCCTCCCAAGTGCTGGGATTAAAGGCTTGCACCACCAACACCTGTCAAAATTGTGAAATTTTGTAAGAAGAAATGCAACTGTTTACTTTTTACATTTCTAGAGCTATTGTACTTGTTGGAAGGAAGCAGCTAAGAAGTTGCTATAATTCTGTTGCTGTCACACATGCCCTGTCCCATTTTATTTTTTAGACAGACCCATGTCTAACCATCACCCAGTAACCATTCCACCATAGAAAACTGTGTGTGGTGGTCAATAATGTCTCACTCTTATTCTCTGGTCTTCATATCAAGGCTTCATAGAACCACACATCTGATTAGAAGACATGATCTTTATATCAAGCTGGTGTTAAAATGGGGTAAGGCCTCAGTATCTTGGGAGAACAGGGGCATTTTGCAGGTTGACAATATGTGAATGCATGCTACATTATAGGTTTTTTTTTGTTTTGAATAGATGTCATAACAATGACTTTAGCTCCTGTGTTTGTCTTGTAATGTGACTGCGCTACTTGGGTTTTAATTGTTAACTGGCCACATCATAGACTCTCTTGGGAAGAGAGACTCAGTGAGGAATTATCTGGATCACATTGGCCAGTGGGCTTGTCTATAAGGGATTGTCTTCATTGTCAATTCATATAGGAAGGCCTAGCCCACTGTGAGTGGTGTCATTCCCTAGGCAGGATGCTCTGGCTAGTATAAGACAGGAGGAGGATAGCTGATAGTAAGCAAACAAGGATGCATTCATTCTCTCTTGCTCATGACTGTGGATATGATGGGACTAGTTGCCTGAGTTCCTGCTATGATTTCCCTACCAGTGATGGATTGTGACTTGGGCCTGGAAGTCAAATAAACCCTTTCTTCTGTGTGTTGCTTTTTTGTGTATCGCTTATATGTTCATGGTTTCAGAGCTGACCACTTTGTATTGGATGACCAGTTAGTGGGGGGGCAGCCTTGGAAAAGACTAATCCTCCCTTTTTCAGCAGTCATTAGTTGTCGATTCTTCTTTGTTTAAGACTTAGACCTCCTGTGATTTCTCCATTCTGGGTTAGTATGTCTATTAGTGCTTTCATTGTTTAGGTCTTGTTTAGGTAGCCTTATTGTTGAGGTATTATGGGTGTAACTTCCCTGACTTTTCTTGGAGATACACTCTCACAGCAGATGTCCTGGTCCCCTGGCTATCACAGTCTTTCCTCCCTATCTTCCACGATGTTCCCTGAGCCTTACATGCAAAAGTTATGCTAAATATACATTTGTTGGGTCTGAGTTCCCCACTGATCTCTGTATGGTGACCAGATGTGGTTTTCTATGGTAATCTCCATTTGCTGCAAAGAGAAATTTCTTCAATGTAGGGTGAGAGTTCCACATTACCTGTGGATCTAAGGGCAAGTTTTAGAATACAGTTAGAGATTATGTTCTTCTAGTTTCTAAGTTGCTTTTTGTCAGCTGTCTGTCAGAGCAAGAGAAATGAACTTAGGGCAGTGACCTTCTCAGGCCATTTTAAAGAAGATTCTGTGTCCCCTCACCTTTGACCTGGTAGAGACTTAGTACCTGCTTCAAACATAGAACATGGTGAAACAGTATGAATAGCTCTGAGGATAGGTCACAAAAGGTTGGTGTAGCTTTTCATCTAGCTCTTACCTGCTCTCTCTCTCAGGTAAGAGATCTCTCTCATTGTGTCAAAAAGAGCACAGGGACCAGTGCCAAACTGTCACCCATGAATACACAATACAACTAATATTATACATGCTGAACAATTTTTCTTAATTTTTTAATTTAAATTAGAAACCAGTTGGCTTCACATGTCAATCCCAGCTCCCTCTCCCACCCCTCCTCCCCCGCACACCCACCAAATCCCCCAGTGCTCCCTCCAATCCCCACTCTGCTCCCCAGGGAGGGTAAGGGTCTCCATGGGGGGAAATCTCCAGAGTCTGTCATTTCATCCAGGGAAGGGCCTAGACCCTCCCCCATGTGTCCAGGCTGAGAGCATCCCTCAATGTGAGATGGGCACCCAAAGTCCATTTGTATACCAGGGATAAATACTGATCTGCTACCCAAGGCCCCATAGATTGCCTAGGCCTCCTCACTGACACCCACATTCAGGGTGTCTGGATCAGTCTCATGCCATCAGTCTGGGGCCCAAGAACTCCCCCTTGTTTATGCCGAACAATTTAGGGATGTGAGCACACACACACTCTCTCTCTCTCTCTCTCTCTCTCTCTCTCTCTCTCTCTCTCTCTCTCTCTCTCAATAACAATTAGTTGTTTTTTTTAAAGAGACCCTGAATTTGAAGGAGAGCAAGGAGGGGTATATAGGAGGAGTTGGAAGGAGGAAAGGGAAGAAATAAATGATATAACAATATTATGATCTCAAAAATAAAATAAAAATACTAAAAGTAAATTTAGAAACAAATGAAGCTACATGCTTCTAGAGGAACCAGTCGCCACATTCTTCCCTACACCTGATCTAAAAGCACTTTTGGTCCATTCACAAGATATTCCAGTTTTCTGGAAAAAGAACGATCCCTTTGACCCATGGTCCCGGACTGTGGGTTTTCCCTCTCATACACTGTGCTTACCAGGATAATCATCTGGTTGCTGGTTTCTTTTACAATGCGGCCTCTCTGGAGGAAAGGACTGTCTTGGGTTAATCTAATCCCTGCTTTTGTCAGTTTCAAGTCTGTCATTCAGTTGGAACTTGGAAGAGGCAGGAAAGAATTTCTACTTCCCTCACGAGGCTGCATTCCATGCGTGCTTCCTGCTTTTAAAGAACGTTTACGGAGACCTGATCATCTGTGAGTATGTCAGTTTAGTGAGGGCTCTGGAGCTGGCTACTTTGAGCTACATGTTCTCGGAGCTACCTCCACAGCTATGTGCAGCTCCACTCTCTCATGGAGGGACACTCTAGGGAGGCGCTTTGGGTGATGGGGGGGGGCAGTAGCTGAGTGGTTCCAGGGGCAGCAACCTTGGGGTCCTTGGCAGCAGCAAACCAAGTTTTCTCTCAGCGTAGACTTCTTCCAGTCACTGCCTGAGAACAGTGGAAAACGGAATGGGGATGGGGAGTAAATGGTGGCTGGTCATTTCTGCTCTGCATGTGACCTCTTACAGGCATTTTTCTCTCTCTCGGGCTCCTGAGATTGTCTCCGATGTGCACTTTAGGTATGAGGATTTTCTGAGCCGTCTCAATTGACTCTGCCTCTTTTCTGGCAGAGTATAGACCCATGATGTAGTCTGAAGGCCCCTGGTTCTACCGCTCCCCCTTTACCTTTCACTGCTATTGTCCCAATACTTCTCTCCTTTTAATTTGTATTGATGCCACCATCTGGCACCCTGATGGGTATACTCTGTGACCTGAGATGAGCTTCCTGCTCAGCCCCTGCCACAGAGTTCCCATCTATGAAGTGGTCATAGCAACAATAGTGATTTCATGCCTTCAAAAGGAAAAGTCAAGCAAACAGTATATGTGAAATGTTTGCTATAGTTCTTGGTATGGAGTAAGCATTACACCAGCCATCTGTGATACCCAGCACTGCTAACCCAAATAGACATCTCTTAGAGCATAGCCTCTCTGAGCCCCCAGCATCCAGGACAAAATGTGGAATGCAGCAGGTGCTAATAGACATCTCACAGAGCATGGCATCTCTGAACACCCAGCATCCAGGAGGAGACGTGGGATGCAGCAGGAACTTGGGCAGAGATTGATGGAAAATGGAAGTCCATGAGGCCAGATGAGGCTTCTCAGTTGTATTAACAAAGGCAGCTGCATTTGAGCCATTCTCTATGGATGAACCTGTTCCTAAAGTCCCAAGTCACTCAGATAAAGACTCGCTTAAGCTGGTCCAAGAAGACGATATATACCTGTGAGGCCAGCAGAAGGGTCCATTTACCAGGCACTCCAATCGGTGAGTGGGGTTTCTAGATCTTGAAGCTGTTCCATCCTATGGCAGGAAGAAGAAGGGAGTAGGATAATCCTAGTCATTCTCTGTGGGAAGAGGCCCCATATCTTCATCCTGGAAGAAGTCAACTTCCTGGTACCGCTGTGGTAGATTGGGCCAGGACAGTTGCCAGTTTAAGGAGTGTGGCCAAATTCTCAGGACTCAATATGGCTCTTGATCTCTACTCAGAACACTTCTGTGCCTAGAAAGTAACTTATTATCTCAGCTCAGACTTGACGGGAGTGATGGGGGGATGTGAGACCAAGAGATACCTTCTTGATAGTGAGATAGTAGGTAGTATAAGCTGCCACCACTCTGTGGCATAGGATTTCAGAGGCCAGATGTCTTCCCTGATGATGATCCATGAGCCATTGGGAGGTCAATATGCATGTATCCAGCCTTGGGCAGAAAAAGCCACAGACCTAAGTGGCTTCAATTAGATGTCCTTGGACAGTTCGTTTATGAGGTGTGCATTTGGAAATGACCTTTGTTGAATATAGATACTGCAAAAACCATTTTTTTGCCTGGGACTCTTTCCTGGCACAATGGGTCAGAGCTTTCCCAAGCTGACCTTGTGGCTGAGAGAAAGCTGTTTTTCTCTCTACTTTCCTTGGACCTCAGTGCTGAGTCTCAGAGAACCAGCGGCTTGGTGGCAACAGAGCCATCATCAACTCTCAGACCCTTCCTGCATGGACTGAGTTTCACAGATATGGCTGCATGCTACTAGTGGCTCCAGGAGGCATACCTGAGCCTATCCACTTGATAGCTCAGGAGTCATCTGGGGCTTAAAGACAAAGTAACTTGTGTGGGACAAAGAGAACAAGGGTTTGTCGATAACTGTGTCTAGATCTCAGTATACAGCGACTCCAAATAGTCTGTCTCTATCTTTTCAGAGGGTGAAGGAAGCAGGAGTTGGGAGAGGATCTTTTACACACCTCAAACAAAGGACGGCTTATAGGATCTTTCATTTTTTGCCCCCAACTTGACACGCCCTAGTGCAGAAGTTGCAATACCCATGTGAAGTTGCCAGTCTACTGTGACTTGGTGCTGTTGCCTTGTGGGAATAAAGATGGCTAGCTTGACTTTATTGTCCCTTGATGAGATGTGGTGTGAGGGTTCAGGGACTGTTAGAGTAGGATCCCAGCAGCCAGTGAGATGTATGCACACTGAGTTGCCAACTGGGTACCCGTGAAGTTCTGTACTCGATTTATAAGACCTCTGTGTTTGAAGGAACATGAAAGTTGCAAATATGAAAGCACCATTCTAAGGATATGGGTAAACACTTAGATATTTTCCTATATATGCCCTAGAATTAAGCAAGAAGTCAATGAGTTCAGATTATAATGCCAGGTTTCCTACTATCAGAGATCAGGTTATGTGTGAGCAAAAAGGTAAGGTTAGGGAGATTCAAGGTACAAGATATTAGCATTGATCACACACACACACACACACATATATATAAATTCATGACTGGTTCATATGCATTCAGATAGATAAAAGTAGAAATGTATGGATATGTATAGATAAGCACGTTGAGACAGGGGCCATATGATAGAGCCTTGAAGCAATAACTAACAATAAGCACAATTAATTGGAAAGGAACCCATAGGCTGCTTCTGGGGAGGTGAGGTCAAGAGGCAAGGCACACATGAGGTAAGCCTGTAGCATTTTCTTGAGTCAATAAATAAGGCAGCGTAATAAATTAGAAAGCCTATAATTAGTCAGGGCAAATATTTCAGAGGATGGTGCACTGAAACATAGTCGTGCCCATTGGCCAAAGATGAAATAATTGAAATAACAAGACAAACAAAATAATGGTGGATTATATGCCAATGTATACAATGAACACCCAGGATATGATACTAATGCAAGCCAATGACTAATGGAAAGATAGTTTGGGGAGAACAGATAGATCTCCTGTATGGGATAATTCCAAATAATTTTTGTAAATGCTCTGTCCATGAGGGATGGAGTATATAACCACTCATCCTCAAGTAACTTCATGGTGGAGAAATCCAAAGGGTATGGTTGTAGCCAGATGATGATGATTTATAAAGGTGATAGACCTTTATTATGATGTGATGAGAGTGGTGTATTAGTTCTGCAGTCTTTTTTTCCCCAAAATTCAAAACAAATAAGGGAACACTTTAAGAAATACCTTAATTTTACTCATCAAAACTCTCATGATCATCAGAAATAAGGAAATTTCTGTCACTGAAAAAGTTGCCTATAGAGAAATGATAGCTAAACTCAATGCATCCTAGAGGGGTTCCTGGAATAAACATGTCACGAGGGGAAAAGTAAATAAATCACTATCATAAATAAGAGTAATAGAAACCATTGGTGCATTAATTATAACTAATATACTGTAATAATGTCAGATGTTCTTAGAAACTTCTTCATGATATCTAGATAAATCTAAAACTGTTCAAAATTAATATCTATTTGAAAACAAACATTCCAGCAAGTAAATTGAAGAAAACAGTAAAAAGCTGTATTGATTCCTGCCTTTTGTCTGTCTCTGTCTGTAGAGTGTGTGCATGCGTGCATGTGTATATGGGCACATGTGTATGTGTGCATGTGTGCACTGGATGCCAGAGATAGATGTTAGGAACCGGCCCCTGCCACTGTCCACCTTACATTTTAAAAGATTTATTTTTATTTATGAGCATGTGTCTATGTGTTTCCCACATGTGTGCAGGTGCCTGCAGAGGCCAGAAGAGGGCGTCAGCTTCCTTTGAACTGCTGAGAATGCTGAAACTTGTGCTTGCATCCTCTGGGAAAACGCTAAGTGTTTCTGACCATTGGGCCATCTCTTCAATTCTGACCACCTTGTTTTTTTCAGACACTGTCTCTTAGAGATTTGCTAGATTGGCCGGCCAGCAAGTTGTGGGCATCTTCCTGTCCCTGCATCACCTGTACTAGGGTTACCGACATGTAGCATCATGCCAGCACTTTTATATGAGTGCTGGGGCGTGGATTCAGGTCCTCACGCCTGTAAGTTAGGTAGTTGGCTGATAGAACCACCGACCGCTGCAGCTCCCTTTGCTATTTACTTACTGTTTATTTGTTCTTTGTCAATTTTATAATGAATGCAATATATTTAGATCACTCTCTGACCTTTCCCCATAATTTCATGTTTTACAAGATTATTTTCCTGGTTTTTTTTTTGCAAGGAACTTGCATTTTTTGCATTATTGAGAGCAAGAGCATATCTGAACGGTCTCCAGTGAGTCTCTTTGAGAAGCTAATAGGTGACGGTTGAAACTTGCTAAGATCACTGGTCTGCCCTGCTCTAGCTTACCCCATGTCAAACCCCCTTTTTCCCACTTGACATGTGCTATGAGAATGGCAGTTGAGGATGTCCTTCCAACCAAGCTAGGTCAAACCAATCCAGACTTCCAAAAGTGGTACCCACTTGGCCTAATTAGCTCCTGCTAGAGCTCACCTGGAAATACCTCCCTCCATTTTAACACCACTTCCTTGAAGGCCAAGCCTCTAGCAGGCATATCCCTGTGGGAGAACCATAGCAACAAGTATGCAGATAGTTTTGGAACAATGCCACAAGAATGACATCCATGGAGATGGCTCACATGGGTAAGAAAGCTAGCAGGCCAACCACGGGGATCTGAGTTCAAATCCCTGAAATCCGTGTAAAATGTTGGTCATGACTGTGCACGTATCTATAACCCCTAGTGCTGTAGGGTGGAGTGGAGACAGATGGATAGCTGGCTGCCAGCCTAATTTCAGGCTCAGTGAGAGACCCTGCCTCAGGGATATAAGAGAGTGATAGAGTGAGACACCCGATGTCTTCCTCTGGCCTCTGTGAGTGTGCATGCGCACACACACACACACACACACACACACACACACACACACACACGCACGCACACGCACACACGTGTGCTTGTGTGCACTTACATAACTGGGTCCAGTAGTGGAACCTGAGAGGCTGAGGCAGAAGAATCATGACTTCAAGACCTTCCTGTATTACAGAGTAAGTTCAAGGTCTGCTTGAATAGCTTAGCAATATATATGGCATTATCTTGTGATATCACTGGAGCTTTTATCAGAAGAGCCTCTGACCAGCCCTGGCAGGGATGGAAAATGCCTCCTGCAGAAGTTACAGCTAAGAACTCAAGTGAGCCTCTTCTGGCTAAGTGATGCTGAGTAGACTTGGGAACTTTTCCCTCAGGAGAAAGAATTGAAAACAGTTGGGTTCTGGGCTTGAAGAAAAGCAGAAGTAACAAAGGATTTAGATCAAGGGTTAAGTACAGTTCTCAGTAACAAGCCCTAGGTTAGAATGCGACAAGAGCCCTATGTGAAGGAGGATGGATCCAAGAGCCCTCCCTCCTCCTTTCCCTCCTCCTCTCCCTCCTCCTATCCCTCTCCTTTCCCTCCTCCCTCCCTTCCTCTCTTCCTTTGTCTCAGAACAGGGCTGAGCTAACATGAGTGACTCCATCTGGGGCCAGATAGCTGCAGGGCCCTGAGCCATAAGCCTGGCCTTTGTCATAAGCTCCTTGGCAGGGTCATACAGTAGAGCTGCTTGCCCCACCTCAGCTGGGGTGAATGGAGATGGTGCTGAACTGCCAGCCGAGCCTCTCTGCACTTCCCTCCACAGGACTGAGCAAGTGAGAATAAACAGTGAACTTTCAGTCCAGCCCTGAGGGGCTTTGGTCTTGACTGGCCAAGGCCATTCCTGGGCAGTCTCCTCCACTTTTGCTAGCCAGATTTGCTGTGTTTGTGCAAAAAAAAAAAAGAGGTTGAGCTCATTTGAAGATCCGGTGTGAATACTCTGACCTTGACTCTGTAGAATGTTCTAGAAGCACTGTGCCAGACTGTTGTATATATTCTCAAGCCTCCATAGAAATCCAAGGACTGTAGAGAGTCGAAGCTCAAATGGGCCTTTGGGAATGAGCCAACTAATCCCCTTCTATGAGGATTCTCAGTAGAGAGACCTGCTGGAATTGGGCTTAGATTTGGTTAGGGTTTGGGAGGGCACATTAGAGAGTGCAAGTCTTTTTCCAAGTGTTCATGTATAGTGGTAGTGGTGGGCCAAGAATAGATGAACTTTGTGTTCGAGAAGTCACATGACTGCAAGCTGTAGCTTACCTAAACCCGTATTCCAGGCCCTTCCTGGATGCTTCTGCCTAAGAGACTTTCTGCCATGTGGGCACATGCGTTTCCATCATTAGACATCTTGACCACTTGGGGGATTTCCACTTTCTTGAACTTAAACCGTGCCTTTTAGTTGGAGGGAGAAACAGATGCATGAAATGGGCAAACCTGGACTTTAATTCCACTTCTGCTAGAAAGACCCCTAGTCCAAGCTATCTCTCATCTATAAATCTTATTTTTCTGTTCTAAAAAAATAGGGCTAATCATGCCACTGTCTCTGGCTTCTTGTGGGAGTTCTGGGAAATGTGGAGTATAAAGGACTGGTATTTCAATAGTGGGGAGAGGTCACTTTAAATGCCCCTCCCTGACAATGAGTTTGACGACTACATTATATGCCATCCTAGAACCTTCATCCAGTGACTGATGGAAGCAGAGGCAGACACCCACAGCTAAACACTGAACTGACCCCCTGGAACCCAGTGACAGAGAGGGAGGAGTGATGAGCAAAGGGGTCAAGGCTGGGCTGGTGAAACCCACAAAGACAGCTGACCTGAACAAGTCTTGGACCCCAGACTGATGGCTGAGAGACCAGCATGGGACTGATCCAGACCCTCTGCCTATGGGTGTCAGTGAGGAGGCCTAGGCAATCTATGGGTCCTTGGGTAGTAGATCAGTATTTATCCCTGGCACACAAATGGACTTTTGGTGCCCATCCCACAATGAGGGATGCTTCTCAGCTTGGGCACATGGGGGGAGGGCCTAGGCCCTTTCCTGGATGAAATGACAGACTCTGGAGATCTCCCATGGCCTCATCCCCCCTGGGGAACGGAGTGGGGATTGGGTGGGGGGCTTAGGGAACTGGTTGGGGGCTAGGGGAGGAGGGGAGGGAGAGGGAGCTGGGATTGACATGTGAAGCAAGCTTGTTTCTAATTTATATAAAAATATTTTAAAAAAGAATAATAAAATCACATTTTCTTTTCAAGCAAAAGAAAAAAAAAAAAGACTGGTACTTCAGACATCTACATCTCCAGAGATTCAGCTGGCCTCGTCTTCTGAGAAGTCAGGCTGAATTCAGACATGCATCATGACACTCGCTTTTTCTGCTTCCCCCTCATATAAGGAAGTACCAGTCCATTCTGATTAAGCACACACAATGGCAAAGCAAGTGTAATGCTCTTTTGGAACTGCCATAGCAAAGGGCCAGAGGCTGGGTGGCTTAAACAACAGAAATTTATGGTCTCACGTTTCCAGAGTCCAGAGTTCTGAGAGCAAGGGGTTGGCAGAGCTGGTTTCTCCTGGGGCCTTTCTTCTTGGCTCCCAGATGGCTGCCGCCTTCCCATGTCCTCACATGGTCTTTGCTCCATGCCTATCGGTGTCCCAATCTTTTCTCCTTACACACCAGTCAGTCACGTTGGATCAGATCCTACCCATCTGACCTCATTGCACCATAATAACCCTGTTGTTGATGCACAAGATTTGAGATACTTGGAGTTAGGACTTCCACATATGAGTTTTGGAAGACACGGTTTGCCCCTGCAAAGCATTAGCAGGAATCACACATGTGGAAAGTCACTGGGTTGCAGCGATAAGCTGGCCCCGATCTTTTCGTTTTTTTTTTTTTTTTTTTGATTGCTCTCGTTGAGCTGCCTGGTGGTCTTGTCCTGAGGCCCAGCAGGATGGATGTTTCCCACCCTAGGCTTGGGCAGCTGTTGGAGTGAGTGCTTGGCAGTGTGTGGGCAGCCCTGCCTTGCCTGCTGAGTGGCTGCAAAGTGCACTTCCATCACTGACACCTTGAAACGTTTTATAGGGCAATTCCTGCTTGTCAGCAGCTGCGTTTCTTAATCGGTGGCTCATTCATTTCTCTAAAGGCTCCTGACACTTCTGACCAGCTCCAGCGGGTTTCGTGTGGGCAATGCCTAGCCATGTGCTCTCCAATCCAAGTGTGCTCACACCCTGGGAGTGAGCCAGAATTCCTGAGTCCTTCCATTATTCTTAGCCTGGAAATGGTGGGAGCGGGCGTTTTAAACCCAGACTTGGGACTTTTGCAAACATAGTTTGGCCTTCCTGCCTACCTATTTTTACTGCCTTCGTATTTGGAAAGGGAAAATTCCCAGACATGGGCCTGGGAAGCCTGCTGCTCTCAGGTCAGTCCCTAGATGTAGCTTTTTGCCCCTGCTTTGGAAGAGGAGGTGTTGCTTTAGTTCTCTGTGCTGAGCTTCCTCAGTGAGGCATCAGGCGGTCCCTCTCTTACCCAGCGCAGAGGCTGGTGGGTTGTTCTGGCTTGTAGAAGTCACTCTTATGCTCTAACACTCGTGGTCCCTTTTGACTGAGCAGAGAAGCCACAGCCATTGATAATGGATACAGTTGCCCTGGGATGTGGTGGTGGTGATGGTGGTGTGAGGGTCCTGTCCTGCTTTGATTGTGATAATATCTCCAAGATCCCTGTGCATTAATATGGGCCTTGCAGGCTAGCAGGCTGGTAACTACTAGCTTCATCAGAATCTGTATCTAAAGAAGAGCAATGATCAGCTTCATGGGGAGCAGGACCATGCTGGGTGTCCACCAGGCTAGGCTTCAAAAGTATCAAGATGGTTCCTTTCCTTAGCCACATACTAGAGGCATTGTATGTTGTAAAACAAAGCAAAACAAAACAAAAAATAAAACACAATAACAGCAAATAAAAGCGACTCAAGAGAGAGAGAGAAAGATGCTATGCAACAGAGTTCAGTGGAAGGGATTTTTATTAAGGGAAAAGGATTGTAAACAGGGGAAAGGAGAGGGGGGAGACCAGCCTTTGGGGACAGGAGCAGCTGGGAGGTTGGGGGCAGGGCCCTTTTAAAGGCGAACCTGTTGAATAGGCACAGGTGGTGCTCTTAGTGGCAGCAACTGAGGTTGTATCTTGTCAGAACTCCAAAGGCAGGCTGTACAGATGCCTAAATACTAACAATGCAAATCTGGGGAAGGGTCTTGGCTGTCATGTGTATTTTCTGAATGCAAATCTAGTGTGGTAGTTAGCAATAATTACCAGCGTGACACACCTAAAATTGCCTGGAAAGAGTCTCAGTGAGGGATTTGTCTACATTGGGTTGAATTGTCCTGTAGATGTGTCTGTGGGAAACTGTCTTAATAAAGAGATGTGGGACAGCCCACCCTACTGTGGCTGGCACCATTCTCTAGGCAGAGGTCCTGAGCCATGTAACAGTCTAGAAGTCTAGCTGAACACAGGCAATTGAGCATGCATCATTCCTCTCTGTGAATACGATGTGACTCACAGTTTGAGGGTCCTGCCTTGACTTCTCCACAGTGATTGTAACCTGGAATTGTAAGCTGAAATGAATCCCCTTCTCCCTTGGTTGCTTTTTGTCAGGGTATTTTATCAAGGCAGCAGAAGTGAAGTTAACGCGCGCCCCCCCCCAAACCCCACCTGCCCTAGGTGGTACTTAGTTGATGTCATTTGTGGTGGGGATGAAGCGTCATTGATCTTTTTCAATCTAAGGAGGTAGCTTTGGTGGCAGTGGGTATTTGGATGAAGACTGACCCAGGCCAAGAGAATTATTGTGATCCTCATCCATCAGCAAGAGTGCTTGGGTGTGAGTGAACAGGAGACTGCCCAGACATTTGTTTGGTTGTTTTTACACACATCTGTTGAAACATTCTTTTCTTTTTCCCTCCTGCTATGCTTTTTCCAGGACAGGCAGTGGAACTATCTTGCTGTTGTTGTTTACTAATCTCTTCTAGCCCTTTGGCAGTTTGCTTGAGGGGAAAGTGTGGCTTTGATGAATTGCTAAGGATTAATTTCTAGGAAAAGGATTGCTAATGTATCACCTGCAGGTCTTGACCAAATTCAGCGGACAGAGCATCTTTTTTTGTCAAAAAATTTATTTTCGTGTGTGTGTGTGTGTGTGTGTGTGTGTGTGTGTGTGTGTGTGTGTGTGTGTTTAGGTGAGTTTATGTATACTACTTACATGCAATGACTGTTGAAGTCACAGGGCCTCAGATACTCCCTGGAACAAGTAACTGTGCTACTATGTGGGTGCTGAAAACTGAAAACAGGTACTCGTAAGAGCAGCACATTATCTTAATCACTGTGCCATCTTCCTAGCCCTGAATGTTGTCTATGATTGACTGAAGTGACCAACAGTGGTTTATAGCATGCCATGGGTCTAGAGAGGCCTGAGGGATGGTGGCCAGGAGAAGGACCATCTAGAACTCTTCAGATACACTCAGTCGGATTGTGAATTGCCCCGAAACCATAACATGTAAGGACCAAGTGGATGATCTCATGTGGGCATGGCATAGAGAATCTTCAGTACTTGAGAAGATTTCTTGGGACCCTGCTCTGTGTGACTCTGGTAGAATTTCAACTCACTCCAAGTGTCAACTTCATCCTGGAGTGCTGTCCAACTCAGCTGTATCATCAGAGTCTGGGTGAGTACGAGGCTGGGCCGGGCAGGTGACATGAGTACTGGAAACACCACTCTGCTTCTATGATTCCTCTTGAGCTCCATGTTCAGCCTGGACACTCACTCCTTTGCTGTAACCTAAATCTCCATTCTCTAAGAATTATCTTCATTTGGGGCAGGGATCTCTGAGGCAGAATTTCAGATAGACACATATTTAAGCAGATCTAGTTTGTGCTCAGTATTTTCTGCTGTCCCCAGTAGTCTCCTTTCATGCCATAGCCCAGCCCTAGTCTGGTCACTACTCAAACAGCTGCATGCTGATCTGTCTTTTCTGCACCAGATCTCTCCGTTGTGACTTCCTTGAATGTTCTCTGAAGGACACAGCTAATGTAACAAAGCCATTTGCCTTACCTTTCCTGACCTTCAGCTGGATGGAGTTTTCACTCAGAGGTGGGCAAGCTAACAAGGTTGGTGAGGGTAGGTGCTTTATCCAGAAAGCATCTTTGAGGTTGACTAATGGAACTCCTGGAGGAAGTAGATTACTCTGGAGATCAGGGCTCTGTCTTCTCCCCTAGTACCTCTAAGGGCAGAGGGAGTGAGTCTTCCCACTCTTCTACTCACATGCAGCTTGGAGTTATCTTGCTATTTTAGGTACTTTCCTACAAATGAGTAATTACCAGCTGGGGAGCCAAGCATTCTTGTATGCCCCTCCTCCATGTTTGGTCTTTTTCCCACAGCTTTCTTCTCTGTATCATGCCTGCCTCCCTCCCTCCTTCCCCTGATGCTCCTCTCTAAGCAGACTGTGCCTGCCAGACAGTGGCCCTGGTCATGCCTGGTGATGGTCTCCCTTGCAATTTGGGCCTCATTCTTTACAGAGCATGCAGAAAATAGTTTGGAGCTGGAGAAGTTGTGGAACCACAAAGAGCAGTGAGGTGGGCGTGGCACACCACAAGAAAACCCAAGATCCTTTGATGGGAAAGAACTTGAATCAAGAGGAACCGTCCTTCCTCTGAGCTTTGGTTGAGTGGATAGCATGTGCTGAATATCAGAAGAACACAGCGAGCCTTCACAGAGCCAGCAGACTTGGCTCCAAGCATAGCCAGATCAACTGTCCATTTAGTGTCATGTCACCGAGGAGACTTGGTGACCGGAGAGGAATGCCAGCCATGAATAACTTGTTTCCTTCTTCCATGGGAACTTCTGTCTTGTTAGCCACTGTGATAGGAAGAGCTGGCTTAGAGATGGAAGGAATTGGATAATTTGGAGGAGATTTGAGTGGAACAGGAGCCAGGGTTGGCTTGTGGGTGACAGAACCCAGTTTATCTGGCCCCTTTTTTACCTCAGAGGGTTCTCTCCTTACCATGAGAATCAGAGCTGAGTGGGGTCAAGGATGTAACAAACAGAATTAAAAAGGAGGGTTGAAATGTTTGTGGGTCCCATCACATAGTCATGTAACTGTACTTGTCACTGTTAGATGACCTCAAAATAGCTACATACAGTTCCTTTTCTGAGTGAGTTTTATATTGTCACAAATAAAAAATGAGGTCTTTGGTTATACTTTACAATCTGATAGGTTCTCATAACATCTACCAGGCGGGGACCACACTACCCACATTTGAGTGTAACACTGACAGGCAGGGAAAATCTCTGGTGTTATTTAGCTGATGAAGGGAGGGTGACTTTCTCTCATGGACACAGGACTGTCCTTGGCACACTTCAGGCTGGAGAATGTATGAAATAGAATCATCATGAAAGGAAAATAGTGAATGTGATTGGAAGGAAATGGGGGACTGGACATAGGAGCCAAAGGCTCTGTCTGAGATTGGAAGAGGCCAGAGCATGGCAACTAAAACCTTCTCATGAGTGTTTGTAAGAAATGCCTCTGTGGACCATAGAATGTTGGAGACAGCAATACTCAACAGCCAAGGCAGGTGCACAGGCCTTGATGGCATCAGAGAAGCAGAGCAAAGCACGACTGAGTCATCTTTTGTGGAGTGCTACCTCATGTTAGCATCTTGACAACTTAGCTTGACCACTGCCCAGAAGGGTCACATTATAATTTACAACCTCTGATCCAGGAAATCGTGGTGCTGCTCCAATGTAAGTGACAGAGCTGAGCATTGAAGTCAGGAGGGTCTGATTGTGACGCCCCTCATCACTTCCTGTAACCTCTTGTAGATTCAAGAGTACCCAGTTCTTTTGGAAGGTTCTCGGAAGCAAATGAATGCCAGACTTTTTCTAAATAATTGGAGGCTTCAAAAAACAAAAGGGGGCGAGGAAGAATTGTATAATGTCATTATACCAGACAGTAAGAATAAATAAATAAATACATAAATGAATGAATATCTGGTTATCCTGACTACAGACTTCAGAAATGGTAGGATCTCAGCCTTGGCCTTGGAATGCAACATTCCTGATGGTCACACCTGTCCTGAACTCACTTTGATGGTAACTGTCTCTGACAGACTTACAGCGACATGAGTAAATTCTACATGAAATTTGAAATTACTTTAGAATATACATTTTATAAATTATTCATAACATACTTTACATTGCTTGTTTTAAAGTCAAGAGAAATAGAACAATAGCTTCCACTTTCTTTTTGGCTTTGACCTTATATTTTACGTTGTATCTCATTATACACAGATGTATGTTTACATGTACAATATACATAACTGAAACATATGCTTTCTGAAATCCTACTTGCCCTTACTCTGTGCGATTCATTTCAATATTTTCTATTATTATCTACTGTATCCTATTTTTGTTAAAACTATGCTGGTTGTGAACCATCTAAATTGATTTCACAACAAATTAATGGTTCATGACCCACAGTTTGAGACACCATGACCTAAACAATGTCTTAATCAGACATGGTTTGAGAAGAAAGTCATTATGGGGGAGATGCAAAGTTGCCAATTATCTTTGGTTATAAACATTAAAATAGTAACACAAAAATCATGGTTTTCATAACATCAAAAAGGGAATTGCATACATGGAGGAAGGATAGAGTAGGACAAGCTTGAATTTGCTGCAGACCTCAGCAGATTTGTGACGCTCCCGGTGATGTGTGGAGCAGAGTTTTGTCTTCTGCCTGCGGTGGTTCTCAGCTAACTGGATACAGGTACAGATGCAGAACAGAGGCAGAGGCTACAGCCTAGAAGCCAGTGCTCCATAGTGCAGTCAGCCTACATGTAACAGGCTCTAGAAAAATGACACATGTAGAGTCTCTGGTTTCTCATTCCACTGTGTAACTAGGGCCCGATGATGTATGCATTCCCTAGGAGTATGCTCTTGGGCATCTGACCCTCCATCAGGCCTCCAAAATGCAATGGTGTCTCATCTGATACCTTGAGATATGTTCTGTCTCTGTCAAGGGCATGGGATGATAGCTCCCACTGACCCTGGGCTCTTAACTTGTCTTTAACTATCATTGTCACACTAGCCTTCTACCTCATGGAAACAAATTTCTCTTTCACTCCTTTTACAACTATATTCTCTGCATCCACTCAGAAGTCTTAGGCATCAGGAGGCTCTCTAATCTGGGCTGGTATTGTTTATGGAATCTATTTCCTTATAGTTTGGCACTGCGGGGATGCCTGGTTTCTTCTGAGCTCTCTCCTTGATTTTTCCTAATCTAAGGACAAATAATTGGGTTAAGCCTCACCCTAATAACCTCAAAATAATAATTACATCTTTTACTTTTTGAGTGAATTAACATGTATGCAGTGTGTGTGTGTGTGTGCTTACATGTTATGTGCATGTGGAGCATGTCATCAGACATCCTCCATTGTGTGTCATCTTATTCCATTGAGACAGGATCTCTCACTGAACCTGGTTAGGCTAGGCTGGAAGCTAGCAAGTCCCCGTGATCCTTCTTTCTGTATCCATCACAATGCTGAGCACTGTACTCACATGCTGCCAGGAAGGTGCTGGAGATTTGAGCTCGGATTCTTATAGTTGCATAGTAAGTACTCTTACCTACTTAGCTATTGTCTCAACCTATCACTACATGTTTTTAAGTCTGTCTGTCTATCGATCTATCGATCTATCTATCTATCTATCTATCTATCTATCTATCATCATCACCATCTATCTCTCTCATCTTTCTATCTATCCATCCATGTATGTATGTATCTATCTCATCTCTCTATCTCTCTATCCATCCATCCATCCATGTACCTACACATGTATCTATGTACCTATCTATCATCTATCTATTGTCTGTCTGTCTGCCCATCTGTCTGTCCCTCCATTTATCCATTTATCTACGTGTCTCTCTATCTGTGCACATATGTGTATGCACGCATGCTCACAAGTACATCATGGAACTTGTGAGGATGTCAGAGGACAACTTGCCAGAGTGGGTTCTAGCACATGAGTTCCAGAGGCTGAACTCAGATCGTCAGGTTTGGATACAAGCACCTTCATCTATTAAGCCATCCCAATGACCTCTAAATTACATTTTTTGTAGATTTCTGATAATGGCTATTCTAAGTCATTATTTATAAACGGACATTCAATCCAAGATGGAAGCAGCCAAATAGAAACCTTGCAGAGAGACATTGTAAGGAGGAGTGGCAAGATCAAGACCCTGTGATGGAAACAAGCCTGACATATTTGAAGAATGAAAGAAAGAAATTGGCTGCAGCATGGTAGTCATGGTCAGGCTGGTACCACATGATAAGGTGGTACCAAAATATGAAATAATCAGCACAGATTTTGTTGAGAAAACAGAACAAATATGAACAGGGAGAGGCCAAACCATGCAGGCTCTGGTGGGTGAGAGCTTTGGGATTTATTTTTGTTGTAAGGGGAAAATATTTGAAAGATTTGAAAAGGGGGGAAGCAATAAGATTTAAGATTTAGAAAGGTTACTCTAAAAATCACTGGGTATATGCATACACACTTATTTGAAAGACTAATATTAAAAATACTAACAGCATCAAATATTGGTGTTGATGTGGAGCAATGGGAACCCTCATTTATTGCAGATGGAAGTGAAAGATGTGTGAATTGTTATATCTAGACAATGGGATACTACTCAGTGCCAAAAAAGAATTTTCAAATATTAAAAGACACAAGAACATTCATGAGTGTATTATTACTCAAAAGACACCATCAAGAAAGGACTATATGCAATAACCACTATTTGATACCCCAGGAAAAGTAACCCATGAAGTGGGGATTGGAGGAACAGAAGGAATAAAAATGAATACAGAGGGTTTTAGGGTAGTGAAGTTTCTGTATGGTCTAACAGTAGATACTTGTCATTGTATGTTTATACAAACTTATGGAATGTACAAGAGAGAGTCCTAATGTGGACAGTAGACTTTGGATGAACCAATGTAGTCCTTCAACTGACACAGATGGGCTACTCTGATATGGGTGGTGTTCCTGAGAGAGGTTATTTATTTGTGGGGACCAGGAGTATATGGGTATGGTCTGCCCTGGATGAAATGACAGACTCTGGAGATCCACCATGGAGGACCTCAGCTCCCTGGGGATTAGAGTGGAGATTGGGTGGGGGACTGGGATGCCTGGGGGGGGGAGGGCAGGGAAGGAGGAAAAGGGGAGGGAGCTGGGATTGACATGTGAAACAAGCTTGTTTTTAACTTAAATGAAAAAAAAATATCTGATGGGGCATCTCCCCATCCCCAAAGTGAGTGTATAATCATGGTTTTGATAATTGTGTGAAAATGGTATAGTTTTCCAAGATGAGAAGATGAGCTTTGAGTAAGTAAAGGAAATAGAAGGTGGGAAGAGATGAAGGGAGAGATACAGAGAGGGAACATATATATATATATATATATATATATATATATATATATATATATGGGGGAGGGAGGATGAATCTGGAATTCACAGACGTATAAATTAGATTATCATGTATGAATAGGTGTATGAATTAGTGGTATAGATTTTATATCATCAAAATCAGGATACTGTTTATGCTCACAGTACAGACATCATCAGTTGAGGCCAGAGTGGAGGTGGGGGGTTGGGGGCAAAGGGCAAACAGACTTTGGCAGAGCATCTCTGTGTTTCCAGTAGGAATGCAGAAAGTGACCTCTTGAGAACCCACAAATGGACGTATTTTGTGTCCCTGCACATGGAGGCTTGGTGTGACAAAGACAAAACAAAACAACCACACAACCCCCCCAAAAAAACCCTGTGGTCCTGTCAAAGGTGTACTGTTGGTACCCTCGGTCGGCAGAGCCACTTAGCTATGATGTAAGTCATGGTGCCTTGAAGAGATGATGGACGATAAAGCCATGTGCCTGAACAACATCCAGACAGCTCAGAGGAGACACCTTCTGGGGTAAGAGCTCACTGTGCTTTACTGGGACTGGCAGCAGCGTTTCCCCACCATGTGCCCATAGCACGAGGGTCAGGGATGGCATTCGCTGAGAATGAGGATGTCTCCAACATTTAATGGGTAAAGGAAATATCTGAAACAGTTGTCTTTAAGATTTGGGGAGTAAATGAGCTAGGCATGACAGGTTAATGAAAGTGTGGAGACTGGTGCCTCTCCATTGAAATCAAGTACATCTAGCATGGCTACATAATGCTTTCCAGCAGATAGTTTGAATAAGTGTATACACAGTGAGCCAGGTGTTAGAGATGTTGATAAATGGAGGTGGTAGGGAGGACTGTGACAGCAATGTGCAGTATTAGGCCTTTCCTGGGCACTGGGGTAGCAGAGAAAGAGGTAGTGCTAACACCTGTAAGGATGCAGATAAATCACTGACTAAAGAACCTGGAGTGAATAAACCTAGAGTGAAAAAGTGTGTGTGTGTGTGTGTGTGTGTGTGCGTGTGTGTGTGTGTGTGTGTGTGTGTGCGCGCACGCGTTGTGTTTAACACTGAAGAAGTGGTGCTGATGAGAATGAGAAGAACGAGGAAGAAAAGAGTCCCCAAGCATCCCAGTGAGGTCAGTGTCACTTGGGTGGGTGTTCCAGATGAAGGGATGCAGTGGTCAAAGAACACTTGACATCTCAGCGACCATGCATCCATTGCTTAAAACTGGTTGGAAAGCTATGAAGTGTGGCCGTGGGAGTTGGTGAATAAGGTGGCATGAGAGAAAACATCATGAACTCTGAGCAGCTCAGAAGATAACAAGGTGTTGGAGATGGGCCATCTACGAGGATGTTAAAGTTGCCAAGAATAGCAGAAGATGTTATGGAGAGGAAGACAGTAAGCCAAGCGCTAAAGTCATCAATAAATGAAGAGGGGTGTCAGGGAGGACTGTAAATGACAGGAAAGCAAATAGTGGGTGGTAAAGTCTGATGACTTGCACTTCAAAGAACCAAGTACTTTGAAGATGGAAGAAGAAATGGCTCCAAGACGCCATGGAAATGCATGCCTCTCCTACAGACCCTTTAGTCCTATTAGAAGAAAATATAACCTCTAGTTGAGAAGATTCTATGGCAAGTGACATATCTGGGGACAGTCTGAAGACGTGATGGGGGAACCAAATGTCACCCAGTGGTGTGATGACTGAGCAGACTGGAAGGAAGTACCACGATGGTTACTCATATGAAGAAGACAGAGGAGGGCTTTCTTTGCAAATGACAATTGCGCAAATTTCTTAGAAATGAGAAAGCATAAAGAGCCTTTATAGATGGATTTGAGGTGGTTATAGCGGAGGAACGTATCATAGCTAAGAGATGGAGATTCTGGGATGCCAAGGAGCTGGGACTTGGGGAGCCACCAGTGGCTTTTCACAGGCAAAAGTCATGGTGCTTCACAAACATCTCCTGGCTTTAGTGTTGAAGGCCAAGGCATTAGAATTCACACTGGAGGCATAGAGATTGGCTAGCAGCCTGTTAGAATAGGTGGAAGGTCTTGCTCTCCCCAGAGGAATATTTTAAAGCCTTTTGCAAGTTTTGGAATTTGGATTGACTTTAAGGCTGAGTACTCTTACATGTTCTTACATGACGGACTAATAGTAACCACTTGTTGAGAAGCAGACTAACTAATTCATACTCAAAAAGGGACCGGGCATCCACTGTCATTGTAAAGAGCAAAAAAAAACAAAAAACAAAAACAAAAAAACCAACCCCCCCAAAGCAACAGCAACAACAAAACCAAAGGAGGAAAAAATAATGGCTGGTTCTTCTTGTTTATTTCCTTCAATGGGATTTCCATCAACAGAAGGATGAGAACATGAAAGAGCAGTGCACAGAAGACCACTGGATTTCAGGCCAGGGAGGGAAGACAGTGATAGATATGACCATCCTCTGGGTGCACATGTGTGCAGGATCCAGTTATGCTATTGTGGGCTTTCCCATGTATTTCATAATTGTCCCTTGGGGGAATGTCCTTATTGACAGACACTTTTTGCTATCCATTGCCTGGGGTAAATGTCTTGGGTGTTGGCCCTTCCTAGTAATTTTTCAGAGGCCCTTTCTTCCACATGACTCCAATCCTGGAGTCATCTTGGTTGGTTGACTATTAAAAGAACTCTTATGTCAGAGTTTTTAAAAATAAAACCAAAATTCAATCACAAACATCTTCCCTGGACATTATACACTATTAGAACTGGAATAAAAATGAAGTGTCACTTCAGAAATTCTTTCTGTCTTCCCATTCAAGGTCAAGTTCAACACCATTCCCTAAAATCAGTTTTTAGGATTTTCTCTCTCCCTTCACAGGACAAATTGGATCCTGAGTTGTCCTCATCCCTGAGCATGGGAGATTGCCCTCTTGTGTCCAGGTGACTTGAAAGGGGGGATCCATGGTGAAAACATAAGTTTGTTGGGAAAGTGACCTCAGACCCTGAATGATTTTGGGTATTAGTCATGGGGTTTGAGTCTTAGAGATGATGACAGTGGCTGAAGAATCCCATGCATGTGAGGAAGTGTCATGATTTGAGATCTGAGCCCATGTACTCAACTGATACCTCCTTTGGGCAGTTGTCATAAAAAGCATTGACCATCGTGTGGTATCCTGGCCAGCCTTCCACAGTGTCCTCTTCTCTGCACCTAGAGAAGCGCTGTATAGGGGTTATGAAAGTGGACTTTCCCTTGGGCTGAAATCATTAGGAGTGACAATGTGGCACCAGAGATTGAAGCTCCTTATGGGCTAGTCATAACCCTCTTGTTGGCCAAAGGGCTCTCAAATCTTGCCTGGACTTCTGGTCCAGAATAACTGCTACTTATAAGCATCAAAACAATTTTGTCTCTGTTAATTCTCTTTGAGTTCATGCATCTGGTGACAGACACTGAGCTTGTCCAATTATGAAGTCAGGTTCTGTGGACTCAAGACTGAGATTTTCTCTTGGAACCACAGGGCTCCTAACCTTCCCTGGAGTGACCTCTGCTCCTGGGGGCCATCTCTGTCCAACCCAAGAACCTTTTTTTAATAGCCAGGATGACATTTGAAAAAAAAGTTATTTATTTTATCTAGAGCATTCTGCCTACATGTGTATATGTGCATTAAATGCATGCTTGACACCTGAAGAGGTCAGAAGAAGATATCAAATCCCCTGGAACTGGAGTTATGGATGATTGTGGATCACTATATGGGTATTGGGAATAAAACTTAGGTTTTCTGTAAGGGCAGTAAGTGTTCTCAACCACTGGGCTGTTTCTCCAGTCCCTGCCAAGAGGCCATTTTGATGTACACCTTTCTCACAGTTTAAATTTTAAACCTTCCCTACCCTGGTTCTATCAAGCAACATTTCATACTACACCATTCATATACCTCACAGTCACCCCCTCAACCATGTAACATCCCTGGCACAATATTCCTTACCTCAAAGACTTCACACAGAGCCTTACATGCTCCCCACATCAATATGTGTATCCTTACACATAGCATGACGCATTACTACAGCGACGTGTCTACCCATGATATGTTATTTTCTCCCACTCTTCATGTGGCTGCATACACTATTGCCATAGGGGCAAGGGACAACGGCACACTGTGTCCTCAAACTTTGCAGCTATATTTGACCAGCTTTCTTCTGGAGTCAGTGCACCCAGGCTGGCCCTGCCAAAATTACTGGAGTGTGATGATGTCTAGAAAGGAATTAAAAGAAAAAAAAAAAAAAAAAGGAAGGGAGGGAGGGTGAGAGGGAGAGAGAAAGAGAAATGATTTGGGAAATATCTCCAGGATTTGAAAACAAATGTATGATATTTGATCTGTTCATGATCCTTTTGAGGCACTCATGTTGCTAAATACTGCATGATGGAGAAAATATTTGGCAAGAACTGTGAATTTTATTTAGAGTTTTGGGGGAGTTGGGAGGGAAGCTTCTGAACTAGGAGCAAGCTGGAGCAGCCAGGAGAGATAAAGGGGATTGGTCTGGAAGGCATTGGTGGAAATGGGGTACCAGGGCCCACTCCCCAACAGACCCATTAGTGAGTACCAGTCCACGAGAGAGGGAACTATCCTTTTTATTCTGGCTGGCTCTGGAAGCCAGCTTTGTAAGACGCTTTCCCTGAACTCACCTGTAGGTGGCACCCCCCTCTGGTTGTTCTAGCTACCAAGCAACCTTTTCTGGCAACCTCATCAGGGTCATCTTGGAGAGAGTCATTGGGGGTCCTGGGGTCCTCCTCTGTCTCTTATACTGACGTTTGTTCTGTTCTGCTTCATTGGGTTTGTTTTGTGTTTGATTCCGGGGACTGAACCCAGGGCTTCTTGCGTGCTAGGCAATTGCTTTAGCATGCAGGCTCTAATGTCCAGACTGTGAATGTGGTTGGTTTTGAAGCTCCAACTCCAAACCTTCTCCAAGAATGGTTTCCTGGGCCCTTTCCTGCTAGCACCAAGAACCTCGATCCCATGGTTTACCCATTCAACATTATGGATGCAAAACTTCCATGTTGTTCACCAAGGTGGCTATGAGTCTGCTATTTCCGGGTCAAAAATATTCAACAACAATAAAACATTACAGTTGGGAAAAGTATTATGTACTAAAACATTTGTCAGTTGTGGAAGAGATTAACAATTATACATGACACTTGGGAGACTGTGCAGAAGCAAGGTGAAGGCTGTGTTTGTGTCTGTGTTGTAACTGTCAGGGACCAAGAACTGTCATAGGAAAGACAAGTGCTATTCTATATAACAAAGAAGAAAGGGGAGAAAAGAACCTGAATTGTGCATCTGGGACAGTGATGTCACCCTTTCTCCCAAGTCATTTCAGATGTACAGGTATGAGCTCCCAGAGGAAGCATAGCTCTGCTCCCGAGTCCGTGGCACCTTCTGGAGCAAATGCAGTGGTCCAGCCCTTCTGACAACTGTAGTTATAAAATAGTACTGCCTTGTGCCAGGATGTTGGGTTGTTCTTACAATGCTGTGTTCATCAGAAGCAAGGTAACAGGACTTAGTGCTAATGCAGAGACTTTTCTCCAAGGAATCAAATCCCCTGAGGAGGAGATTCGCATGGACTGAGCAGTGGCATGGTGTGGATGGTGTCTCTTCTTCTTCCACTCCAAGAAAGGCCAGGAGTAAGAACAGATGAAGTCATGATGGTGGTAGATGCAGGGAGGAGGTTGGTCTCTTGTGATTATGACTTTTATGCCACAGTCCATCCCATCCTCTGATGATTTGCCTCCTGGGTACCATTCTCCCATTCTCCTCTCTCTCTCTCTCTCTCTCTCTCTCTCTCTCTCTCTCTCTCTCTCTCTCTCTCTCTCACACACACACACACACACACACACACACACACACGAGAGAGAGAATAGAGAATTAGGGTGAATACCTGATAACTTGTAGAATCGTACTATCATAGCCTTTGGGACTGAGTCATCCTGAGAGCACCCAAATGTCACAGTTCTACTGTAGATAGATGGTGACAAGGGGTTCAGCAAGGAGAAGCAGCTTGGCTAAGCCATAGAACAAACTTCCAGATGAGATGGGTCTCAGGACCCTCCTGGGACAGGCCATGCTGACTTTGCCTGATTACCCAGCTCCATCCCAGTGTGAAACCAGAGTCTCTGGCTGGGGCTCCAAGAGCATTCCGGAACCCAGTTGTAAATTCTGAGCCCTGCAGCCACTCTGGGCTGACATTTGTTGTGTTTTACTGCCAAATGCTGCTGCTCAGGAGATGCCATCTCCGGAGGGAGAAATTCTTGAAAGAGACACCCTTTTCCCCCTTCCCAAATTAGGAGTTAATTAGTACCAAAATGCTCATGGAGGGGGCTGTCTTAACTGGCCTCACAAGGGCTTCCCAAAGTAGAAAAATGCCCCCTTTTCCAACGGCGCCTAATTGTACTCCCATCTCTGTTTGGAGAAGGGAGTCTCTAGGTCTGGGCCAGGCACCCTCAGGGACGGATCTGTTAACTCGCTGTCACCTCCTTTTGAGATAGCATCATCTCGTAGCTCTGAGCAATAAAATGAGTAATTGTGGGCCTTTTGAAGCCAGACCCTATACCCAAGCCAGTTTGTTTACCCTGGAAGGCCTTGGTCAGCCTGTCACCCTGTCCCTTGTGTCACTTGTGCATTTGCTGAGAGACCTCTTCCAGTCTCCCACCCCTCCTCACTTGAAACTTTCAGGATACCCTTTCTTCCTTCCCCATGTCCTGTTTGTTCTGAAAGTGCCACAGTTCAGAAGTAAATGTCTTCACCCCAGAATCTAGATCTTCTTATACCAGGGGAGCTTTTCCTTCATGGGAGTTTGAAGAGATCTGCTTCTGTTAGAATGCAAGCTTCCTAGAAAAGTAGCGGGGCTCCCGATTCCATCCTTGGCCCCTTCCTCGATGCCCCCAGGCCAGCTGGGAGCTGTGTGTGCTGGGGGTGGTGGTGGTTGGGGGTCTTGAGTCCAGGGGGGGTTCCTGCTGGGTTCAGTGGTATTTGTGTTACTCAGAATTTAAATTATGGTCTCAAAAGACAAAACTAATAAAGATTTACTGAAGCTGCCATTGTCTGATAATTCAATACCAGCTCATTATTAGAACCACATTTATTGAGGTTTAATCACTATGAAGCGGGCGGCTCTGGCACAGCTGTCAAACCACATGCAATGTGTTCTTAATAATTAATCAGTACGGTATCTTGTCATCCGAATGTTCATCTTGGGGTTGGGTGTGTTTTTAAAGAGATGCTGTGAGCGTGTTTTTGGAACTTGCTGGTCTTTTGTTTTTTATAACTTGCTCAGATCAAGAGAGAGAGAGAGAGAGAGAGAGAGAGAGAGAGAGAGAGAGAGAGAGAGAGAGAGAGAGAGAGAGAGAGAGAGAGAGAGAGAGGAATCTGCCGACACCCAGGGATGGCGGGGAGGTTCTGCCCATGAAGCTGCCAGCTTAACCTGTCATAGATACCACATTGAGACACCAAGCAAAGTTTGTTCTTTTTCTTTTCCTTCCTTCCTTCCTTCCTTCCTTCCTTCCTTCCTTCCTTCCTTCCTTCCTTCCTCCCTCCCTCCCTCCCTCCCTCCTTTCCTCCCTCCCTTCTTCCCTTCCTCTTCTCTCTCTTTCTCTTTCTTTCTTTCTTTCTTTCTTTCTTTCTTTCTTTCTTTCTTTCTTTCTTTCTCATCTTTTCTATCAGTCTAAAGGGGGTGACTGCATTTAGCAAGATGTAGTCTTTTGAGGAAGTCTGCAGGGTGAAAGTAGATGTGTACTGCTTTCCTCACTCGGCCAGGGCAAGGACGAGGAAGAACTGAAAGCAGTCAGATGGCATTACCCAGTGGATGCTCTTGTCCACCCTTCCACTGTCTTTCTGAACCCTGGGACTGGGGGGTAGTAATTTCATATTGGGATTACCCTGGGTTGATAACTGAATGGGCATGAGTTGAAATTTTATTCCAGTGCCAGGCAGCTATTTGGTCTCAAGAAGTCATTTGTCATAAGATTCAGGTCTCCCACTTACAAGATTGAGTGATGTTGGTAACTACTTCATAGGTTCTTGTGGAGGGCCGATGAAATGATTCTAGCAAGAACAGGGAGCTTCAAAGAGGGGTGTGCATAGTTATTGATGGTGGATCAGTCCCTTCGTTCTGTTGTCCCTCTTTTCTCCTAGCCTTAGAGTTTGCAGGTCTAAGCATGCTGGGCTCTTGTCTCTTAGTAACAATAGTTATAATAGTTAGAGAAGGCCCAATGGCAGCTGAAGTGTTTGTGTTAAACCATTCATTCTCTGTCTACCTTTGCCTAAGGCCTCATTCAGTGCCTATCCTGTCCCTCAGGGGATTTTGACAACTGAGTAGGGGGTGACTTGTAGACATCTAGTGGACAGAAGCAAGAGATGCTACGAAACATCCCACAATGCCCCAAACTGCCCCTGGGTTAAAGATTGCTCCATCCCTGGATGTGGTGATGAGGTTGTGAAGCTCACTCACTTTTCACCCAGTTAGGAGGCTGTAACAGCCCTAGTCTACATCTACATGGTGATGTCCTCTGGAGGGGTTATAAAAGGATATGTGACTCACAGACAGGGAGACTTGGGTACACTAGAGCAAGACAGAAAGCACCCATTGGTTTGCTAACTTCATAGCTGTCTATCGTTTCCTGGGCATTCACCCAAAGAAAGGAGGACAGTCTCTTCTACCCAGCTCTATACTCTGTGCTGGGGTTGCTGTTTCTGGCCAGACAACAGGGTCTTAGTGTCCCCCAGTCTCCCCATGAAGCCTCCAGAGAGCCAAAATCTGGGTTCTTTGCTCCCCACCAAGCCTAAAGCAGTTCAGTTCTCTGAGACCACTCACCTTTCCATTTGCCTTTTAGAGACCCACATTCTAAGTTTAGCCTCTGATCTTGACAAACAGCTACATGACCATTGAGTACCTTCAGAGAGAACCTTATGTGACAGATGGCATGCAAGGTGGCTTGCCATACTTACTACATCCCTTGGGTGCTGGTGGCAGCCATGAATGCTTTTCTCCAAAAACTATTCCCACTGGGTTTCCTTTCTGCTGCCCCAACCAGATTATCTGGGAAATTACTACCTGTGGTAGAGTCTCTGCTCAGGATGAAATTCTAGGTTTAAGGGATACTGGCATATCTTGCTTTTCTGTTGGTAAATTGGTCCCAAGATCATATCTCCTTCAGGGAGTCTGCCTACTCCATTTCTATAGGAAAACCCCAAAGTGCAGGCTCTGGGACATCTGCACTTACAGGAAGGTGAGCCCAAAGGCAGAAGGAAGGGAGAGGGATGATGCTAGCTGGACCAAAAGCTGGGAAGACTGAGCAGTATGTTCCTAAGGGATCTTTGTAGGCCTGGATTATAATTTACTGTTATAATCTCCATTTCTGATGCCTGGGTTTGAGTGAGAAATGGATGATGTCTCTCTCATCCTACAGTCTACCTTATTTCAACTTGGTAGAGTGTCATATGGCCTATCCCAAGTATAAGGGCCAACAAATCTGCATTCTTCTGTTCTTCTAAACCTAAAGAGAGCCGGGCGGTGGTGGCGCACGCCTTTAATCCCAGCACTCGGGAGGCAGAGGCAGGCGGATCTCTTGTGAGTTCAAGGCTGGGCTGGACCGACAGCCTCAAAAACAATACAGAGAAACCCTGTCTCGTAAAAAAAAAAAAAACCTAAAAGATGCACGCAAGTAAGTGGCTGCATATTCTCTGCAGATAAGGAGAAAGGCGGGGAAGGATGATGGGAATGGGATGACAGCCATGAGCCACCACTAGGCTTGACTTCAAGTCCAACTTGTTGTGTTTTAAATTTTAATTTTCTTTATGACAGGATGTCATGTAGCCCCAACCAGGCTTGAATTTGCTGTGCAGCCAAAGGTGGCCTTGAATGCCTGATTCTCTTGCCTGCACTTCCCAAATGCTGGGATTACAGGAGTATGCTCTCATGCCTATCTTTTCCAAACCTTTGCATCCTCCCTCACCCCTCTGTGCATTGCTGATTCTTGCTGCTGCCTTCAGCCCGCATTGTGTTTGGAACAAACTCAATTACAGTTGACGAGAGGAGTCAAAGTGTAGCAGATACACATGTTGACACAGCATGTGACACCATGGTGATTATTCTACTTTTCCTGTTAGAACAGTGACTTCCAGGTTTTTATTGCAAGGGCCATGGAGACCTCTGAGATTGTGATGAGAGCCCCAGAGCCTCTGGCTACAGAATCATCCAAAGATATATGCTCCCATGTTATTTTAGGGAGGCCAGAGACTTATGGAAGATTATACACTTGCTTGCAAGACAATGATGCTGTCAGAAATCTGATCTGAATGTATCATCACATTTCTAGTAACCCAGAAAAGCACTTTCTATGGCACAGAGGCAGGGATACAAGTAGAATTAAGGAAGAGTCTGAGGGGCCTAATGGCTATGCCTTCGAGATGGCATTAGAAGTGACACTGAGAAGAGCTGGAAGGCATTGGGAATCTTACAAATGACACCAGAAAGGAGATGCTGAAAGGGCCAAGTGGGCATGATGAGTCCTGCCTGGGCTGGCAGAGAAGCCAGGCCACCGTGGCCTACCTGGGGAATGCGTTGTGAAACCTGCATGTAGAAACAATCAGTGGCAAGGATTCTGGCATATTCCTATTCAAAAGAATAGGAAAGCTTTGGGAGGCAAACTAAAGTCATGTGGAGTCACACATTGTTTTTCTCAGAATAAAAAGACTCCAAGGAGGTCAATTCTGCATCATTCCTATGGATGCTAGGAAAGCAAGCCGTCACAGTAAACAGACAGACGGAGCCTAAATCTCTGAAGGAGGAAGAGGAGCAGGAGGTGTGTCACACGCTCTGAGACCTGGGAAGTCACACTCAGTACAGACTTAAAGAATAGAAAACCTTGGGTCTAAAATCCTGAGCCCAGAGGAGGGTTTCCATAACAAACGGGCCTGTGTCTGTCTTTGTCTTTGGCTCAGCATCCCAGACCGGTGGGGATGGGGTAGAGCATTGTTCCCCAATCACCACAGGCTCCTTCCTCAGCTTAGACTGCAGCCCTTCTCCTCACACCTAGGCTATTATCTGGCCTTCAGCAGCAGGCATCCTGGAAGCTTAGTTGGGTTTCAAAACTTAGGTAAGCTCGGCCTTCTGTAAGGGCAACAATTATGTCCCCCAAACACACAGAAGCATCAGAATTCACAGCGTGTGCTTTACAAGGGCAATAAAGTTTTATACGCAGCTGAGTGAAATACTGAATACAGCCAATTATCCAGCAAAAGAAACTGATGGGAGAAGGAATGGCTATATTTGGCTCCGACTTAATTATTTTGCATTCTGAACTTTTCAATTCCATGTAATAAAATTCCTTTCTGCCCTTATTTCCTGGTTAAGTTACTTAATCTCGACTCTGGTAACCGAACCCTGGAGTAGAGTGGACTGCCCAATGTCAGTGGTAAGAAAACGCGAAAGGTTTGACATCAATTACAACATTACACACAACATAAAATTTAACAACTTGAATCAAGCTTTCATTGCTCTTTAAAGAGGCCGTATGGCTTTTTAAGATCTAAAAATTTAATCAGCTTCGAGAACTCATACCTTTTTGGAAACTTCTAGATTTTTGCTTTTAGCTTGGGCAGTAGGAAGCCGTCTGTGATTCTGTCTTTAACTCTCCTTTTCATTAAAAAAATGCAATTTAACCTCTTTAATTTGATTTTTCCTTTAATGGCAGATGAATGGATATAGACATCACATTGCTTTTCTGAGGTAGGAAAACGGTAGGGAGAGCAAGGAAAAATGTAACGATTTCACATTTGGTCACAGTGAGGGTGCTCTGCTCATCCGTGAGTGACTTCTTCAGGAAAGCTTTGGCAGTCCATGTCACAGAATCTGCATGTCAGACTGCATTCCATTGCTCTCTGACACCAGATCGTCTCATAAAACACCACATGCAATTCAGAAGGGGCCAACGTGCATAAGAGTAGGGCTAAATGACCTCGGTCCTTTAATAAGTTTGTTTTCCATAGGTCAGCACTCGGGTCAAAGGCAGAGTGACCGGGCAGAAGGACAGCAGCTGTGAATTATGGCTGGATGTGGGGCCGAGCCTAGGAAAGTTGGTCTTCAGCTTTCTGCCTCTCTCAAGGTGGCAGTGTGCAGAGAGAGCATGAGTGGGTGCCACACGGGGTATGCTCTCTCGGCATTTGTATTCACAGCGTGACTTGGAGCCTGGGCACACACGTCACATGTGTGGATGACTCTGTTGATAATGCGCCGTCATGCTCCCTTCACACAGTGTTGGAGTGGATCTCCTTAAAGAAAGGCTTGGATGCCGGGCGGTGGTGGCACACACCTTTAATCCCAGCACTCGGGAGGCAGAGGCCGGCGGATCTCTGTGAGTTCGAAGCCGGGTTGGACCAACAGCCTCCAAAACAATACAGAGAAACCCTGTCTCGTAAAACCAAAAAAAAAAAAAAAAAAAAAAAAAAAAAAAAGAAAAAAGAAAGGCGTGGGTCAGAAAGGTTTTGTTAACCATGGGGCAAATGCTGTGTGGTTCTGTGATCAAGTGTATGCTGGTGACTATGTGGTCACAGCATGGTCCTTCCAAAATTCATGCTGAAGTGTCTTATTTCTGGAGCTTTCTTATGAGTGCTGCCCACTCTGGAAGACAGGCATTTTCTTTATGGGCAAATCTTCCTGTGACAGTTACCTCCTCCCTGGCATGGCATGGTTACCAAAATATGTCAGGCAATATCATTTTGCCCTAACATGTTTCCATGCCTTGATCAAGAGGTGCTTTAGCAATTCCAGGAATTGCTTTGACTTCCTGATGTCTGTGTTCTTTTATGAAAGGCTTAGGATGGAAGCTTGCTCATTGGATAATGGTCACATGTTGCCACATGAAGTGACTCACTTGGTACAGTTAGATCTTCCTTATTCGAGGTCCAAGAATCAAAGATCAGGATTGCAGTAGCATTTTGTTTTGTTTGTTTGTTTTGTTTTGTTTTGTTTTTTGTTAACCTCAATTTTACAAGAAAAAGTTTAACACAGCACAGGACCCTGATATCAATCAGATAACAGCCTTCATTCTACATTATGCCTTGCAGGCAGCTCAGACAGGTCAGTTTCTTGGCTTTTTGTCCTATCTGTGGGACATTTTGGAAAATGGGTTCCCTGTACCAGACCAAGGATGAGAGTAACCATGGCTAGCACCAAGACTAATCATTTTAGAAAGGTTTGCAGCATATTATATATAAAATGGTGAGCATAAGATCTTTAAGCTTGAATTATCTAAAATATAACCATCCCCATATACACACAGTACACACATATGCATACACATATAACACACACATGTGCATACATATGAACAATACACATATGCACATACACAATACATGCATAAAACATATATACATGCAGATATGCACATGCATGCACATACACACACATACACATGCAGATGTGCATATACATACACATGATACACATGCACACATACATATACTTGCAAATACACACAATACATACAAACATGCACATATACACATGCACACATACACACACACAATACACACATAAACACATGCAGATATGCACATATGCAATATACACATGTAATATATATAATAGATTCATATAAACATACATTTACACATAGTGCACAAATATACATAAATATATACAAGTGCATAAAATGTACATAATACACACTTGCACATACACATAATACACACATGCATACATACACATGTATATACAATACACTCATACAAACATACACATACACACATGTATGCACATGAACACGTGAACATATCACACACATAAACAAAACACGTGCAACACATACATACATACATGCGCACACACTTTTAAATCTAGGTTCTGCATTTAAAAACATTTAAAGAGAAGTTTTATTTTTATAGCAAAATTTAACAGGAACTACAGAAAGTTCCCATGTACCCTTACCTCTACCTGCATGCTCTCTCTTGCTATTATCAGCAGCAAATTGTAGCACAGTGACTGCAACTATTGAATTTACAGTGATATCCATGCCCAAAATCCATGGTTTACATCAGAGTTCCCTCTTGATGGTATTTATCCAGTTGATTTTGACAAATGAATGACAACCTGTATTCACCAGTAGAGTTTTTCATTTAGGCAATTTGGGCAATATAAACCTTTTCAATTAAAAACAGTGCATGAAAATAAAGAAAATTTGCTACTTCAACTATTTTAATTAAAAATGTAAGATATGAATTTGTTGACATTCCTCTTGGGATTATGTTAAATCCCCTTGGACTAAATGAACAGGGACAGCAATGAGACTATCTTTTATAAAACACTTAATCCACAGCTGGGAGAACCAAGAGGCAATGGAACATTTTTATTGCTTACTTATCGCAAATCCCCCACATAATTTTATGAGAAAGGTCATTAAACTTGTAGCCACTACACGATCTTTTTCCTTGGACCCTTTCTGAAACAACATTAGTTTTTCACACTTCTTTACGTTTCAAACATTAAGAAAGCCTTAATCAATGCTTTTCCATAAAGAGCAAAGGACTAAGTTTCCCATCATAAAACGTTATGTTGTTTACACAAAAACTGCAGTGAACCCTATAAAACTCTAGGATTTCCCAGTGGGGTCCTGGAGGGCCACTTGGCCATGGTAGGCGCCACACTGGTTCCTAGTGCTGACACAAAGTTGACTGCTTAAGGAAGGCCTCTGGATCCAGCCGTTACTAATCGGGCTTTTCAAGGGTGGCATGCCAAACAGGCCTGAGAGGAACACTTCTGAGCAACTAGGAAAACAATCTGAGGTAGAAAAATGACACCCAAATGGTGCCACAGGGGTCGGTTTTTCCCTCATCTCCATGTTTTAGAGCCTAGAGGTCACATCATGTCTAGCTCTGTGGAATCCCTGCTAGACCCTTAGGTGGTAGCCATTTTCAGGATGAGTTTTCTGTGGCTTAAATGTCTTCCCAGAAAGGGACTGTCCACTGGTACCCCCACTTCCCTAGAAATCACTTGTTCTCTCAAAAATCTTCCATGAGGTGTCAGTGAGAACCTAAGTCATCAATGCTTTTCAAATGACTGCCTTTCTTGGTAGAGATTGGAAACAATATTGAAAAGTTAATTTTTGCTTTTCTTCAAGGCACTTTGACAGTACAGAATATGAAGCTTGGATCTTTGCTGTCACTCATGTGAAATGACTTATTTATCTGTCTCTCTAAAGAATTCTTTGCACAGGGAATACTTTTGCAAATAAGGATTTGGTTTGTTGGTTGGCTTGTTTGTTGGTTTGAGACAAGGTTTCTCTGTGTAGGACTTGTTGTTCTGGAACTCACTCACTGTATGCAGGCTAGCTTGAAACTCACAGAGATCTGCCTCCCATTCTTCCTTAGTGCTGGGATTAAAGGTATGCCACCAGTGCCCTGCAACAAGGAAACAAGGATATATCTTGCCACTCTCAATCTCAGCCAGAGAAACTTCTTTCTGAGTGGGTAGCAGTTAATGGAGAGACTCAGAACTACTCAAAGTACCAAGAATAAGTGATCAGCTGAGTTCTCAGCCCTAAGTAAGACAGCCCTATATCGACTCCTTTGGAGACAAGAGTCAGAGGATGTGGAGCCGTGCTATGAAATGCTGTCTTCTGGACATAGTGTGGCCACCCCACTCATGAAGACATGGCCATCCTTCTCATGAAGATATGGCCATCTCCCTCATCCCCCTCATGAAGATATGACCATCCCACTCATGAAGATATGGCTATCCTCCTCATGAAGACATGGCTGTCCCCTCATGAAGACATAGGCATCCTCCTCATGAAAACATGGCCATCCCCCTTATGAAGACATGGCCATCCCACTCATGAACTCACAGCAACTATGGATATTTGCATGAGACCTGCACAATGTCAAGCCAACAGGACCAGTCTTCTTATAGTGTCTCTGTGAAGGAACATCCTCGGTCAACCATGTCTGTCCTTATTAAAATCTCAGTCTTTATTAGAAAATGATATTTGGACTTGCAAATCTGTAAAGTATACATATAAGGATTGATTTGTTTATTTAAAAGCATTTTGGCTGCTGTAGGGAACAAGAGTGAGATTATTTTTTTCGAGTCTATAGTCTTGGAGTTCTTGAATGCAACCCTAGTCTTTCTCTAATTGGATTTGCACTTTAAAAAGGCTCTGTACTTCTTCCAAGACATAGAAGGACAGGGCATTCTACTCATATGGCCTGCAGCTTGACTCTCAAATGCAACCATTGAGGTGTGAGCTCATTCTGGTGATTTGGAGATGGCTAGCTTGAAAGCTTAAGGGAAGGGAGACATAAGAAGACCATTTCCTTTTTTTCTTTCCTCTTTCTTTTTTAAATCCCCTTTTGGTAAGAAAAAGAATTGGTGGAGTTAGTTATTTGGCAGTGCATGCTTGGGGCTGGAAACTTAGGGTTCCATGCCAAGCTTCCTAAAAATAATCTTTCTTTAGGCAAGGGCCATCTCAACACGAGCCACATTCGTTCGGAGCACAGCATATTTCGTGAATGTAATAGTCTGTTGCCTAGGGTTTCAGTTGCAAGGTAACAAAGAATGTAGAGTTGTGCTTCTTGCAAAGTTCTGAGTTTGTCCTTGTGTGTGTGTATGTGTGTGTGTGTGTGTGTGTGTAAAACAATAAGTTCTTTATGAGGTGACACCATGGCAGTGGGTGGTGAAAACTGATACCTGGCAAAAAGACAACAAAATTACATAATACCAAAAAAGTCAATTGTTTTCCTCTTTGCTAATTAGATCCTCAGAGTGGGAAGTGCTGAGGATGAGGTCAACTGCTTCCTCGTGTTCTCCAACCAGTTTTCATGTCTTTTTAGATTCTGGGTAGTATGTTGTTGTAAGTGGAGGCCTAATGACTACCAGAGCAGTTCATAGGATGGTTACAGTTATGGAGCATGTGGGGGTGGTGGTGGTGGAGGCTCTACAGACTCCATGGATGTGTCTATGCTGAGATTCTGCCTTTCCCTTGGAATGGGCCGGTAACCATGACTACAATCCATTCTTGCTCCCACCCATTACCACCTTCGGGAGTCCTTGCACACTGCTCTATAACAATGCAGAGGGCATACAAGACTTTTCTGTATTTTAAATACTTCTTTTAATTTTTATTTGATGTCTCTATGTGTGCCGGAGTGTACATATATGCACCATATGCATGCAGTTGCCCTTGGAGACCAGAAGAGAGTCACAAATGGTTGTAAGATGTTTGACGAGGGTGCTGGGAAATGAACCCAAGTCCTAGTCAAAAGAAGCGAGTGCTTTTAACTGCCTGATGAGCTAACCCTCCAGCCTCCTGCTCAAACTCTTTACAAAAAGATTTTGCCAGCTATGGATCTAGCATGAATTTGTTATAAATTGGGTTGTCTTTTCCTTATAGATGAGGATACGGAGGGCAGAGAACATCATGTACGTGGTAGCTCACTGAAATGGGAGTAGAGATTTGCTTCAAATCTGGATCAATCTTTCTCCTAAGCTCAGCTGTGCTCACTGTGGAGTACACTAAGTAAAAGTTCTTTAAGTAGTGTTTCCCTGGTGGGTGATTTCCCTGAAAGGATACTAATAATTTTAAGAATTGTCTAAGACTGTACTGATTTGTGTTCTTTTAGCTTTCCCTCGATCTTCTACAGTAATCATATATTACTTTTAGGGGAGTCGCAGGTAATCTCTATGATGGTTTCTGAGTATCAGGGAAGAGTGATTGCAGGTACCAAAACCATTCAGCTAATGTCAGATTGACTGGGAGGAAGTAGTTATGGTCCCAGAAAAAGCAATCAATAAAACAATGTACCACATGGTACATTTGCTTGTGTTCACCTTAACTTCTGCCTGACAAAAGAAACCCTAGAAGTAAAGACTCAGGAATTGTTTCCAGTACGCGAACCAGCTAAGGACTAAGTTGTAGAGTATGTGCAGAATCCATGCCAATGAGAAATGGAGGGGGAAACACACACACACACACACACACACACACACACACACACACACACACACACTCCCTGGAGAAGTTTCACTGGATAAGTCATGTAGATACAAAAAACCATAAATATTCAGAAAAAATATAAAATATCTGATTCACCAGAATGAATAAAAAAAATAAATATCATTTTTCAAAACATGGAAAAATCTGATCTAATCACATATTACATATAAAAACATGGAAAATGAGGGAATTATCCATGGCTGGCAAGCCTGTAACTTGGTACAGGTGTTTCTAGGCACAGGCACTATAGGAAGTCCCCCAGTGTGTGTGCAAGGCAACATTGACAAGTGTGTCCGCAGTAGCATTATCTGTAATAGAAACAACATGGAATTGCCTACTTTCTTCTGGTGCATTATTCAGCAGATAAAATAAATGATAAGTGGACGCATCCTAAAGAGATTCCTTAGGAGAAAAAGGGATTTTTGAAATAGTGGGTTTCAATATATCATTTTTTTTTGGTTTTTTGAGACAGGGTTTCTTTGTATTGTTTTGGAGTCTGTCCTGGAACTTGCTCTGTAGACCAGGCTGGCCTCGAACTCACAGAGATCCATCTGCCTCTGCCTCCTGAGTGCTGGGGTTAAAGGCGTGCACCACCTACGCCCGGCGCAATATATCATTTTTTATACAGACAAATTCATAGGCTATGCCTTATACTACTATTTATTCACTATTTATGGTGAAAGAAAAAAACCATGATGAGAGCTATGACATACCCATCATCAGCTTTCCGATGTGTTTACCCCTGCAGTGGAGAAAAGACTATAGATTAGGAACTGAGGCATGGCCAACTGTAGTGCTAACATTTTCTGTCCTTTGAACGCAAATGATCCCTTTGCCTTCCTAAAAATGACAAACTGTGCTAATTCTGGGAGGCACATATTCAAGTCCCCCTTATATTGTTTTCAATGCTTTCACCCTAGTCTGAGTGTTTGTGTTCCCTCAAAATCCACATGTTGAAATCTAATCCATGTGTGGATGCTAGGGGACAGGACCTTTGGGAAGCGATTAAGTCATATGCTGAGTTCTAGTCATAACTGATCTTGTAATGAGGACCAGAGAGTTGCTTGGTTCCTTCAACCACCTGAGGAGACTAGAAAGCATCATGTATGACCAAAGTGGAGGGACCTCACCAAACACTAAACCTGCTGACTCCTTGGTCTGCGGCATCTCAGTCTCCAAGAACAGTAAGAAACACCCAGAAGTATGTCACGGTGCCACTCAGCTGTTTATACATCACTCCACTGATATGTTATGGCAACCTGACTGAACTAAAGCATTTTAATACATATTTAACACAGTTAATAATCCAAAACTTAACAATAAAAGCAAAGTAACAAATTGAGACAGAATTTTCTTACTATCACCATATAATTCCATGATCAAGGGTTTGGTTTTTTTAATTGTGTGTGTGTGTGTGCGCGCGCGTGCGCACATACACTTGAGCATGTATGTACAAAGATCCTTGGAGAGTTGGTTCTCTTCTTTCATCGCATAGGTGCCATGGTCTTCCAGCATGTACCTTCACTCACTGAGCCATCTCAAAGGCTACGATTCAGAGATTAATGGAAAGCTGGTTTTTGCTTCAGAAAAACAAACAAGCAAGCAAACAAACAAAAACCCAAAAAACTAGGTTAGGTACAAAAAAAAACCTTTTAAGCTGTAAACACTATGACATTTGACCTCAAATGACACTACCATTTGAGGCTTGGGATGCCCTGTAGAGAGGCTGAACTTCCATCTGCTTTGATTTGTCTAGGTTAAAGCTTTTCATTTGAGATTGTTCTGTTCAAAACTGCGGTGCTCCTCTGGGGTGAATCAGGCAGGCTCTGCATCAGCTGGGGCTGGTGTACAAATGTCATCATCAGAATCATCTTCTGTGGACTCCGCAGGCTGGAGGTCCATCCCTGAGCTGGAGAGTTGCGGGGGCTCCTTCTAAGGTGAGGAAGTGAGGAATGCATTGAGAAGATGTCACTCAGCTTGTGCCCAACCGGAACCAGTGAACCCACTGCTCATGACCAGATCTATTCACATTCTGCCTCACATCTTAAAATGGTCCCGATGTCTGGCGGTTTTACCTTTTTTATTTTGTTGTGTCACGTTTTTGTGTTTTGTCTGAGATGTGGTCTATAGAAAGGTGAATCTTACACTGGAGGCAGAAAAGATCACTCAAAGGCCATGGATTCTTTGACGACAGGTGTGTTGGGTTGTTTGGTTAAGGCAAAATTTAAGGAAGGATTTGTACTTAGAAAAATGTTGTCATTCCTTTGTGGAACCCCAGGGTAATTCATTGAGGGTGACTTCCTTCTTTCCCTTTGGAATCTGTAAATATGAAACTATTGTCTGAGTAGTTTAGACCTGTGTGAGACAAGGCAGTTATTCATTTAACCCAACTAATGGATAATTACAGAGGTAGAATGCCAGCACGCTTCCAGCTTTTCAGTTCTAACGTGGAGTTGGAAGAACCTGGTATAAGAAAATATGATAAGAAGCAATCAATAAGCATTAAACAAAACCGAGGTGAGGTTAGCCTTACTCACCAGCCAAAGCCTTTATCCGCGTAGTAACTGGGAATGAATCTTTGTCTCAAGGTGATCCTACCTTGCAAGGCCATCCCACCAAGCACCGTTGCTTCACAGGGAACGAGGTTTCCTGAGTGCCAAGGCCCGAGGACTTTGACAGTATATTAGTAGGCATCTGAAACCAGAGAGAGCTAGGTTAAGTTAGACAACTCATTGGGCAGTTTAAATCCTTGCTTTCATTGTGGCAACAGGGAAAAACAAAACAAAACAACAGTAGCTTCCTTGAGCATGAGTTTGGGGGATTAAATAACATAGCTAGCACAAAACCTGATTCATGATTGTGAAACTTGTAGTGAGCACTCAATGAACAGCTAAAATCCTTGATATGCATCTGAGATATTTGCTGAAATAGCCATAGATCTTGATTGCCCAATTACCTTAAACCAGAAAGTCCTTAAATAGCCAGTGCATGCATTCATGGGCTATCTTCATTTTCCAAGCCCAGGCTCACTCCTCTTTCCTAGTCTTCCTACCTAGCTGCTGTGGACTGAGTGTGCATGTTCCCCATACACTCATGCTCTGAGTGGCTGTATCCCACTTGGTAATGCTACTTTGAGACACGTGAAAACATAAGGAGCTTGCCCTAGCTAGTGATAGGTCATCAAGGGTGCATCATCGCTGGCTACTTCTTGTCCAGATCTCTTTACTTCCTTACCCGCCATGGTGTGACAACCACCAGGCACTGTCTTTTTTTTTAAGCACAGTGACATAAAAGCAAATGATACACTAAAGTAGATTAAGGAGAGAGTTTACGTGTTCTGGAAGTGAAGACTAGTTCATTTTCTGTTAGAAAAAAAAAACAGTAGATTATATCCAACAGAATTTAACTGAGCAAGGAATGATTTCCGTATCCAGTGACCCTCAGAACCAGAATAGTAATATTTATAGCTAAGAGAAGGGATTGAGATAAAGAGGATGAGAAACAGAGACAGCTGGATGGCAAAATCTTGGATTTCCCAATTTGAACCTGTTTGAGTCGTTGGCTGAGATGTTGACTTAATGTTGCAGTGATTGGTTGGGATTTAGCTACTCGTAATTATTGTCTGTTTGTACCTTAGTTAAGTTAGAGTTCCCCACGTACAGAGAAACCATTAGGCTAAACTTGAACTATGTACAGAGGTTGCTTTAGGTCATGCTTAATTAAATTTAACAGTTCCCTTTGAAGATTTGCAATGTGCATTCCCATTGACTCCTGTAAAAAAAAACATACCCAATGCTGTTTAATGTGCTGTTTCTAAAATTAACTGAACCAGGGGAATACTTTCTGTTTACACACTCACTCTTACCCCCCCCCAGATACTGAATTCTGTGACATCCTTGCAGGCCATGCTATCTTGCACTGACAGCTTGGAGGTCTGTTCATCAGTTGTGGTGACTTAGATTCCAGCCAGCTAGGAAACCCCTGCCGGACTGGTACTCAACTGGATTGGGCTTGTCCTTAGGCATTTTGAGAATCTTTTTGTGCTCCTTGCGACTCAGACAAGCAAAACACAGAGGCTGGGCTCCCCAGATGTCTGTTCATGCCCTTAGATGTTGCTGATGTATGAGTGCATGGTGGTGTCACTCTGCCTTGTGGAGCCAGGCCAGATGTTTACAGTGCTGCAGCAGCATCTGGCAACCAAGGTTTCTATGTACCCAGGGCCAGTCTTAGGGCTGGTTTCCAGACTGGGCCTCTGTAGCCTAAGCTCCAGGTGATGAGTGTTCCTGTACACAGCCCTTGTTTTGAGAAGACCCAGTTCCATTTGGGGGCAGAAGCCCACAATATGTTTCAGTACCTGTGGTCCTTGTCTTAGTGTCTCAGTTGTTACTTGTGTCCCAACAAAGATTTCTAATTACATTATGTAAAGAGTAGCCAAGATGAGTGTTAGTGTACTTATATCAGCATCCTCACAATCAGGGATTCGGGGAGTGGAGTATATTGCTGACTCAGTTCAAGAGGTGGGTAAGCCTTGCATAGTCCTGGCCATACATTGAGTTTCAGTCAGCTAGGTCCTGAGGAGGATTTCTCATAAAGAGAACATGCAGTATATATTGTTTAAGCATTTTTTAGGCACATAGCAACAATAACATATATTTTCCTGTATCTCACAGCAATACTACCTGGTGACCTTCTAGATTCTTTCATTTTGAAAATGAGCATTAAAATTATGGGAAAACTGTGACTTGTCCAATGTCAAATTGGAAGGGAGAAATCTGAGCAGACTCCTGCTTTCTGTAGCACAATTGCTTGATCAAAAACAAAGGGAAGAAAGGCCAGGTTTGGTGATACATATCTTTAATTTCAGCACTTAACAGGTAGAGTCCGGTGGATCTCTTTTGAGTTCTAAGCCATCCAAGCTATATAGTAAAACCTTACCTCAAAAAAATCAACCAACTAACCAACCAACCAACCAGCCAGCCATCCAGCCAGCCATAGGGAAAGTTCTAGGTTCTAGTTATTTACCCATCTCCCTTCCTCCCTCCCTCCTCCCTCCCTCCCTCCTCCCTCCCTCCCTCCCTCCCTCCCTCCCTCCCTCCCTCCCTCCCTCCCTCCCTCCCTCCCTCCCTCCCTCCTCCCTCCCTCCCTCCCTTCCTCCCTCCCACTTTTTTTTCTCATTCCTTGCCTCTTCTCTGTTCTCTTTCTTGAGACATGGTCATATCACATTGTCTTAAGATGTCCTATCCTTTCTCTCTCTTTTTTTTTTGAGACAGGGTTTCTCTGTGGCTTTGGAGGTTGTCTTAGAACTAGCTCTAGTAGACCAGGCTGGTCTGGAACTCACAGAGATCTGCCTGCCTCTGCCTTTTGAGTGCTGGGATCAAAGGAGTGCGCTACCACTGCCCAGCCTATCCTTTCTTTTGTAGCTTAGGTTTACCTAAAAAAATTTCAATCCTCCTTCAGCTTCCCAAGTGCTGAGACTGCAGATTTGCACCTCCACTCATGGCTTAGTGATGCATGATATCACCACGCTGAGCGGACCGCAGCTCCTACATGTGACATCAATGTTCCACCACAGGCATCTTTACACTTACAACAGCCCTGGCCCCCGGGATTGACAGTACAGAATGTGTTTGTTGAATATTTAAATGGGTTTCTGAGGGTGATTACTAACTGTGAGTGGAAGAAATAAACCTTCCGTGTGGTCCAACTTTGCAGTGGTCCCTTCTTGCTTATGTCAATGTCTCTTCACATTTGCTGGAGCCAGGAATCCACTGAAAAATTTGACAGCATCCCTGTTCTTCCAGAAGGTAGGTTATGTATGTATGTATGTATGTATGTATGTATGTATGTATGTATGTATGTATGTATATGGGTGTATACATATGTGTGTGTGTGTGTGTGTGTGTGTTGTGCTTGCATCCCAAGTGTTTTGGGTGTACAGTGAAGCCTGATTCTATGGAAGAAAAACAATCTTGCAATAAGATTAAAAATAAAACCAGCAGCCTGAATGGAATGCTCCTCAGGATGCAGTCACATGCTTTCCTCATAATATGCTTTCAAGGCAAGGGGCTGAAATACTTTGAATTAATTTAAGCTAAATTATATTTATTTCTGTTTTGCTTGACAGGGCAAGCAAGATATTGGAATAGTTTTTAGGACTGAAAGAATAAATGGAAAGAGTTAAGGTAAAGGAGGCATTCCAGAACCTTCAGTAGTACCTGAATTATGGGAGGATTGTTCTTTCTTATTTACTTATCTTATTTATTGATGTTGTAGGGACATGGATATGGCCAGCTTCAGAGACTTGTTCAGTGGTCCTGTAGACAGAGAGAACAAGGTGACTTTCTATCTGTTTTAGTAATAGGAGAAGAGCCCCAAAGGAAAGTCTTATATTGGCTTGCTTTGGCTCAGTGCTAATCCCCTGGACCGATGACTGTGTCTGAGGAGAGGCAGATTGGATGTTCCTATCAGGTCACATGGTCACAATTCATTCAACACCATGCCTAGAAAGGGAGGCAGCTCCCTCTGGTACTGCATGGAGAGGGTGGGGCAAAGCATAGGAGGCTTCCCTGAAGACCAGAGGCATCAAGGTATTTCCTCCTTGGGGAGATGGCCCCCAGGTAATGCTTGGGGTTTGTTTTCTATATTCCCCCACCACAGCCCTAGGAAATTCTTCATTGCAGCTGCATTTGCCTGTCCCTTGCTCTTTTCCTGTAGCCTTCAGCTTCACTCTAGGCTTCCAGGATCCCTCCTCACCCTATTATATATCTGCATTCAGCTTCCTTATTTGTTTTTAAGGACCAACATAGCAAAGAACTATGACATGGTTCTTTAGAATAGTAGTAGCTTGTTATCTCAGTCATGGAGGCTGGAGGTTCCACATCAGGTATCATCAGGCCCGGATCCTCCTGGGGTTCCAAAGGAGAACATACTCCTTGCTTCTCTCCTACCTTGTGGTGGGGCCATCTTTGGTGTCCCGTGGCTTGTAGGTTCTATTGCTCCAATCTCTGCCTTCATTTTGCCTGGTATTCTTTTTCTCTCTCTTTGTGTGGCTCTCTCCTTTTCTTGTATGAGTACCAGTCATGTTGGATGAAAGCCTTCCTTCAGCCTGACTCAGCCTGACTAAGCACTAACCACACATTCAACCATCGCATTTCCAAAGAAGGCCACTTTCTGAAGCACTGGGGCCAGAGGATGATCTGCAATAGTTGTTCTTTCAGTTTCAAATAAGCAAGTTTGTAAGAATGAATCAGAAAAAAGCAAAAGAACAAATGACATAGTAGATAGATAGATAGATGCAGTCAATAAACAGCAAAAAAAAATCACCAAATCAGTGACTTGCAACGTCCCACAGAAACTGAGGAAGACATAGTTGAGCATCCCAGGCAGAGTAGAGCATCCACATGGATGGGCTTCTGGCTTCCCATTCCCACTGCAGCCTTTTTAATAGCATAGGATAAATAATAGGAGAATTTGTTGGAAGTGGCTAGTCTCCACTGTGTGATGTTTCTGATACTCTTAGATGTTTGCTGTTTTTCTTTCTTCTTGTCATAGATTAAGGCCTAGCCTGGCCCAGAAGATAGAGGTTTTCTTTTGGGGGGGAGCACTTGAGAGGAATCTGCTTGAGTGTGGTATGGGGCAGGTAGAGAGTTGCCCCACTTCCAGAGTCTGTTGAAATAGCACACACAATTTACCAACATAATTTCAATGTCTCTATTTTATTCTGTCTGTTTGTCTGTCTATCTATCTATCTATCTATCTATCATCTATCTATCTATCTATCTATCTATCTATCTATCTATCTATCTATCCATCTATCTTGTTTTTTGAAACAGGGTTTCACTGTGTAGCTCTGGTTGTCCTGGAGCTTGCTTTGTTGACCAGGCTGGTCTCAAACTCAGAGATCTGCCTGCCTCTGCCTCCTTCACTGGGCTTCAGCATCTCTTTTTGATGGCATGGTTCAATCATATTAGGACCCCAACCCAGTCCAAGCTCTGTCCGTCTCAGAAGCCTATGTGATTGCACCATCACAGCTCTGTTTCCCCCTTGTCCATTAACTGACTTGTCTGCACCCTGCTCCTTGACCTTGGAACCTCATCTATCTATGTTAATTCTTCCCTTCTAGTAGGTTGGAATGTCTTTCAGGGGGGAAAGTACAGTATGTATCTTTAAAGTCTGGTGTCCTGGTGAATAGAACAGTGTTCCCTACTGTGTGTGTTCAGTCAGTGTGGTGGTGAGGGAATGATCATCCATGTGCTTAGGGATTCCCCCAAACTCTTCTTATAGGATCTTCCAGAAAGCCAGGGTGAGGTCTCCTGCTCATGGTCTCACACTCCTGCTATAAGCTTCACATCAGTAAGTCTCAGAAATTTTTGCCCAGTCTCCAGGCTGATCATGGAGCCTAGAAGGCGTCATGGGGAGAAAACCTCATTAGGGAATGCCCATATTTGCTCCTGACAGTCAGGCCATGCGCATGTCCTGGGACTCTGTCAGACCTCTGCTTTCTCTGTCTTACACGAATTTCACACCAGGCTCAGTTTCTTCAGGAGCCCCGCCTACACCTAAGGACCATTTTCCTGTAAAGGATGCAGCGGGCTCCACGCCAACTGTCAGCACCAGGAAAAGCAAAGGACCTACGTGCTGCGTGCAGTTGGTTGGTGACAATGAGGCCTCACAGGGGCTGCTGGGAACAAAAGCTGTCAGCGTAGCCAGTGCTGCATCAGTCCTCAGGGGAGGGGGCACACAAGGGCCGCAAGGTGCTTGGGGAGTTTTATTTCAGGCCCTGTGTTGAACAGGCTTGTTCAAGGTGACACAAGGCGGACCAACTAGAGATCAAAGCCGCAGGGCGCCTCGGCCGGGGTGGTAGCCAGCCACTGTGCTCTGGCCTCCCCACCTACTCTATAAAGCATTTCTGACAGGGTGGCATCTCCGGCAGCCTGGTGGTGAGGAAGGGAACACATGCAGCCATATTTCAGTCTAGACACGGGGACTTTAATGTGAACGTGTGCGTGTCTGAGGTGAAGTCGAACTGAAGCTGATTTGTGGCCATTGGAATTTACGGCCTCGGAGGACAAGAGGATAGAAGAACTAGGCCCATATGTGTTCAGTCCCCAAGTCTGGGTCTCCAAGCAACATGGGGTGGGAGGGACAAAGAGTGGGAGGTTTTTATTATGATTCCTGGCTGTAGGTGATGAAATAGAGTATGGGGGAAATGTGAGAGGCATCTAAGGATGCTTTCCTCACTGTCTTCATCCTTCTTTTCTCACTCTTCATCTAAGGTTGTCTTTGAAGCCTTGAGCATGAAGGGATTAGTAAAGATAACTCAAAACTGCAAGCAAACCCCACATAAGAGGATGGTCATCCTACTTGCCTCCTTGGCTGTTTGGCCGGGCAACCCCAAAGCTCTGGTCCTCGTGAGAAAACCTCTGTGCTTTGAATGGAGCAGAACTCAGTGTCCCTTGCAAGGAGGGACCTGGCTACTTCCCATGCCAAGTTCAGGACCATGTTGTAGAAGGATGCTATGCCTTGTAGAGTCAGAGGGGTGGCTGTGGGGACAGGTGGTCACTTCTGCTAACAGGTCTGAACTCTCTAGGTAGGGCACAACACAGCCCCTCCCATTCTCTCCAACTCTGAGATCCCTAATCTTGAAGGCAGCAGGTACTCAGGGGGTTCTGTACAGCCCTGTTCTAAAATAGTTATCAATCACCCATTCTTACTGCAGGGAGCCTAAAGCACTGGCCCTCAGAGAAAGACTCTGCAGGGCCTGGTGTCTCTCTTTCCTCGGTATAGATACATAGTGTATGTATGGGAGTTGTGTAAAGATTTGACAGGGTTTGGAAGAGGAAAGAGAGGAATGTTCCTGGGCATCTAATATTCTGTTTTGATTTGCCTCTGCAGGCACCAGTCTTTAGAGCAGTGGTTCTAAACCTGTGGGTCACGACTCCTTTTGGGTCAGGTATCTGCATATAAGATATTTACATTATGATTCATAACAGTCACAAATTATAATTATGAAGCACCAATGAAATAATTTCATGGATGGGGGGTCACCACAACATGAGGAACTATATTAAAGGGTGGCAGCATTAGGAAGGTTGAGAACCACTGCTCTAGAGTGAATGATGCCTTCCAGTCAGCAATGTTTGTACAAATAAGCGTGTGTGTGCACACTCGTGTGTGAGGAGTCACACAGTGGTAGGAAGGAAGAAGCTAATGAGGTCAGAGAAGTTCCCAGCTCAGGTGAGGACCATGTTTGAAGCAATAGTCCTGCCATGTTTGGGATGTGGTTTTGGTGCTGTCACTAATCTCCCAGAAGGTAAATTTGTCCTTCTGGAAAAAAAATAGGTGATGACCCCTGCCGCTCTTCACAAAGTTGTTAAGACAACCAAAAGAAGGTCACATGGTATAGAGTGTTTCATTTATTCTAAAGAAATACACTGAATTGTATGTGCATATATTTGTGTATATGTGGAAAGCTCTGTTTTATATGCCTAGGAAACAAATGGGGGATGTAGAGCCTCCTAGTCCAATCCTTTCATTTTATGTATGGGAAATCTGAACTTGAAAGGTTTGCCAGGGACGTAGATCAGGCTGATTCAATGGGTGGCAAATACAATATAAGGTGCAACTAACAAGAATGTATTTGGGAAGTCAAGGTCATTTAGATAGCCTCATCTCTATTATCTGCTCTTAAACCAAAGCCAAACAAAGCCCCATCATGGGGCTGGCTGCTTTGGATTTGTTTTCTATTGTTGTCTGATACGGTTTCTATAAGACCCAAAGGAAGGTCCTCCCATTTTGCCAGCTGTGAGGTCTCTCAACAGGAGCTTGGAGTCACCTGTGTGGATCCCTGGAGTCACCTTCTCCCACTCTGTGCCCTCATCCAGGGAAAGATCCCAACCTCTGATGGTCAAGTGCAGGTTTCTTAAAATACTGATGCGGTATGAAAATGTTCATTTGAAACAACTGGTAGCGATTCTCTAAGGGAGAGAATTGTCTTTTGTTCAGTAAAATACCTGGGTGGCATTTGTGGGTATAGAAGTGAGATCCGTATGGTTGTGACTTAAGTGGCATTAGATGGAGGGTCATTCTTACCCTTGGCCGAATAATATTTTTTAAAAAATAGTCTACAAGGGCATGCCCTACCTCCCAGTCTCTGGTGTGGTTGGTGTATGTTATGCTTGTAACATGTGTGCATATGTGTGTGTGTGTTGCATACGGGTGAGGCCAGAGGAGGACACTAGATTTCTTTATTGTTTTCTGTGTTATACTTTTGGGACAGAGTTATTTACTGACTGACTTTTCAGTTAAGGTGGCTGGTAAAGGAACTTCTTTGATCACAGGCCTGCCTGGTGTTTTATGTCAGTGCCTGGGATTTGAACTCATGTCCTTATGCTTGCACAGCAAGGTTTCTCCCAACACACACACACACACACACACACACACACACACACACACACACACACACACACTGAGCCATCTCTCCTTCTAGGGGCATGGTGTTTTTTTTAAGCACTCCATAGGAGATTGAGATTCCTCTGGGCCAGAACTAACAAGATGTTCAGGGGGATATAGTCATAGGAACTGGAGTTTGGTAGCTTGAGGGAGATGAAAAGATGGAAACAGAGACAATCTGGGTAGTGAAGATTTTCTGCAGACATGACTCATGGGGACTTTCTGATGGTGAGAGGATCAAGGACCAGGAAGGAATCCTGGCAAACCATTTCAGGTTGGTTGCTGGGCTGCAACTAACCCAGAATGTATCTTCAAATTTTTGATAAGTTTCTCTGTACCCATGGAACTGTGGGGGAAGAGCTGGTACCTCGACAGGCTTTGTGGACGGGTAAGAGAGCCCAAAACCTGCAAAAGATGGAAGTGCCATCCAGAAGAGAAATTCAGCATGAGCAGGAAATTGAAGTCAGGGGAATCCCCTAAGATATTGGAAATGTCCTGCTGTTTGTGGTTGAGGCATTCAAAGGGCTGCTATTTGAATCTTAATGGATAGTGCCCAGCCACTGGGGGACTTATACAAAGAGCAGAGATGTAAGCCAAGGGATAATAAATAATTCACCACCTTCTACTCTTGCTCCTCCAGCTCCATGTGTGGAATGTTTTATAGTTATCACAGTTCATTCACCTCCATCTCATTTTGAGCCTTCTAGCAGACCTGAGAGTGGGTAAGGAAGGAATTTGTCACGTTCCATCACCAAGAAATGCTGGGGCCCAGTGGAAGTAGCTCGTATACAGTAGGTCCCCGCTGCAGCTGGTAGCTTAAATATAGCATGCCACTGCAATGGTGGGGTTGGTATCTTGGTGTAGGACTGGATGTCTCTCGGGCTTTGGAACATCCCTCCTGCTCCAAGCTTGGCAGCCGTGTAACCGCTGCAGAGGACTGCAGTGCTAGGGAACTTTCTGGATTTGAAGACTTGCTTTTAAAGATGTGCTGATGCAGGCTGTTTTCTCTCCTGTTGCTTTTTTCCTCTCTCACTTTCTCTCTTCCTTCTCCTCTTTCCCCATTTGCTCATCTGCATCCATCACCCATCTCTTTGACATCTCTCTTTACTCTCATTTGACAGATTTTTTTCCTGCAAAGAAAATACTTCTACCTGTTGTCATAAGTTGCAATCCTCTGTTTTATCATCCATCCATCCATCCATCCATCCATCCATCCATCCATCCATCTATCCATCCACTGATACAGACTCTCCTGCTCCTGTAGCCCAGGCTATTCTCAAACTCACCATTTAGCCAAGGATAACCTTGAACTTCTGGTCTTTCTATTCTTGCCTCCCAATTTCTGGGATTATAGGCACAGGTTCCAGGGGTATGCCACCACACACTCACTTTATTTGGTAATGGGGATTGAACCTGGGGCTTTGTCCTTGCCTGGCAAGCACTGGGCTATCTGAGATACACCCTCAAGCTGCCTCCTTTGTTTCTTTAGCCTGTGCCTACCTAGCCTGGTGCCGCAGCATCCCAGCTGGCTTCTGTTCTAGGGACACAATTTCTTTGCCTATCCAGGTTTGCCTTGGACCCCCACAAGTAGGTGCAGTATCCATTCTCAGCAGATACTCAGGCTATGGGGCTGACTTTAGCTGACCTTTGTCCCAGATTCAGAGAAGAGGAATGGTGACCTACTCTATTCCCACGTGGAAGTAAATAGCTGAGTGTTTTTATGCCCAGGTGTTTGCCATATAGTTTGATACAAAACCATGTCCTGGGAAAGTATAGGCCAATCTAACATATAGAAATAAACTGAGTGAGAATCATTATTTTTTATTGGTACCACTTAATGTGAAGAAAATGCACATTTTCCAAAAATATGGAAAAAACGTTCTGTTTGCCTTATTGGGTCCAAATGTTAGGTTTAAATTATTTTACTATGCAAACTTTCTTTCATATCTTGGCAGTGGTGATTTCCATTTTTATTCCTTTGGTATCCATAATCTTATGAGAATCAAAAACACATGCTTTGAGATCCCTGGACAGCTCCTCCTCCACCATTTGAAAAAAATGTACAGGGAAGGTTATTGCTGTGGTAGCAAGAATAACAGGGATGGTATGGGAAAGAATCACGGGGACATCTAGGCTGGATGGGGGAGAGGGGTTCAAAGGTGCGCTCTGGTTTCCATGCTTTTCATTTGCAAGTCATTACTCTGGAAGAGCAGCTGCCTCCTGCTGACTGCCACCAGGAATGCTGTGGGTTCTTTTCTTTTTCTCTCCTGATGGAGGACGCTTGCTTATTCGGTGGCTCCAGGTTTGCTGCATTGGAATGGGATGGGGAACTTGGAGTCTGCAGTATTTATGGAGATAATGGCACTCATTCTTGGAGGTGTGGGTCTGAGTGGCTGGACTTTTGGTCTCCATAGGAGGACAGGGTATCCAACAATAAGGGAGGTGTCTCAGGGTCACCACGACCAAAGCAACCTGGGGAGAAAAGGTTTCATTGACTTACACTACCACATCACTGTTTATCACTGAAAGAAGTCAGGACAGGAACGCCACCAATAGGCTTGTCTATAACTGGCTCTTATGGGGGCATTTTATTAATTGAGGTTCCCTCCACTCAGATGGCTCTGGCTTGTGTCAAGTTGACATAAAACTAGCCAGCACAGGAGGACAGTGCAAATTTCAGACCTAGGGATTTCAGCTTCACAGAAGATGGTTATAAGGTGGAAAAAAAAGTTGAGTATTCTCTTTTGAGAAAATAGTCATTAGAGAAAAAACTGAGAACAGTCAGGTATTGACACTTGAGAAAGGAAAGCTTAGAAGAATGCTGGAGTAGAAGATCCAGGGCACATAGAGACCAAGGGAAGGGGTCAGGGGTTCAACAGGCTACAGAGTATTATCATCCAGTCAGCCTAATTTTGTGACTTATTTTACATCTGTGTACTTGGAAATTATACTTCAGTGTAATGTTAGAGGATCTCTGTGTTAAGCTGGGAGAAAACTGGTACTGACATTATGTTTTGGATTCCACATGTGTCCGTACAAAACACACCCTGATTTGGATGTTGTCAGTTTAAGCCCTTCCTGCCTCTCTTACAGAATATGCTATCTATAGATGTCATCACTCTTCTTCCGTGGCTTTAGACTTAGAACTGGACATGTTTAAGCCTATTCCTCATCAAGTATGGTGCCTGAGTACCTGCATGAAGAAGTATCTTGGGGGTGGGGGTGCAGTTTGGTTTTCAGGACCTTATGGAACCCAAAGCTATATCCTATGGGCAACCTTTCTAGCCCAAAGTCTTGTCCTTCCTTCTTCCACTGTCCATGCATGATAAGTCTCTGATGTTTCCAGAAATGTGTTCTGCCCTATCTTGCCTCTTTCTCTTCCTCCCGTGCAAGTGCTAACTTGGTCCAGTCCTGTGAGGTTTCAGAGACTGTGTTTAATATGGTGCAACATAGGCTCTGCCTCCTGCTTTATCTTGTATGACTCATAGGTCTTCATCAGTGCACACATTTCCTCAGTTTGTGATTGGTGAACAGGTGTTTCAGTGTAGCAACTATCTTGCCCATGTTCCTACAGCACATTTCATCTTTTATTCTCAATGATAATATTCCCATTTATCAGAATGTCCCATTTCTTTTGGGCCATTTGTAAAATCCACTGTTGCTTGAAAACACACACTGATGTTTTCCTTTCCAATCACATCATGATATCTGCAAGCCAAGCCATTCTTACTTTCTTTGTCAGGTCCATACACCTAATAGATATATGGAGGTTACTGCATAATTTCTCTGTCTCACTCTTTTATCTCTACACATCTGGGATCTCTTTGTATATGAAGGAAGTTGCATCGTAATTACTTTTCTCTTTCCTCAATTTTAGTACCTGTTCAATAATAAGTGCTTAATAAGTGCAATCAATTGCAATTGCTCATTTAAGCCCTCAGAGGCTACAAAGATGACTAAGAAAGCATTTGCAAACATACACACACACACAAACACACAAAGTGGAAAAACTACTAAAAGGTTTTCGCATGTAATTTCAGATGATGTTTGTATTCTAAGAGTGGAGACTGAACCATTGCATGGTCTCTAACCCTTTACCCACATTATGCTTGAGTTTGAATACAACAACATTGGCTATGAATGCTCATCAGATATGCTGAGTGCTTTCTTCATGTGTTGTGAGTCCTCTAAGAAGTGAGTTCCTTGTAGGATGCTTGCACCAACCCAGTTGGCAAACATGAGCAAGAACTTGCCTCCTAAACTTTGTGTATATGGAAATGAATGAGAAGCTATGGCCCCCAAAACAAGTAAAAGTGTCCCTTTTATCACTTAAAGTTTTTTTTCTAGGACACTGTATTGATCTTAGGAATCAAGATGTGTGCAGACAGATTCACAGCTTCAAGGGAAGCTCCACATAGTGATGAATTCTGGAATAAGCCTTAGCACCTGGGCCGGGCACGAGGGCTCTGTGACAGAGTCCATGACGTTTCATTTCTAGTCTCTGTTGCCATTTACAGCAACCATCAGCTCACTCTGGTCAACTAACATATGACTGTAGGTCTTACCTCAGAGGCTCTGTAGTCATGAATGAAGAGAAGAAGAAGGAAACGGGACCTTGCACAGAACTTAGAAGCATAAGAGCATTCAGATTGCGATTTTCAAGTTAAAAATCTCAGTAATCAAGAGGACTTTGGATTTCATTTCCATACTGAAATCTAATTGGCACTGCTCACTAAACTGTAGTTTAATGAAGGTCACTGTTCCAAAAACCACTGTTGCTACTTCACACCACATTTTAAATGGGCCCCACTCAATAATCTGCTTCCTTTTGAATAATTAGAAATTTAGCAACATTATATTTCATATATGCATTACATATTACATAATGAATATCACCATAAAAATTTATATTCACTGTTTAAGTTTTTAAATAAATGACCTTATATATTATAGAATACTTTATGGGCAATTTAAGAAACACTCAAGGGTAATTTTGACAATACTCAATTGTTACCTTAGGGGTCTAACTTTCGGTCCTAATGACTGAAAAGATGCAACCTCATTGCCACCCAAATTTAATAGTCTCTCACCTTTACTTTATAATCCAGACCTTCTTTCAGTTCCCCAAGTGTTTCTGGGGAGTTCCCAGGGAAATGCCACACAAATTCATGAATGGTGTTTCCCTGGCATATCAGTAAGGAACAACGGAAAACCTTCACTTGGATGGAGAAGAGGATCAAAGAGGGTAGTGAGGGCTGTATAGAGGCCTGTACATGCAGATATTGTCCCAGAAGCTGTGGGAGTTCTCATGTGGGGGGGGTCCTCCCTTTGCATATCTCCCCCGGTCCAGGGCAGAGCCCAAGTTTCTACACAGAGGTTCCTGGACTCTATCTTGTCTCTCTTTGGAGAGCTCACACTCAAGGTGTAAGAATTCATATCCCACATAGATACCATTTGTCTATTATCCCAAGAGTTTTCTGCAAGAATATATCTCTTCTAGCCAGGTGGTGTTGGTGCATGCCTTTGATCCCAGCACTCGGGAGGCAGGTGGATCTCTGTGAGCTCGAGACCAGCCTGGTTTACAAGAGCGAATTCCAGGACAGCCTCCAAAGCCACAGAGAAATCCTGCCTCGAAACCCCCAAAACAAAACAAAAAATATACCTCTTCTGCTAGGTTTTTGAGAACAAATGGGGAGAATAAGCCTGTAAACAAAGAGTAATCCATCTTCTCAGTGATTACTCTCAACCCAACAAGACAGAAACTCTTCAGAGTAAAGGCCCCTGGTGATTCTGATGTTCCAGGCCCCCAAACATTCCCCTAAAGCCCTACTTGGACTTCCCTGTGTCTGCCAGTTCCAGAATATTTTTGTATGGTAAGATGAAATCTTTGCAAAAGATGACTCCTGAGGGCACTGGAAGAAAGTTAAATGATTTTGCCCATCACAACATAATTGGGGGAGAGAAACAGTTTTATTGGAATAAACCCAGTCCTTCAGACTAACTGAAAATATAGCAGCACATGGTTATTAATCTTTGGAAATCATGTTGTTTTAACATTGAAACTAGTTTAAAGAGAGGCATAAAGTCTCCATAGACAGCAAATTTCGAACCGAACATTGAATTTTCCCATGATTTAGCAAAGATGCTCTGCAATTGGTAAGTTTGTGAAGGTTCAAATTAATCAGACCACATGGTTTCTTGAGCTGCAAAATCGTGACTGGGGGCTTAGGAAGGGCGTCTTCAGCAGCAAATATTTGTTGGGGTGGGGGTTGGGGGGAGAGCCTCATTTTAAACATAAGACAGAAAGTGAAACTGATATTGTTCATGCATTTCTTTGAGTTCCAGCCCGGTCTGGCATTCATTTAAACCAAATATTGTTGGTGCTGTGCCTCTGCTACAGCAGGACAAATCAGAAGGGGCCTGAGAACAACCCATTGACTGGAGGCATTCGAAGACTCTTGATGTGGATTCGGGTTGAGTCTACTGGAGAGCATCCTCAAATTATGTGTTCTGTGTTTCAAAGAGACCGCAATTTCTCTTCCCCTCTCCTGGTCCCCATGCTGTGGAATGTGGCATGTGATGGTGCTGGGAAAGGAATGAGCTTTCTTTGGGGAGGTGGTGGTCAACGGCCAAGAGTCACATCTCGGAAGCATGGCTCACTGTGATACCCTGGACAAGTCACTTGGCTTCCATATTTAATCCTCATCATTTGTACATTGAGACAGATTCTTTGTGGTTTTCAAATATCACCAGTACTTAGCCCTGGGAAAGCTTCTTGGGCATCTGATGGGGTATAGAAGATATTTAAGAAACATCCTTTGTTTTGGGCCCTGTACAACTGTGCCTTTTCATCAAATGCATAGTTGGGCTGTAGAGAAATGAAAGAACCTTCTGGAACTTATGTTGAAAAGTAAAACCAAGCCATTTTTCCTTTCATTAGTTTCCCCCTTATTAATTATAACGAAGGGTGCTAGGCATTTATGCGACCCTGAGGGTATGTTGCTGGATCCAATGGGTGAGACTAAGGGGACGCAAAAGCTGCCGGGAAAGGGAAGCGTCTTGAGTGGAGGAAGTCACCCTCAAACACCATAAGAATACTTGGCTACCCTGTGCCCTATTCACCTCCAGGAGGGCATTCTCATTTTGTATGTGTGTTTTGCAGCCTGCAGCAAAAAACGCAAGCTGTGTCTCTGGCAGTGCCTTACACAGGGGACAAGTCTAACATTCACTTGCTCGAGGTCAGCCGGGCTTGGATTTGGAGAAGGCCTGACCAGAAATGGGGAGGAGGGGTGCTGATTAAAACTTGTTTATGGGAATGCTACTGCTGACAGAGAAGGAAGGAAACAGCTGCATGGCTTCCAGTGGTTACTGAGTCAGCTGTGTGGATGGTGATGGTTTGTGAATACCCCAGGCTTCTAGCCCTGACCTTGCAAGGCAGCATGCATGAGAGAAAAGCGTTTTAGGTCCCCTAAAAAGGCTTCACTGCCATAGATTTTTCCTTTAGTGCTTCATCTTTACCTCTAAACACAGGCAGCAGACGCTCTGCCTCTCATGGAGCTCAGTCTGTTGGGCGTGAGACTCTGCAAGCTCGGGCAAGGGTCTGAGTTTCTCCTTAAGTCCCCACCCTCAGTAATTCTACCTTCTTGAAACTTCTTGGCGTAGAGGTTCACGTTCTCTACCCTGATGCTTTTGCCCTGTGTTTGCTTTCCCCATGATTTCCATTCTTTCCTGGCTAAGCTCTGGTTCCTTAATCAACACCATATCCCCTTCCTCACATTATCCCATTCTAACCCCTCCCCCACCTCTCCCCATCTGTGTCATGTTTGGCCCAAAACCCCCAATGTGGTTAAACCTAGCTATTCATTTATACTGATTGTGACTGAAGCTTCTGGACACAGCTGGAAAACAAACAAACAAATGAGAAAACTATGTCATTGTGATGATTGAGCCATCTTTAGAGATGTATTTTTTATGTGTATTTTGCCTGCATGTACATATATGCACCATAAGCATACAGTGTCTATGGAGGTTTGTTAGAACTTGAGTTATAGATTGTGAGCTGCCATGGGGATACAGAGAACCAAACCTGGGTCCTCTGAAAGAACAGCTAGTGGTTTTAACCACTGAGCCATCTCATTTGCCTCTGAACTATGCTTAGAGTGATGGTCACACACCTTCAATTTCAATTTTATACCTTTTATTCTGCAAAAAAAAACCTTCCAAAGAGTCTCACTCAAAGCTAATGTATTTGCCCCATACTATGAAAAAAATAGATGCATCACACTCCTATATAACCCAAGTCCTCAGTGTTCTTGAAGAAGTGTATTTGTGTGAGTACCATGCTATCTTTGGCAATGCCTGCATGGAAAATACTTACTTTCATATCCATGGGTCAGTTCAGCTTGGAGCCTTCTGATGGGGGTCCTTCTGTATATATGTTTCTCTTATTGGTTGATGAATAAAACACTTTTCGGCCAACAGATGCAGGAAGATAGGTGGGATTGGAGGTGACGAGAATTCTGGGAAAGGTAGGTAGGGGACACCATGTAGAGACCTGGAGGATAGGATGCGCCAGGAGCTCTCTGGTAAGATAAGGCCATGTAGAAATTCATAGATTAGTAGAGATGGGCTAATAGTTAAGAAAGAGCTAGCCAATAAGAAGCCATAGTTATTGGCCAACAGTTTTATAACTAATATAAGTCTCTAGCCCTCGGTCAACAGTTTTATAATTAATATATGTCTTTGTGTGTTTATTTGGGGCTGAGAAGGGTGGCAGGACCTGGTGGGACAACTGCAGCAACACTTTCAGCAAAGAAACTGATTTTTGCACTCTATGGCATTACTCTAGAGGCTTACACCTAGTCAGTGTGGAGAGAATAAGACTTCTGAAATCTCGGTCCTAAGTGGAAGGAATTTGTATATCACATCCTTCCCCAAGGCTCAGAGCCCTCATCACAGCAGAGGGTGGTGAAGAGGGGCCAGAAGATTATGAAGCCAGAGGAGTAGAGGACTCGTATGCAAAAGTGTATTCCAGTGATGACATGGATGTTGCACACATGAACTCACAGAGTCTGTGAATGTAGCCTAGCCATGCCAGGATCACGCCAGCCAAAGCTTCAGTATTGGTGGGGGAGAACCTCATAGGTCCCCACTGCTTGCTAAGAAGCTGTTGGCAGTTGGTGGCTGGTGGTGAAGGGAGTTTGATGTGCATTGGATTCGGACTTTGGTAGACAGCCCACATTCCAGTGGGTACCCTAGACCCATTCACACTCTGGCAACCCTAAGCAACTTCAGTGAGGTTAAAATAGCAGTACATGAGTTGTAGGGGGAAATGTTGTCAGAGATTAAATCCCTTAATTCATGATTTTTCTAACTGACAATCAAGTGTCACCTACTAAGATTTTTTTTTCTCCCCTTAGCCTTGGGAAACTCCCTCAGGACTGTTAGCACTGAGGACAACCAGTGTAAGGGTACCAATTATGTGGCAGGGATGATCTTGTCCCAGAAATTTAAACTATGTGCTCTCTGAAGATTAAAACATTTCTGGATCTCTGCATCAGATCTTGGGAATAAGGAAAGTTTGGTCCCTCTGAAATTCTGGCTTCCATGGGCCGCAACTAGTTGGGATATACCACTGCTCTCAGACTTCTTTTTCTCCAAGCATTTATTTCTCCTTCTCAAGAATACAGAGTGTGGGATTAATTAGAGTTTTTTATTGTTGTTCTTGTTTGATATTGTTTTGTGTGAAAAAAGAGTCAGGTAGTGTTTGGTCAACCATAACACCCACTTCCCTGGTGACAGATAAAAGTCTAGTGGAGCTGAAGGAGGCAGAGGCTGTGTCTCATGGTGTCACCCTTATGGGGGTGTCACAGAGAGGGCTGGCCACTGCTCCTTATTTGATAAACGAGAGTTAGATGGTTAGATTTTTAAAGTTAAAATATATAATTACATCATTTTCCACTTCCCTTTCCTCATTCCAGCCATTTCCACATATTCCTGTCCCCTGCTCCCTATGAAAACTCATTATCATAGTCTCTTATTCTTTATTAATTGATATATATGTGCACATTTGTGTATGTATTATAATGTGTGTATGTATGTGTGTGTGTTGTGTGTATGTGTGTTCCTAAACATATAAATACAAGCTACTCCATCTGCTTAGGTTGCTTGTTTGTATGTATATTATTTCAGGGTTGACTATTTGGTTCTGGATGCAGAGTACCTGTAGCTCCAGAAGTCTAATTTCAATAGCTATATTGAATGATGCCATGAAAAACATCAATTAAACATGTTTGGGGTTCTTGATGCAAGGTCTTAGGAGAGTGGGCTGAAGTATGCAAATCTTATGTGGCTCATCACATAAGTTCCTGGTACTAACACCAGTCTGTGAAGTGACACAAATACCTATGTTCTGGTGTGTCACAGTTGTGAATTCTCAACTGAGTCACAGGGCCACGTGGTTTGCATGTCTACTTCCTTAAGTGGGACAGGACAATTCACGGTCGGGTGGTGGGCTTGAGGTTTCCTCCTTCAGATACTGATTTAAAGGCATCCCCAAGCACCATGAGCAATGGTAGCACCTGCGAATGGGACCTTGGGAATCTCCTTCTGAGCCTGGAGTTCTTCCTTTGTGAAAGAGCATGTTTCTTTCCTCTTTGCTGGCTTTGAAGGGCTTTGGTCATGTGAAGTTCTTAGCACATGAAAAGCACTTTGCAAATATTATCAACAGTGATTATAGTATTTATTGTAATTATTCCTGTTGAGTATCAGGCTGAAAGATGAAAGGAGGTGTTCTTACAGGTGATGATGGACTGGGAGTGCAGGTGTCTTTTCTGCTACCTCTGATGACAGCGGTATGGCTGCTTCCCCTGTTTGGGAAGCTCAGCTCTAGTTATCATCCGCATTGCCACCTCTCCTAAGACTTCAGGGCCTTCCCCCTCTGCTCCAGTACCACAGAGAACTCATTTCACTGGCTTCCGTTGTTGAAACAAGGGTATATCTGGAAAGCTTGCCCTGACTCCTGGGAAAAGTGATGAGATGTGGACTATGCTCCCACAGCATGCCACGGAAGCCACCTTCTTTTGCTCAGTATGACAGAAGGGGCTTGCTCATCAATGTAAATGCAAACTTGTCTTGGGATTACCGCCACTCCTCTCCACATCTCTCTACATTTGCAATTGCTGGGAAGCTTAATGTCCCAACTTACTGCCCAGCAGTCTTGTGGCCTTTGAACCATGCCAATACAGAGTCGGAACTCCTGAAGATCCTGAATCGGTCGTCGAATTCTTGAGATTCTTGGCTTCTGACTGGGAACTATACCAGTGGCTTTGTGGAAGATGGGGCTTGACACTGGACGATCTGGAGTCAGATCTGCCCTGCCATTCAGTAGCAAGTAACTTAGGCAGAAAGCAGAACGTTCCAGAACCTCCATTTCTGGTGAGAGGATGAGGGTGGTAATGGTATCTAGGCTGGTATAGAGTGTCCATGCTGGTGACTATGTCCACGATGGGGCTTTAAGTATAAAAGAAAGTGTGCAGTGTTATATATGGTATGATCACAAGTGTTGTTTGCAGAAAAGTAATATAGACAGCTCAGAAAAAAAAGATGAAAATCAAGTCACCAAGAAGTTCATGTGGTTAGGTCAAGTGCTGTGAACTGGTCAGAGAATTTAGAATGATAAGTAATGATTTCCTATAAGGATTCATGCTTTTGTCAACAAGAAAAAATAAGATACACAAAAGAACCCAGTTCTAGGTAACCTAGTCACAAAAAGACAAACACTGTATGTACTCACTCATATATGGATTTTAGACATGGATCAGGGGAGTGTCAGCCTACAATCCCAGTGCCAGTGAGTCCGGGAAACAGGGAGGTTCCCAAGAGATGGGTGATACCCCCAGAGAAGTGGAATGAGGCAAGATCTCCTGAGCCCATTGGGGGAGAGGGAACCAGGAAAAAGAGAGGGGATAAGAGGAGGGGAGAAGAAGGCATGGGGGAGCAGGAAGGTTGAGTTGAGGTAAGAATAGAGGAGAGCAGATGAGAGATACCATAATAGATGGAGTCATTATAGGTTTGAGGAGAGAGCTGACACTAGTGAGATTTCCAGAGATCTACAAGGATAACACCAACTGGCAAACTAAGCAATAGCAAAGAGGCTACATTAATAGCCCCTCCCTGATGATAAGATTGATGACTCCTTATATACCATCCTAGAACCTTCATCCAGTGACTGATGGAAGCAGAGACAGATACCCACAGCCATACACTGAACTGAACTCCTGGAACCCAGTGACAGAGATGGAGGAGTGATGAGCAAAGAGATCAAGATGGTGCTGGTGAAACCCACAAAGACAGCTGACTGAACAAGGGGAGCTCTTGAACCCCAGACTGATGACTGAGAGGCCAACTGGGGACTGACCCAGACTCCATGAATATAGTCAGTGAGGAGGCCTCAGAAATCTGGTGGAGAGACAAGGGAGGAGGTGTGGGAGAGGGAGCTGGGATTGATATGTGAAGCATGCATGTTTCTAATTTAAATAAAAACATGTATTGAGAAAAAAGAACCCAGTTCTTAGAAGTACGTTTTCTTCAAAGTGTTTGTATTCCAGTAGAAAAGATACAGGTACCTAGAAGGCTGACCCCGGGGCACTCTGGGAATGACCAGTGAGTAGTGCTGGCTGTCCTGCTGAGCCAGGATTGCAGGAATTCCTGATAGGCAGTGAGAACATGCTGAACTAAACTTCACCTTCAGGCGGCAGAACACCCTGAGTACTTCTAATCATGCCACGCAGGTGTTTAGGCAGCTCACCAACCCCGATTCCTGAGGATTCCAAAATGGCTGTGGTCCAAATCAGCAAATTATGTTTAAGTATCTTTGGTGTTTTAGGTGCTACAGATGAAAGCCAGAGCCACTTAGTTATTAAGCACACACGCTGACACTAAGCTACACTGTGAGCATCTTTTATTTTTATTTTATGTGCAATGGTATTTTGCCGGCATGTATGTCTGTGTGAGGTAGAGTAACAGGCAGTTATGAGCTGCCATGTGGGTGCTGGGATTTGAACCCAGGTCCTCTGGAAGAGCAGACAGTGTCCTTAGCCGCTGAACCATGGACATCTTTTAGTACACCTGGTCTCACACTACTGACATTTTTGTCCTGTTTTAATGTTTTAAGTACAGGCAGGCTAAGAGAAATCCTTTGCATGGTAAAGATTCTGCTAGTGCTCACAGTACCTGCTTCTTAGAGATAAACGGTTATTCACTTCTGTCCCTTTCCACAGCTACAAATGATAAACATGAAGCATGAAAAGACTGATAATCAAGAGTCCTGAGATTAGATACAGTTTACAAAAACAAGATCACTCCTGGATAGGAATAGCTGAAACCTGGGGACAAAGATAGGGTCTGCCTTGATATGTGAACTATAGGTCCTTGGAGAGGAGGGAGGGGCTGTCTAGAGGAGGGTCACAGCTGAGCATCATGCCAGAGTGTTAGTGAGCATTCTGTGAGTATAAACCCCCCCAAAAAAAAAACAAAAAACAAAAAACAAAAAACCTGAAAAGCCAACCCAATAAAGGAAAAGTTTCCTTTGGCTCATGATTTCAGAGGTTTCCATCTATGGCCACTTGATTCTCTGTGATCTAACAGGTGTATATGATAGAGGAGACCTGCTCACTTCAAGGCTAGGAAGCAAGGAGAGAGACTGAAAGGGCTGGGGTACCAATATGACCTCAGAAGTCTGCCTCCAATAACTGACATTCACCAACTAGTTCTCATCTACTTAATGTTCTATCACCCCCCAGTAGCACTACAGATGGGAGAACCATACCTATAAGACACGAGCCTTTGAGAGATCGGCATTCAAGATCTGAGCATTGACATACCCTGGGAACACTGCCCATCCAAGTCTTAGCTTCAATTAGTCTTGTATCTTGTTGACATAGATAGTAGTAGAATATTCTGGAAGATGAGACATCCAAAGGGACTCACGGAATATCAAGGCAACCTACATTTGGAGAAGAACAGCACACTTGGATATTACGAGTGGATTCAGTTATAGACCAGTGAAGTGCCACCATGTACCCATGCAGAGCTGTATGTGGTCCCTTCCTTCTGTACCCAGCATTCAGCAAGCCAGGGATACAAAGGGGTGGTCACAGGTGGGGCAGCTCTTTGATCCAGCATGCTTACCTAACTTTAGCAAACCAAAGTTCATCTTTGTTGATAATTCTGTTTAACCCTCCTTCCTTTATTCTTGTTCCGTTTCTGCCTTTGTTTCATCACTCAAAGGAGCTATTCCTTCATTAATATCTGAATATCCCAGCACTATTATTTTGAAGTCTTTTAGATTTCCATAAATCTAACTTTATCTTTTGTGAATTCAACACTCTCATACTGTTGCCTGCTTCTGAGATTTGGGTTTCTTCCTGTGTTTGGGATGGCGGTTTCATGTTATGCATGATATTTCTATGGATGATATCTTTTCCTCTCTCCTCTGGACTTACCTCACCTTATCCAACAACCTCCTCCATTTAAAAAATTCTGGGCTCCTGCCCCAGTGTTGTGTTACGAGTACACTGTATCTCATCACCAGGAGAGCTGGCCAAGATCATGCCCCCCCATCCCCATCACCTACAGTTGGGCGTCTTCAGCAAGAGGGATGCTGTGGGATGCTGCTTTGGCCTTGGCTTTAAGCAGAGATTCCCACATCACTTGCAACCATGCCATGAGGCATCTGTCTGCTTCCACACTCAGTCACCTGGCACTCAGCATCTTGTCACTGGGTGCTGCCCTTTGCTTCTAGGCTTCTAGTCGCCCCCCCCACGTCCCACTGCACGTGCCGGCAGTGCAGCTTCATGTCTAAAGGGACGTGAGTTCTCCTTTCCCTTTGCACAATTCCCCCGGCATTGCTTCGAGCAGAGGCTGAGTAGATTTTGGTGTGATTGCTTCTCGACAGGGTGGTTCTTCCCTTCTGAGATGCTGATTGTGTGCTCACATGCGTCTGGAGCTTTCTCCTTTCAGGCTCAGGAAAAAGATTTCAGGAGAACTTGTTTTGATCTTGTTCACTTGCAATTCTAATGGTTCGTGTGAGTGGACTGATGCAAAGACAGGGGAAACGGCCATTTATATGTGGGAACAAGTTTTGTGTGTGCTTACGGGCTGTCTTGGCAGACTGCTTTCCTGGCAGTCTATTGCTGTATTACCTGGTCACTCCTCTCCAGCTGGATGGTATGTTTTTGTGCAGCCCCTGTTCTGCCTAACAGCCTGTACCGGCAACTTACACCACCAGTTTCCATGCACCTCTCTGAGCATGCTGACCTTGCTAGAGGACATTAGGGAGCTGAGGTCGGGGAGAGGACAGGAGCAGTGTGATAGTCCATCTACCTTCCAATCTGGTTTCACACCAGAGAATAGGATGGAGTGGACAGGGAGGTACCTATTTGAAGCTCTCATTCCTCTTGTCTGTATTGTCCCTGGAAGAGTCCTGGATTTTCTTTTTTCTGGTATCTATGTAGGCAGCTCTTTAGGGAACTCTTATTGACTCTGCTTGATTCCTGTGCCTAGACCTTGGATATATCACTATGGCCAGGACTGTGGCTTCTTAAATTCTACCACAGTTCCAAGGACTCGGGGACCAAGAATTCTGCAAAGGAATAGGGTGTATTTTATTACCCACTTATACATGTACTCCATGAATGTTTGTTTGTAGTCCTTCATGGGCCAGGCATCATTACAGGCACCTGTGGGGAATGAGTTATCCGGTGGCACTTGGATCCTACTAGCAAGAAGTGCTCAGATAAAAGAAAACACTGGGCATGGTAAAGACTATAAAGAGATAAAGACAACTGCTCTCTGGGAGTGTCCCAAGGGCTGGGCTGCACAAAACATATCTGTGAGATGAGGTAACATCTGACAGCGAGTATCAAATACCACTCTGTGATCTCACAGCCAGGAGGAGTCAGAGATATTAGACACAGAGATACATGGGGAAAATGGTCCAGGCAGATGTGGCAGCTAGAACATAGCCCTCAGGCAAGAACCAGGGTTGTGTGTTTGCAAGCACCCATGCTTTTCCTGTTGCTTCTCCATCACCAGGCTTCCTGAATGTCCTCACTTAGAACACTTTAGCACCACAGGCCCTTGAATACACTTTGCATTTCCCAGATATTCATTTTCCTCAGTTAATTGTTCCTTGCCCCATCTTTTTGGAGGCCATTGAGTCATTATTTTTAACCTTGTCACAGCACTATACCTTCTAGGTGGTTCTACAAAATTATTGCCCCTCTCATGGAAGTATCCTTTTAGATGTCATGTCTTCACACACGGGGCTTGAAGGACCACGGAGATTTCCAGAGCCCCGCCCCTTGATGCTATTTGATATGGAAATTTGTGTCTGAGTATATTATACTCAGTCATAAGAAGTCATTCCAAGGTAGGATTCTACAAAACGCTGAGAGTCAAGCTATGGAACTGTCAGCTTTTGGAGAGCAAGACCTGTGCCTATTGTCTTTTCCATTTCTTCCACAGGCTGAGCCCTGTTGGCACTCCGCAGGCTCTGTAGACTTGTTGAATAGTCACAGGGAAAGAACAAAGGCAGAAGGGTGACAACCCCAACACAGTGTCCAGCAGGGACCGTATCTTCCACTATCTAATTAAATATCCCCAATGATTGCTGTTCCTGCCACAATTTCCTAGGCAGCATGGAAGCAATTATATTACAATGCAGTTGGAAAGCCCAGTAATCTCCTTGGAGTAGACAAACAAACTTTGAAATCATTTACAAATGATGTACCGAATCTCTGTGGCATCTGCTCATGGTAGAGGGAAAATATGTGTCTTTCAAGAGGCCGTTCATGTGATGAGATCGCTGTTTTCACGTGACAAGGCGGGCAAACAGGAGGCCTTTGCCAAGCGACTTGCCCTGGTCTTGGTTTGTGGTTATCCTCAGCAAGGAACGAGGATTCTGACAACTTGGAGTTCTGTCCAGTGTTGGCCTGTCACTTCCCAGGGACTGCTCTGGTGTGAGGCAAAGATATAGGAGTTGGCCACCACTCCATCCCTGGGAAGATGTTTTCTCAGCTTTTCTATTGAGGGGTTGGTGATGGGGAACTGGCCTTTGACAGGCTTTGATGGTAATCCAAGAGGCTAGGAGACACATATTCTTGGCATGGCCTTGTGTTTGGCTCCCGGGCCAAAGAGGAGATGGTTGCGAGTAGCTACATTGAGTATGAGCTTACATTCCTTGCCTAACTCAAGTGTTACATAGCTCAAGACTAATTTTTCTATAATTTACCTCTTGATAACTAAAATTATTCCTGTGTAGAAACAGAATGTACTCTTGAAGGCTGGAATTTTCAGCTTTTGGCATTAATGACATACATATTACATGAAATTTCTGGACAGCTATGTCAGCTCTAAATTTTCCATTTTCTTTGGACTTAAACTATTATTTCATGTGACTGTCAGAACCCCACTATAGTAGAGATGATTTTTGCCTCTCTCCTGACCCTGTGGCTACTCTGACCTTGCTGCCTGCTTTGTTAAAGGTTCAGTATAGAGCAGCAATTGTGGGGCTTTCTTCAGTGGATGCTATTGCATTTCAGTTCTATGCTGAAGTAAGTATTCTCTCTCCTTTAATGAATGTTGCCGGGTAAATGCTAATGTGATACTGCTTATATGTTATAATAGAAAATGTTTAGTGACTGACAGAGGTTGTGAATGCAAATTCCATAGCATGATCGAGCACACACCCTTAGATGGTGGATAGTTTATTAATAGAAAAAATGGCCGTGACATATCATCTTTCCAAATTTTGTTCTTTTCTGAAATAGAGTCCATGCTTGCTTGAAACTATCTTTCTTAGCTTCATTCAGCAAGAGCTGGGATTATAGGCATTTACTACAATGCCTTGCTCTTACTATACCTCAATGTAGCATGCACTTTGTATCCATTCAGCCAGATGGCGAAGACATCATATGAGCTACAGGAGTTCTCAAAAATTTAGAGAATTCACATAATTTCAAGATTTATGTATAAAATGATAAATTTTTAGGTTTGAAAACAAAATGGGCTATTTTAAATTTGGGAAATCCAAACTCATACGAAGGCAGCTATCCCATTGTTAGCTAGAATTGTTTTGGCTGTAGATTCTGAAACAACTAGCTCAGTGCTTTTGAAATAAATGAAGGACATGTTCAAAGGACAACAGCACGGCATGGCTCAGAATGTACCCAGTCTTCGAGAATAGCTGGAACCAGGGGCTTCATGGTTAGCAAGGCTTCTTTCTTCCACTTACTTTGTTATGGTGTCCTGAAGGGTGTTAGACTTCATCACAAAGCTGGCTGTGTGATGTGTGGAGCTCTGTGCAAACTGAAGGTGAGGGAAGAATCGAAGAACATTCTTCTTATTGTCATGGGTTTTCTTTAAACCATTTGTGTTTCTAAATAATCATATTCTCTCTGTGTCTGTCTGTCTCTGTGTCTGTCTGTCTCTGTGTCTGTCTGTCTGTCTGTCTCTCTGTCTCTGTCGCTCTCTCTCTGTCTCTGTCGCTCTCTCTCTGTCTCTGTCGCTCTCTCTCTCTCTCTCTCTCTCTCTCTCTCTCTCTCTCTCTCTCTCTCTCTCTCGTGTTTTCCCAGCAAGTGGTGAGTGTTCTTTTAGGCACACAGTGTCTGAGATGCATGTTTTCTGAGCATTGATGAAGCCTCCTGGGAGAGGAAGGATGGCAGACATCACTGAGTAGAGGCAGCCAAGAGTTCATTCTAGGGAGGAGATGATTCCGAAAGCCACATGAGCTAGGGTTCTCAACCCCTAGGGCATGAGAGAGCTGTTGTCTCACTTGTTTTCATTTGCTATGAGCTTCCTGAGGTTGTCTAGGTAGCTGGACATCAGAAACCCACTGTCTCACAGTTCTAGAGTTTGGAAGTGTGACATTACGAGATCGGTAGGGCTGGGTTCTTACCTATTAGAAACTGTCTAGGTGTTTTTCTGAGTTGAAGGTGGTTTCAAACATTCTTAGCCTTGCCGGTAAATTTTCCCTGTGTCTCCACATTATCATCTAAGTGTATCTATCACTGTGTCCAAATTTTCCTCTTTCATAAGGGCACCAGATGTAATGGATAAGGGTTCCTTCCCACTCATTAGTGCCTCGTTTTAACTTAGCTAATTATATTTGTAATAATCAAATTTACAAACAAATTTAAATTCTTGGCACTGGAAGATGGGATTTATACATATAAGTTGGGACACAGGGAGGGAAAACATGCATGATTTGGTTCATAGCAAGTATGAAATGTAAGCCTGAGGTTAAAACTGCCAAGCATTTCAAGAGGGCAGCTTCAGAGCCAATGCAAGGTCCTGTGTGATGAGGCAGATTGTTGGATCTGATCACTAACTTTTCCCATTGGGTAGAACATGTGTTTCTTTAGATTGAGCTCCTTGGAGGAAGATGACTCTAACTTCTGACTCTTAAGTATGTTTTATCTCAGGTAATATATATCTGTGAGCATTAAGCTAGCATTAGGGCTTACAGAAGAAATCAGTAGATGCTACAGGCTTACATTCTAAAGACAGTTGCCATAACAGGGCCAGAGTTCTAGCTGCCTTGGCCAGACACCACCAAGACCTGGTAAAATTATTTTTTACTTCCATTGCCTGTTACATCACCAACAGTCCTGCTTACTTCCTTTCTCTACAGCATAGGACTAGGGCCCCATGGACCAGTCTAACTGTTCTTGTAAGAATTATAATGGTACCTGCTTATACTCTCTCCAGGAAATATCAAGGCATCAGTGACAGGATAATCCAGAGCCCAGAGGAATGGTGTCACAGTTTTCTTTCTTTTGCTGTGACAAAAGCACTCTTAGTAAAAACAGCTTAGAGGATGTTAGGATTTTTCTAGTTTATACTAGCAGGTTGCAGTCCATTATTAAGGGAAATCAAGGTACGAACCCCACCCAGGACCTGAAGTAGAAACCATGGAGGAAGGGTAGTTGCTGGCTCCATCACAGGCTGACATTTAACTATCTTTTTAATATGAGTTAGGACTGCCTACATAGGGAATGATGCTGCCCATGGTGGGTGGGCTAGGACTCCCTGTATTAATCAATAATCAAGACAATCTCCAACTACTGGCGAATTTGATTTGGAACATCCCTTGACTGAGGTTCCCCTCTCGGATGACCCCAGGCTATGTCAAGTTGACATTTAAAGCTAACAAGGACAATGATAGTTAACTCCTACATCCTCTCCCAACTTAGGCTGTAAAAAGCCAGGAAGGGATTATTCCTAAACAAACCATGACTCCTCTTTGTTCCAGGAGGATCAGAGTGGCAGGCAGGGTGAAAGTCTCAATTTTGCTGCCCTTACACTGCTGTAAAACAAACTTTTACTGGAGGGAAGAAGTGTGCTGAGTATCAGAGTGCAGACTCACCCTACACCAGATGGGCCTGGCCTGAAAACAAGCGTGAATAATGGTAAAGCTATAGCAGGTACCCTAGCTGTGAACCTAGTTGCATCAAGTGCAGAAAAACAATGGTATTTATACCCCTACAGGGATGAGATGTTCAACAAAGGTGGTTGTACAATATTTGGGAGATTTGTCTTCCTGTGACTTTAAACACATATTTTTAGGTATGCTTCATGTGATATAAAATATTCACAGTAAAATGAAGTTTAATATCTCAGAGGTCACTGAGAAGTCTGATACACACCTGAAATAGACGATACAGGAGGATCAACAACAAAACACACTGCTACCTGCAAATACTTGGCAACCTTACCTCCATACTTCTTCTTCTACTGCAAAGACAGAACATACTGTTTTCTCCCATCCCACTTACCATTACCCCTGTGTTCATTAGCTAAAGGTTCTCCAGCAGTCCCCCACTAGGGACAGCTGCCTTTCTGGTTTACAGCTTTTATGGCCTATATGACCAAGTTTGGGAAAGGTGTTCACCCCATGTCCCCACCCATTATAGCAGGACCTGATGTCTGTTACATAAGCCAGTGTCTTAGAGGCAGAATTCACATGTTGCTTCTGTGAAAATCTTCCTTTCGTCTCTGATTCAGTGAAGATGTTGGCTCTCGCGTAGAAGTCAGGTAAAAGAAAAGTGAAGCCTGAGCTAGCTGCTCCCCCGTCTGAAGAATTAATTAGGAATACATTTTTTGAGACTTTCCATTCACTTCATATTCAGTACACTATTGTCTCTTCTACTTTCTGGGGTGGGGGGACCAGCCAAAATTACAGTGTCCTTCTGTAACGTTAGCATTTAGTCATGTGAACTTCTGTTTGGATTTACTGATTTGCCTTCTGACAAAATGCAGGTTTAGAAACGGCTCCATCCAGATCCAACTGCACACTACTGGCGCTCACTTCCATGCAGTGTTTATAACAGGCACTCTGGTGTGACACCAAAGGAGCATTTAATGTCTCTGTATTATTGCTGCAGGGATCTAAAGAGCATGTGGAATTCACTGAGCATTCTATTTGCCTCCTGGACCTCCCTGCCTTGTGTAGTTAGCTGCTGAGTCCGCAGGGCTACATCCGGTCAATGTAAGTGGACAGGCGACACCTCCATCCCAAGTCACAAAAAGCCCACATCAGTATTTAAATATGTCTGGCTCCATTGCATGATTGCTGGGGACTCTCCATGTTCCATTTTATATAGCTACAAGAGGTGAAGCCTCAGCCAGCCCCTGTCTATGATGGATTTCTAGCAAGTGTAGGAATGGACTTCCTGGGGTGGAGAGGGCCTTAATGGAAGGACTACTCACTTGTACTGGAGTGTAGTCTATGTTCTAATAGACACTGGAGAGGCTCTGAGTCATTAAAGGTGGGTGTGCTGTACCCCACTCTGCCCTAGTGTACTGCCCAGCTCTTACTAAGAAGTATTCTGTTTCGAAGTCTGTAATGGAATTAGCATTATTCCTGTCACTGACTCTAGCTTCTCCCCAAGTGTCTGTGTTTTGTGGTAAACAACTCTGTGTGAGATAGAAAGTATTCATTTGAATTACTTCACAATGTTTCAAAGAGTAGGACAAAGTATCAGCTTTTTTTCCTGTAAGAGGTAACCCAAGGTTTTTGAGAGAATGGTTTTCTGAGTTGCTTAATAAATACATATGTGGGATGTAAGGTCACAGGGTAGAAATGGTTTGGGGCAACAGGGAAATGCCATTCGATTCAACCTGCCTATGTTTGCTAGGAGTTAGCAGTCCTTGCTTTAGAGTTTGGGCTCTTGCAGTGTAACTGCATGACACTGTACAAACTATTCATCTATAAAATATGTGTGGGGAGCAGAGATGTAAGTACTCTGCTGATATTGGTAATTGATGTCACATATTATTTATACTTAATACAGTTATATTACTACTTAAATTCAACATTTAAAAGTTTTCTTGGGGATGGAGTTCTTCCAGAGAGCCTGGGTTTAGTTCCCAGAACTAAATAGGCAGCTCTAGGGGGTATGACACCCTCACGTGGCCTCAGCAACCAGTGCACTTGTATGCACATGTACACACGTACATACTCATAATTAGACACAATATTATAAAAAGTTAAAAGCTTTTCTTCTTGTTTGTTCTCTTTACGGTTCATTTCTGTTCTCTTTCCTGTATCTTATTGTGGAGTAATTAATTTTTTACAAAATTCATTTTTGATTTATTGGCAGTGCATTTGAGTGTTTCTTTTGGATAATATTTTAGGGGTTGATAAACACACATACACATGTACCGTATACTAATCATCCCTTTATCCTTAAATTGTCTTTGTTCAACTACACTTAAATTATCAAATGTATCTCCTCTGAATACATTGAAAACTGTATCAGTTTGTACTTAGAAAAGGAATTTTTATGAGATTTACTGGTGGGTTTTTTTTTTTTTGCCTTTTATTTGTCTTCCTTTTTCTATTATGTTTCAACAGTCCTTTTAAAGAATCCCTTTTCTTTCTGTTTAGGAAACATTTTTCTAGCCACATTTAAGAACAGGAGTCATGTAAGACAACCTCACACAGCTAAGGTGCCTGGCATAGGGTCATTATACAGTACAACAAGATACTATGACAATGAAGGGACAACGGGCAGGTGGCTTTCTTGGCCCAGCTCAGTGCTTTGTGCAGGACGGAGGCACTGTGTGATATTATAGACCATGGCTATTTTCTCTCTTGCATCTGTCGAAGTTCAACATATGGCCTTTGTCACGCCTCTCCTGCAGTGCTTGCTTTTAATCTATCAGCCAAGGAAGTCTCAATTTTCACACTGGGTTTGGTTTCCAGAAGAAACTGATTCGGATATCATTTTCTGGCTCGTCTGGTTAGGGTCTGTCAGAGTCCAGTGGGTTTTTTTTTCTTTCTCTCCCCCAGACAGGTCATCTCACACGAGCCAGTCAGGAGCTGTGGCTGCTGAATCATAAATTCCAAATGCACGTGGTTCCTGATTCTTTACTGTGGCCACCGGGTCATCCTCCGTGCTGAGCATGACACAGCTCTGACTACTGAATGGGAACCATATTTCAGAGACCCAAACAATGTGGTGGAAAACAGACTGGGGACTTTCTCAAGAGAAGATCTTATTTAATGGAATGAGCATTCTATTGGTCTCTTAGGCAATAAGGCAATCTTTTAGGTAGAGTTTCTCAATGGGGTGCCAGGGCATGCTGAGCTGCTACAAATGGGTTGCAGGTGTGTGTGAGATGGGGAGCCCTTTAGTTCTTGAGGCAGCCAGGCAGGTCCTGGGATCTCTGGAGTTGTAGCCCAGTTACCTCCTGCTGTGAGCTGCTTCTAGGATTCACCCCTGGGAGCCGTGCACCAGGCATTGTTTTCTATGTGTTCCGGGAAGAGGAAAAAAGGAGAGTGTTTGTTCCAGGGAATGTCTTCAGAGTGTGCTGCCATATTGTGAGGTGGGTCATTTCTTGAGCCATCCTTAAAAATCTCCCTAAATGAGGACTATTGGACTTTCTTGAAGCATGGGACCTTCTGACTGAAAAGATGAAAAGCATGTGTGACTTGTCTCGAAGGCATGATGGGTGTGGGTAGAAGTAATGTGGTTTTGTTCATGAAGCGTGGAATTCTGGGACCAACGCATTACTAGAAGCTCAGAAAGATTGTTTGGTAAAAAGTTAATATAACTAGGTATTTCACCCAGTTGGGGTAAAAATTAAGAAATGAAATTACTTTCAAGCTGAGAAGAGAGAATTCCAAAATGCTTCTATAAGATCACAACTGGCAGTGCTCAAGCAGCTATAAAGGAAAAGGGAATGCTCTTTGATCTAGATATCGACATTATGTAGACAGCCACATACAGTTAGAGTTCAATAGACAACAATAGAACATCCTGTTGCATGGTTTGTCTTCACTTCTGTTGGAGTCTCTTAGCCTTTTCAAACTCTTTGGGAACCCCTTTCCTCACTAACCAATCTCAGGCCCCCAAGTCATCTTCCCACACAGCTCAGAGAAGAGTGATCTTCAGAAGTTAGCTTTTTGGAAAGTTAGTACTAACCAGCAGCCATCTGGTGGCTTTGATTTCTTTTTTTCAACCAAACCATTTCCCCCAGATTAGTCTTCTTTGGGAGTGGATGACATGATTGGGTTAGAGCATGGGCGATGTGGCGAAATCAGGATGGGACATGAAGAAACAGAGTCTATGGGACAAACTGACAAGGGAGATACAACTCAGACTTTGGGAGCAGAAGGCCACTGTCACCAGGTGATCTCCATTGTTGCCCATTTTTGCATTGTTGCTCCCTTGATGAACTACCAGCATACTTAGCTACTAATGCTACTATTGCTCAGTTAGGGCTAACTATGAGAAAAGTCCTGTGCAGAGAACCAATCCTCCTGGCAGCTGTGCAGCTTTGGTCACATTGTCCAGATGGGGAAAGGGAGGGGTAGAGATGGGTGACCCACTCTCTACCTCACTACGACCCACGTGGTTCCTCAGTAGTAGAAGAGGGATGCAAGCTATGCACTTTTCATCTCATTATTTTGACTTCTCAACTGGGTAAAATTGCAGTCAGGGACTGAAGGAGTGTTGCGATATTCCAATAGAACCATTAGAGCTCCAGGGGATCTTGCTAGGGTACATCTGGTAGACTAAGTCTTAGAACACTGAAGAAGAGAGGCAGGTAAGATAAGTCTCTTTCCTGGGCCGGGCGGTGGTGGCGCACGCCTTTAATCCCAGCACTCAGGAGGCAGAGGCAGGCGAATCTCTGTGAGTTCGAGGCCAGGCTGGACCGACAGCCTCCAAAACGATACAGAGAAACCCTGTCTCATAAAAACCAAAAAAAAAAAAAAAAAAAGACTCTTTCCTGGAGCTGTGGATCTGGGAGTTGTTGTTGTGGCAAGGGCATGACAGAGCTTACCCAGCAAGTTTTCCTTAAGGAGTAAGAAAAGAAAAAGCCCAAGGGGAAGACTGAACAACACAAACAGCTAAAGGCTACCAAGAAGACGGGGTTCCCAGTGAAGGGATGGAATGTGGGGTGCCATAAGAAACGGTAAGAGCTTGGGGCATCTTGGCTATTGAAAAGCTCCTGCCTTCTACTCAGGTGGCCAAGCTGGCATGGAGCGAGGGAGCAGTTTCCAACCCCAAGGAACAAGAGCTTGGGGGTAAGGATTCTGCTACTATGCCAGGAGTGGAGAGCAGATTAGCTAACATTTTCAGCTCCCACTGGAAGGTGAACTGTGCGCAGCCTTTCCAAAGACAGTCTCTCCTGTTTGTTCACACTCAAAATACTTTTGCTAATGCTTTGCAAATTGCTCGGAAGGTATAAATGAGCACTGTGGGAAGTGGCTTGTGGCGTCTGGTCTCTGTTTCCAGAGCAGCATTCATGCTTGTGTCTGTGAAGCATCCTGCCTGTAATCAAGTCAGTCAAAGGACACCCTTGGGTTCTTTCTGTTCGCATGTTCCTAAAGCCCCGGAGTCTCTTAGTTGACTGAATGCTTTGGTGGGTGTCACATCCCCCTGCCTTCCATTCCTGACACCTTCTGAACGTCTTGAAGCTGTTGTTTCAGCAAATCCTCAGTTTACTGGGATTGATTACATTCTGGGATGATATTGTTATGAGTGTTGTGTTGAGAATATCTTTGTTGACTCTTTGGAGATCTTGTGTTCTTTAAAGGCACCTTGAGAAACAAAATTCTACTGAGAGATATTTGATGCTTGTTTGAGACTTTTATACTGTGCTGGAATCTGAGAAAGAATGGAGAAGAGTCCCCTCTGGACACTATCTTAGTCACATCTCCAGGAACAAGGGCCATCATATTGACTTAGGAAGCAATCGTTAAGCTGTTCTCAAAAGGTGAGGCTTCTGGAAGCTTCCAGGAGAGGAATCTTCTAATAACTAAGCAAGGCTTCCCAGGCTATCTGGGAACACTTGGCAATGTTTTCATGGAGGTAGGGAATCGGAGGACAGAGGAATAGGAGACAGGGAAGGGGGAGAAAGTGGGAGACAGAACAGAGAGGCGGACACTTCATTTCAACAGCCAAGGATTTGCAAACTGGAAACAGTGACCCCGAAGTGCATATCAGGACTGTTGGCTCACCACAGAGGCATGGCAAGGTCCTTTCTTCTCTTTCCCAGTCACTGCCGCCATGATTTGACTCATCTTTCTGGAAATATTTCTAGCTGTACCTCTGAACCTTGAACGTTCCCCAAGCTCATTGAAATGCACAAGTGAAAATTATTCATCTGCTTGGAGGTTGCACAAAAGCTGGAAGTGCTGTCAGAAGTAAGCAGATACAGTTACACAACCAGACAGATCCATTACGAGCAAAGGACAGTGTTGCTGGTAACCCCGCAAAGGGCCAAGTACTGAAGACAGGTGAGGGAAGACAAGGAGCCGCTGCTGGCCGTCCTCAGCGTAGAAACGCAGGCGCCTAGGCCGACACTTACAAGGACACACATTCATCAAAGCAAATGACACAGAGCTGGATGCTGGCCACCCAGCTGGTTGCATGGAATCTGCAGAGATGACTCAGAGTGTGTGAAATCAAAAGCAATGGAGGGAGAGAGGAAGAGTGAGAGCAAGGGGCGAGAGACAGAGTGTGAGAGCGAGCCAACAGAGAGCCAACATACACTACAACAACTAGGACTGGGCTGGTTGCTAGGGTCAGGGTGTTAGATGGTGAGTCAGAACATTGGAAATCCTCTCCTGTTACTGCAGTGATCAAAGAGGGCCTGCTGGGTCTTACTCAAGCCATTTAGTAGACATCCTTTTACAAAACAGGACATGCAAATCATCTTCTACAGAACAAGTGAACGAGTCAATGCATTTCCCAGGAAAGGACACAGTTGGCATTACTTAAGAACTGGATTATTTTTCCAACAGGATTACTCGAGCCTTCCACAATATGATTAGGAATACCAGAAAGATTGCCTTTGTAGAAGAAGCTCTCCTTATTCCAGAAGTTCCATCTCTGTGGTCCATTCATGTCAATAAATGTCTCTCTAGCCAGCTCTCTTAAAGTACAGAGTCCTGGCAAGGAGGAGAGGTCAGAATGTCTTTAGGGCACCCATGAGAATTTAATCATTCCAGGGTTTGTGAGCATTCTAGATGACTGCGGGCCAACGAGGTAACAAAGGAGGAATGGGTATTGGGGAAGGGAGAAGGCAGTGACATCTCCAAGAGACACTTGCTAATATCAACACACACACACACACACACACACACATACACACTCACACACACCATTGCTTACTATGTGTGTGGAGATAGCTCCTTTCTTTTAAAAGTCTCTAATTATATTTCTGAGTTTAGAGAGCACAGAGATATGATCTTTCAGAGTTAGGGGCAGTACTCTGCCCTGACTGAGATCGTGGAGTCAGGCAGGTCAGGGACAGACCTCTATAAATCTGTGATAGTGCATAACCTGTGCAAACTAGTGAGTTCTCACTTCTGAAGTAGAGCTAAAGATGCCTACCCACTGAAGTGAAAACAATAATAACGCTAGGTAGCAAAAGGCTTGGCCCACATGCTACGAATCCTGTAAAATGCAAGTGTTTTGGCTTGTTCTCCAATCTTTCTGCAGTTCTCCCTCCCAGTCTTTCAGGGAAGTAGGACAAAGGTCAACTTACAGCCCCTCCTCCCCCATGGCAGACAACTCTCTTATTTGTTAAGAAGTCATTTTAACATGGTATGTACTCTCATTTATGGATTTTAGACATAGATCTGGGGAGTGCCAGCCTACAATCCCATGGCCAGAGAGTCTGGGGAACAGAACCTTCATCCAGTGGCTGATGGAAGCAGAAGCAGATACCCATAGACAAACACTGAGCTGAACTCAAGGAACCCAGTGACAGAGAGGGAGGACTGATGAGCAGAGGGGTTAAGACTGGGCTGCTGGTTTAACCCCCAGAAACAGCTGAAGTGACAAGGGTTAGCTCTTGAATCCCAGAATGATGGCTGGGAATCCAGCATGGGACTGATCAAGACCCCCTGAATGTGGGTGTCAGTGAGGAGGCCTAGGTAATCTATTGGGCCTCAGGTAGTAAATCAGAATTTATCCCGGGTATACAAATGGACTTTGGACTCGCATCCAACAATGAGAGATGCACTCTCAGCCTGGACTCTGGGGGGAGGGTCTAGGCCCTGCCCTGGATGAAATGACAGACTATGGACACCCCATGGAGGGCCTCACCCTCCCTGGGGAAACGAGGGAGTATTGGGGGGCTGGTAGGAGAAAGGAAGGGAAGGGGAGAGGGACCTGGGAATGACATGTGAAGCAACCTTGTTTCTAATTTAAATTTAAATTTAAAAATAAAAATAAAAAAGAAATTGTTAAACATTTTTGCACAATACCTTATTGGTTGTAGTTCTTTCTACCCTCTGGGTCTTCTCAGTGTGTCTGTCAATTCTCCTAACTGCACCACAATAGCCTTAAGATATTTTGAAGCTTGGATGAAGCATCGTGATGCTTTCATTTTTCAAGACTCAGAAAGCTGTATTTCATCAAATCTTATTCATCTGACCCAGGAGTGAGCTTCCAGCTCACTCTGTTTCTTCCCCTGGAATATGGAGGTATATTGAAAAATTGGTTTGTGGTGTACAACATTCACAAGTCTGGTATTTATAACATGGATGTTTTGCAGAGGCTTAGTAGCCTTATTGAATACACATATCAATTAACCTCAAGGGAATGCTGTGTGCAGAACTTGTGCTGAGGTCCCATGCATGTTAGCATCAACTGTCTCCCTGAGTGATCCTTTCTAGAACATTCCCAGGGCCTTTATCTTCCAACTGTTAGCTATTATGGAACTTTTTCTCCCTCTGGCTGATGATTGTCAGAACAAATGAACTTAACAAAGAAAGATTAGTTGTAAAACTTCTAATTCAACTCAAGTTAATAGTTCCAAAATAAAATAGAGATGAATTGATGAAAAAGCCAAATTAAGGTTATATAAAGTATAGATCGTGATCTTAATTATTAAACTTATAGGTATAAAAGTATTGGTTAAACAAATGTTACCAAAACAAATGGAGAAAAACAATGACTTACGACAAATGAACAAGCTAGATTATAGGGTATGGATCAAAGCTATTAATATAGAGAATTGTACTAGCAAATGTTTGCAATTTTCTCTGACACAATATCTTATGGCTGCATCCAGAGGATTCTTACTGAAGGTTTGCTATCTGAAAAAATACCAGGTGAAAGATTTTACATGCAAAACAAGTTAGTTCTTTGCTTATTTGTGAATCTGATGGTGACAGTGCTCACAGGAGTAGTCCCTGTTTTAATTATTCCTGTATTTTGCTTAAGTATCTGTCTTGGTAGACAGATAAGAGCTCTGGTGCTGGGAACAGAAGATATGAACTTCAAAGAAATTTCAATAGGTTAAGGATATTTAGTTTAAAAATTTAAAATGCACAATAAAACAAGTAATATTTTGTTTTAAATTTTTATTTTAATTTCTTTTCTAAAGTTACAATTACTCTATTTATTTAATGTATATGTGTATGCAGAATGACTGGGGAGATACATGTGCCATGGTTCATATGTGAACAGCTTGTGGGACATAATTCTTGCCTTCTGCTTTCTGGGTTCTGGGGATCAAACTCGGGTTAACAGGGCTGGTGGCAGACACCTTTAACCACTGAACCATCTTGCCAGCTCTTAATTCTTGTTTATCAGTAGCCTACCACAACAATTGTCTTATAAAAGTTCTAGATAAATAAAGACATCTTTGGTGACGGAAACACTGTATTGTGGACCTTATGTGCGGTAGATTGGCAAGCTATCATTGGGGTGTCAATTTTATGATCCACACCTAGTGTGGGTGACTAGTGTTTAGCCTGGTCCCTTACCCATTCATCAGATGTGCCCATGCCTGGTTTCCACAGCATCGTGTGTTGTTAGAGGAACCCCTTGATGCTTTCTCTCAGTTCCTATGTATGCTTTGTCACTAACAAGTGGCCACAGTTCAATGCACTAGCAATGCATCACCCTTTGAGATATGCTGGGATACCTTATTATGGGGCAGTCAGCCTGGCTAGATTATTCTGGTTGCTTTCAGAAAATGTCTTTACAAATTTATACCCTCATCTTCGTTTTTTTTTTCTTAATTTTGAACTGCAACTAAAAAGAGTCTGCTTTCCGTTCTGTAGGATCACTTGCTAGATATCCACGGGCAGTGTTTTTAGTGCCTGCATTAACACACTTTCCGTCACCTGGCCCTGGTAAGATGCTCACTTTTGTTCTAGGGCTTTCAGCTTCTCCCCCTTGGGCCTCTTCATTGGTCCACAGCCTGTGAACATATAATGAGTTTATACTCAGTGTTTTAATACAAATGGTGTTTTTATTTTCAATTAAATATGACCTTCATAGGTGATACAAATGGGCATAGTTCTAAGACAAAAACAAGCATACAAACAAATCCTTTCTTCTCTCAACGCTTGTAATATTATATATATATACACATATATATATATGTGTGTGTGTATACATATATATATATATAATGATTGCAATATCTCTTATTTTTAAAAGGGAGAGATAATAGCTATTATTGGGAAACAAAATATAAAGGTCAAAGTACAACTGCCTTGTGAGCATCATGAGCAGGCATCCAAAGGAAACAAAATCAGTATTTCAAAAAGCAAACCAAAAGCAAGTAAAATAATATAAGACCCTCCTATGTTGACCAAAGCCCTAATCATAATAGGCAAGCTATGGAAATACTATAAGTGTCTGTTAAGAACTAGAAGATAAAGAAACTGTTGTCTATATGCAATGCAGTATTGTTTAGCCATAGAGATAAAGACATCTTTCAGTTTGTGAGAACATGAATGAACTTGGACGCTACTAGACTCAAGGAAGCAAGCCAGACAAATAAGGCATCACTTACATGGAAGGTGTCTAAAATAGTAAGCTTGCAGAAGCAGACAGTAATGGGGTGGTTGTCAGGGTCTGGGAGAAAGGGCAGGAAACAGACGCTGCTCAAAGGGTACAAACTTTCATTGATGAGTTCCAAGAATATGATGTACAGTGTGGTGGCTCTAGTTAATAATATGGAATCGTTTGCGGGAAGTTTCCCAAGAGACAGGGACTCATATATTCTCAGTAGACACAAAACATCGAACTGTGTGTGACATGATGGGTGTGTTAGCTGTCCCCTTGTAATCACTGCACAATATATATGCAGACTGAATCATTGTGCTGTACATATTAACCCTATACAGCTTGTGTCTATGCTATCTCAGTAGAACTTGGAATAATGGAAAGGATGAATTGGGTGTATTTAAACTAAGGGCACAGTCCAGTGTTGTTTCTGGGAAAGCTTCTCAGCCTTCCATGGGAGCTTTCTGCTCTAGTCCTTTCATAAAGTTTTATGATTACTTTAGATTTAATGTTCATTTCTATCTTTGGGCCAGAGACATGCCCTTTATCTTTCATTCATGGGTAGATTTCGTCTCTCACACATACTTGTGCTATGTGTTTGATACAATTGCAGCCCCTTATGGAATAATGACAAACAAACCAGATGTCCCTCTTGTTCATTAACTGCTTCATGTGTTATGACAAACAGCAAAGGAAGGGGCTCAGTTCCCAGGTGGAGTCTCTCTCTCTCTCTCTCTCTCTCTCTCTCTCTCTCTCTCTCTCTCTCTCTCTCTCTCCCTCTCTCTGTCTCTCTCTCCCTTCCCCCTCTCTCTCCCCCTTTTTCTCTCTCCTGTCCCCTCTCCCTCCCTCCTTCCTTCCCTTCCTTCCTCCTTCCCCCTCCCCTCCGTCTGTGTGTGTGTGTGTGTGTGTGTGTGTGTGTGTGTGTGTGACTATGTAAGGAAGTTGTCTCCACAATGAACAGATGTGGAAGAGTCCATGGCTAGATCCAGTTCAGAAGGTATGATGGTTATGTTCTGCCCCACTCTAGCTCCAGAAGCGCTCACTAGGGAGAGAACATGGAGATGTGACTTCGGTAAGGCAGCCCCATGGCCACCTCGTTCACTTCTCAGCACGCAGTTCATAATTCCCAGATGTCAAGAGAATGGGCTCCTGCTTGACTCCCGTTGCCAATACACCTGTTGTCACACTAACCTTAGAGACTGCAAGGACAACGAAGCGCATTTCTTCATAGTCACTTGCATGTGCTCACATATGTCAACTCTTGATCTCAGTTCTCAAATTTCCCATAGGAAACCGAGGGAACAGACACCACGATGGAAAAACAAAAACAAAACAAACAAAAAAGCAACAACCACAACAGCAAAACCCTAGAGTCACAGAGAGTAAAACTCCAGCTGGATGGAAAAATCCAGGCCTTTTAGCCATGATGGCTTTCTCCTGATCATTTTAAAATAAACTCAACATTACATTATAGTTTTTGGGGTTTTTTATCATACATAAAACTATCATTGCAACACACCTTGTCCTGTAATCATTTCCATTTGATTACCACACTTTATTTTTTTAAGTTTTTTCAATGCCACTCTTACTGTTTTTGACATAATAAAACAGAAATGACAGGGAACATTTTTCTTTCTTTTTTTCAGCTTTTTGTTTTTGTTTTTAGAGCTCAGCTATTTTTAGGGAAGAACAAAAGAACTGGCAAGGTCCAAGGGCTGTCTGTCTGGTAAAGAGCCTTGGCACTTTATCCCAGGTAGGATTTGGCTAGTTTGGTCTGCCAATCAACAAAGGATCTACCCACAGAGTGGTGACTCAGAGCCCACAGGCAAACTGCATCTGTGAAGTTCTTTGGAACAGCCGTGGAGGTAGTGTCTTAACACGGGTTTGTTCTGTCTTGAGAGCAAAGCCTAAGGCATGGATGTGTAGGATAGTTTATTTAACATAGAGTCCCAGAAAAGAGGCATAAACCTGGGCAGTGAAGGAAGAAGGCAAAACCACCAGGAAGCCCATTGCAGGGTTGATGCTGGGGCCTCGTGGAACTCCGTGGTAGATTCTGAAGTACACTAGAGAGGTAGAACTGTGTGTATCTCTTATTCCTTAGAAGAGGCCCTGGGAGGAGTTCACTGCAGTTCTGGCTACCCAGGCACATTGTCTATCTGGGGGAGTGAGTGACACAGGCATGCTGGGCAGAAAATAAATGAATCAAGAAGAGACTTGTTCTTGTCAGTGTGGGTTACTGTAGAAAAATTGCCATAGACTATGTGGCTTAAAGAACAGAAATTGATCCATGGTTTGAAAGGCTACAAAGTCTGAGAGCAGGGTGCCGACCGACTTGCTTTCTGACAAGGCCCTCTCTTCTCTTTTGCAGGGTGATGTCCTTATACACAGGGGGGGAACTAGCCCTCTTCTCTCAGGATGAGGACGTTAATCTCAACAGGAAGACCTGTTCCATACCATCTCAATAGGGCTCCCATATCAGTTTTGAGTGACACTGGCATTCAATTCCCATCAGAGCCTGGGATAGATGCTGCTAGTGTTTGGTGGTCAGTAGGCTGGCAGAGAACAGTCCAAATAGGTTCAGTATGAAAATTATGGTACCTGCAGAAAGCCTTGGAGACAGGAGAGCTGAATAAGTCTCACCTTAAGACCCAGAGCCTTTTCTTTGTCTGCATGTGACATATGAAACATGTCTCTACAAAAGCCAGGCTAGACATCTCTGCTTGTGCATGGCGGGACTCACTTATGTATTTGATGTGATTAGGGTTTTTCTGTTCTTGTGACCATTGGTTTCCTTAGTGTGCACTCGTGGCTCAGGTGAAAACCAAGCCTCTTGTGAAGAAAAGAGGCTTGGTACTTTGCTCCCCTGCCATTGTCCTTTGATTTTGTTAAAGGTCCCTAAGCAAAGAGGGTCCTAGTTCCTGTGCTGTCCTCCTTTGGGTTCTTTTATCTAGGAAATGGCCTCTGAGCAGTCTAACTCACACTGTCGTCTCCTTTGTCTACACTGCAGTACCTCACATCTCACATCAGAATTAATCCCAGATTGCATTCACAGGAGGAACTGGGAATGCAGTCTGTATGGGGGCAGGGGGCGTGGCGGACAGGGACACTGAGTTCTCTTCTATGTGAGCCCATCCTTCTTGAGTTTGGACTAACTGGATATCACCCATGAGGCTCTCTGTGAAGTCATATCCAGGAAGGTCAGCGTACTTAGGAATCAACACGGCCCGTGTACCCCCAGGCTGCATAGCTCATCCCTACTGCCTGAGTCACATCGCATGGACCTAATGTTTGTTTTGGAGTAGGCTACAAAATTAATGGATAAAGTAAATGCAGCAGATGCTACCTATTAGAGAAGAATTTTGTGTAGCAGGCCATGAAAATCTTGTTTGCAAAATAAGACCTAATTAGTTTGGCTGGGCTAGAGCACACTGAATTAAAGTGACAGAGTAATTAATGGTGATAGCTTGGGTCTCTTCCCCAGCTTTCCTTCCATTTGTGTCATTTGTTGGGATTAATTTTATCAAGGCGTTCTATCAGAAATGGATTCTGAGAGTCTTTCTTCAGTATGAGAGATGATTCTAATAGAATATTTTTTTTCTGCTATGGAGTATATAGTCTTTCATCTTTGGGCTGCCCAGAAATTTGGCTTTGATTATCTCTTTATTGGCATGATGAGGGTCCTTCTGCTTTGATCTGTATCCATCATTCTGCCTATGTAACATACATCTATAAACGTCAATCAGTATAAGACTACAGGAATGACACAGTGCTGGCTTTAGGAGCCATGTCCTAGTGGGAACAACAGAGAAGAGTGTCCTAGATGACCCAATTGCGTGTTGGGTATTAGCAAGAGAGGCAGTGACATTTCTCCAGGCTTTTCCTTGTGGTTTTATTGGGCTATGATTGTAAAATATGTTTTCTACACATGTTAAAAGTGTATGGTGTGTTAATCTGCTACAAATTTACATGTGGTGATGGAGTGTGAATATCCTTTTACAAGCTTTCACTCTGCAGCTTTGCTAGCCTGGAACTTACTGTGTAAACTAGACTGGCCTCGAACTCAGATACCCACCTGCCTCTGCTGGGATTAAAGGCATGCGCCACCACACCAGGAGGCTTCCTGGAACCTTTGTACAAGCTTCCATAAACCCCTCACTGCATCTTTCTCTTGCCTGTCGAAACAGTACCTCACGGATGTTGCCAAGTTCTTCCACCACCTTGGGATGATGCAGGGGAAAGAAAACACTTTCTTAGGAATCTACCTTAGAGCTAGGGAATTCTGTGGTGACATTCTCAGTTCAGGCTCACTCCTTTCAAGAGTTTGCAGTCACAGTCTTGAGCTTTTCATGGTGAGATACTGCCCTCATGGTGCCTTTCCTATTGTGTTAGAACTGAGTGCCAGCTTTCTGTTTCAGGAGGCCTAATCTCGTTAGCAGTGACAGCTGCTTTCTTTATATCTGCATTTCCTGCAACCTTAAACTGGTTTATGTTCCTTTACTCAATGAACTCTGTTTTTCACATTTGCGTGCTCTCTGTAATTATAAATCTGAGTGAAAGCAGTGAGCAACAACCATGCCACAGCCTGGATGTTATCCCATCTTAAAACTTCCCAACAACTTAGTCCACTGTGTTTGATTCACTCAAGTTCTCAAGACACTGACATGTAAGTGTGTGTGTGTGTTGACATGATGTAAATGACCGCTATCCCAAATCCTGATATAATCCTCGTTCTTATCTCAAACCTCATCATCTAGGCTTTCACTGTCTGTATTTCTCTTAGTGTTTTGGTCTTCCAAATTCCCAGTGGCATGGCCTATTATGATTATTTGTTTGTCATTCCAAGTTTTCCCTACCTGCTTTGCTCAAGCCATTTCCAATGTCCTCTGAACCACTTAGTCGCCTGTGTCACAGTAACAACCCTACTTCCAGTACCACTTTATGTATTAGCTCCTCTTTTCACTTCTCTGACAAAATACCCAAAAGCCCCAAAAGCAACTTAAGGAAGGGTTAATTGTGGGTCACAGTTTGACAAGATACAGTTAATCATGGTGGGGAAGGCTTTTGGCAGTAGAAGCATGAAATGGTTGCTCACATGGCGTCTGTACTCAGAAAGAAAGGATGGATGCTGGTGTTCAGCTCATTTTCTCCTGTTTTCCTTTTTATTTAGACCAAGGCCCAAGTCCATGGGATCATAACCACAGGTGTGTCTCCTAGGTCATTCCAAATCTCATCAAGTTGGCATGATTATCTATCTTGGGCACTATTGTAGAGTTACATTAAACCTCTGTAACTTATTCATTTTATAACCTTGTACCATTTCACTATCATCTTTTATTATTATTATCCATCTTTTTATTTAGACCAGGGCCCAAGTCCATGGGATCATAACCACAGGTGCATCTCCTAGGTCATTCCAAATCTCGTCAAGTTGGCATGATTATCCATCTTGGGCACTATTGTAGAGTTACATTAAACCTCTGTAACTTATTCATTTTATAACCTTGTACCATTTCACTATCATCTTCACATTCCTCACCTTTAACCCTCTATATTGTCTTTCTATGAGAGAGCATGAAGTAGTCATCTTTCTATATCTGCTTATTTGCTTAATATAATGTCTTACAGCTTCATCAGTATGTTCATAATAGACAAGACCTCCTGGTATTTTAAGGTTAACATATACTTGCAGATGCTATATTTTCTTTGTTTCATTCAAACATCCGTCTCTAGATGTTTAGCTTATTAAGTTTCACTGAATTTTTGAGGAAAGATGAGAGGTGTGCTGGATGGGAACTGCTTAGACAGACAATCAAGTGAAGAATGACTTGATGAAACCTTTCATTTAACTATATTATTCTAGAAGTTTCAAAGAAGATACATTGTAGGGAGATGGGCAAGGAGCTTAGAGCACATTGGTTCAGTCAGAGAGGCCTGAAAGTCAAACTGACAGGCATTGGAGAAAGGATGGCAAGAGATATTAGGAAGGTAGGCTTAGAAAATCAGAGACTGGTTTACCAGTGACTTGGAGCTGGTAACAGCATAAGTAAGAAGAGAGGAGGCTGATGGTGGATTTTCTAGATGGTACCGACTGAACAATGAAGCTGCCTTTCAGAGTAGGAAAGCCAAGAAGACAGGTAGGTTTTGAGGTCGGTAAATGTGAAAGCCGTAGAATTAATACAGCAAGTGCAAAGTGCTTAAGATCACAACGGTAAATGAAGCACAACAGTTCCTATTTTATATGTGAGGAATCTAAGCCCTAGGCTAGTAACTTATACTAGGTTATGTAGCTAGGAAGCGGCAGAGCTGTTTATTTCCTGGGCTGAAACCATCTTGCCTTAGAGATGATGAGTGGGTTTATTTTGGTCTGTGTAGCATCCAAATCCCCACTAGGCAGTGGCAGGCAGTGTCTCGTTTCAAATGATTAACAAGGACACCTTTCAGTCGGCCATGGGGGATTAAAATTAAGAGTTGACAAAGGTTTTCTCTAAAAGACTCAGTCATTCACTTTGACTCCTTGACACTTACAATGGGAGTTGCTATAGGAGAAGCTGGTGCTTTGGGATTCACTTCTACTTAACCAGATATATACTTATTGAAGACCTACTATGCACTTATAGTATGCTATGTCATTATAAACAAGGAAGTTGTGACCTCTTCATGTGACCTCACGGTAAACACCTCTTTCAAGGACTGGATGTAGAAGAGGGAAGGACAAAGGCAATTCCTCCCTGGGTGACATTAGCAGTAACCCCCTTGAAGCTTTAGTTTTCACAGTAAGACAAAGGACCCTCCGTCTCTCTGGTTTGCAATCTTCACCCTACCTCCACATTCTGTTGGTACCTGTTGAAAATGTGCACAGTTCTTTGCTTGTTCTTGACCAGCTCTCCCAAATCTCCCTCCGGATATCTGGCCCCACCAAACTGGGTCTGTATTATTGAAAGTCAGAGAAGAAAAAAAATAAGCTAGAAATCATGACATGCTTCCTGACAGCATAAGCCTTCAGGAGGGCTGCGGCTCTCCCTTGGAGACTCTGAGCCAGAAGGTAGATCAAACGCTGGATGGAGGACTGGATAGACAGTCCAACTGTTGAGAGGATAAATAAGGTCATTGCCTGGATGTTTTCCATCTCATACTTCTAAGATTTCCTGACCACAAGGCGTCTTCTGAGGTTGTTCATGATGAACAGCTGCTTCTGGATAGAACGGATAGTGTTATTCCAACTTTGGTTAGGTGTGTTAAAGACCTGCATTTCCTCAGCCAGAGGACCTGGTTTTGACCTCTGGTCTCCATGTGTGGTGTGTAGAATTATGGTGAGGTTTTATCCCATGGATCCCAGGACTCTTTCTCATTTCCTTTGCAACTTCTCCTTTTAAAGACATGCAGGAGGCGCAGTTCTTTGCAAGTCCTGAGGAAAGTTGAATCCTGGGTTTGCATTCAAGTTGCCATTATCTATTGCAGCTGCTGTTTGATTCATCTACCCAAGCTATAGTCTCTCCCCAGTCAAAATTTAGAAGCTTCACTATCACTCTTTCTGGCCTCCTGAACAAGTAAGTCCACATTTGGGGATGTGGAGGCGTGGCTTTTAACCAACGAGAGCATCCATACCACTCCAAGATCCCTCCAGGTAACAGTTTCTAATTTAGCCTACTTCCTCTGTAGGGACCATCCAAGAGAATTATTTCTTGCGTGAAATTATTTTTGGAGATTCTCCAAATCAACAAGTTTCTTTTCTACCCTCAAGGGCTTGGAGGGCTGTGGGTTTTGCCAAAGTTAATAATATTAATCTGTCTATCATATTAGAAATTCATTGTGTTGAGAATAAAGGGAGCTATTCTGTCTAGGCCCCTCCCTATGTGGCATCGTTTTCTTCTCTGCTACCATAATCCTGTGCGGTGTTTTGGGTACACCCCTGAATCCAAGGTTACCCCTTTCCTAGGATCTTAAATCATATGGGGCCAGTAGAGCCAGTCAGTCATAAAGTCATAAAGTGCTAGGAGGCTCTTTCGTTTCTGTGTTTCTATCCTTAAGGCCTGTCTGGCTGGAGTCCTGAGTTCTTCCAGGATGGCCTTGCTGCATAGAATCAAACTTTGTAGCCTCAGGGAATTGCTATTAGTTAGCTAGTTCCTACAAGTAGGCCTTTGTGAATCTTCACCTTTTGTTAATTCCTGATCCAGGAAGTGAAATTAGAGGGTTAGCCCAGGAGAAAGAGACAACAGAGATAGTTTTGAAAACTTACAAGAACTTACATAAAGGGAGTATCTCATTTAAGCAATGCCCAAAATGAAGTGAGTTGGGGTCGTTCTAATTTACCTTTTTACAGATGAGGAAATTAAAACACAGTTAAGACATTTATTCAAGATTGCACAGCTAATTGGTGGTATTCTTGAACCCGTAGGATTTGGTTGTGGGAGACAGGGCTGTACAGCTGCTTGGCATTGTAAACATTTTACTTGGCTATCTGTGTGTCACAGTGTCATACCCTCAGATCTTTAGATCTTGCTCAACTCAACAAACACAGAAAGGGACATCAACTTAATATCCTCTTTGGTCATGTGGATACCAGTTTATATACCTTCTTCAAGTCATCTAGAGTACATGCTCTTTATTAGGATTGATAACATGATTTAATGTGGAATTCCAACATTTGTGGAGGATACCTTTGTGAAACAAAGCTGGTATCTGAATTGTGATGTAGGGAGTTTTGTTTCATAGATTCACCATTATAGGAGCATGCTTTCAGGCAACAGACTGACATCATGTTTGCTAAATATCATTAATGGACATGTACAAAGCATGAAAATAGCTTAAATACATACTTTACTATGAATAGTCTGCTTCAGTACTTTTTGCAGGACAAATAAACATTTCTTCCTTAGTGGTACCAATTTGTGTTTATTGAGTACATCTTACTAGCTAGAGATTCAAGTTAAAACACTTAAAAAACTGTTATCTCCTGGATTACTGTCTGAGTTATTGACTTGCTGCTAATAGTATCAATTAAATTCAAGAGCCTTTCCTGTTTCTTTTGGCCACAAATATAGTGTTGAAAACATTTTTTTTCTAATTAAAATGGCCCATTCTGACTTTGTGTAAAGTACTTTATTTCTGGATATGACCTGATCTTTTGAATAAATCCTTACGCTGAGTTGAGATAGTGCTATAGTCAAATTAACGAAAGAATTTTGATTTCTTAAAAATCATGGTGTATACTATAAATAAATGCAGTTTTTATGAATTAAAATTTAAAATAAATTTGACCTTATTTCAGTTGTATAGACACTTGTACATGTTTGAACATTTTTCATTACAAGAGAGGCATTCTGGAGTGATGCCTGACACAATGTTTTGGTGGCACAATTGCCCCATTTACTATGTTTTTTAGAAAAAAAAAGAGAGGCATTTAAGGAAGAGAAGAACTTGCTAGATAGACAAAACTAATGTAAGGTATTTCCCACTAATGGAGTAACAACTGGTGGTAAGAAAGTGAATACTTGAAAAACTAAAAAAGGTTGAAACTGGAGGTGTGCTTCAGTGGTAAAATACTTGCTGTACAAGCGCAAGGACCGGAATGTATCCCTAGCACTAGACGTAAACGTAGCTTTCCACCGGTAAGTCCAGACCTTAGCTGGAGAAGACAGCAGATCCCCTGAGCAAGCTGATCGCTGAACTAGTGAATTGGTGGACTCTGGGTTCAGTGGATGGTGTTGCCTCAATAAATAAGGTGTCGTGTGATCGGGCAAGGCCCTACTTAAACTTCTGGTCTTGGCACAGGTGTGCGTGAGCATGCACACACACGTACACGCACTCACATGCAAGCACACACACATGGACACACATACACTCACAACACACATATTCATACACACGTGCATGCGCACACACTCACAAACACTGACACACGTGCATTCACTCACACACCCATTCGTACACGTGCACACAAACTCAGTTAACTCTAAGGATCATGAAGTCTCATCTATAAAGCTGCCTATCAGAGTTCTGAGGTTGAATGAGAGTGTTTGTGAATGGTATTGAGGACAGGCTTGGTTCATTTTATGAATGGCAGCTGCTGTTTGTTCTGCCATGACAAATGATGCCTCTGTCATGGGTGAGCTTTGCTTCTGTGATGCCCAGTGGGCAGTACCTCTCCTTCCAGTGTTGGTGGAGTGTGGCACCCACACTGAGGAAGGTCTCACAAGTCTTCTAAGAAAGGCTTTCTCCTTTATTGAAGGCACTGCTCATTATTAACAGTTAAATGCATAGCATCACAAATGGAAACATCATGATCTTGTTTCCTCAGCATCATCTGGAAACTCTACATGGCTGAAAACAGCACACAAGATCATCCCACATGCCTGTTGGTGGATAGCAGTAAGGCTTCTACTGCCATTTTTGTAAAGCAAAGTAGAACATTCAAGAAAAAAAGTTTGATGTAATTTAAGACCTTAAAGTACCCGGAAGACTTGAAAATCATATCATAGAGTTTCCTTATTATGAATAGTTTGGAAAGATAATTTTTTAGGTTGATTCTTATGTAGTCCAGGCTAGCCCCAAACTCATTATGTAGCTAAGGATGACCTTGAATCTCTTATCATTCCTGCTTCCAACTTCCAAATAGTCGGATGATGAGCATACGCCACCATCAGAAAAAAATCTTGTAAACCTTCACTTTCCTCTGCTGGTGGAAAATATACATTTAAATTTGATTTCTTAGCCTCTCTACCAACAGGTTCATAGAGTGGGAATCCTTTTTTCTTTTCTTGTTTTCTCCTTTATTGAAGGCACTGCTCATTATTAACAGTTAAATGCATAGCATCACAAATGGAAACATCATGATCTTGTTTCCTCAGCATCATCTGGAAACTCTACATGGCTGAAAACAGCACACAAGATCATCCCACATTGGCTTCAGATTAATTCAGTCTCCTATTACCAGCGCTAGGCTCTTGGGCTTGGACAGGCAGTTAGCAGACTGGACAATATGTTTCCTAACAATTATATCTGATAACATGGAGAAACAGCCATGCCATCTGGAGGACCATCCATCCATCCATGGATGCACTCTCTTTATTTCCTTTCTGTTCACCTTCTCTTCTTATCTGGTTAGTTAGGATTCCCTGGGGACAAAGCTTGTTGCTTGCATGCCTCCCAAACCCTCTGAGAAAGCACAAGGATTGGGAATGCCCTGCCTCCCTGCTGGGCTGAGATGTGTTGGGGGGCAGGAAACTGTGGCTGCCTTTTAAAAATTCATAACCCTGAAGAGTTTGAAGCATGATGGGGGACATCAAATATGAGCGTGGTTACTTGCTGCCAATGGCAATTTTCCAGAGGGAAGTGGGTGGGTGTGGGGTGACTTTGAGATAATACCAGGAATGCCATATAATCAGCATCTCTGGCCATCAAGGCTGGGGGATTGCTCACTCTGGATCCTTTTATGCCTCTTTTAATAACTAGTTGATGATTGACCATGCATATGAAGGGAAAGATTAAAGATTTCTTAACAAAAATTTTTGGCCTGAACTTCTGGCATATATATTTACAACAGCCAATTATGTGAATAAACGTTAAGAAATAGGTTTTGGTAACATGTCTTATTCCATCTTGCTCAGGCAACTAAATGTACATTTTTTAAGCAATTACAGCATTGGCATTTTTCATTCCTCTATTGGATATGAGCAGTGCATGTCAGTAATAGGAAGATCTCCAGGACAGGGTCTATTGTTCTGGGGTCAAACTGAGGCAGGCATCTGTTAAGAAGACCCAGCTCATCTCTCATTTCCCCAAAGCACCTCATCAAGGTTAAAGAAGAAAAATCTGGCTTCTCTTTTTATGTCTCAGGCTCCTAAATCTCTCTTCAACTGTGCAATTGTGTTTTCTTGAGAAGTCAGAGCCAGCTATGGATCAGGTGTCTTTGCTTTACCTGGCCTGGCTGATGGCAATAATCAAGTTAGACACTTAATTGTCAAATTTCCTGTGTTGCCTTTGTGCTGTTTAGACGGGGTTCCAGAATGCTTGTAAAGACTGGGCCATAAATAAAATAAGACTGCACATAGGGGTTTGGAAAATGCAACTTTTTATGAAGCCCCAGACGAGGAGCAGAGGGACTTCAGGGTGAAATATTTAATTACTTCATCATCGGAAACTAATTACCAATCGGGGACTGTTTTCCTTTCAGAACAGAGATTGATTAGCAGGATCGCGAGTGTTCTAGTTGCCTCACTACTGATTACATCTTTCACAGAAGAAAAATGGGTTCGTTTTAACAAGCTCCAGTCAGACTAGACACAAGCAATGTTCTCAAAAGAGTGATTGCCCAGGATTAGTGTTATTCAATAGGCAAAAGGGTATTGAGTTCAGAGTTTTTCCCGGTAGACTATTAGAGATAAATTTTGCATTTGGGATTTCCTCTCCCGGAATAGGTGAAGTAGTATTTTTCATTCAGGAAGTTAATTTGTTTGTTCCACAAAGTGTTTCAATCAATGTTATACATGTTTGGGCCTGGGGCCTTGAAGCTAAGTTTCGTCCCAGATATTGAACATAGATATATTGTTTAAAGACAAAGTTTAGAGTATCGGGACTTCTGGAACAATTTTCCGATGCTGAAGCATGGAAGCTGTGACTACCTGATGGACCACCGTGGTGCCAAGAAGTCAGATTCAGTGGGGCAGAAGTTGGGGAGGCCTTTTGGAGGTGTTGAGAATGCACTGTTGGGCATCCGTAGTTCAGGCTTGCATCCTCCTGCCATGCTCTCCCCATCACACAGGTGTACTACCTTGCGCTCACTTGTCTTTGTCAGTTCTGCTCTGTGGAAAGATGGGTTTACACCAGTGTGTCCGTTGGTGTCTCTAAAGAGGGAAAATCATTTCAGAGCCCAAACTGTAAATGCGGTGTGGGTCTTGAAATGATGCTGCTTAAACAGATGTCTTCCTACCAGGTGACAGATCCTGCTATGGGCAACATCAAGGGGTTCTGAAATGCAGTATGGCAAGTTCCAGGAAGAGGCAGGCTCTGGACCTACCATTTATGGTGTGTCTCTGGATACATTATTGATCAGCCAACTATGTTCCTTATTGCTTGCCAATGAGGAGTCAGGGAATGTAAGAGGACATTGAGATGGCCGGTCCAGATAAAAGTGGTTATTTTACTTGGTGACTAGTTTGGGTGTCACATGTGGTGACTTACCAAATGATTTATCACGCACTTCCCAGTTTTCAGTCCACATCGGAATCAAGATTTCTACTTGGAGATAGGAGCAAGTTCTAATGTACAAACTGAGAGTAAATGTGAACTTCTTCTAGGCTAGTGTGTGCCTGCATAGCTAGCTCAGTGACCTTCTGGCTTGCCTGACTTCCTGTGGTTGGCTGTGGGTGAGCCCAGGCTAGGATGGGACTTTGAAAAAAGATGAAGTGTATGTGGCTTAGCCAAGAAAGAGTCACTACTGGCTCAAGGAGGAATTTGAAATTAAGTTGAGTGTCAGAGCTCAAACGCTTTAATACTAAACATGTTCTGAACTCACAGCAAACAAGAAGTAATTCAAAATTTAGTGTAATGAAAAGGAGGTATCCCTGGCTTAGATTTGAGACTATTGTCTGCTATGAAATAAGGCAATTTTTATGGTACATTCAGTATATTCAAAATTTTCTGCTCTTCCGGAAGCATCAGGGTTTAATAACAGAAAACAGAGACTTGATATTTTCCTATTGTTGTTCTTCAGCACATGTCAGATTCACTCCTCTTTGGACTCCGTTGTGTTAAAATGTTTGAGTTAGAGACTTGAGTTTTGCTAGAATCTGGAAATGAAGGTTGGCTTGGGATGAGGACAGGATGGATGTCCAGAACTTTCTGAAATGCTCTAAACATCCATTTTGTACTTATGCAGGGCAACGACGTCAGCATTGGTGATTATCAGATCAAAATATCAGTAAACTCTGGGGAAAAAATTGAAGTTCTGTCCTGGGCTTTCGAACATTCAGCAAAGACTCAAAATTATAAGTAAAAATAAAAAGCATATCCACCTCTTTAGTATGCAGATAACTTCCTTCTTTAATAAATTATAAAATGATTTTAATATGGTACTTTTACTAATTATTTGAATAAAATTAATTCATAGTTTGTCATCAATACACAACTTGATTTGCATACCTACTTTATTGACTTGTACAGCTAGCATCATATAAAAGCTCTTGGATGAAAGATGTTTTGGTTGACAAAAGTTAAAAGGTGACAAATCTGCCAAGTGCCCAGTGTACCCGCTGGTGACAGGGTAGAGGGTGAAATAAGGAGAATGATAAAATCCAGGAAGGTGAAGTTTTATTTTATTCTTATTTTTTTATTTCTCTCTAGAACAAGCCTTTCAATAAACTGAAATATGATTTAATTCTTCATTTTCTTTTTAGATGAAAGGAACAGAAATGTGTGTGTGTGTGTGTGTGTGTATGTGAGTCCATATCTACATATCTATGTCTGCATCTACACCTCTATTTTGTCCAATCCATTTAGTGTGACACAAATGCATTTGTGTTTAGGGTTGACCTCTTGGGGTTAGGTAACCTATCAGCAGGATTGTCTCTGGAGAAAGCGGATCACCTTCTCTTAGCAGCCATTAATTGCCTGTATGCAGCTCCAAGGATGGGGCTTTGCAAGGTTAGATTGTCCCCATCCACAAGGCACATCAACTCAGCTAGTGTCGGCATTGCATAGGTCTTGTTATTAACCTAGTTGGTTGTTAATCTACAGCGAGTTGACAGCCACGATCGAAGCTGATGGAGTGCAGTCTATATTGATTTTGTGGGTAAGAAGATTTGGGGGTGAGTGGGAAGTGGTTGAGACAGGGCCTCATGTAGTAGAAAATGACCTTGAACTTTTGTTCTTCCAGTCTCCACTACTCCATTGCTGGGATTACAGGCCGTGTTACCATGCCTGCTACGACAGAGATTCTTAACTAAGATACCTTTTAGCAGAGAGTGTTGTCTACACCTCCCAATTTGATGCTGGAGTTTCATGGTTTCTTGTGTTCTATAATGTCTAAGAAACCCAAATATTAGTATAGGTTGTATAAAGGATTCCCCGTGAAGCTGTTTTGTAAAGAAAGTGGAACTGAGAGGTTCTTTTTAGCTCCTGGTTTTTTGAGGACAGATACATTTTTAGTAATTGCATTAATTCTTTAAGATTTATTGTCTGCCAGTAGAGTTATTCCAATTACATAGAAGTATTTCATTCAGTCCTCACAACAGTATGAAACAGGTTCTCCTGATATTCAAATGCTACAGGTAAAACTGATCTAGCCCACCTGCACAATTTACCCGAGGTACCCCAGCTCATGAGAATTGAGGCTGGCACGGTCATTCATCCATTGGCTTACTTAACTCCTGATCCTCCTGCCTGTCATCCGCCTTCACATTTTTGATACCAAGACCCAGCATCTGCCCTGATCCCAAAAAAACGAAGCTGTTGCCTTGGAAGGTGGTAGTTTGTGATGGTGTTTCCTTCAATCATCAGCAGAGACTGGACAGTAACATGTACTTGTCAAAGGCATTTAAGACACAGAAGCCTGAGATGACATGTTGACAAGGCTACTAGAAGCCCATTACACTTACTGGTCATGGGGCAAAGGATAGAGTAGTAGCATGGGTGGAGAACTATAACATCAAGGAGGGCATGTCACCTCCTTCACACCCCTGTGAATCATGTAGAGCTTGGTATCTCCTAAAGCAAGAATTTCAACAAGTAAAAAGGTGATTTGATTTTGCATTTGTCATTTAGGTCAAAGGGACAAACCAAGGATTTTTTTTGGTAACAAAATGATGGTGTTAATTACATTTCTTCCTTAGTAAACTGCTGAACTGTGAACAGCACAGGCATAAAGTCTCTTCTGGGATGTCAGCAATCTCCTGGGTAGACTGTGGACTCCTTTTTTTTTAAAAATAGACTTTATGGTCACAGAGCTAATAGCATGGGCCACCTATTATGGTGTGTGTGTGTGTGTGTGTGTGCGTGTGTGTGGTTTCTGAATTGTGTTGCTGTCCTGAGCCCTAATGCCCTGTCCTGGGCTTCCCATCATGAAAACCACTTCTTAAGGCTGTATTTTTTGGGGGGGGAACTGCTAATAATAAGAAAACATACCATCAGGAAGGAAGAATATTAACTTACCGGAAGCCCCTGATGTGTGACACAGGCTACAGGATTCAGGTTATGAGGAACTAAGATTAGAAGGTAGAGCTGGAAAGGGGGTAGAGGGTAAAAATCTTGGGTAATTGAGGAAGGACGGTGACTCGTGATAGGTCTGCTCCCTGTGGACTTAGGCACTGTCACCTCCTCCAGGACAAGAGACATGCTTTGCTTTCCTGCTTCCCCCAGGTCCTGCTCTTAGTCCTACTGTGGAAGGTATCCCACGCATTGCAGGACATTCTGGGTGAAGAATGAGTGAGGGGAAGAGAAGACAGGTCTTGCCTTTTCTTTGCTCATGGGAGTGGCCAGAAAAGAGTCACCAGGAGGGGCTGGAGAGATGGCCCAGAGGTTAAGAGCACTGGCTGCTCTTCCAGAAGTCCGGAGTTAAATTCCCAGCAACCACATGGTGGCTCACAACCATCTGTAACGAGATCTGGTACCCTCTTCTGGCATGCAGGCAGAACAGTGTATACTTAATAAATAAAATTAAAAAAAAAAAGTCACCAGGAGAGGAAGGGTCAAAGCAGAGAAACGTAACAAGCACAGATCCAGGCATAGAGGATGCAGACATTTGAGTCCCAGTCTGCCTTCCTGAAAAGCTGGAGAGGCATGATGCACTGTAAACAAATCACACAGTTTAAAATGCATGTTTTTACATGGTTTATAGGGTGACAAAACGATATCGTATACTTCCTGATAGGACGCATAGAGGAGTCATGCCATCACTGTTACAGAATGATGCTGGCCAAGGACAACCTGGATCTAATCAGGAGAAAACATCACCAAAGCTTAAGTCACTTGTCTTAAAAATGCCATGGTCACGTGATGTCAGATCCTGAGTGGGAACTTGGGAAAGAAAATCAACAAAACTGAGAGATGTTTGTTAAAATAGATCTAGTGAGGTAACATGGGGATAAACTGTGGATAGGACAATAGTGCTGCACCGAGGTTAATTCATGATTTTAATGGCTGTTCTGTGGTGTATAGGAGACTATCCTTGTTCAAGGATGCATGGACCCAGTAGTGTCTGCACGTCCCTCTCAAGGGTTCAGAAAGGATTTAGCGAAGAATAGTGAACCAGATGTGCTAAAGTGCTAACTTTGAGGGAACCCAGGTGAAAAATGCATAGGAATTCATTATATTAGTTTTGCAACTTTTCAATAAATCTGAGTTACTCAATTATTTCAAAATAAAATGTTTTAAAATGTACTGCTCATGTTTGTCGTCCCCTAATCTAAGAGGACAAGGCATCATAGTGGCTCAGGATTTTCTGGGTTCAGATCCTCACTGTACCATTCGGAACCTGGATAATATCAGACACACTGGGGTCTTCACTGACTGGCTGAGTAGTAAATGAGCTGAAGCCTAGGAGGAGCTCTGAATAGTATAGGCACATGGCCCGTGTGCCATATGGGTCAGCTCTTACACAATCTAGTCCAAGACAGAATTGTCGATTGTTATTTATGAGGATGTAGACATATGTTTGTTGATTGATTGCACTATGTTGTTTAATAATTTACAGATAATATCACTGCCATAAATATCACTCCTGTAGGTATAGATGTACAAGCTTAGGGCAAGAAAAGTCATGAAGTCTACCTAAGCCCTCCCCTCTCCCATGCCGTTATTTGGAGAAACCTGGAGCTGATCCCTGGTACCTTGTCAACTAATCCTGAAGGAAATTCTTCTTCGCAGGTGTATCCAGTCTTACTGTCCCATTGGCCCACTTTAAAGCCAAGTGAGAGAGGAATTTCCTGGGACAAAGTAGATTCAAGGGGCCTTCTGTCATCCACGTTGTTATATCCTTATCCACTGTCAGAACGTGTTGTGGTATGAATGTCTGTGGTTGGGAGGCAGGGCATAGATTCTTCGAGTGGTTGTAGACTTATTCCGTGAACCAGTTAAAGAAGTTGTGGCCAACCCCCAGTCCCAGGGGGTAGAAAGTCTCCCAGGCAGGGAAAATTACCTTAAAGTTTACCTCTGGTCTTGAGAACATCTATCTGTCAGAAGAATTTCGTATATTTGCCACATGCTCTGTGTATATTCTAGGGTACAATTGCTCAAGTCTCAGCAAACATTTGGCCATTCTGGAAACTAAAGATTTGCTAGGAAAGGGTCTCTAAGTCCCTTTAGTTTTCAGTCATTGTGTCTCTTAAAAAAATTAGAAAAAAAAACCAACACCAGGGATTGACTGAATAGTCTTCATCGGGACTTCAAGGGACCTGGAAACTGGATTCTGTCTCCCTGCACCCCACAATTTGCAGCAGGGCTTCAACCTGACAGATGTTGTTATTCTAAAGTGATCTCTGACAACCCCAGTTGGGAGGGAAGCGCCTCTCAATTTGTCAGGGATGATAATAACATCCCTGTGTCAGTTCCCTTCTTTATAATGTACATGGCTTTGATTAGACATTTCTTTTGAGTCTCAACAAGAATGTGGTTGGGCTAGAGGACAACCTGTGATTCCTATGATAAGGCCGGCTTCTCAAGGCTAGGGCCAGAAGGTAGGAGCCCAGGTCCAGCATGGGCACACCGCACTTACAGACTTCCCACTTCATTGTCCTATTGCAGAGCTTAGACTTTTTGGCAGGGCCACCTACAAATCATCGCTGCTTATTCACCACCCTGTGTTCATCAAAGCCTCCCCGGCCTGCTGGGTTTAAGCATTTCTGGGTTCTCTCTCCAGCAGGAAATCTGGAAGGCTTAGGGGATATGGGAACCCTCAATGGGTTGTTTGAAAAGACAGGAAGCTGGGAGAGTAAATCTGCTGCCAGCCTGATTACAGACTAGTGGTAAACTGCTGTAGCTGTGCTGAATAGAAGCTCTTGGCTAAACCTTCTGGACAAAGGTCGTTTCTATATGTATTTCTCCATATTAATTATGCAATAATGGGTTTCATCGTAACACTTTCATACATGTATGCAATGTGCTTTGATTATGTTCACCTTCTATTACCCTTCCTTTCCCCATAACTCATCCCCCTTTCCCCTTTACTGCTTTTAAAAATAGATTCTGGCATGAAAGAAACTATGGTATTTGTGTTTCTGAGTCTGGCTTATTTCACTTAGTGTGATGATCTCCAAGTCCATCCATTTTTCTAGTAATGGACACAAATTTTGTTCTACTTTATGATGTATTCTACTCTATCATGGATACATACACACTGTAGTTTCTTTAGATACTCATCTGTTGATGGACACCCAGTTATCCCATAACCGCACTCCAAACTGTTCAAGTCATAATAACTATCATTCAGGAAAAAAATAATAACAAATGCTTGTACAAAAAAAGCCTGTCTGAAACAAACTTTGGCAAGCCTGCAGGGCAAGAGGAACATTTATCCATTGCTGGTGGGAATGTATATTAGTTCACTAAGGAACTCTCTATAGCAGTTCTTCAAAGAACTAAACATAGAATTACCATAGGATCTGTCACTCCATATGTATTTCCAAGTGAGAGTTGAAGATACATTCATTCCTTCAGCCATGGTCTTTCAAATATGGGCCAGGTTCTGAGTTGCCCCTTTCTCATCACGTAGGTGAGAGTTTTGGGAAGGGAAATTAAAGACTTGTATTCTAGGTTTTCCCTTCAGTATTACCTTTCAAACCTGAGTTATAAAATAGCTAATCTGATGCCTGGAAAATTTCTTACTTTACTATGACAAGAAAGGAAAGCCAATTAGGAAATTTCCTGCAGACTGAAGAATATTCCTTGAATATGGACATTGTCATGGAAACCAGGATGGCAATGATGGTCAAAGCAATCGCTTCTGGGGAACTGGTTGTTTCATGTCTTGTTCATCCTCAGCTTCTCACACGTGATAAGACAAGAGCACAGTGAATGCAAACATAAACATTTGTATGTGTGGAGGAACAAACGAAGGCACTGCAAATGCCCTCTTGCAGAAACACCATCAGCTCAAGACACTTTTCCCCACGAGCATTTCCCCAGTGGAGATAAAAAGGAAAGTCCTTTATGTTTCACAAGTGACTTTTAGAATGTTCCACACTTCCATCCTCCAGTAAAGTCAGATAAGCTGACCCCCTCCTCCTGGAAGCCTTCTTAGATTCACTCCTCTTCCTTACTCAGCCTGGATGCAACAGTCCATCTCATCTGGAAAAAAAAAAGTGGGCTTGTTTTTACTAAGTACATTAAGCCACAATTCCCTGTCCATGTGTTCTCTCGTCCTCTAGATTGTGTCTTACTCATCTTTGCATTTTCATTGTCCACTGCAATTCCTGGCATGTCCTTTTTTGCAATAGGAAGGAAGTATTTCTGAATGAATAGACACACATTTACTAGCTCAAACAAGGCTTGGCTCATAAACACGATGGGAATTGAAATCAGGGAAATGTGGCGTACATACTGCACACTACAACACAGGCTCCGTGATCTTTGGAACTTCTTATGTGATTATCCCCGTACAATCCCCATGGGCTAGAAGGGACTATCATGACCTCAGGCTGTTTGGAGCCGTTTCGTATCTTTTTTACATGACATCTAGCCTATTTTCATTATGGGAAGGACGATAGACTTCATGTAAGACAGGAAGGATCAGAAGGTGGCTCTTTCCCCAGGAAGTCTTCAAAAAACTTGCTGACCTTTGGGAGTTCCCACCCGTATATGGAACATAAGGAATCAGCACGAGATGGGCGTGCTGTACAGTTTTTTTTCTTTAGAAAGATTAAACCTGATACAGTACTGGAAGTAAGCACGGGAGACTGAAGCCCTGGGTTTTATGCTTTCCCTTGCTACAGGGGATGGAAGGAATATTGTTTCTCCTTAAAATGATTTATTTAAATGGGTAGGCTAGAATTCTACTTAAAACCTGGTGTCTGAATGCACCTGTTTTGGTCAGCTTCTTGTTCTCTCAGGTATTTAGGCATTGAATTTTCCCCATTAGGAGAGTGATTGACACTGTGGTCCTTACAATAACACATGATTATAACTCTGCAAATGGCAATTACATTCAATGGAAACCAGATGTTGCTTGGAATTTGACTCTTCTGGTTTCTTGGTGAAGTAGATGAATTTGTAAAGTAGAAAACCACAATCATTACTCAGATGGACTGTACATGAATTAATGACATAATATCTAAATCATATATGGTTGAAAATAATGATTAACTTAAACTATCAAGATAAGCTAATGAAAAACAGGCTCTTAAAAATTAAAGATGTGTTTTTTTCCATATATTTTATTCATATGCTAATCATAAAACTAGCCTGGTTTTTATGTCTCCTCAGTCCCAAATAAGAAAAAGAGCTTGTTTAAAAGAAATCCTTTTTGGTGGTTCACATGTGGGAGAAAGTGGACAACTATGATGGTTTTTCTTGGCTAGTGAATTTTTCTAGCGTCTGAAATCAATCTTTTAAAAATATATTGTTGTTAAGGACAGTTAGCAGTGTTTTATGCTAAATTACACACACTATATTTTGAAGGACACATGGCATTCGAGGGATCAGTTTTTCATGCCTGTGTAAATGCATCCTCACAGACAGAGCTTCTTCTTCTCTCTCGAGCTGGCACACAAATGTATGTGCACACATGCATGCATGGATGCGTGCTCTCTGTATGTCTTTCTGTGTATCTCTCTGTTTCTGTGTCTCTCTGTGTCAGTCTCTCTGTCTCTGTCTCTGCCTCCCTCTCTCTCTCACACACACACACACACACACACACACACACACACATACACACACACACACCACAGTGATGACTCTGGCCAAGAAGGCAAATTGGCATTCCAAATCCCCCCACACTACCCTTTCAAAAGCTCAGCCTTGGGTTAGCACCCTCTGAGGTGGTTGAGTTTGCAAACCTTGGCCCATCATTTCCACTGTCATGAATTCTCAATGACATCATCACTGTAAAATTAGGAACTCTCTTTCTTTTCCTGCAGATGTGAAAGTTTGACATTGCATTCCATGGTCCCGTGCCACATTTCATCAGCGTTTTTCCTTTGCTTTCTCCAAAGCCCATGGCCGCATGTGGCGTGTAGATTGCCAGCGCTGTTTGGGATCTCATATCAAATGCTGCTACTTAATCCCAGGCGGCCTTCCCCAAGCCCACACCTGCAGCTCATTGAATCCTCCTGGAGTACAAAGAGCTGATTTACAACACGAAGGATCCAGGCACTGGTTGCAGCTGGAGCTCCAGCAGGAAAAGGAAGTTGTTCATCATCTTGTGTGCATTTCATTAACAATAGTGTACCCGATATGTAGCTCATAGAATAATTTCAAATCACTGACAGAGAGCGTTATGACATGTGGCATTACTAGGAAAAATACTTCAGGATGGGCAAATTAAACGTGAGCGCGAGGTTTCCATGTGACCCCCTGGAACTGCACACACTGATTTACACTAGGTGCATTGACCTTATGTCTGATTCTGCGGGCATTTTCTCATTTCTTACTTCTTTCCCTTTGTCTTTGAAGCAGCCGTAGGGTAGGGCTGGGATAGCCTTAACTTTCTGCTTTTTTTTTTTCAGGTATTGATAGCCAGGAGCTTAGAAGGACCTGTGCTAACCACTGGATGCTGATATGTCTGTGTAGTTGTTGGGATGGGCAGTTTGCATGGCAGAATAGGACATATGGTATGTGCCTTTCTCTTTTGAGTGCCTGTGGTCATGTGAGTTAGTGAGTCCTTGTCCGATGGAAAGAAGATGATGGCTGGAGACAAAGAAAGGATGGATGCCAAGAGATCATTGGAGGACTGGGCTTCCTCACTCAGCTCTTAGGCCTGCATCCCTGGAACCCAGGTATCTCTATCCACAAAGGAGGTTCTCACTGCTCTGCAACTTCGCTTCTTATCTGAGGGCATCCTGCAGTCAAGGATCTATTAAGGGAATGGGAAACCTAGACATAAGCTTGCCTCAGAAGCAACAGAGGACACATCTGGATGTCCCGCACATCCAGTCAATGATGTGCAGAGTGGAAAGGCCAAGATGAATTTAGGGTGGCCATGTGAACTTTGTTTTCTAAAGGACAAAATCAATAAAAATTGCCCCACTCAAGGGAGCAGGCACATCGAGGGAGAAGCAAATTTCTTTTCACTTTGTAATGGTAAACAAACCAGGCACAGAGCAGTATCTGATGTGGCTGAGCAGGGCCTGGTTTCCAGTTTCTCTTGATGTGTCAAATGCATCCCTTATGTGAATTGGTTTAAAAATATTTCTATGCAGTGGGTTTGGGGAATCAATAAGCTTTTATGATGCTCTCCTTGCTTCACATAATTTCTGATTTCAAAAGAAACCCTGTGTATTCCTTTAAGATGTTTATATATTATGTATTTTCAAAACTAACAGCTCTTCCAAGAGTTTCCCTAGCATTGTTGGAAGGTTTCTCTCTCTTTTTTAATCTTCCAAGTTTTTTGTTCTTTCTTTTTTCTTGCTCTCTCTCTCTTTCTCCTCTCTTTCTTTTTCTTGTACATAATGCTAATGACTTCAAAACTTACACATAAATTGAAGCCGGATTTATAAAATGCAATAAAAATAACTCCTAGGGAAGGAAGATAAATATAACAAGCCATGAAACCATGTCAGCCCCTTCCAACATTGGAAAGACTACAGACAGGGACATTAATGACCAGGATGTGTGGCATTTCCCAGGTTAGGGGCTGGGGCTCCCAACAGGCAACCTTAGGATGGGCTGTCCTGCCTTCCTTGATTTCTCTGAAATTCAAATCTAATTGCAGATTGGAACCTCTCCATCCGCTCAGTCTGTAAAAATAATTTTCCCTGAATATTTACCCAAAGTGCATTATTGCTTATACAGTTGTGAAAAGCATTTAGCACTTTATAATCCTCTATTTGCTCCTATGTGGGCCTGGGAGTATACTCTCCTTACAGAATTCACAAATGCCTAGAAGGCTAACAATTTTTACAAAGTGTTCCTCATGGAAAACATCTGGAACTTTTCCAGAATGGCATTCCAGATGTTATGGTTTTAGCAGTCACAAAAGTGCACTGGGCCGTGTGTATGTGTGTGTGTGTGTGTGTGTGTGTGTGTGTGTGTGTGTGTGTGTTTCCTGGTTCTACATAGCCCATTGCTCCTGCACACTGGCTTCTCCTTGCTTTCCCTCTGGGACACTTTAGGTTTGAATTGTTTAATATTCACTTCTGGACAACTCTGCTTTCAGGACAATTACACATCTGGAAGGAAGGGAATCTGATGGAGACTACTGTAACCAAATATACACCGAGAAGGAATCTTTAATTGTCATTTTAAAATTGACTTTTCCCCGCAAAATTTGAGTCAGAAAGAAGACTAAACACAGAGAGTGAAGCTTGGATGCATCGTGTATGTCGGGAGAGAACTCTGTTCTTTTCATTCCCAGTTCATACTTGACAGAGGAGAAATAGTTCCCTTGCTTGCCCCAGCTACAGGGTATGTGGAGAGCAGGGAACACAGTACCAGGGGATGAGCAGATGGGACTATGGTGAGTCTACTCCAAAGCTGTTTAATGCTGCTTGATGAGCTAGATGTCCAGGAAGGCATGAGATCCAAGTCACAGCTCTATGACCCATCTTTAGAACCCTTCCCATCCTCTAGATATCAGTTTTAGACGTTGCTTAGGACATCTGGGAGACATCAGAGCCCATAGAAATTTAGACAAGAAGCTAGAACAAACTCCTCCAGGTCTCTCAGGACAAGGACAATGGGAAGGAATAAGAAAGAAAAGGAGGAGAAGGGGAAGTCTCAGTGGGCTACCATGGAAGGGCAAAAATCCTCTAAGACTCAGGACCCTGGGCTCTTCTATCCATGAGCTGATCCTGTCTTAAGGGAGACAGATAGGATCTCCTAAACAAACCAAACAGATCCATTGAGAACCTCCCCCTGAGCTACAATATTCGTTGAGGTTCACATAGAATCGAAGGATTTTATAGTGTGAGTGCTTACTTGGGGGGGGGCGAGGGGGGCGGCATAGTAGAAGGAAAACAGCTGCAGTAAAAACCAGGTGAGCAGTGGGTAACGTGGGGGGCTGAGTGCCAGTGGTGGGAATGGGTCTAGATGGCTGAGGGGAAAGAAGGTAGGAGTCATGAGAATAAGTGCGAGGGTGTGATCTACAAGACTGTAGGGTGCAGATTGCTTAGGGGTAGCCTGAGGGGGTGAGGTTGGTGTTTGAGGAAAAAAGTCATACAAAGCAGGGGTTGGCATAGGAGAGCAGTTCAGTGTCTGATCTTTCAGCTCAGCCAACACATAGTGCCTGCTCTGCTCCAGGGGAGGGTTTGAGGTGTGCTGTGCAAAGACACAGAAGTCTCTTGGGGTCTGTCTTACCCTTCCGTACTGCAGAGAGTGAGGATGCTGAGGAGTACCCTTTGTTCTAGGCTTGACTGCCTACACAAGGTATATAATACCTCAAGAGGCCAATTTGGATGCAGCAAATTCTATATATAGTTCTTCGCCTATGAAATAAGTACTTCTTTGCACTAGGTTTGTGCTCCAAGGAATTTCTGCACAGCTCTGGAATCACCTGGAAAGCTCAGAATTGAGGCTGCTGTAAATGAAGAGGTCTTAGTGCACACCAATGATACCATGCTCCGGAAGCAGTGTTGCTCCTCATTCTTCATGGGTTCCTACTCTGCTCTCCGGTTACCTCCTATTTCTCTGACCTTCGTCAGTCTCCTCCTGGGGCCATTTCCACACTCCCGTTGATGCCAGTGACGTTGCTGTCTGTGATGTCAATGTTGTTCTAGCCAATGATGTTGGCTCCAGCCCAGCGTCGAGAGCCTATGTCATTCTCTCCTGAGGCATCAACAGGGTCACCAAAGGGCCCAATCCCAATCCACTTCAGTTCTGCCCTCTCTACTTCCTTTAGATCCCAGATATTTTTAGTTTAGTGTTAACCCAATTTTGATTTGATCTTTATTTCTCTCTCTCTGTCTCTCTGTTTGTCCCTTTGCCCCTGCACATAAACACAGACACAGAGACACACACATATACAGACACCCAAGGGATGTGTGTATGTAGGTCAACATTCCTTTTAATTACATGATATACATTTTTAAAACCAATCCAGTTCTCATAGCAGCTCTCTCGCTCTATTTACATACAATTTCCTCACTAAATATCTCTCTGTACTTGCAACTTCTCATACCTAGATCACCCACTTTGAAGAGCGGGAGAGTTATCATTCTAAAATCTGCTCTGTATCATGATATTTCCTGACTCAAAAGTCTTCATTGTGCCCCACCTGCTTCTATGATAAGCCCAAGCTGGTATCTTGGGGATTGCGTCATTCTTATTTAGTTTACCTTCACATATGATAACCTCTTTCCCTCCCCTATGCTTCAGTGATGCTGTGTACCTCCAGTCCTTCACATGGCCATCCATTCATCATTACATTGATATTTAACCCCCAAGCCTCACTTTATCTTTTTACTTTGTCAAAACCAAAGTTAAAGCCTGGTGAGCAATACCATGTTTTCCAGTTTAACTTTTTGTGTTATTAGGTTTTGTTGTCCTGCTAATTTCACAGTTTAGCTACTAGACTTGGGTTGTCTTAGTGCTAGAGATGTAAAATTGAGCAAATGAGCAATATCTCTGTGACAGAAGGGTGAACACTAACCAGCAGGTCACCGAGGCTACAGTATTATGAATTGGATGCTTTGGGATAGAACCCTATCTTTCAATGACCCCAAACCTCTTGTTTTGGTATTCTGTTGGCAGCAAAGAGATACTATGATACTTGAATTGTTCGTGTATCTGTGGCTATTATTGTGAGGCAGGGTTAAGGAACTATGATCACATGTCTTTTTTATCTATTTCATTCATATGATTTCAAAGCAGTAATGATACAATTCTGGCCTTACACTTTTTCTGCATTAAGAAGGCTGGAGTGTTAGTATGACACGAACTGAATATTAAAACGAATGTGGAGTTAGGCAATCATTATGTGGTTTTTAGTATTCCTAGACCTTTGCCACTTACCTTCAGGGAGGACATTTGAGGCTTATATGAAGTCGCCTGGGACATTTGGACTCCTTGCCACCTAGGCTTGTTATAATCTCTCATTGCCATTTTTGGCACTCTAGTTTAAGTTCAAGTGAACCTTCTACTTGTCTGTGAAGCCAAGGGATGATGCTTTAAAAATAAACCCTAGGCCTATTATTTGCTTACTTGATATACTTCAATTTCAGTAAATGAACAGAACCATTCCAGTGCTGATGCCCATGGCTCACACATTTGAGAACACTGATGTGTGGCAACTCAGTCCCATGCTCCATTCTCAAATGTGTGAACTGAAACATGTTTAACAGAGCCAAAGAGAGGTTCTATGATGTCCCCTCTCTTGTGTTATATTAATGAAGAGTATCTTGTCTATGGGGTGTACCAATGTCATAACAGTTCAGAGCATGGAAGAACTATTTTTGTATCCAGGAGTAGGTAGGAAGATTCTGAGGAGACTTCTGGGGAGGTGGTTGGATGAGCTTTGGTGCATCACATAATCTGTCTTGAGGAATGGGAAAAGATGGCTCAACCACAGTCACTATGAGAAAGAGTTCATCTTGGATGGGGCAGCATGAGCACGAGGTGGTTGAGGGCCTGGAGACATTGAGCCCAGTGTAAGTAAGATTCGTGAACCCCATGACTCAGGAGGGTCAATGACTGCTTTTCTGATTATCACCACCGGGAAGTTCATAAAACAAAACCTTTTTTGAATGAGTGTTCCATGTCTGTGGACATATAGCAGGAATTTATAAAATGACTCCTGTGGGATGGGCTTTCCTACTTAGCTGATACTCAGTGCCTGATCTTCAGCTGGGAGGTCAGTGATACGTATTGACAGACATGCTCTGTCTTGTTCCCTGAGGCCTTGCCGTGAGGCTTCTGAGGAGGCTGCTTTCCTTCTTTTTCTGACTTCCGCACTCCCTCGCCTCTACCTTTCCAATCCCCATCTTTTCCAAGGCCAGTCTCCTTTGTCCCTCCTTCCTCCACTTCTGAGAGCCTTGATTAGAGGTAAGCCCACGGAGTGAGCCCCTCAGCAGCTGTCTCTCCCTGCTCCTCCCTGAATGAGGCATCTGGTTCTCATTCTCCTCTTGATGCATCGGTCTCCACTTTCACCTTGCTCTGTTTATGTATATATTACGTCTGTTTGAAACCCCGATCCTAACTGCTTTTGCACCCCTCTCAATGTAAAGTAACTTCCAAAGGAAATCTGAAGAGAGCTGGACAGATTGAGAAGGGCTTGGGTAAGCTCTAAGCCCTAACCTCCCTTATGCATCTAGGGAGATGTGAACGTGACTGATCTTTTTGAAGGACATAGTCTTAATCTTTACCCATGGACCATTTTTGCAGAGTCTAATGGCCACTAAAAGGGGGTTGGAATGTATATGTGGGTAGGTGAAGTCTTTTTGACAAGAGCAACCAAAGTTTTTCTGATATTCTCAATGAGATCTGTGTCTGTGACTAAAAAGAGGCTAATATCCACTGCAGTGATCTTTGTGTGTGGTTACTGCAGCAATCTCCTATTTACTGAGAGGGAATGTAACCTTGGGGAATTATGTGCTTGCTGAAGTCACTGAGTAGTGGATTACAAGAATAAGACCAAGGTGTTGAGCACCATTACATTGCTCAGCTCCTGACATGGGAGACCCACCTCTCTCTTGGAATGTTGGAATGTATAGCCATGTACATGAGGTAGATACCCTTCCTACCTGTTGGAAAATGTAGCCATGCAAACAAGGCTGATTGAGGCATGTATGTCCCCCAACTCCAGGTGATCCTTGAATGCCATTAGCCAGCAACATCTGGAAAAATGAAAGGAGACTCAGTGTAGCTTGGGAAACCACTGTGCTAGTCCGTTTTGGCCAAACAAATTCAGTGTATTGATCTACTTCTAGACTGTCCTTCAGCCTGGGTGATCTACCAGGACTGGCCTTTATTTTTCTCTTCTCATCAAAGCCCTGATCTGGAGGTATCCACAGAAATTCCATCTCCCTTTACAGCACTGTTAGTCCCTTTATTCTTTGGTCTTCTGTAAGAGTCTTCCATAGGATTCTCAACCTACTCTCCCAGGCCATCTTTGAATCCTCTTCTATACTCTCCCATGGTGAGACATACAGCAGTGACAAATACTGAAACACATAGTCACAGGTGACACACAGCTGTCATTCAGAAAATGTCTGGGGATAAATGAAGAAATGATCACATGACCTTGAAGAGTATCCCAAACTTCTTAACAACTTACCCTCTTTTCCAGTTTTTATGTCAGTGGAACTCCGTACTCATTAAATCACTAAAATTGATTTCTAGTCTGGCTGGGATGTTTTTCTGGAATTCTTATAGCTTTCCTAAGTGAGAGGAAATGGAAGAAAAACATTTACTTAATTCTAATTTGTCAAAATAATGTTATTTACAGACTACTATCCAAAAAGGAAACTGAAATGAACCAATTCAGTTTGGAGAGTTTAAACACCCTTTTACATATCAGCTGCTATTCAAACTGCCTTCTTCCCAGATTGGGCACATCTTATTGACTCTAGGTCTTCATGGAGCCACTATTAATGGTTTTCACTGCTGAATCCCAAACCAGAACAGACCTAGGACTCCAAATTTTGGTCTCAGTAGTCATCTCACTGAACACTCAGGTATCCCTAATATGATCTTTTTAACCTGTGAGTTTTCAGTGGTCAACCTGACATTTTCTAAGCTGTCAGTTGCCCGCAATGTTCTCAAGGGGTTATATTGAGACTCTGCCCTTGTGCTTTTTTCCAGTCCGTGGGTTGCAGACAAGTTGGAGGCCAATGGAGAAATGGTAATTGTTTCAGGTAAAGGCTTATCCCTTGGGCTTTATTTGGAAAATTTGAAGTGTTTATGAAAACATTTAGATCATAAAACATAGGTTCCTTTGAAAATCAAAGGAGATTTTGTTGAAACTAATCTGGAGTTCTTTAAAAACAATTTTAGAAAATTCATGTATTAGCAACATCTACCAATTTCTCTTGGCAGAGAAATTCCCAAGAAAATCAGAAGTGCTGCAAATTTATGGCTTCAAGAGGAGGTTGGGGATGAGGTCACCATTGTAGATCAACTCTGACAGTAGAGGGCTAACTCAGGTCCTGGGGTCCAGAGTCTCTGTGGTACACTCCTAGTATTTAGGATTCTTGTGTTTGACACTTGGCTTGTTACTTTTATGGCCCTCAGCTCTGTCAGCTCTAAAAGGGGGACATAACAGTATCCACCTTCTGGGGTATGATGACTGTGAGGACATTGAAGACAGGGCAGACCTACTTAAGGACATTGAAGACAGGGCAGACCTACTTGATGTGGCTTCCCAAAGTCAGCTTTTAAAATCTCTGGGTGGCATACATATGAAGAAGTGGCTAAGAGGCCGTACAGACTTGTCTATGGGGAGCTAAGTTAGTGGGCACCAGCTTTGATTTTTGGGATTCAGCCAACGAGTCTTGCTGAATGATCATCAAGATCCTGCTGTTAAGAATAAATAGCAGAAAAAATTTGGTATCCCGCACAAGTCCTCAGTCTTCCTCCCCGTGGTCCTGTCTCTGAGTAGTTTAGACAGGCATCTTCTAGAACCTTCTGCTACAGGGTCGGCTTCAGAAAAGATGGAATACCGTGACCACAAAGAACCCTTATTCTCACTTTCTTCTGTCATAACCAAACTTGAGCAGGTTCATATAAGGAATCCAAAGCCACCTCTGTGGCCTTCTCTGAAGTGGGTGGCACTCTACATTTGCTTCCACGGCAGGGAGAGTTTCGACCTTTCAACACCCCAAACCGCAGTTGAAGCTTGAAGAATGCGGTGGAATTAATTCTGTGGGTCTTGGTTCACAACATCTAGCACCGCCCCCCCAAACGAATCACATTAGTTTTCCATACTTCAATGGCTGACAACTTCCTCTCCACCCAGGGAGGCAGCAAAAGCTGCTGATGTGAGAACATAAACATCTATGACAAGTAGATCCCTTTACAGGGCATTCCAGCCAGGTCAAAGTCCTGGCAGCCAGATGACACCAGAAATGTCAGACAGGTGAGTGGCTGGCAGGTGACTGAGCTGCACGCAGTCCTTTGCTGCATCCAGCAAGCTCAAGTATTTGCTCTTATTGTTCACAAGAGAAGACTCACGTCTGCTGCAGTAAGGCTAGTAGGCTGAAAATTAGAACTTCAGAAGTGAACCCCCCCACACACACACATGAGTGCCAGACCCCAGGCTCTAGTGACTGCTTTAGCTCTAGATTCAGTTTCCTATGACATCCACGCTGCCACATTGCTAGAGATTGCAATGTGGCGGTATGGTTCAGTATGTCTGTCCATCTGTCTGTCTCCCTCTCCCTCTCTTTCTGTCCCCCCCACACACGCATGCATGCACGTGTCCCCACACACCACACACATACACATGTGCGCATACCATTTTGTTGAATATTTGGAGAGATATAGGAAAGAATGCTATGAGATCCAATTGACTCATGTTTAATTGCCTTTCGGTGACTTAGTGTCTCCTGCTGGCCTTCTTTGATGGGGGCCCTGATGGCATCTTAATGACCACTTTAGCAATAGCCTGGCGGGTCCATAACTCTTAGTTCATGTTTTTCAATTAAAGAATGCAGGCAGAGGTGATGTTGCCACACCGAGGTCCCAGAGCCCCAACATCTCCCTTGTCCTCAGTTTATTTATTTTAAGAGTCCTGTATGGCACCAAATGTATCTCAGCTTCATTTAATCTGTTTGTCTTTCTCCTTCCTAGCTTGTGAGGAAATGTTCTCAGGAGCAAACACTATCTTGGCAGCTTTCCCATTCCTGGAAGAGATGCCCTTAACTAGAATGATGGAGCAAATGTTGTATGAATTTACCTGAATCCTGCACCAATGTTAAAATATATTATTTAAGGAGAGAGTGGGGGTGAACCATCAGGTATAGGCACTTGCTTCATAGGCTGAAGACCTGGGATCCATCTGTGCAGCCCATATGCGGAAGAAGGGAACCAATGCTTGCAAGTTGTTCTTGAATCTTCACACATGGGTGGTGACACAAACACACACACCTAACAATAAATACATGTAATTATTTTTTCAGAGACAAGGGTTCTTGGTGTAGCCCTGGCTGTCCTGGAACTCACTCTGTAGACCAGGCTGGTCTTGAACTCACAGAGATCCAGCCACCTCTGACTCCTGAGTGCTTGGGTTAAAGGACTGCAGCACCATTGCCTGGCATAAATGTAAATTTTTAATGTTAATTTTTGCTATGTTGAAAGAAATAAAATTTTATGTTAGAAAATTTAGACACTAAAAAAAGTGTATTATGACAGCTTGAAAACTAATCCCTCATGGGACAATTTTAATTTTATTTGAATTTAACAAGATAAAAAGAAATAGAAGAAATGACATAGTTTTAAACAATATTTATTTGCTGTACCAGAGTTACCTACAGGAGTCCAACTTCCTCTTTTCCCAGGGAGACAAGGATTGAATGTTGGTGAGATGTGTGCTTTAATACCATTGGTGTATACAACTTTTATGTTCCAGTTAGTAAAATCAAGTCATATGTCAGTGGATACCACTTATGTCAGACAAATGAAAAACTAACATTTAATTCTTCTGTAATTAAATACACTACAAAAATTATACTAATTATTTTGATTACTCTTCCATGAAAATTGAAAGGTAATGTGTGATTTTTAAGATAATACTTTAAGATAATAATTTTAGGATAAAACTTTGGAGAAAGGCACATTATGAAGAAGCTGAAAAATTATGGGAGATTCTTATTATAACCTTGAGTATGTGTGTAATAGCTGAGGATCACTATATTATGACCCTCCTGAAAAAGAAGTTTCAATGTATTTATTTCTGCTAACATATAACAAACACTTACCCATGCCCAATTTGTCCTAAAGTCAGACAGAGTTCAATTCATTTTGTCTACAACTCTACTGTGGTTTGGATGAAGACTACAGCAGTTGGGGTAGGTAGTTTAGGACCCCAGGACTGACTTATAGTAAAGTGAAGGAGGTCTGAGATTAGAAGGGATGCTCAACAAAATAAAATAAAAAAAGGATGCTCACTCTTTCCTTCATCCTACCTACAGGGGGCTTTGGAGGTATCATGCAGGGGAGCCGTCTTGCTTCAGGGTCAGAAGACTGACTTCGAAGCAGTTAAGTGATCCTGTTTTTTTAAGGAGTCATTAGATCACTAGATTTGTCATGTCTTCTCTTTTTTAGTCGCAATGCTCTCTCCATCATCTGGGTCTCAGCTACAGTTGTGCATACAATCTATTCCAAACCAAACACTCTTAGTCATCAATATTGGGTCTTGGATTCATGGTGGATGCCGGCTTTTATTTTTAGCCCTTACATTGTCTTTTATGTATGCTAGACACCAAAGACATTCTAGTATGTTAGTGAATCTTCTACAGTTCTGGGGGTGTGACCTGCTTTGTAGGTTGAGACATATTGGAGTGAACGAGAAGCTTAGATAACCATTGGTTCTAGAAATGCCGGCGGCAGCAGGTGTGAGAGAAGGTGGTGGCCATCATCTCCCTTTCAACTTCACCCTTGTCACTTGTAGTTAGAAACGGAGATGAGAAGGTGCTAGCCAGAATCTGGATGCTGTGTTTTCTTAGGCAAATTGTTTGTGCCAATCAGAGAGTGTGGGCACAGCCCCGTGTGCTAAACCTCGGAGAGTGCTTGCCTTTGTGTCTTCACTTTCAACACTAGCTTCTTGTTTTCTAGCAAAGGTTTCGAAGTATTGCTCAGGTTTCACCCTTTCAACATCTGAATGTCATTCTGCTGGCTAACTGATTCTTTTCCTCTTCTTTTTCACTGGGTGATGACAGGAGAAACTGCTAGGGTTTTTTTCCCCCTTAAAGTTCATTTAATAGTTCACTTGTAAGAAGCCACATAGCAACCACTCTGTTCTGAAGATTTGGAATTTATTCGATTCACCTTCTCAGATGCCTTATTGAAACTGTCTTTAGAATGTGTCTAAAATGGGTGTTGCATGCTTTGCTGATGGCTCTAGCCCTGGAATTTCCATTCAGGTGTTTATTTAATTGTCTCTTCTAATTCTTTCTTCTGACACTCATTTTGAAGTTTACTTTTGCCATTTTGTTGGAGCCCCACTCCACCCCTGCCCCAAACATTTAACTCCCCTCAGCTCAATCCAAGACCAACCCAGAAGTGCCCAGTTTGGCTCTACATCAATGCCAGACGCCACGATATGTTAGTAATGGCTTACACTTCAGGAGAAGAGTTTTCCTGAGTGGTTTCAGAAAGGCAGAGAGAAAAGTGGCAGAGAGCTCTCAATTGGGCACTAGTAATTATTTCTGAAAACAGGTGGGAAAAGATGGGGAGGAGAGATGAGAAATTGATTGTTAGAATACAAAATAAATATTTGAAGTGTGGCAGACTGTCTCAGTCTCTCTTGATTTCAGTTGAAGTCTACACATTTGAACTTGGTCCCAAACAAACATGAAGGAGTTGGTGTCATTCAATAGAAGGGTAGTCTACTAGAATGGGCTGTTTCTTGGGGCCTTTCTCTGTGTAGAACTGGCTAACTTCCCAATGGAGTGCATCTCTATTCACGAAACAGTCCAACCCATTCTTTTAGGTGTGTGGAGAACCTGCTAAGAAGCTATGGATCATGGGCCAGGTTTTGTGTTCCCCTCTGCCAGGTTCTATACTGTATAATCTACCATTTTAAGTTTAATTTGTTGGAGAGAAGATCTTATGCAGCCCAGGCTGGACTTGAACTAGTCATAGGGCTGAGGATGACCTTGAACTGTCAGTCTTCCTGACTCTACCTCTGAGTGCTGGGATTATAAACATGCACCATCATACCACCATGCTCAATTATATATAGTGCCGGGAATTGAACCCATGAACTTGTGAATGCTAAAAAAGCTACTCCTATCTACCAAACCACACCCTCAGCTCTACAATGTAACACTTCATGACAAACTTGGGTGATTCACCTCTCCTCTATATGTAGTTTCTTTCTTTGCAAAACCAATGGTAGATGCTTCTCTGGATATTTCTCTATTTTGCTGTCACTACAGTAAAATACTTTACAATAGCATTACATGGAGGCTTTAGAATCATGAATAGACAGCATCTTAGAAGTAATCATGTCTGCTTTCCTGGCTCGGTTAGTCTTTGCTTAAAAATAATATTATTTCTCAAAATTCTGTGGGTTGGCTCAGCAGTCTCTCCTTTGCTTTCCTTGGACTTGATCATGTCACTGCTTTCAGCTGGAGGAGCAACAGGGATAGAAAGACCCAGGATGGCCTCACTCACTGCTTCAGAAGCTGATGTTGGCTCTTGGTTGGGAGGCCCTTGTTGTCTTCTAGTAGTTTGGACCAGCTTTCTTATGCAGCAGACTTAGTGTAGCATTCAAAGTGGAGGAAACAGTAATACCTCTTCAGACCTAGCCTCAGAAGTCACCAAAGTCACCTCAGATGCATGCTATTGGACAAAGTCAATCATGAAACCTATCCAGATGCAGAGGAATGGGAAGTGGACTCTATCTGTACCCCTATGGAAGATTAACCGATTCATGCTGCACATGGGGCATATGAGGAGAAAACCATGCTGATTATCTTCACCAGGCATCTAGCATCCTTCCTAGCCATACCAACAAAATCTGAGTCATAGAGCAATCATTCAAATAAGCTAAGGATGAGCTCATGATGAAAACCAAGCTATCCGAACTTCCTTAATTTAGGTCCATGCTCACTTTAACCCACTGTTCCAGAAACCATTTTCATCTTGATTAATCTAGTATAGTAAATATTCACCATATTCTGTATTCAGAAAATTGCTGGGCATTTTGGTGTCCTCAGAGATGAGTGGAGAGTGAATACCCTTTGATTCAATCTGTCCTCAATGTGGCATTTACAGCAGGTCAAATAACCAAGTTGAATAGGGCTCTATCTTATCTTTGTATCTTACATATAATATGTGTCCTATGTGGAAGTGAAGCCCTTTCTTATCTTGAGGTCAATAGGTATTGCCATATATCTTTACTGGGACAATTGAGGCTCTTTTCCACTTTCTACACTCTCCACAGAAGGTTTAATACATGAAGAAAGACAATATCCAAATTATCATAAATCTGTCCGTATGCTGTTTCAGTACAGAGGCATCCATGAGGATCTGCAGTGTTGTAGTTACTGGATTACTGTTTTTATTCCTTAATGGGGTGGACCTCAGGGTCGAGTTTTATTATATGCATCTTAAAAATGTAGAGCTGAAGTTTCAGAGAGGGAGGTTGAGAGGTGACCTGAGTCAGAGTGGGACTTTAACCTTCTGACCTCTGAAAATGATGGCTCTCAGGCACCACTGCCGTGCAGGGGGGGAGGCCATTTGGCCCAGGGAGGGAGACAAGATGGCTCCCTGCTGTTACATTCTAAGCTTTGAGAAGTTAAACCTAGGCTTGCCTTTACCCTCTCACCTACCAAGGCAACCCCTGAGCAGAGACCACCTTTAGGAGCCTCCACCTCCTCTTCTGGGAACCTAGTGCTTACCTTCAGGTCTTCATGGTCATTGGTTTTTCACGAGTTGTCCCACCCTTACCTGCCTTCAGGAAGCTGTTAATCACCGATGTTCCCGTGTGAATGTCGGTTAGTGGATAAGCTTTGGCTTTGTGCATGGGGAGAGGAAGTCTAGCCATGAGCAAACAAGGACTTTCCTGGGGCCCCTAAGGCCATGATTTTTGATTGGTACAGTTTTCCAAGGTAAATGAGCAATACAAATTCTGCCGATGTTATTTATTTGTTGGTTAAAAAAATAAAAACAACAAAAAACCAAACTGAGACCCAGGCCTGGTGGATTGCCATGCTACATAATTAGTCAGAGCAGAGTTAGACTCCAGTCAATTAGCTGGTCTTTAAACAAGCAAAACTGGCCCAGCCATTTGTTCTCATTCTGAGAAATCTATGTGTCCAGGGCTAGACAGGTATTAGTTACATAAACCCTTTACAGATACTCTAGAATGCAGTGGCGATGGTAGGGCTTTTGATAAGGTGAAAATGACTGAGGAGCAGAAAGGAAGTACTGGGTCACGGCTGCTTTGACGGTCTGGGATGCAACAAACGGAAGTGGCATTAGGAAACCAGCCTTCTGACAGATCCATTGAGGCTTGCGTTCCAGCCTCCAGGAGTAAGAGTGCTGTGTGGTCTTGGCACCTCTTACAACCTTCTTGGTCCTTTTTAAAACAAAGGCTGAGAGTAGGTAATCTTGGAGCAAATCTCAAGGCACTGTAGATCTCCAACTGGGAAAGACACAGTCCTGTTGCAGCAACTAGAATGAGTCCAGACCTGGAGGCATGACAGGTGGTGACAAGATTTTTCAGGGACAGCAAATAGGCCACCCGGGCTAAGGATGACTTATGTTGGCCAGGTTTAATAAAATAGGGCTAATGGTTATTTTCTTGACATGAAAAAAATATGCCTATCAGGATCGAGAATGTTCCTTCATAATTAATGATTGCTCAGGGGTACTCGAAAATGGCATTGACTGTTGATATCTCTTGGACTTTGAACACTTTACAACATTGAATTAGAGCATATGGATGTGTATATGATAGCATACCCAAGACCTGGAGAAGATCAAGCCAGATGAAATACAGGCATGGAGGAGGGAGGTGGTCAGGAAGCCCCATCCCTACCTGGGGATCTATTGGCAACTGGTGGCTGCTCAGAGAGGAAGAATCAGGTTTTGTGATGGATGCAGCCTGTATAAAGGTACCCATGATCTAGTAGATGGCCCTGCACCCGTTATGTATTGCTTCATAAGTAAACTGAATAGGTTTAAAAACAAACAAACAGAAAGTTGAAAGGGAATAGTGTGTGGAGGGGGGAAGGGAATGGGGACACACATGATTCACAAACATTATAGCATGTGTGCATTTCTCAATAAAAGAGTTGCAGTGTTTTACCAGGAGAAGTATAGGGTTAGTGGTGGGATCTTAGGCATCAGCAGTGAGCGCGCAGAGGAAACGGTTTGGACAAGAGCTTTCTGGGTAGTCTTCAAGGGGTGCTTGACATCTGTTTATTGTGTTCTCATTGATGCATCTTCAAGGGCAGACACTTACAGTTCCATTTCACTCCTAGTTCTTCCTGATTGGCCAGAGAGGGCAGCTTTGGGAAAGGAGCTGAGCCGTGAGGCAGCCACACTGCAGGTCTACCACTCCTAGCTATGAGGCCTTGCCCAGGGAGTTACTGTCACCTAACCCTTGTATTTCTTAGAAGAGAACAAATGAAAGAATCTGTGAGTGTGTTTCATTATGGAAAAAAATGTTTTAGATCTCAGGAGTGGTTCTTGTCCCAACCCCTCAGTCCCACGGATTTTCAGTCTCCAGTGAGCTCATGCAGCTACATTCACCCTATAAAACCACAGAGTTTTTCTTGGGCACCCAACACCCACATCACAGAGTCCCATATACTCAGAGTGTACAGCTTTGAGTATGACAGCCAGCTTGGAATTGCGTTAGCAGAGCAGGTATTGTGAACAAGCCTGAGGCTGTGGAATTTTTTAAAAGGGACCCAACACCAACATCTCTGAAATAAATTGATTTGGTTGAAACTTTTCCAAAGAAATTACCTTAATTCTGAGACTAAATATGTGGTGTTCCAGCCCAAATGGACTTTCTTGGCGAACCCTCCGAGAAGTAAACATCGTAGTTTAACACGGAAAGGGTGGTAGAACTTGTAGTTTCAGCTCGCTGACGTCACTCCTTGCTTTCTGAGCCAAAGAGCCAAAGAACAAGAAAATCCAACACTTCCTCCAAGAATGAAGGCATGGGATGGCAACGATACAAATATGTTTGTGGTTTCTATATATTTTCTCTTAAAGAAAAAAATTAGGATTTGAAGAGGAACCATTTCTCAGGATCTTGACAGACACATGTGCTCTTCTTGGAGCGAATCCCACCTGGGATTCTTGGCTGTCTGGTCACAAAAAGCTGTCCTTTTTTATTCCTGATTTAAAAAATAAGAGGATCACAGAGGGTCTAAGCCAGGGAATAACTTGTGCTAAACCAGATTTTCAAAGTTGGGCCATGGATAAGATCTTGGAATCTGGGTACAGTTGAGAATTGTGATGAGAGGAGAATTTGCATTTTATTGATGCAGAAGTGAGAAGAATCAAGATTCAGAGCATGCTAACATCCCCTTGAGCAACAGGTTTCCATGAACAAGGCTCTACTAGAATGCGACTCTTTTTGGCACCAAAACTTTCTTTATTGTATTTGAGAAGGTTTCTCCTTGATAACAAAGATATATTTTTGGGAACATGTTGTAGTCCTGAGATCTCACATTGCTTGGCAGCGGAGTATGCTCATAATTAAATGAGGGGAGGGACACATCATGTCATTCAATGAAGTGGCTTACTGACAACTTCAAACGGCATCTAATGGTGTCAAGTATTCCAAGGTCATCCCCTGGGAAAGCAAATAAAAGGTTAGGTTTTCAAATGTGCTAATAGATTGCTATTTTGACCCATCTCTTGGAAATTTCCGATGTGTGTGCAAAATACTTGGGTAGATTCAGTTTGATTCCATCAACCTGAGTGAGATGTCTAATTCCTGCCAGAGATACCTCACATCCGCAGAGAAGACTGCCTCACATTTCCTCTTTAGTATACCCATGGGCCCCCAGCGCCCAGTGAGTAATGAATTAGCATGGACCAGTTGAGTGGAGATGATTACATTTTACACTGGTGGTAGAATAGGCATGGATGTAGAGAACGGACAATCAATCTTCCTGGAGTGCAGAGAGGAACAAGGTCAAAGAAAGCTAAAGAAAGCTTCAAAGCTGATATTTGATCTGAATCTTAAAGCAAAACACATTGTGCAGCAAACGAGATCATCCATTTTTTTTCTACTTGACTTTCAGCTTGTGTTGTTCTAGCATAGCAAAGGGGAGGTACGAATATACACTTAGAGTGCCCGCATTTCCTTGAAGTAGCAGGTGACCGTCTGGTGTGGTAGGGCTCTGGGGTGCCTTAGTTTGTGTTGTAGGGACTGCTGTGTCTGCTTCTGGGCTATGCTTCAAGCTCCACCCCCATGACTGGAACTCCACTCTTAAGAGCCATCTCACCTGATTTCCTACACTGCCATCTCCTGGGTCCTGGGGACAGGCTGTTGTACTTGGCCTCCCTCCACCCCCAGGGTATGTAATTACTCAGAAACTCCCAGCTGTTCCCAAACCCCACACTGAGTTCCCAAACAAAACCTGTGAAAACAGCTGTGATGGCAACTCAGGCCACTGCTGGCAACTGCACCCGGCTAGGGTAGAGCACACCAACAGGCTCTTGAGGTCCAGCTGCTCCAGATGTGAATGGAACCTGGATGGACACTGTGTTTGGAGACACATCCAGGAAAAACCTCCCTGGAAAGTCAGAGGTTCCATGTTGCTCTTCTGACTCCATCCAAACCAAATGGAGCGGAATATCTTCTGTCCCCTTCTTCCGGCTTAGGCTCATGACTCTGCAACAATGGGGCAGGAGGAAGGCTCTCTGGGAATATGCCTCACCTAGGTGAAGTCAGTATGCTAATTACCTTTTTGTATGAGGACCGTGGTGTCCATGTAAGCTCTTCCTGTCTTCCTGTCCTCTTTCCACCCTGGTCCAAACATCTCTGCCTTTGAGCCTGGCTGTGATCTCTGTCTGCAAACTTGTTGCCTCCATCTTCAGCTGTTGGCACGGTTGCCTTTTCTCCCTTCCTGTGTCACTTTCAGCCTTCGGAATTATCCCACTGCTGCCATATTTTTCTAAGGTGAGTATGCTTAGTAACACGATTCCCTTGCACAAAACCTGAGACCCGTGCACTCACCTTAAGATGCCCTGATACCTTCTCCTTGCACTAAGACCATCTTGGAGGGACTTGGTGCTAAGGCAACTGGGGCAATTTAAGCATATACTCCCCACTCATAATGCAGAAATGTGCCTTGAAAGGAGCTTCCCCAGCGTGACCTACATTTTCCACCTCATCTGTGCTGGAATCTGCTTCCAGGTTTGCGAGGTAGGTGTTAACAGAGCCAGTCACAAAGGAAGGGGTGCATTTTCTCTGTTACCACTTACTTTCTGCTGGAACCTGCAGTTTTGGTTTCCTCCTCAGTATGGGGGCGACTGGTGGTGTTGTGGGATATTTTGATTGCACCCTGACATTCTGAGACTGCCCAAAAGAGATACCCTGAATCGGGGAGTGGAGCCAATGACTAGCCAACCAGAATTGGCCATAGAAAAGCCGGCGATTTGGATAGAGAAGATGCACAGGAGGACAGAAAGGATAGGAACTGGAGTTTGGACTCTTGGTTCTGGGACAGAGACAAGACATGTGTCTTGTAGTGTCTCAGGTCAAAAGGCTACTCAGCCTCTCTGCGCTGGACGGTTTCCACCCAGGTCTTTGACTTCTGAGTCTTATCGATAAAGAGAACAATATTTAGATTTAAATTTACTTTAAACCTGCCAGGAAATGCTCCACTGAGTGGTCAGTGAGATGCTTACTGAAAGGATATGGGGGGGGGGCAAATGATAATGAAGATATCACTAGATTCATGTGTAGCTGCTAAGCCAACAGAAAAATATAATGGAGTGAATGTGGGCTCCACAAATGTCACTTGGACTAAAGCACTTTGTGATTGAAAAGTGATTTTGTTGTTTGGCTTTGTGATGGGCAAGTATTTAGTACTTATTATCTTGAACCATTGGAAAACTGGGACTTCATTTTTTCTTTAAATATAATTTTTGTATTTAAATTATAAAGAAGCTTGCTTCACATGTCAATCCCAGCTCCCCCCTCCCTCCCCTCCTCCCTTGCCCCTCCATCATTCCCCCCTCAGTCCCACCACCCAATCCCCACACTGTTCCCCAGGGAGGGCGAGGCCCTTCATGCGGGATCTCCAGAGTCTGTCATTTCATCCAAGGCAGGGCTTAGGCCCTCCCCCCATGTGTCCTGGCTGAGAGAGCATCCCTCTATATGGAATGGGCTCCCAAAGTTCATTTGTGCGCCATGGTAAATATCGATCTATTGCCGAGGCCTCCTCACTGCAGTCTTCACCCCTTTGCTCATCACTCCTCCCTCTCTGTCACTGGGTTCCAGGAGTTTGGTTCAGTGTTTAGCTGTGGGTGTCTGCCTCTGCTTCCTTCAATCTCTGGATGAAGGTTTGGCAGTGGGATTGTAGATCACGGGCACTCCCTTGATCCATATCTAAAATCCATATATGAGGGAGTACATGCCATATTTGTCTTTTTGTGACTGGGTTACCTCACTCAGGATGGTTTCTTCTAGTGCCATCCATTTGCAGCAAAATTTCAAGATTCCATTGTTTTTTTCTGCTGAATAGTACTCCATTGTGTAAATGTACCACATTTTCTCTATCCACTCTTCAGTGGGGCATCTAGGTTGCTTCCAGGATCTGGCTATTACAAATAATGATGCTATGAACATAGTGGAACAGGCATCCTTGTATGAATATGCGTCTTTTGGATATATGCCTAACAGTGGAATTGCTGGGTCTTGTGGTAGACTGATTCTCATTTTCCCGAGGAACCACCATACTGATTTCCAAAGTGGCTGTACAAGTTTGCACTCCCACCAGCAGTGGAGGAATTGTTCCCCTTTCTCCACATCCTCTCCAGCATAAACTGTCATTGGTGTTTTTGATTTTAGCCAATGTTACAGGAGTAAGATGGTATCTCAGAGTTATTTTGATTTGCATTTCCCTAACGGCTAAGGATGTTGAGCACTGACTTCTGTCTGTTAATTTGATTTAAATTTTAATGTTTTAAAAAATTTTATACATGAATACTATATTTACATCATTCCTGCTCCCACTTTCTCCCTCCAACTCCTCCTATGTCCCCACTCCATCATTACACACACACACACACACACACACACAAAACACATACATACATAAACACACTGAGTCTATTTAGTATTGCTCCTATGTACATCTATTTAGGGCCGACATCTTGAGATTGGATAACCATGAGAGTACTTTTCCCTGTAGAGGTCTGATTTTTTACCTTAAGGATAGGACTTTGTGTGAAATTTCTCCCATACATGTTGGCATGTCAACTGGTATTGTCATTATGCCTATTTAGGCAACCATCTTATTGAGATTATGTGAGCAACTTCCCTGTCATATGTTACCTGGCTCTCTTGCGATTTAATTGCTTTACCAACTTTACTTTTCACGACTCTCATTGACGGCTGCTGAGTCTAAGGCACACTATTCTCCTTCCACACTGTGTCCCCACCAGGGAACGTTCTGACAGCTCTGCTTCAGTTGAGGTCATCATCCTGCCCTCCCCACTTCTGTGGCAGTTGAGGGCAAGGCAAAACTCTCTCTTCTGGTGCCTCCCTCCCTCTTATCTGCTCCTGTGTGTCCTGATCCCTCATCCTACTGTGGGACAGTCTTAGTGGTTTGTACATCTTCCTGTTGCCAACTGTAGGTTATTAGGCAGAAAAGAATTCTTATCTTATTCTTATTCTTATCTTGTCTTGTCATATCATAAGACCATAGGTCCTCCACACTCAGCATCTTGCATTTAAGATCACCTGGGTTTTATGGAAGTGAGGATTAAAATGTTAAACGGCTAGAGTGGACACCTTGATAAAGGTGCCATTGTAAGAAGAATTTAGGATGACCAGAACTGCTACAGGTCATACCACTTCCTTCTGTTGATGTACAGCATGGTGTCGGAGCATCAAGTCCAGTTTTGGAAACCAGACTGCCAAGATTTGAACTTGGATTTTGCCATTTCCTGCTGGATGTGTGGTTGTGGATATGGCCCTTCACTTTGTGCCCCAGTTACTTCTTTGTGAAATGGACAATGCCCCCACCTAATTTGGCCTGTTGGAAGAGTGTATAAGACCATATTTGTAACAGTCAAGGGTCACTGTAAACATGAATCATGTTTACATCTGATGGCTCACTTTCCAGTTTATCACTTATCTTTTTGTATATTTGGTCTCAGCCTTCATGGACTGAGCCATAGTCTAGAATCTGGACAGTAGACTATTCTTGTGTGTCACCAATTGTGAGCAAAGGGCAGCCTGGCTCTCTGAGTGATGTAATGATGAGCCAGATACAGCCGTAGTCAAGGAGTTGTTTGTGCTTCTAGTCAGTAAAGAATAGTACTATGACAGGCATTTATTATGTTCAAAGACCTGAGTTTCTAGTAGAGATTATAGCTTGGAGGAATGAATTACTTATGGAACATAAGAAATGAATTACATAAAGGAACAATTACTTATGGGGTTTCAAGTGTCTCTAAGTCAGTGTTCAGAATTGTTTTGACTTTTTTGACCCTCTCTTCATCCCAGAGAAGTTGTCAAGGACAGATCAAAGAAATGATCCCATCCAAGTATAGTTTAGTGAACCAGTATGTTTATTGGAGTTGCTTAGAAAAGCATGGGTGAGAGGTTACTTATCAGAGTATTGGTGTCTCAGAGGTGTGAAAAGTGTACCCCAGGATCGATGACTGATCATGAGAGCTGCATCCTTGGAATTCCCTGCACAACCTGCAGGCCAGACAGAGCCTCCTTTCAGCAGCAATTGTGACTGTTTGTGTGACATTGATGAGGGGGCTTCCTACCCTTTCTGAGACTTCCTGAGTTTTGTTGACTTCCTGGGTTTTGTTTACTTCCTGAGCTTTGTGAATTTACCTTACTGCCTGAGTCTTAACTAGCTTCCATCCTCCCTTGGGGTCACAATATTTTCAATTGGAGGAAATTGCAACATCACAGGAAGTCCAATTAATGCTGTAGTTATAGGGCTTGAAGATCATAGAGATTGTATACAGTATTTCATTCTGTAATGTGGGAAAAAGCCAAGTGACTTGTCCACAATGTCACAATTTGTTTTTGATGAGTCAAAGATAGAAACCAAGTCGCCTACTACCAGACTGGCATTCTTCCTTAGGAATCACAATACTACCCCTAGGTGAATCTTACTATGCCCTTGACAGCTCAATATTCTAAGAACCTTCAAAGACTCCTCATCACCCTCAAGATCATGTTCAATCTCTTCCATGTATCAATAGCAACCAGAATCTGATTTCATTTCTCCATTCAGAATATACCAGTGGAGAGTACTCATATTATTTGTGGTAATATAAATGTATATAATCATTTTAGAAAGCATTTGGCAATATTCAAAAGGGTCATAAACATGTTCATATTTTCTCATGCTGTAATCCTGACTCACTCTTCTTGGGTAAATATTCCATAACACAAAGAACTTATAAAATATAGGAATTTATTAGAGCATTATTTATAACCCCAAACTAGAAAGGACTTAAATGTTAACCAGTAAAGAGATTTTAAAAGAAATTACATGCAATAACACCTCTCTAGTGATAGTTAGCAATCTCCTGAGGGAGGGAGCCACTCTCCTTTGGGAACATGGCTGCTGATAACTTTGCCTATGACCCATGAGATGGTCCTTCCTGTGTGACTATGGCCATTATCAATTGAATTTATGGTGTTACCAATGACAATAAAAAAAAGGTCATGAAGACAGGAAAGAGATAGGGTAGGGAGAACTAGAGGAAGATGAAGGGAGGAAGTGATGAGTGGATATAGTCAAAATACCTTGTGCAAATAAATCTATGAAATTTTCAAAGAATAAATAAAGTATTATTTTTCTCATTCATTTTATTTCTTTGACAAGATCATACAATGTATTTTGATCATATTCTCCTCATCCCCCAGCTACTCCAAGATATATTCCCCCTTCCTTAACCACCCAACTTTGTGTCCTCCATTATTACATTATTATTATTATTATTCCCGTTAAGTCCACTTTGACTGCCTACACTATTTTTGAATGTGTGCCCTTCCATTTGAGTACAGTGTACCTACCAAAGGCCATACCCTTCAACAAAACTCCCTCTCCCAGAAACTGTCAGTTGCCAATAGCTCTTCAGCTAGAGGGGAAACTCGATGACCACAACCCTTCTCTATGCAGGGACTTTGTCTAGCTTGAACTTGTGCAGGTCTTGCACATCCTGTCACAAACCCTATTCAACTTCCAAGCTGTGCCAGGAAAACACTCTTTCTTTGTAGTCATTCACCACCTCTGACTCTTACACTCTTTATTCCCTACTTCCAGGATGATCCCAGAGCTTTAGGGGGGGGGATGTGATACAGATACCATTTAAACCTGAGCATTTTGCAGTCCCTTATTCTTGATGCCTTAGACAGTCATATAATCGAGTCTGTGTTAATTGCTTTCTGCTGTGAAAAGCAGTTCCTTTGATGAGGATTGAGAGATGTACTAGTCTATGGGTACAACAACAAACCATTAGAAGTTGGCTTAGTATATGTTTCATTAGCATAATAATAGTAGCAGGTCCCTCTAGGGCCTGTCACCTGCCTAGCCATAGGTTCTTGACCCCTATAGCAATGCTATGTAAGGGTTTTATTCTGTGGAATGAGCCTTAAATGCAACCAGACAATGGTTGTTTACTTCCATGTTGTTTGAGTCACTACTGTGCTAGCAGACATCCTTTTGCCAGGCTGCTCATCGTCATAGTTCTCTAGGTTCATAGCCAGATAAAATCAATGCTAATTCTCTTCTCCAGCAGTATGCATGGCACCTTCTAACAGAATGAAAACTGGTCATTAAGGTGACATTTTCAGATACCAACTTGACTTCTCCATGTTCTATGATTCAATATATATGGCATTAAGAAACACAGTCTTACCATAAATTTCTGGAGGGTTGCCAAGAGAGAGGCTGACAGTTTTAGTTAGAAGACTCTGAGTAGGTTGCTCTTTACAGATGAGGAGGCATAGAACCTCTGCCTTCTCGTCTATAAAGTGAAAAGTAATGGTGCCATCTTGCCGTAATGATAACAACCATTAAAAAAGAAGTGAACACATAGCATACCTGGCATAGGGCGTAGTTCAGAGTCCTGTAATGTAGTTAGTTCTTCTCAGGGGAGCCTTTTCATTTTCTTGTCACTTGTTTCTTGCTCAGAATCCTCTTACACCACTGCCCTTGCTGAACCTATTCATTTATTTACTTCTTTAATTTTCCAGGACTGGGGATCAAATGCGGGTTCCCACACATGCTAGGCAATAATAGCTCTACTACTGAGCTACACCCCAGCCCTTTGGCATGAGCTTTGACACAGCACTGCTTGAACCGTGGTTTGTGGTCTGCAGTCCTTCCACAGGGCAGGTGTAGACATGAAGTAAACATTCCTGTGATCCTGCCCCAGATGAGTAATAAACATGTGGCCAGTACAGGGCTTCTGTGGCCTGCTGTAAAAGGCTTCCAGGAGGAGCACCGGGGAGGGAGGATGGTGAGCAAAACATACTCAAAATCAGTGGCAGGTATGTGGGGGTAGGTTCACTACACAATTTATTTGACTCATGTGGCTATTTGGATATATCCATAAGTAGTATTGAAAATGCCTGTATGAATTTCTCCAAGAAACAGCTGTTTTCATCCAAGAAAAAGTTCCTAACTTTTGGAGGATATTTTTACCTATGTATTTTGCCCATATTGCCCTCATATTCCTTTCAGCAGTGAATTAGTATGATGGCTTATCATTTTAATGTGTGTGTATGTGTATGTTTGTGTACATACGTATAATCATATATGCATACACAGTGATCTTTCTTACCTATGTACCCTCATAAATATTTTCCAAGTGGATTCTTGAAACTACAAATGACACCAAGTCCTCTGGATGTGATGTTTGCTTTATATACACACTCCCACGGTGAGCTTTACAAATTATGCACAGTAAGAGATTAACTGATGATTATGAATATTTTGTCTCATGAAAGTTACTGAAGACACATGAGATGTTTATCCTAAAACTTTCCACTTAATGCCTTCTATCTATGTGGACCATGTGTAACTGAAACCCTGAAAAGTACAGCTGAGTGTGTACATAGGTACTACCACATAAATATACACACTACACATAGTACACATGCATATAAGTGTTGTATATGATTTGCAAAGGAAATCTAAACTCCCTGAGGGGGTCTACCCTGTTTCATAATTAATCCTGTTTGTTGCATACAAACTTCTCACAGGAATGAGGGTGTTCAGATATACTATCTTGTAATTGATTTAGGTCAGGCTTTCCAGCTGGCCCAGTGATGATATCCCTGTTAAAACCTGATTCCGTGTATTCTTCCTTGGAGATTGAGTTGCTTGCCCAGAGTGGAAAACAACATAAGGATCTGCCAAGAAATCGCCATTCCTATGAGTCCTCTGTGAAAATGTTAAAATATACATTTAGGATGGAAAGTAAACTTAACCATTTCTTGAGGTTTTCAGACCCACATCCCAAATTCTATCTCTCAATTTTCTCCCAAGATAGAAATGGCAAACTTGGAAGTGGAATGGAAAAGTAGATCGGGTGGGGGTGGTCTCTGAGAAATGGTGGCCAAGCAAGGGGAGACACTTCTGGATTTTTAATTGACATTGATTCTGTCTGTTCACTATGTCTATGGACTCCGAAAAATTTCTTTCAAAGCTCATTCATTTAAACAAATTTTAATATGATTCAATTTATATATTAATACAATATGGATTATGTATCCACAAAAATATCTGCAGCCTTAGAAATAGACATGTGAAGGAGTTGATTAATCATAGAAATGACAGACATGATGGACTCCAAACATTGGTTGCCTGTATGTCAATATGATGCTACATTTTACAAGTCACTCCTAGGACAAACAAAGGAACTACAGGAACCTAGAGGTTAAGTTATAACATATCCAAGGCTCAACCACTCGGTAAACAGCAAATCAGCCATTTAAATCTAAGTAATTTTGGTCTCAAAGACTGTATTTCCATGGTGTCATTTTGCTTCTTTATATAGTACCCTGCTAAAGTCAGTGGGTACATATATATATATATATGATGTATACAATGTTCACACGTGATATATATATAGATAATATAATGGAGTTCCATAGGGTTAGGTTCTGTTCTTTTTCAGTTATGTTCAAAATTATTTTTTTCACGTAGTCTATTTTGAGCTTATTGTTTCCCCTGCACACAAGTCCTCCCCGGTCTCTCATTTGTTCTTACTCCCGTGTTGTAAGGCAAAATAGTCACAGCAGAATGTAGGAGATTTAGAGGAATAGTCCAGGAAAAATGTAAAGAGAATGCGTTAAAGACAGGAGAAAAACAAAACCAAACGAAGATGCGGAGGAAGATTAAATGACTGTTAACCATGGGGAGGAAGGGGCTGAAAGCAGCCCTCTAAGTGGTCTTTCAGGTTTATGGAGCGAGGTGAGGGTAGCAGCAGGAGGATGGGGGGAGCCTGTGGAAGCTTAGGCGATCATCACTGCGGTGGCCAGGAACTTCCCACAGCAATGGCTGTGTGTCTGTGGACCGGTTGGCGGTGGGGTTCGGGATGGTAACCAGTGCTGACTGCTGAGAAACGCTGGGGAGGGAGGCACTGGAAAACTCACCTGGGGCTCAGTTCGCGAAGCATCGCTCTTTGGCCTGCCTCTTGCATCTGTCATCCGCCTTCCTACCAGTCGGCTTTCCACAGCGTCAGTCTTGCCCATCACAGCCACTGGAAATGCCATTATCTGAACACAACTGTATTTCTGCAGAGTCCCGAGGAGTCTCAGTGGATAATCTGACATCATGGACCATGATGGATCATCTCAGACCATATGCCCTGAAAGACACACATACCATAGTTAAGCCAAAGATTATGTCACACACGCTCTGGTCTCTCCACTGAAACCACTGCAGTTTGGGCTCCAAACAAAAGCACAGACGGCAGGAGAAAGCCAGTATTGATGCTCTATACTGGGAGCATAGGGTTACCTCACTGGTGGGCAAGGGCCAGGCATGAGGTGGCAGGCAGAGCCCCCCCCATGTCCTGCTCTTACTCAGCCTCTCTGTTTAGTTTCATGCACTTTCTCTCCCCCCCACCCTATGTCTTTTGTGATTAAGCGCATATTGAATTTCTTCATTTTAACTAGCATGACCAATTAAATAAGGCATATCATTTTAATTAAAGTTGTCACACATACAAGGAACAAATAAATAGAATAAGAAAGTAACTTCCTGGGGGAAGAACACAACCACTGGAATATAAAAGGTTTCGTACTTAAGAGAATCTTTGCTAAAACCCCTCACTGTCCTTAATGTCCAGGCTGTGCTACACTTTATAATCTTTTTTATCCTCAGAAATATGTTTATGTCACATAAGGAGCTTGCAAATTGACCTTCAAAGACTATGTATGACTACATGGCATTTCTGATTGTTTTCTTCAAAAGCTAACTATTGGGGTACATGCCGGCAGATGACTGACTTCTCTGGACTAATATTGTTGGCTCAGGGATTGTGGCTGTTGATATTAAGCCATGTGTCAAAGCCTCCTGTAAGAATCATGGTTATAACACCGTTAGTCTTTACACATTTTCCAAAGTGTCCTGAACTCAAATCACTGGCTCAAAGACCACCTACTGTCATTCACCTATCATGGCATATTCCCATATGCCTTTTCCTCAGGCCCTGGGGAGAGCCTTGAATCCCAGGGGCATGGGATAGGCATTTTGTGAAACCTAACATTTATTTCAGAGGATACCCTAGGAGCACACAAACCCCTTTGAGAGGTAGGACAACAACAGGGGACCCAGCTCCCCACTACCTGCAGTGGAGAGGATCGGAGTGATGCAGTGTTGGGAGCTGGAAGCCAGCTGTGTCCTCACCTGCCCTCTCTGAACTCTGCACATCAGCCTCCAAAGGAACCTGAAACTTCCTGATGCAGAAATGCAGGTGATCCCACTGCTGGTACAAGGCAATGACTGTCATGGACACATATTTCAGCATTCAAGGACATCCAGGTAGACGGAGATATGGTAATAGTTTCCAGAGAGGTGGGAAACTGCTGGTTCAATGATTGTCCCCATCAGGCTGGGGGATAATGAAAAGTCTCTTTCTTTGGCTCAAATAGCTTCCTCCTGTTGGTTCACTTTTTTTTTCTTTCCAGAAGAGAAGTGTTTTACTTATTGAATTATATAGAGGTTTGTTATTCCTAATTTACTGTTTGTGCTTTGCTTCAGGATAATTTTATTGTACAAATCTATCATTAGGAACTGAACTTTAGAATGCAAAAGACTTAAGTGGAATTTTAAATATTTCCTATAATTATTTCACAATAGCATACGGATTAACAAATAGCCCAGAGTAGAGGACAGGAGTAAAGATGTTTACAGGGGTGGGAGGGTGGGGGTGGAGAGTACAAATGAAATATGGTTTGGCCAGGTTTAATACACACAGAATATACTTTAATACTTTCATATGGTCTGAATAATATCCCCATATTGATTTTTTCCTTGTTTCTACCAACTCTGCAGCAAATGTACGACAATGGCTCCTTGATTTATTGCGAGTGTAGCAATGGGTTTATAACGGCATGAATCATGCCGATTGCTCAATTCACCACATGCCTTAATAAAAGTTTCACTTTAATAAAACTGAGCTAAGGCAAATATGCCCAGAGGCTGGTCTGACATTCCTTATACATTACCCTGCCTCAGGAAATTATTGCCATATATTTTACAGCAGCTACAGTAGGCTAGGGGATCAGGATTAAAATCTACTAACTACCGTGATATTTAACAGAACTCCTGTGTTCCCAGTTAACCCTCACAGGTACAAAACGGACAGCTATTAAGAGACAGCACAGTGGAGAGCTGAGCTGGACCGGGAGGCAGGCAGCGGGGATCAGACCTGACCCTTGTCACTCCACACATGTCCCTGAAGCTCTCTGTGCAAAGGAGGTAAAAGTGCCCCTCCTCTTTCCTTCCCAAGTGATAGAGTCAGCATCACAGGAGAAAAGGAGGCATCAGATAGCAGGCAAACATCAGGTGGTGCCATCTGCAGGGACAGGGCCGAGAGAAACACAAATGACCCTTTGGCAGGACTAAGCATCTTAGGCGTTAGCAACAGCATGTTTGCATGAAGAATGGGTCCAAATCTCTTTATACAAGTCTTAGGGCTCAGGGATGAAAGGTCAGTCCTCCTAGAAACTCCAGACTGGTTTTCATCTTCCCTAGTAAGAGCTGGGAGTGCACCACCATGCCAGCATTGTTTTGAAAAAAAAATCTAAGCCAGAGTGTGAGGAGGCAGGCCATGAACTGAGGGGTGCCGTTTGAACGACTTATCACCTGCTGGCTATTTCTCTGGAAGAAATTATGATTAGATGATACTGATCTGTGGAGACCGGAGTGGTGTTTATTAGTCCCTAAGACCAAGCAAGCCTCTATGGATTTTCTAGCCAGTGTGAATCACTTAGGCCTTACTGAGGGGTGTTGCATACCCTAAGAAAGTGGCTTGATCCTCTGGTAAATCAGGCAACTGTGTGACCAAAGACAAGCTGCAAAATGAGTGGACTGCCTCCCACACGTAGCTCTCTTCCGGTCCTGCACCACCTCCCGGATCTCATTTTCCTTAGGTAACAGTCCAATAAGAAAGGGCTTGATCTGCCCAGCATCCTGTACTGGTTTCATGGGCTTCCTACTGATACCACAGTGTCTTCCCCACATTTATCTGTTACTGAAACACTCAGTATACCACTGAGCATTTGTTCCCCCATCTCCAGCTAGAGCCTTGAAGGGATTTTTGTTTTCCTCAGTTTTGTTCCTCTTGTGTTAAACATTGTGTCTGGTTCCTGGAAAAGATGATCAAAAGTGAACAAATGACTGTGTGGGGAAATGCTAACTAAGTCAATGGATGCATGCTTTGGAGCCAGGTGAAGTCTCAAAGACTATTTTCTCAGAGGTGAACTTGATCATATGTTTTACAAATGAGGGAAGACTGTGGAGAAACCCATGAACCAAAACTTAATTGACAACCTAAAGCTGTTGCTTTTGTGGTTGAATAATAGTTATGGGCCATTATGTACTGGACAGTCTGCTTATCACTCTGCCGGCCTCACATTCTTAGGACAACTCAGTGACATAAAAACCACTATCCTTTCCATATTCCAATCTAATACACTTGAGCTCAGAGACATGAAATAACGTTACCAAAGCTATGCAACTAACAACGGTCATGCTAGCATTTGAATATGAGTCCTTCTGTTTCTACAGTCGGTTCTATAGTTTCTGTAAATCCCCGATGAGTGCCCAGACTACTGGCGTCCACAAAAAAGAAACGCTTCCATGGGAAACGTACGATCATAGAATGAACCAAGCTTACCATGAACAGTCCGGTTGAGCCTGACTTCCCCCTGGTCCGTGCTTTGAGGTTTGCCACTTTTTCCTCACTTTCACCCAACAGGAGCAGCTGAAATAAAAGCCACTGTCATCAAGCAGGAACCCCAGTTGTCAAGAGAAATGAAATGTCCAGGGGCAACTTCAGTCATACCATTCATTAATGGGTTTATCGGGAACTCTCTTGACTTTGTCTAACGATGACATTTACAAAAATCCCAAATTTGAAAATAAATAAGTTGGCTGACATACAGACATTTTACATATGAGTTTAATAAAATAGATTTTTTTTCTGTTTGAAATCTTTGGTAATCTCTGAAATATATCAACTGCAACCCAGGAACATTGTATCCCAAGTTGTGATTCATGAAATGAAACGGAAATGTATTATGTAATTCAATTGGGAGAGTCCAGCCCAGAGCTCATTAAGGCCCTCGCTGGTGATGTGGCCTGCACTCGTCAGGCTCTGTGGTTTGGGCACGCTTTTCTCAGGCCTTACCTCCCTTTCCTCTGAGGACATTTTAACTAAATATCGTCACCCTTTTCAAAACAGCATTCTTGAGAATTTGCCCACAGACAAGGATAATTCACGGGAAATCTTGAGAGAGGTTGCGATTCTTTCCTCTCACCTCCAACTTTACCATTACCCCATCTCGATGAGTCAGGTACCGAGCTGGTGTAGTCCTTCCAGTACCCTCACGCTCGATTCCAGGTACAGCCGCGCATCCGCAGGTGAACACATTGTGTCATCTGAGGAGACAGAAGCCCCTGGGAATGAAGGGATTTCTTCAGCGTCTAAGGCTCTATTGCAAAGGCTACACATAGCTCTTCCCAGTTTCTTCTTTCTTTTCTTTCCAGTTCATCACGCAGACAGCTTGTAGGCACAGCACAGATTTTCCTCTCTATGATAATTTCCATGAGAACAAATAAGGTAGAGGGGGAACACAATTATATAAAACACTTTTCTGTTAGTCCTATCTCTGTCTCTCTGTCTTTTTCGCCCTCCCTCCTTCCCTCCCTCTCGCTCTCCCTCCCTCTCTCCCTCCCTCCTTTCTCTGTTTCTTCATGTGCAAGTGTCTATATTTCTTACCTACTTTTTAAAAGTTTATGTTTGACTTTTTTTTCATGAGAATTGTTCTGAGTATTGTGGTATTTTGCATTTCCCAAGGTCTAAAAATGATATATTTTTCATTTGCTCATTGTCCATTTTTTGTTTGTTTGTTTTTTGAGACAGGGTTTCTCTGTATTGTTTTGGAGGCTGTCCTGGAACTCGCTCTGTAGACCAGGCTGGCCTTGAACTCACAGAGATGCACCTACCTCTGCCTCCGGAGTGGTGGGATTAAAGGCATGCACCACCAATGCCCGGCTTCATTGTCCACTTTAATGTATTTAAATAAACCTTTTTTAATTGACAAGAATTCATGATGCTTGTTGTGATACTTTGAAATATGTTGAAGAGGGGAGGGTAGGCTGTAGTTGGGATGTAAAATAAATAAAAAGAAAGAAATATGTGGACTTTATGGAATGGCTTAATCAGACTAATTAGCATTCGCCTTTAGCTGACACAGTTAATTATTGGGAGACCATTTAAAATATACTGCATTCAGTAATGTCCAAATCCTAGTATGAAGTGTTAACTGTGGTCATTGTGTTGAATGACAGAGTTTTTGAGTCAACCTTCTATCTTGTTAATATTTCATCTCCTCTGATAAGTATGTACCCAAACCCCTTCCCCCCACACCTCTGTTTTGGTCTGGTTCTTATGTCCCCTGATTCCCATGTAATAATGTAAGGATCAAAGTTAGCCTGTAAGCCCCACTTGCCCAAGGACAGATAATTCCTGGATTTCTGGAGCTACTGTTTATTGGAGATAACAAACCACATGTTCTCTCTGTCCTAAACAAATTTGTTTGAATCAGTGACCTCATAATTTGCTTGACCCCATGTGGGTGGGAGGTTCACAGACAGGAATTATGACAGGATATATGCTTGCCTCTGATTAGACCTGATAGGAAATACAGTGTCCTTATAAGGTTACCTTTTTAAGTCTCTGCAAATGTAACTTGTTACCACATATCTGAGAACCTAGGAATGGACCTTGCCAGAGTCCATCTCTGTGGCCAGTATTTAATTAAAGTTTGCTTTATACATTGGCTCAAAAATAGTGGAACTGGTCTTTCTTTTGCAAGTCTCAGGTTTAACACTAAAGGTTTGGATGTCCTCACCAAGGCGCGGAGGAACCTTTAAAATGAGAAGGGCAGTAAAGGGAAGTGAGGGGATGGAGTGTGCCCTGTGGCAGATCTCTGTTTCTTCTGGTTCCTAGGGGATCTAAAGCTTAACCATGTGCTCCTTCCAAGATGCTCAGCTTCTCCATGGTACCCAGAACAGCTGCTCGGGCACTTGAGCTTATGAACCCAGGAGCCTTTTTTTTTTCTCCTTTTAAGTCTGTTTTCTGAGATCTCTTATATCACAGTGGGGGAAAGCTGTATAACTTGGCTGAGAACTACAGCTCTCCCCTTAGCTGCTGCAAGTTAAACTCTTTAGACTCCTCAAATAGACAATATCACATAGCATTTGTCTTCCTGCACCTTGCCTACTCAGATTAATGGAATGCTGCTTAGGGCCATTCCTTCTGCTGCAGATGACAGGTACCCCACTGTGTATGCATGGCACATCTGCTTTATTCATTCAGCTATCTATAGACATCTAGGTGGATTCCAAACCTTGGCTGTTGTGAATAACGCTGCAATGAAAGTGTCTCTTTGACATTCTCACTCCATGCTTATTAGCCACACTTATATCTCCTGTAGAGAAATATCTGGCCTAGTCACTTGCCTGCTTTTACCTTGAGTTGTTTGGATTTGGTTATCGATAGAAAATTCTTCATACATTCTAGATCCTCCAAAGCCAATCCTTTAGTCTTATCTCAACTCTGTAGGAAATCCCTAGAATTGAGTGAAAATGAACATACAGCATTGCCAAACATATGGGACACAGAGGAGGTGGTTCTAAGTGCCTACATTAAAAAACAAAAAACAGAGAGATCTCATACTAGCAACTTAACAGCACACATGAAAGTTCTAGAACAAAAAAAAGAAATCATATTCAAAAGGAGTTGATGGTAAGATACAATGAAACTCAGGACTGAAATCAACAAAACAGAAGCAAACAACAAACAAACAAAAATACAAACAATCAATGAAGCAAAGAGCTGGTTCTTTGAGAAAATCAATAAGATCTACAGATCCTTATCTAAATTAATTAAATTGGGAGTGAAAATATCCAAATTAACAAATTTAGAAATGGAAAGGGGGACATAGCAACAGACACCAAGAAAATCCTGAGAATTGTAAGGATACATCTTAAAAGTCTGTACTCCACCAAATTGGAAAATTTTCAAAGAAATGCAAAATATTTTTGATAGGTACCACTTACCAAAATGGTAATCAAGATCAGATAAGCAATTTTAACAGACCTATAACCACCAGTGAAATAGAAGCAGTAATTAAAAGTCTCCCAACCAAAATATCCCAGAACCAGATGGTTTTAGTGTAGGATTCTACCAAACTTTCAAAGAAGAGCTAATGCCAGTACTCCTAAAAATATCCCACAAAAATAAAAACAGAAGGAACATTGTCCAATTCTGTTTACAAGGGCACAGTTGCTCTGGATACCCAAACTACATAGGACCCAACAAAGAACGAGAATTTCAGATCAGTTTCTCTTGTGGACATAAATGCAAAAATACTCAATAAAATAGTTGCAAACTGAATCCAAGAACACATAAAAAAGATCATCCTCTATGATCAGGTAGGCTTCCTCCCAGTGATGCATGGATGGCTCAATATACATAAATCCATAAATATAATCCGCCATATAAACAAACTGAGAAATAGATCATCTCATTAGATGCAGAAAAGGCCTTTGACACAATCCAACATCCCTTCATAATAAAGGTCCTGGAGAGATTAGGGGTACAAAGGACATACCCCAACATAAAAATAGCAATTTGCAGTAAGCCCTCAGTCAACATCAACTTAAATGGAGAGAAACTGAAAGCATTTCCTCCAAATTCAGTACTTGAAATTTTAGCAATAAGACAAGTGAAGGAGATAAAAAAGACACAAATTGAAAAGGAAGAAGTTAAAGTATATTTATTTGAAGGTAATATGGCAGCATCCATAAATGGCCCTAAATTTTTCACCAAGAAATGGCTACAGCTGATAAACACTTTCAGCAAAGTAGCTGAATGTAAAATAATCTCCCCCAAATCAGTAGCCATCTGTGTACAAATGACAAATGGACCAAGAAAGAATTCAGGGAAAGGAAACCCTTTCATAATAACCTCAAATAATATAAAATATGTTTGGGCAACTTTAACAAAGCAAATGAAACCCTTATGTGATTTAAAAGATTCATTAAGAAATTATTTATTTACTACATGCTCAAGGATTTGTAGAAAATAATATAAAATAATATTGTAAAAATAGCCATCCTACCAAAAGCAATCTACAGACCCAATGCATTCCCAATCAAAATTCTAACACAGTTCTTCACAGGCCTTGAAAGGACAGTTTTCAGCTTCATAAGGAAGTGCATCTGCACACACACACACACGCACACACACACACACACACACACACACACACACACACACACACACACAGAAACCAGGATTGATGAAGCAATTCTGAAAAATAAAAGAACTACCGGAGGTATCACTATCCCTAATTTCAAGTTGTACTACAGAGGTTTAGTAATAAAAACAGCATGGTATTGGCAAAAAACAGACATGTTGATTCATGGAATAGAAATGAAGATCCAGACATAAATCCACACACCAATGGACACCCGATTTTTGAAAAAGAAGCCAGAAATACACACTAGAAAAAAAGACAGCATGTTCAACAGATGTTGTTGTTTAAACTGGATGACTATATGTAAAAGAATCCAAATAGATCCATACTTATCTCCCTGCACAAAACTCAACTCCAAACAGATCAAAGACCTCAACTTAAAACCAGATACACTGAACCTATTAGAAGACAAAGTAGGTAATATCCTTGGACTCATTGGCACAGGAAAATTCTTTCTGGACAGAACATTGTTAGCACAGGCACCAAGATCAAAAATTAATTAAATGGACCATCATAAAACTGAAAAGCTTCTGTATGGCAAAGGACACCATCATTTGGACCAAATGGCAGCCTATAGAAGGGACAAGACTTTTTATCAACTCCACATCTGATAGATGACTAATTCCAAAATATATAAAGAGCTCAACCCCTCCCAAGATCTCAAGAAAACAAATAACCCAGTTAAAAATGGGGTGCAGATCTAAACAGGGATTTCTTAAAAGAAACTCAAATGGCTAGTCATCTGGGAAATGAAAATGAAATGTAATTTGAGATTTCATTTTGTATCTGTCAGAATCAATACAACAAGGGACATGACAACTCATGGTGCCATTTCTTAGTGGTTGGCCTGGAGGGTTGCCATTAACATCCTAACTTATAACTATTTAGTTAATGCTATTATCAACATTGCTCCAATAGTATACAAACTTTTCTTTCTGTGGAACTTGGTCCCTCATTTTACAACTTCACTAAATATATATTTCCATCAGTGTGAACTCATTGCTATCGTATTGTGCAGCTGTCTTTCAAATCATATGGGAAAAAATGGAGTTACAAACTAAATACTACTTTTACTTTTTGGATGTCTTTCATATACCCATTGAGACTCAAATTATCACTTGCATCTTTTCAGCCTGAATAGCTTCCCTTAGCATTCCTTATTGAGAAAGTCCAAGCATGCTGTGTTCAGTTTTGTTTATCTAGTACAGTGGTTTGAATGAGAGGTTTGCCATAAGTCTTAGCTATTTGAATACTTGGTTGCCAGTTGGTGGAACTGTTTGGGAAGGATTGGGAGGGGTGGTCTTGTTAGAGGAGGTGTGTCAGTGGGGGCAAGCTCAAGGTTTCAGGAGCCCCCACCATCGCTCTCTTTGCTTCCTGTATGTGGACTGGAATGTGAGCTCTCAGTAGCTGCTGCAGATCCATACCTGTTTCCTGCGGCCAGGTTCCCCTCCATGGTGGTGATGGACTCCTATCCATCTGGACATGTAGGTGCCAGATTAGCCCTACCTTCTATACATTGCCTTGTCATGGTCTTTTATCACAACAACAGAAAATAACTAAGATATCTTAATTTCTACTTTAATAAAGACCATTTTATTAAGATAGACTTCACATAGAATATAATTTTCCTATGTACAACCAAGAGACTTTCACTATGTCCATGTATATGCACAATTCTTACTAGAGTCATTTGGGGAATGTTGTCATCACCTAATAAACAACTTATATCCCCAGTATTTCACCCCTCCCTGGTTGATTATAATGGAAAAAAGTTTCTTTTGGCTTATAATTTTTATCACATACTATGGGAAACTCAAAATATGATTTCACCCCTGAAAGAACTTACATTATTTTATTTCATAAAGGGAAAAGAAATAATCAAAATCTACAGCAGTCTGGTTCTTTCATTTTAACCTTTCAAAAACGGTCATGGCAACTCTCTCATCCCAAATACCCTGCTGTAGCATGAACTCATCACTTCCCTACTGAGAGGTGGAGTTTATTTTCTTCTTGAATCTGGATTGATGCCACTGATGGGCTTGTAGCCATATAGACTGTGGCAGTAACCCTGTATGGCTTTAAAGGGTAGATGAGAAGGCTTGATGCTAGTGTCTGTCTCTCTGGGCATTTCCACTGGAAAGCATCCTCCTCAGTCATGGTATGAGAAGCCTTTGACACGTGAGAAGTCCATGCATAGGTGCTTCAGTTGCTAGTCTTAGGTGAAGCCAATTTTGGCTACACTCAACCACAAGTGACAGGCCTGTGAGTAAAAGAGACTTCAGATGGTCCTACTACCCAGCATTCCAGTCACTGCTTGTTGGTGTAGTCTTCCCAGATAAGCCTCAGAGGCATGGGGCAGAAAGACACCATCCCCATTGTGCTTAACCCACAAGATCCATGAGCATAATAAATAAATGAGTTCTGCTTAATGTTACTCAACTAGGAGTGTCTTATTTTTAATGTAGTCATATAGAAAGCAGGGATCTTGAACAGACTGATCCTCCCATGCTTTAGTTCTTTCTATAAAATGCTGTCTCATACATCTCCTAAAGTGCTAACATGAAAATTGAATGAGCAAATTCAGGTATAGCAATTAGACCAGTACTTCAGATGCTGTCAACTTGGAAAGTCAAAAGAGAAGTAACAGAAGTTTGTCATATCCCCAAAGGAAGCATGAAATGTATAGGTGACTACAGCTTCTCCCAATCCTCTTTGCAAAGTCCATATAGGAAGGCAGTAGATAAAGAACTAGAGATTTCTGTTTAGACTCTTAGCCTAAGCCTATTGACTAATTGATTCACTTGTTCCCTCATTGAATAAATCTGAATAGATGCTACATCATAGGCACTGTAAAAGGCATAAGGATTCAATAATGATAGGCAATAGTTCTCACAGAGAGACAGGTGAGTAGACATGTTATCTCAACAGAGTGTAGTACGTACTCTTCCAGGGCTCAGTGCTAGGGTAGGCCAATGTTTGATCTCAGAGATCAAAGACCCTCTACTTCCCAGATGAGAACATTGGGGTGGTTAAGAGTATGTGAGGTTGGGGTGGGAAGGAGCATTCCAGAAAGATAAACAGCATGGGTAGAGATTCAGGCATATGAGAGGTATTTGGAAATTATTGTTTAATTCATATAGTCGGAATTGGCAAATTAAAGTTGGAATGGTAGAGTGAGAATTTGAGTCCAGAGGTCAGCGGAGGGTGGGTCCTAAAGAATCAGCTAGCAATAATAAAGGTATTTGGGCTTCACACATACAAAACTACTAACCCTTTGATATCCTAACCTTAGAAATGCCTGCACACACACACACACACACACACACACACACACACACACATGTGCACACCCACATGGGGGGGCATCAGATACATTTTATTACCTATAATAAAGCTATAGTTTGAGAAGTCCCCGAGCACACAAAATTCACCATGCACATTACATTTGAATTGTGTTTCTGCCTGACTGCCATCTGGGAGGAAAGGCTAACAAGAAGTTATTTCCACATGTGCTTCAGCAATAGACTGCAGAAATATGGCATTGTTGTCTCCTTTAAATGGAGAGTGAGAAGTCTGGACTCTGGTGGTGATTTCCTTAACAGCCAGGGTGGTTGTTAGCAAATAGGGTACAGTGTATTCATCTGGGCCCAACTCATCAGTCTAAAATGAAGAAATTTCAATTTTTTGAAACTGTTAAATTCTAGCAGAGAGGGCTTATAAGATTTCTCTGGGAGATAAGCAAAGTCTCAAACCTCTGGGTTTCTGTTTTGTCTAGTGAGTGTCGGGGACAATAAATAAATAAATGAATAATTTTTAGGCATTGTTCTCTTAATACTTGGGACAGGAAAACTGAGCTATCCCCTTGGGGTCTCCATCTGCTGCTGAGGGGAGATATGTAGGCCATATTCAGAGAGGGGCAGGAATACAGCCATTCACTTTGGAAACTGACAGCACTGAGTTTTCTTTTCTCTCTTAATTTGATTAAATGACAGCGGCCACAAGAATAATTATGTTCACATTCCTGTTAACTGGCCAGAGTTGATGTTCTTTATGCAGTTTTGAAGCGGTTCTGGCTTTAGAACATTCCATGCTTGGAAACCCGCCTTCTATCCTATACTTCCCAAAGCTTTGATGTTTGCTGAGCACGTGAGTTTGACTGAACCTCATGGCCTTTGAGTGTCAGAAATGGAACTCTGTCCACTCAGGGGGCCCTGATGAGACAAGCAGTGTTAATGCTGGTAATGAAACTTGTTTCGGGTCCATCCCTGAATTCTGACCAGAAGGCCGACTATGCAATTAAAATGAGGTTTCTGACGATGTTGTATTTTGAAATTCCAAATGTCCATTTCATTCAGACTTTCATAGTAAACCAACCAGAAAGAGAAATCTATTTTGAGAGCACCATGTTTGAGGTATTTTTACCTGTTGTTTGTGTGGAATACAAACGATAATAATAAGATTTAGACCCGAAGTTAGTTGTGATTTGTGGTGTGTAGGCCCCACCTCAAGTCTCATTGAGTACTTCCTTCATTCCACACAAATGGCCCACGTGAAGCCAGGGCAAGCACTATCAGCAATCCTTGAAATGGCCCAGCAGTGTTGGCCCTGTTGGTTAATATTGAGATTTTTGATAAGCTGGCCACGTGTACAGAACAAAAGATTGTTAATTATCCATCTGGATTTGGAGAAAGTGCTGGACTTCTACGTTGGATCTCGAGATTCATAAACCAGTTTGTGTTTGAGGTTTTATCGTGGTCCCCATCATCATCTCATCCTTTAAGAGGCTGTGCAGAAAGAGGGATACACACAGAGAACATCATCTCCGGGAAAGTGTGCAAGCTCAAGCCTCCTCCCGCATCCTCCATTCCCGGCGACTGACGCAAATACAGAATAGAAATAGAGGTGAGGGTTTGTTGTTCAGGAATGACAGTGCTGAAGAAACCGTCCCCCTCCACCCCCAGCAACCCCACCCCCCAACGGAAGCTGCTTCTTCACCTTCAGGGAGGGAGCACTTTTACCTTGTTCTTTTCTGCGCGTGTCAGGGACAGTGAATGTGATCTATATCTGTGTTTCGGATGTGTAGGTGCGGTAATGGAAACCACTGTGTGATTAGTCAGTGAGAATGAATCATGTCTAAGCAATTCCTTCTCTCCAGAATGAATACGCCAATAGAGCAGATGAGATGTATCAAGTCCCCATGTGGGACTCAGGGCTCTGAAGTTTCTGAAGTGTTTTGGTCAGGTCAGAAGTGGCTGAGGGCTCAGTGTCACCACACAGTCCCCCTCACCTTCTCCTGTCATCCAGCTCTTGATGACTAGTCTGATCCGCATTTTGGTCTCTTTTCCTCTGCTCAGTTTTCACACCTGGCATGCTGCGTGTGACATACTTGCAGCCTGTGGCTTACAGTGGGCTCCCAGGTAACCAGCCACCAAAGCCGAAACTAATTCTTTTAAAGCTCAGAGTGCGACGCTGTGTTTGTGTTTGTTTCTAGCACAGAGCAGAGAGTGAGCATTGTTTTACTAATTGCTCGATACTTTAATAAAATATCAGCTGGAAAAACTCTGCTGAAAAAAAAAACTGGCACAGACTTTTTAAGGATACAAAATGTGATTTTACTGGCCCAAATTGTTAACACATATCTCATTTAAGTAGTTTACATTTCTGTGGCATGAGTGGTAATTTTTGCTATGATATGCATGTAGACATGACTGTCAGGCTAACAAATGTTGATTAAAAAAGTAAAAAGTGGAAAGAAAATTTCTGTGTATCTTCATAATACAGTGTTTTGTCTATAGATTGTTTTTACCCTCAAGAAATTGCAACTTTTCTTTATGTGGACTTAAGGTCTGAATGACAAAGTTACTGCCATTGAGCGCATATGCCCATGTTTGTGTCTGTGTGCATGTATGTGTGTCTGTATGCATGTGTGTGTGCATGTGTGTATGCATATGTGTGTGTACATGTGTGTGTGCACACACATGCATGTATTTGTCTTATGAGACAAGGTTTGCAGTCTGGGATCAGGCCCTTTCCTTTGCTCCAATCCCCAAGTTCTTCCAGCAAACATTACTTTTATTGTGAATTTGCCTTTATTTTTTAAACATTCTACAAATATATGAATCCATGCATCATTTTCTCAGTTTGGGTTATTTCGCTTAGCACAAGTATTTTCCCCATTTGTCCATATTACATCAATTAGTTGGGATTTTTTAAGTCAAATAATATTTCACTGATTATTTGTTCCACATTTTCAATATCCACTCATCTGTCACTAGGACATTCCCCTATTTGTCTAGTATGAGTAATGCTGCAATGAATATGAGACTGCGACTATCTCCTCAGACTAACACTTTCAATTTATGTATATATATGTACAGTATACGTATATATATACGTACAGTTCTACATATATATGTGCATGTAGAACTGAAAAATAGATTTCAATTTTTAAAGGGTGAAATTTGAAAAAAAAAGAAGCGGTAGAAAAGTTGACTGTAGTAATATGAAGAGGGCAGGGTTTGGTTTTGCAGGCTTTAGTACAAAAACAATATGCTCTGTCAAGTGAATGTCTCTGAGTCTCAGCTTTTTCAATTATGATATAAATATAGTAATAAAACATGCCCTCATAGTTGTGCTGCTTTTGAAGAACTCCAGTGATATAAGGCATGCAGCAATAACTTAAAAATTCAGAAGTTCTTCACCATATTTGTTAATATTGCTAGAGAGTGGAAACATAGCCCTATCTTGCAGAAAGGGGATTTGGCATTGAGCACGGTTGTTGTATAATTTCAGATAAGCAGAGCCACTTAGACCGGGGTAGGCACTCAGGAATTTGGAGAAATGAATGATCTAATTTCTCTTTTGTTTTTGTAAAATTGTCAGACAAATTGTTTGGTGATATTCTCCCCTGCCCCAACATCTGGATTTCCTGGTTCAATCAAAACGAGACATACCAAAAGAGCATAAGAAATATTTTGGGATATATTTGCAGACACGAGTCATTTGGATCTTTTCATGCATTTTATGAGTTCTTATCTCAGTTCAGCCCAGACAGTTGAGGGTTTCAATTCTCGTGGACATGACAGAGTCATCAAGCAACCCTATTTATATTCAACATACTTCAGAAGTTGTTGAGAAATGTGCACTGGTCAGACTCCTTTGCAGTAGAAAGATGGGGGGGGCAAAGCTGCTTTTTGAATTTGTTGTGGTGTGAAGGAGAAATCCCCACTGAGGAGGTGGCTCATCACATAGGTTCCAGGTAGGACATCTTTAATGGTGACTAGACAGGAGCCTATGCCAACTCAAGGTTGGATTTTAGCCCTCATAAATAGTTGTGTTTCTCGCTAGCCAGCCATGTTGATCACTGTGAGGTTGAAGTAGCCTGGCTGTTGAAGGAGGGGTCATAGTAATGCAGGAAGATATATATCCAACATTCTTCCATTTCCTTCAGGCCAAGGCAACCACTGTCCCTATGCTAAGATACAAGTAGGCAATAGGCAAAGTTGCATCACACTCTACATTCACCTACATTTTGATTCAGTTGTAGCTAATCAGATGAATACAAAAGACAGTAAAATGTTAATCAAACCAGAATGGCACATGGTAGCAGTGGGACTGAATGTGTAGTTAGCATATATAAAACAATATTGCTGAATGAACTGAGAGGAGCTTCTGCCTACAAATTAGGAAGTCATCCATCTGTGTTATGTTTGAACGCCAATGCTACATGCTAGTTTTCTTGCACATTGAAATTTTGGAATCCGCCCGGCGGTGGTGGCGCATGCCTTTAATCCCAGCACTCGGAGGCAGAGGCAGGCGGATCTCTGTGAGTTTGAGGCCAGGATGGAATGACAGCCTCCAAAACAATACATAGAAACCCTGTCTTGTAAAAACCAAAAAAATTTTTTTGGAATCCAATTTTCATTCATTTGATTCAAATAGTAGAAAAGAGGTTAATTAAATGCCTACAGGTTGGGAATTATCAAATCTGGGGTAAAAATGGTAACAAGATACATAATGGCCACTGTCTCCATAGAGGTTCTAGTCTAGAAGTCTGGACATCTAAACAGACTTGAACTAAAGAACACGTACTGCTCTTAGCAACGGAAAGCATGGATGGTTAGAAGAAGTGGGGTGATGCTTTCTGAGGCTAGAGGTGGTGAGAAGTTATACCTTTGAGGCTCTGAGACCGTTCTCGCCTTTACTCAATGAACTATGGGAAAGGACTAGCAAAGGATTAGATGAGCTTGAGGCTGGCTTGCTGTGGTGAGGTGAAGGCAGGTCACTAGACTGGACATCGGTTCTGCAGTCAGGGTGGAATGAGGGGGCCACTAAAGGACACGGAAGCAGCGGCAGGAAAATGAAGCAGACAGAATGAAGGACCTCGTGAGGGCTGATGAAACTTGGTACTACACCAGACAATGTGACAGTGGCATGTATTCACAATGACTCTTGGGCATTTGCTTGCACAATTGTTGAGGAACACTGGAAGAAGATGAAGATGGAGGAGGAGAAATCAAAGTTCATCTTGCCCTTGTCAATTTTAGTGCTTTGTGGCTTTGTAGGCACAGAGTGGTCAGCTGGATCCCTGATGCTAAAACTCAGCAGCCAGGTTGGACTGGGTTGCACACTCGCTAGGCATGCACAAATGGCACGTGAGGCATGGCGTTCGTGAAGGGAATGCAGAGACGGGGACAGGCAGTCTTGCTGATAGTCACACCATGCTTCTACCAACTAGTTGTGCACTTCCAGTCTCCAATTCATTACTGCTGACCTTGAGAATACTTTCGTGTGGTCCCAGAAGGCCATATTTTTTTTCAAATTAAATGGGAATATGCACACAGATGTGTGTGATTTGGGGTATGTTTGTGACTTTACGAATAAAGTTTGTCTCACAGATCCAGAATTTCAAATTTACTATGGACTGAGCTGAGATTTCATTTTCTGGTACTCTCAACTACTAAGATTTTCATGATGGAGGAAGTGACATAGCTTTTACTGGGTAGAACTTGTTTCTTTAGCTTTGGTTTTTTCACAGAGCTTACACCTTTTTCCCCCTCTTTTTTTCTCTCCAAGAATTGCGACTACGTAGGAATTTAAAACTACTCTGATTTTCTTTCTGGTTTCCTCAGTTTCACTGCCCACAAACAATGCATGGCTGTACTTTTTCTTTAATCAAGGTTTACTAGAAGAGTCTAATTCCCCAAATAAGTCTGCTGGTTCCAGCAATACATGGTACTGGCACTTCCTACCCACAGATGCCCAAATGTCCTGTTCACCGAGAGGGCTCAGTCTGAGGTCTGATTCTTTACAGCAAAGATGTATGGTAAGGTTTTCATTTGCATTTAGTTTGTATGGCACAAATGCATCTTTAAAGTGTTTCCTACATCATTTCCCCAAGGGGATTTTGCTGACTTTTCTATATGTCTTGCGGGAAAATGTAGACTTCCCTAGGGCCCAGAATGTGGATTCAGAAAGATTTGTGCTTTGGCTGAGAGACTTGTCCTAGGCAAATAATTCAGATCAAATATTTTTCCTGGCTTTTATCTTTTCTTTTGGTTTTCATCTTGTAGATTAGGATGAAATAGGATTTGCTTTGAATTAAATTACTAGCCAATATCAGGTGAGTGCCTGCCATCTGCTAGACTCATGTTCTGGGATGCCAAATAGAGACAGACATCATCCATGCCTTCAAGACACACATTTCTATAAGCAGAAGAAACAGAATGAAAATAGTCAATTTTAAGGTAATAAGACAAAGACATGGCAGTGACTAGCCTACTGAGAATAAACTCTTACAATTAATGTGAATGCTATGTGTTCTATGAGCTTGCATCTGGTTAATCCACTTAAGAATGACATGCATTAGCTTGCTTCAAATCCAGAAGTAATGGGAGGGGGGTAACTTGGGCTGAGATGCCACATGGGGCTTCAACTTGGCACTCTGGAAAGGAGGTACTATGCAAAAACTTGAGATATCGAGCATGGAGAGGATCTTCTGGAGGATAGTGTGCTTACAGTGACAGCAACATTCCTGTAGATACCGGTATATTGCTCACCGTGGGTATCATTGGGGGCCTCAACTGTGAGAAAGACTGAAGTAGATTATAGTATTCAATTTGTTGTCAAGAAGTAGAAATTCTTTCAAATGAGCTCTTACACAAAAGCATATATATATATATATATATATATATATATATATATATATATATATATATGCTACTATGGCTGAAATTTGTCTCCTCAGTCTCACCAGCTCTTCCTTGAATGTGATTTGCTATCTTACTAGCATTTCAAGGAACTGAACAACTTCTATCCTCGGTATATAACATCTAAGGATTTATGATTCTTTTTTGCCTCTAGCATGCCATGATTATGTGTGTATAGGAAATGTGGCTCATTAGCTATGTTTCTTTCCTTTGTGTTTTAATTCCTAAACATATGGGCTTTCACAAATTAGCTTGAGAGATTTTCAGTTCAGAGCTTTGTTTATAACTGTCTAAACACAGATTTCAACCAGTTAGGACATATAAATGGTTTCTACCCCCCAGTGGAGAATTGTTTGAGGGTTACTAATATGTGTTTTAGACACAAGCTACTTGAGATCAGATTGTATGACAATGAGGAAGTACAGCATCGAGTAACCAGATCCGATAACTTTGATCAGCTTGTACTTAGTGTTATGGAATTATGTGTTTCTTTCAACTCTGTCTGGTTTAGAGGCTCTTTTGATGCTCACGTGCAGGCAGTTAATCTTAACTGGGTTCATTGATTTATAACAGGGAAAAAAATACTCTTGTGAATCCAAATAGCTTAAACTTGAAAAAGTTTAAGTCAAGTGATTTTGTCCATAAGCCACTAATAAAATTAAGGAGATGTCAAACAGAGAACAGATGCCTTGTGGGGGTCACTGCTCTGCAGGTGCAAAAACTTGAGTTTATTAATCACCATGTAAGGAAATGTGGCAGATTTGATTTGAAAAATAAGACTCAATTTTGATCAGTCTTTCTGGACACACACACACACACACACACAGTCTTAAGTCTAATGGACTACCATTAATTTACATGGTCACTGTCATGTTAATCAAGGTGTCACTGAGCTAATGATAATACAGAGACTATGTGGATAAATGTGAAGACTGTGTTCTTCTTAGAAGATTTTAAATACTATGTCACAAACAGCATACTGAACACAATGCAGTGTGGCGAATACATTAGAAAGACCTGTGTATAACCTTTCCCAACTGAAAGGCACAACAAATATCATTTACATAAATCAAAACACACTGAGGCCCCATATTTTGTCATCATATAGAAATATATCAGAATGTTCTAGAAGGAGACTAGTAAGGATTCTGTGGCAATTTGACAAAAATAACAACAAGAAAAGTATCAAAACAAAGCAACTGACAATGAGCTGTATCACACTCTGTAAAATGTAGGAGAGTGAGGAACACAGGAAGTAACATTTAGAAGTGGGGTGAAATTTGATCACATCTGTGAGAATGAGGGAAGCCGTGTCAGGAGAGGAATGAGATTCATTAATGTAGAATAACGTGGGAAACTTGGAGAAGCTGAATAATACATTTGAAGATGTGGTGAATACTGCAAACAGGACTGAACAAAAAGAGTCTCAATGGCAAATTAGGTGCGTGTGCGTGTGCACGCACGCATGTGTGTGTGTGTCTGTGTGTGCATGCATGTCTGTGTGTTGTTTCAGCAATGGAGCTGGCAGAAATTTTTAAGTAGAGAAAAAATAAGAGCTAGTTGATACATAGACCATTGAGTTATTCATCTTTTAATTACTACAAGAAAATGCAAGCAGTAATAAACTTTTAAAAAGAAAATACAGCCGGATAGTGGTAGCACATGCCTTTAATGCCAGCACACAGGAGGAAGAGGCAGGCGGATCTCTGTTAATTTGAGACCAGCCTGGTCTTCAAAGAGAGTTCCAGGACAGTCTCCAAACCTACAGAGAAACCTTGTCTTGAAAAACCAAAAAACATAAAAAAAATAAAAAGAAAATACCTATTTTGGCTCACAATTTTGAAGTTTCAGCACATGGTCCATGAAAGATAGGTTGGGTTCTGAAAACCCCAAGGGCAGCCTGGATAGCCTCACTTTCTCCCATTAGTTCCACTGTTTCTCTGTGAACCAAACCCTTAATAGGTGAGTTCTAAAACAGTAGTGTTATATATTACATTCAAGAGAAAATTAGAACCTGACTTTAAGGAGGTTATGTCTACATATCTATCTATGTATCTATCTCTCCATATATAGATATAGATAAAAATCTCTTTATATATATGTTTAGTGTGTGTGTGTAATAATCTGTGTATGAGAGAAGAGTTTCTGAATTAAAAGAAGTTCCATTGGAAATGGACGTTTAAAAAATGTGTGAACATACTAAGGTCCTACCCCAGAGAAGGTGGAATGAGACAAGATCTCCTGAGCAGATTGGGAGCACAGGGTGGGGGAGGGAAAAGGGATCCGGGAAAAAGTCAGGGAGATGAGAGGAAGGGAGAGGAAGACATGCAGGAGCAGGAGAGTTGAGTTGGGGGAAGAATAGAGGAGAGCAGGATGAGAGATACCATAATAGAGGGAGCCATTCTAGGTTTGAGGGGAGATCTGGCACTAGTGAGAACTCCAGAGATGTACAAGGATGACACCAACTGGCAAACTAAGCAGCAATGGAGAGACGACTTTAAATGCCCCTCCCTAACAATGATTTTGATGACTATCTTACATATCATCCCAGAACCTCCATCCAGTGACAGACGGCAGCAGAGGCAGACACCCACATCTAAACACTGAACTGAACTCCTGGAACCCAGTGGCAGAGGGACAGGAATGATGAGCAAAGGGGTCAAGACTGGACTGGTGAATCCCAGAGAAACAGCTGACCTGAACAAGGGGGAGATCTTGGACCCCAGACTGACGGCTGAGAGGCCAGCATGGGACTGATCCAGACCCCCTGAATGTGGGTGTCAGTGAGGAGACTCAGGAAATCTATGGGGTTTTTGGGTAGTAGATCAGTATTTATCCCTGGCACAAAAATGGACTTTGGGGACCCATCCCACAATGAGGGATGCTCTCTTAATCTGGACACTTTGGGGAGGACCTGGGCCCTCCTGGAAACAAAATGACAGACTCTAGAGATACCACATGGAGGGCCTTACCCTCCCTGGGGAATGGAGTGAGGATTGGGTGGGGGGCTGGGGGGGAGAGGGAGTGGGTGTGGAGGGGAGGGAGAAGGTGCTGGGACTGACATGGAAAGCAGGCTTGTTTCTAATTTAAATATATAATAAAAAGTGTAAAAATTATAATTAAAAAAGGAAAAAAACATAAATTATATCACACCACTTGTCTGCTTAAAATTTTTCATTCTTTTTTGAAGAGAAGGGGGGAGGACATGGAGGAGGAAAAGGAGGAGATATGGATATTTCATACTATATCATGTCTTATTGCTCCTCTGCCGGTCTCTCCAACCTACTTCTTCCTCTTTTATTTTTGGTCTCCACTCTTCTTAATTCTGTAGCAAAGATGAGATTTTTCACAGTTCTTTGAGATAAGAGTGTCTATAAATGTAGACATAGACGATGCTTTCCAGTGACATGGCCCTGTATACATGCTGATATTTTATGATGTGCTTTCATACTGGAAGTCACATTTATTAGGCCATGTGAAATGACACCTGAGTATTTTTATACTGACCCATATTCTCTTGCATTCTTAGTTCTTTATGTTGCTGGTTTTCCCATACAGTCACATGAATATACTTGAACTCACTTGGTGGGTTTTTTTCCCAGGCTATTGTTTGTGAAACACTGATTATTTCTACTTTGGGGGTTATTCTAAGTAAAAATTATTCATGAAAATTTTGTTAAATGACTTTTGATTTTAATATATATGCATCTATCTTTTGTATATAACTAAAGTGGAATTTCTGATTCATAGGGTGGCTGAATGCTTCCTTTTAGTTGATGTGGCCAAAGAGTTTTCCAAGGTGAGTGTCCCATCACACTGTTTTAAAATCCACAGACAGCAAGAATTTCAGACACTCACTTTCTCACAGTCCCTTTTTAAATCCATGTGTTTTCTTTTATTTAAACAGCTCATTATAAAGTTAGAGTGATAAGGTTCATACACAGGGAAAGGTAACTGAAGTACAAAATGCTATATGGTGAATGTACAGTGAAATACAAGTTAAGGAACTCCGACTATCCCCGGACTTGCCCTCTTGCCCTGAAGTCTAAAGACAACTCTGCAGTTGCTGGCTCCGCCCCCTTCCTACCATCTTCTTGCACTTATTGGACACGCACGTCATATTCAGTGTAGTGCACAGATTTCCAATGATCAGTTGCACAAGTGTTGGCAATTAGACACATCTGTCCCACCAGCACTCAGCACACATTTCAGTCCACATTCCTCACCGAGCACAGTTCTCACACACCCCTCTCCAGTAGTCCCCTCCCTTAACCCTGTTAACAGGAAAATGCTTTTATTTCTGTAACTAGCCACTTATACTTCCCCAAACCTCAGCACCGTCCCCTGGGGAGAAGTGGTTGTAAATTCGGGACTTGACTCTGATCCATCCTTGAACAATGCCCAGCTCATCAGCACTCTCCTGGTTACTTTTGCCTTGGTAAAGCACCTGAGCATTGACTGGCACCCATGACCGATGAGTGCAATCAAAGCAGAAAACAGTGGGGTTTTCTCAACCTAGAAAGAATACTTTCTTTCCTGGAGGTTTAGATGACTGTTGCTTTTGTTTCTAAAGTAGTCTGATATGTAGTTTAAACATATTTCCTGTTTCTTTCCTTAATTGGTACAGCAGATTTGTTGGGCTATCACACACACACACACACACACACACATACACATAGCACATACACACACATTACATACACACATGCATATATACACACACCATATACACACCAAACTGCACACTACACACACATACCACATACATGTGTACATATACATACCACACCAAAACACACTACACATACACCACATATAAATACATCACACACACACATGCCATAACCTCACACCACATACACACATATGTACACACCACACCAACATACACACGCACACACTATATACAAACATACACCAAACATACACAGATGCCATACACACATGCAAACATACAAGCACACATATGCTACACATAATATAACATGCACACATTCACATACAGTATACACATGTTCACATACATATGCTTGAACACACACACACACACACAACATTACTTGAAAAAAAGCTATCTTAAAAGCATTTTCCCATAAGCACTGCCTGTTTTTTTTTTCTTAAGATTGTGCTTGTGGGAGTTAGAAGAATATGAACAATGGCCCCCTCACCCAGGTAGCTGACATCTCTTTTAGAGGAGAAAGACTCTCAAGTAGCACTATTAGCTTGGTGGGCATGTTGAACACAGTGGGAGAGCACATAGCCTTGGTTAAGTCATTCACCTTCTAGAACTTGGTTTCCTCAGCTACAAATAAGGCTTGATTGCAACCGGTGGTTATCACACATTTACATGAAATACATTGAGCCAGATGATGCGGCTGGCCAGCTGAGTAGCTGCCCGGGATACTCATCTAGATGAGGTGTTAAAACGGCAATGGAAACATAATAAGACGGAGAAAACTGAATCTCTGAGAGGCCCCTTCAGGAAGGATACCATATGTGGTCCCAGAGTAAGCTGTTGGGGAAGCTGGGTGAGATTCCCAAAGAGCGTGCTTAAGGAACACCAGATGGAGGATAAACCCTCGGAAGGCGAGGGAATCTGGTTTACCACAGAGCTTTTGTTCTGCTCAACGGCAAGTTTGGGTCCAATCCAAGATGCCTGGGACAATCGAGAGGAGGCTGAAGTTCTCCACAAGCAGTCCTGTTTTTCTGCCCTTTTGGGCGGCACTCATTATTTTTACACATACGATGAGCACATATTTTAAACGACAGTCCAAACGGGACTCGTACGTATCAGCTCTGCACGCTTCAGACTCATTGTTAGTGCCTGTCTCCTTTGCAAGGGGGATTTATACAGAACCCAGTGCAAAACACCAAAGGAAACAATAGTCTGCATAAATTAGACATCGAACTGAAACTTTGTTGGCTCAGCTTCCCTGGTGAAATACTGTTTGAAAATCGCTGATGTGTGTCATTTCCAGTTTTAACCACAAAATTATGCCCTGTAATTACGTGACAAGGTAGAGACAGACACCTGGATAATTAAATTACAGCATTTTATTTCTTACTTTCTATGTCTTTTTTGCTATATAGCCCTGGCTGGCCGGATATTCACTATATAACTCAGTCTTGATTCAGTCACTGCAATCCTCCTGTCTCAGATTTGCAAGTACTAGAATTACAGGCATATGCCACTGTATCTGGCTCCTAATATATCATTTATCAATATAATGTTACTACTTATCTGGTTAAATAAGATATTTTGAGAAAAATGAAGAAATCATGTGTTATAATGATCTCTCTCTCTCTCTCTCTCTCTCTCTCTCTCTCTCTCTCTCTCTCTCTCTCTCTCTGCATCTCTTGACCTGATTTGGAATCTGGAAATTTTCCTGAACTTGTTTGTGCTGGATTCTTTTATTTCCATGAACTCTTTCTCATTGCAAAACTGCCACCTGTTCTTGTTTCGTGGAGTTTGGCTTGCCCTTTAGCATTTCTCTAAAACAGTGGTTCACAACCTGTGGGCTGTAACGTGACCCCTTTGGGGGCTCGAACTATTCTTTCACAGGGGTTGCATACCAGATATCCTGCATAGTACATATATATGTTACGATTCACAACAGTAGCAAAATTACAGTCATGAAGTAGCGATGAAATAGTTTTATGGTTGGGGGGTCATGACAACATGGCGAACTGTATCAAATGCCCCAGTATTAGGAAGGCTGAGAACCACTGACGTTGCTCTGAGGTCCATTCTGTTTTTGAGGTTGCTTTGTTGTTGCTGTTTTTCTCAGTTCTTTTTCTGGTTTAGTCCTTACCGCCCCCCTCCCCTCAAACAGCTCTGCCTTGTGTCCCATTTGCTTTAGACGGTTTCTTCTGGAGAATTCCTTGTAGGGTAGCCTTCTTCCTGTGCCTTTTCTGAACCTTACTCCTACTATTGTTCGGGATTTATTAGTTTAATTACTGTCATTTTCACTTGTGGCGTATCATGGTGTAAACTCTTTGTATACTTGATTACCGCGGTGTACTGAAGCTGAGGCTGTTGTGTGTGTACTAGCTTTACTCTGTTATTGTAACAAATGCTACAGACTAAAGCAACTTGGGGGAAGAAAAGGTTTATTTCAGTTTACAGGCTGTAGTGGGGGTAGAGAACTTGAGAGAATGCCGCTTGCTGCCTCCCTTGCAGACTTGTTAGCTTTATTGTACAATCCAGAGCCAACAGCCTAGAGAATGGTGTCACCCACAGTGGGCTCTCTTTCCTACGTCAATTAACTATTAAGACAGTCACCTACAGACATGACCACAGGCCAATCTGATCTAGGCAATTCTACAACTGAGATTGTCTCTTCAGGTGATTCTAGGCCATGTCAAGTTGACAGTTGAGTTAACTAGGACAGTATGGATGCAGGATGGCTCATGAGATCCCATTGCTAGCTGAGGAACAGTTGGCAGTGAATGACTTCTGGACGGGATGTCCCCTCGAAGGTTACCTATGCGTGGTGGTTGGTTCCACACCCATATGGATATGGGCAGCACTGATTTTATATACTAGATTAGAAAAGAATTAATTAATAACAGAATATGTGAAGTTGGGAAGGAGTCAGGAAGGAGTTAGAGTGGATACCACCCAATACACTGTATATATGTATGAAATTATCAAAAACATCTTTCAAAAAGCATGAATATGAACACTGGAGTGCATTAGTAGGAGAGAAATTTGAAAATATAATAAATCAAATTGGAAAATTTCATTGATAATGTTAGTCTTCCCAGCAAAATTCTTTTACTTATTTATATTTACTTATTTATTTATTTATTTATTTGCATTGATTGATTGTGCATCAGTGTCTCTCGAGGTCAGTGGTTCTCCACCTTCCTAACACTGGGACCCTGTCATACAGTTCTTCATGTGGACGTTATCCCCAACTATAAAATTATTTTCAATGCTACTTTATAATCTTGCTACTGTTGTGAATTGTAATATAAATATCTAATATGCCGGATATCTGATAATCCACCCCTGTGAAAGGGTCATCCAACCACCAAACGGGTTGTGACCCACAGGTAGAGAGCCACTGCTCTATGTGGTCCTGGTGGTCCTGGAACTCACTATGTAGACCAGATAGAACTCAAACTCAGAGAGTCATCCACCTCTGCTTCCGAGTGCTGGGCTCAAAGGTGTGTGTACCACCACTCCAAGCACCAGATTCTTACCAAATCATCTCATTTCCAAGCAGACCGTTTGGTCACTATTGAGCTATAAATAGTATGTAGGTACATTTTTAGATAAGCATTTTTTAAAGTTATTTATTCTCTCACAAATGCTAGACTCGCTGGAGCAGTTAATTTGGTACTCCTCTGGTACTGTAGTTCATCCCAACATACATGGGCTCAGCTGCATACGTGCATTTCAAGAGTAACTTTGTGAAGATTTGGGATCATTAGTGCTCATTTTTAACCCACTCCTACCCTAACTCCTACAGAACCACATGTTCCCACACAGAAGAGAATGGTTTGAGATTAGCCATGACAGCATAGAGATCTATGAAGATGAACAAACAGCATTCATGTTACCTCTCTCTGCACTATATTTATTTTGCATTTGTATTCAATACAATGATGTGGAGAGAAAACTGTGATCTGGGTGTTTTATGGCTAAGTACAAATTCTAGTCCATTCTTGAGGTGTTCTATTAAACAGAGTAATATTTTCAGTGGTATTCTATTCTTTTGTTTCCAGATTAAATGTCTTTTTCAGTGTATGAAACAAATGAAGGAAGGGATGGTAGTTATCTCAGAAAACAAATCCATCATAAAGATAAATGGGATTTTAAAAGCTGAATCGCTGGGTGTCAAACATATTGTGTGTCCTTGCTTTCTGTAGTTTGGTTGAAGGATGCAAGTTCATGCATGGATTTAGACCATCCATTTGAGCCCAAGCCAAAGGTGCCATGAGTCAATGGGATTAAAGAGGTTAAATAATTTGTTTAAAACAATATTTGGGAATAGCAGAACTACCGTTGTTTCAACCAACAGCTCCTGGTCCACTGTATGAACAGCCATACTGTGAAAGGTCCTTACATGTCCAGCTTTGTCAGCCCTTCCAAGAGGAGCACTCCACTTATCATGACTTCTTAGGCTGCTTCAGGCCAGACTTTTCCAAACCCTTAGATAACTTTTTCACCATTCATATCTGAATTCTGTTTCCTTTTACACAGCAATCTGTCTAAGGCTAGGGACCACACCTTAAGGAATCACTGCATCACTCAAAATATGTAGCCTGTTTGCGCTCAGTTCCTGGGAATGTTACTGATGGGGTTGGTCCTATAGAGCAGGCGAAAAAGAACTTACCTTCAATAGTAACTTATTTGAAGGTAGACTTTTTACAAAACAGTTCATTTCTTTGGAAACCACATTGAAATATGAACTCTAAAGTATGTGTTCTGTTTGTAAACTGTATTGGGGGAAGAAAAGTGGAGTGTGATTACATCACAGTAGATTTTCCTACTGTATCTAAACAATGGTTCCAAAAGACTTTGCAAAAGTGTAATTGCAGATATGTTCTGGTCTGTGACTAGATCATTGGCACTGGCTTGTAGACCATCTCAGTAGGGGTTAATTTGAAGGATACCATTCATAGACTCATAGACTCATAGCAATAAGTTACACAGAAGACATTGGTTAAGTGTCATCACAGGTTACAGAAAAACCTGTGAGTTCAGGAGAAAACTCCTGTGCCCCTCATAGCCAAAGCACGGTGGCCATCAAACACCTTCTGTGACAATGTAGCCCAACTTCCTCTCCATAGAGGAACAGGAAAAAGTGTGGTAGTTGTGGCTAGCAGAAGGCTATCAGCTTCCATCATTAAGACCTGCTTTGGATAGACTGCCAAGCTGAGGCTTGTTTAGCAAACACAAATACTAGATATTCAGGGATGCTCCATGTAGAATAAATAAAAGGTAGATAAAATTTCAACAGGGCAAAGTAAAAACACTTCTGGAATTCATTAGTCCTAGAAATATTCATGACCAAAGAAGTACGTTGCAAAGAGCTTTTAATCCATTCATGGATGACAGGGATAACCATGCTTATTAAGGGAGACCAGGGTGATGGGACACTTCCCTGGCCTCTGATGCTGATGTTGACTCTTACATCCTGCCCCTCCAGGATTCATTCTTTGGATCATCCTTAGAGACAGTCTTTTGGATTGAAGGACCATGGGACTGGCCCAGGGGCACAATTCCGATGTTCTCCAGTTTCATCTGACTGGGCTAAATATTAGCTTTCAGCCAGGAGTGTCTGTCACCAAGTCATCTATCTTGGTGAATGCGAGTGGAGCCTCAGCATTGAGAAGGGGCAATGAATTTTCCCTGCTGACAGTGAGAATATCCACACCAAGCTGCCATAGAGAATTCTGCTTCCCACAATGTTTATGACAGTAAATTAGGCCATGGAGCACACGGAAGATTGTTTACATAACCCCTGATACCTAGTATATTTGTCAGGCCCACTCCATAGATGGGGACTTCAGTAAAGCCAGAAAGTGTTTGAAATATAAGGCTGTAGATAACATATGAAAGTTGCAGAGGGCTTTACTGGAACCCACGCTTGTTTTCTTGGACCCTCTCCTAGACCTTATGAATCCTCTGCCATTTTCTCTTCGGTCCTCTCATTATCTTTCCTATTTTTTCCTAATGTTTTTCTTTGTTTCAATTCCATACCTAAGAAAAGTAGCTTAGGTTCTCCTTTTAAGTTTAGGTTTGGTTCCTCTGCCTCTTCCCTCCAGATCCATTTTTCCTTTGAGAAAAGTCAGCTGTCCGGATGGATGCATTTAAACAAGTCTCAAATCCACAGACCTCATGAAAACTGTGTCAGGGTCTCACTGTGTAGACCTGGCTGCCTGGAACATGCCACCTACACCAGGTTAACCTCAAACCCACGGAGCTCTGCTTCTGCCTCCTGAGAGCTGGGACCAAAGGCATCGTACCCAGCAGTAATTTGTCTCTTAATTCTTTGGGGGTGTTTGCAGTCACCTTCAGATTAGTTTTATTCTATTACTTAGCTTATGAGTTTACTACTTAATATAAAACCTTGTTTTATAAGGAAGGAGGGAGAGATAGATAGAGACAGAAACAACATAGAGACAGAAACACAGAGACACACAGACAGATACCAACACGCACACACACACACACACACACACACACACACACACACACACACACACACAGGGGGGCAAGATACAGGGGGAGAGAGAGAATGAGAAAGAGAGAGAGAGAGAGAGAGAGAGGAGAGAGAGAGAGAGATTCCTAAACACAGCACAGCAGCTGCTGATTATTATTCCAATGAAGCAGATTTAGGGAAACATTCACTGCACACACTTTGCAAAACATTTCTTTTTTTTTTTTTAGATTTTTAAAATTTAAATAAGAAACAATCTTATTTTACATATCAATCCCAGTTCCCTCCCCCCCAATCCTCCCATGCCCTCCACCTCCCCTCCCACCCTCCACCCACTCCCCAGGGAGGGTGAGGCCTTCAATGGTGGATCATCAGTCTCTAATATCATTTGGGGCAGGACCTAGGCCCATCCCTCTGTGTCTAGGTTGAAAGAGTATCCCTCCATGGGGGAATGGGCTCCCAAAGTCCATTCATGCACTAGGGATAAATCGACTGCCCAGGCCTCCTAACTGACACCCAAGTTCAGAGGGCCTGATTCAGTCCTATGCTGGTTCCCCAGCTTTCTGACTGGGTCCATAAGCTCCCACTTGCTCAGGCCAGCTGTTTCTGTGGGTTTCCCCAGCATGGTCTTGACCACTGACTGAAATTCATACATAAAACCCTGTCTGATGGTAAATTTTATTATTTGACAGCAGAATATGATTTTTTTTAGAGACAAATCCATCTATTTTAGAAATGTAATGTACCTAGGAAAGCTCATAACAGGAATGACTTAACAGCAAGATTTTAAAGTATATGAAAAAAACAGAACTGAACAGAGAAACAAGGTCACAATTTCGACTTTCGGCTCTACTCATTCAGTAAACAAAAGAACACATAGGCAAACAGTTAGCAAGGCTAAAGTCATTTGGAACTGTAGGATGCCTACACAACCAGTGCCAGTGACTTGGCTTTATAGAGTGCTCACTCACCACCATAGAACAGAGCTCTGCTCAAGGCCAAGGAGAGACTTCACTGAAATGAACTTCTGGACCATAGAGCAGGTTTCCAAGAACTGAAGTCACATGCCACACGCTGCTTCTGTGTAAAATGAATTTAAACTAGAGTTGATAGCAGAATGCTATTAGAATTCAGTGTAAAATTCTCAACTGATATCAAGTTAAGCAGTCTCTTTATAAACAAGAAACCAAAAGAAACGTGGAAAAATCATTTGAATTAACTTTTTAAAAATTGACTAAAAGCCAAGTAATACACTTGTAGTAATACTTAGTGCAAAGTATATGCCACTATAAAAGAATGTGCTAGAAAATAGGAGAGTGTTGCAAGCATTCTGAGTAGCTACTGCAGCAAATATCACAACTAACAGGCCAACCGCTATATACAATGTGAGAAACATGAGTCAGCCGGGAAGATCAGTGGGTAAGGGACCTTGCCATCATGATTGGAGTTTGATTCCCAGAACACATATGACAGAATAAAACAAAACAAAACCAAAAAACTCCTGCAAGTTGTCCTCTGATATGCTGCGGCAATGCATGCAAACACACACACACACACACACACACACACACACACACACACAAATAAAGAATCCAAGAGACATATTTGCTTGAAGGTGATGTGATGAGCATACCCAAAGGCCCAGAATGAGTTCATTGCATAGTGTTTTCTTATTTGATTTTTGTAATATAAGATAGCCAGATTATTTCCAACATACTAGGATGGTTACCTTAAATAGTTTATAGTTTTTACCATGGTTTTGAAACTAAGTGACAAGAATGGAACATTTTATGAGTTTGGAAATGTCAGCATTTAATTGTTCAAAAAGCACACAATAAAATGTGCTGTCTTGTACTTCGAGAAAAAAGAATGAATGTTCAATGTCAACTCCATGAAGATTGCAGCAATACTGGGAGAAGCATTAGCTCTGTTTAGAGTATTTAAGTTTCATTTTAGATATACTCTAAAAAGGGAGTGTAATATTTCATAGTGAAGCTTATTGGAAATACAGTTTTATCAAATGCTGAAACGCAATGAGAATGACAGGGGCCAGTAGAATGGTTTTTGTTATGAAAATTTCAAATCTTCAAAATTAATAGGCAAAATCTATTTGGAAGTGAAAGTGTGCCAACTAGTTGATAAATTCCTAAATATCATCATTAGAAGACAAAAGAGTCACCACACAATTTCTGCAATATTCTGCAACTATTGCTATTTATCTAACAGTAATAAGAAATACGCATATGGAACTGAGATCATGGGGTGATAGCTAAAGCTATGTCTGGATTTCTAAAACCCACATAAAAAAAAAAACAATTCTTGCTGGGCATGATAGTGCAGTCTGGAAACATACTCTGGAATTTGAGGATGGAGGATGGTGAGTTTGAAGATGCTTGGGACACCACAGCAATAAATACCCTGTCTTTAAACAAGCAAACAAGCCACACCTCTGTATTTCTTGGGATTATAATATGTTTTACACAGTCTTTAGAAATGGAAACTTTCTAAACAATGCTTATCATATCATAACACAGAAGTGTGGATTCTGTAGTCCAATCCAATGAGTTTCTTGATGTTTACAACCCTTACCTTTATGTGAAACAAATGTAGGGAGACAATTGTTGAAGGATTTGTTTGCTGGTACTGATTTAGCATGCTATAACTTAGCAAACCTAGACCTGAATTTCTCCCTAATTAGTAGGAGATATTAGTCGGTATACATTTACCAGATAGTGCATAAAGTACTCATAAATCGTAGTGCAAAAGTTCAGAAAGAAGTATACAGGAACAACTAAAATTACCCATAATGATGTCATTTCAAGATGCTAAAAATGCTTAATGATTGATAGTTTCTCAAAATTCAGCTGTCTTGAATCTATTTTTAAATGTGCTGAATAATTTTAATCTATTAAAGGAATGCGATTAGATAGCTTAAATTTGGGAAGTATTTTGTTCAGAGATTGTTGCTAGCCCTTTATATTTACTGAACAACTCTGGAATCCTTACTTCTGGGAGAGAGCACGCTGAGAAATTCATAGGAACATACAAACAAGATTTATATTTTCACTTGTGAAGAAATTTTACCTGGAAACGTATTTGTAGATAGTGTGTGGGTAACAGAATTTGATACCAGCTGACATTTGCAGCATTCTTAACAGCTATAATCAAAAGCTACAAGAAAGACTAGTGGTATATTTCAACAAGTCAGGTGCATTCAAGAGGTTCCCAAAGGTGTTTTTTATGGCAGAGAGATTCAAAAACAGTCACCCTAGCTACCATGTTTTCCAAACATGGCTGTTCCATATTAAGAAGAACACTACCAATGCAGTCAGTTTAAAGAAAATAATTTTTGAGATATTCTTGCATTTTACTTTAATGCCTCAAATTTCATCAAGAGAAGTTAAAACGTTAAAGGAGAAAGTTTTCTGGGTAAACACTAATGACTGATTTAAATTTAACCCACTAAAAGAATAAGTCACTCTGGGACCTGGAGATGTGGCTCAGTGGTTAAGAACACTTGTTCTCTTGCAGAGGACCCCGGTTCAATTCCCAGCACCCACATGGTGGCTCTCAATCATCTGCAACTCTACCTTCAGGGAATCTAATGCCTTCTTCTGACTTCGGTCGGCATCAGGACATGCATACATGCATACATGCATACATGCATACATGCATACATGCATACATGCATACATACATACATACATACATAAAGGCAGAGTGCTCATACATATAAAACAAAGAAATAAGAAACAAAAACCTAAAAAGAGTAGGTCACTCTGGTCGTTTCATATTTATCAAATAGTCTTTATGATAGTTTTATCTTTGCTTTAGGTTAGGAGAATGTAAGTTCTGTTGCTAAATGTAAAAATTGTATTTATGACAGACATTCATAATGATGTATTTATGTTGGATGGATGGAAGATTGGATGTCATAGAAGGATAAATTAATGTGCTTGGAAGCATAATAGAAGAGATTCAAAGTGAATCAGACAAACAAATACACAAAAAAGGTTATGAAAAAAGGAGTGTCAGAGTGACTTCATGCAATCTAATAAATATGCAGTTGGAGCTCCAAAGTAGAAAGTAAATGCAAACACATTTAAGGAAATAATGGGCAGGTATTTCCCAATTTCAAGGGGAAGTCTGAAGCAGATCTAATACATTTAATAAACCCAATGCGCATGAAACATTTTGGGGTGGGGGGAACTCTGCAAAAGAATATCTTTGCTCAGAAGCAGTGATAATGGAAGGGTTTTCAGTGCATTGAGAGGGGCTTGAGACATGACTCAGGGGTTAGGAGTGCCCACTGTTCTTGCAGAGGACCTAAGTTTGGCGTTCAGCACCCATATCAGGTAGGTACCTCACAATTGTGACTCAAGCTAGGGATCCAATATCCTCTCTAGTCTGCAAGCAACACACACACACACACACACACACACACACACACACGCAGAGTTAAAAAAATTGAATTGTAAGTTTACAATGCGTGTGAAGAAGACAGAGCCTGATGCAAGGAGACAGCTGATTTCCTACCAGAGACTATCCAAGCAAGAACACTGGAACAGCATATTTTAAGCAATAGAGGGCAGGAAGGGCCTACCGAGGAAGAGTTCCATCTTCGGGGAAAGTATTTTTAAACAATAAAGCCAAGCGTGTAATCACCAGCAGAGCTGCAATTCAGAGCACGTGAAGCAACTCCTCAGACCTAAGGGAGACAGCGGAGAGTGGAAGTGTGAGGCCGGAAAGACAGGTGAAGAGTTCCCACATTACAGCAAACGGGAGAGCCTGCGTGATGATTTTCTGTACTACTTAAACCTCTTCTGATGGAACTTGACTTCTAAAGTAACAATGTTATGGTGTGCTTACAGCACGGGTGAATCTACAGTACAAAGGGCAGGAAAGGAAGACAGGGAAATGGACTGTTACAAATCTCTAATACTGTGCCTGAATTGAGGTGATCAATGTGATGGGTGAATACGCATGCTTTAAACATAAACAGACCGACCTCTGTGATGAAAAAATATGGCTAATAGGTTAACAAAGAAAATAGAATTGAATATTTACAAATATCCCCAAAGTAGAAACAAACCAAGTGAACGGGTGGATTGGATACATAAACCGTGGTATGTATATTCATAATACAAGTGTCTATTAATAACAAGAAATGAATCACTGATACAAGGGTGAAGATGAATCAGAAAATGACTATGCTGGTTGTAATAGAGACATATGTAGAATTTCTTTACAGATGCTTGAATATACCAGAAGAGTGCTGTCCTGAGCTACAGCCCTAGCCCTTCCTAGTATTTTCACTTTATCTTAAATTAGTATACAAAGCCACAGATTTGATTGTGGCATTTTCACAAGTGGTTAGCTTGGGTTGACCACACCCCTTACCTGTACCTTCCTGGTCTCCCTCACCCAGGTTCCCATCGGTGCTCCTCCACCCTGAGTATTCTGCCTTCTGGGTTCATATCACGTGTATTCTTTTCATGCCCTCTCCTAAAGCCTCGTTTTTCATGATTCATGGGTCTCTTTCCATTTTCCCACTCTCTACACACACTCACACATAAAATGTAGAGGCTAGGAGCGGGATATTGAGAGAGAACAGGTAGTTCTGACCTTTCTGTGCCTGACTCATCTCCCTTAGTGTTTTCCAGTTACATCTGTTTTCCTGAAAAATCTATCATTTCACTTTTATTAAGAGCTGAATAAAATTCCAGCGCACATATGTGCCATGTTTTCATTATCCACTCATCGGTTAGTAGATTCCATTTCCTTGCTGTTGCAAATAGAGCAAGAAACAAAGTGAAAACAGCAAATAAAAAGCCCTAAAAGTAGAACTATCATATGATCAAGTTGTACCTCCTCTGAGTATATACTCAAAAGACTCTAGATCCTAGTGTTTAAAACATTTTTTATGTATTTGAATATTTTTTTCTGCCTGAATGGATCTGTACCACATGCTAGCCTGGGGCTCATGGAGGTCAGAAGATGGCATCGGATTCTCTGGAACAAATCATTGTGAGCTGCCACGTGGATGCTGGGAACTAAACCTGGCAGGTGCTCTTAGCCAATGATCCATCACTTTAGCCCCAGTCATATCCCTTTTTGAGGCATACATTCATTTATTAAGAAGCCTTTGTTGTGGTAGTTTTCTTCCACTCTAGATGGGAAATTTGGCCCTGGATCTCTCAGGACTGTAACAATGTTGGGCAATGGTCTTTTGTGGAATGAAGAGATTATTTCTCAGTTTTGCCACTAAGTCATTGTGGATCGATGGAGAGAATCATGTCCCTTGCTGAGTTTGCTTCTTCGGTGTTTGTCAAGTAGTGGGTTGGGTTATGAGAGTTCTAAGGTCTGTTTATATTGCATCAAGTCTCAGATGCTAGTCATAGCATCCAATCATAGGAGGGCTATATTAGTTATATTTCTGTTGCTGTGATGAAACACCATGACAAAAGGTAACTTAAGGAAGAAAGTGTTTATTTTAATTCAGTGTTCCAGAATGGTAGAGTCCATCATGGCGCTGAAGGCATGGCATGGTAGAAGGAACAAGAAGATGAGGGGTCATATTTCCTCTGCACACAGGAAGTGCACAAGGACATATGGATGCATGCGCGCGCGCACACACACACACACACACACACACACACACAGAGAGAGAGAGAGAGAGAGAGAGAGAGAGAGAGAGAGAGAGAGAGAGAGGAGGAGGCTATAAACTCTTCAAACCTCTCCCAGTGAAATATTTCTTCCAGAAAATTTCCACCCATAACTTCCCCTAATGGTGTCACCAACTGAGGCTCAAGTATTCAAATGCATGAGCCTATGGGGATCGTTTCTTATTCAAACCATCACAGCTCCCAAAGCCTGGCACTTTTATGGCGCTTGTGTCATTTGACCTGTCATGCAGCTGATTGCACACTCGCTGGGTCTTTCACCCCAGTCAGGTGCTTAGGGGGATCTAGCGAATTCGATTTCACTCTTTCCCTCTTCCCGCCCTCGGCTCAGTGCTTTGATGGTAAGCCGGTCTATGCTCACACTGGCTGATAGGCGCTGACTCGGGGAAAAGAGAGGCCATGTGAGCCAGCGAGCTCTGGGTGGCTGTGTGTTGTCCCTTGCTTTGTGCTGTGGTTGTCCCCCAGTGTGGTACCATTCAGATCACGAGAAACGTGGGTTTTCGTTTGAGCCATCAGATTTCCGAGTTGTTTTTACATATAAAATACAGAAGATTATCTGTATGCTTTCCAATGAGTGGTTGTTTGAATCAAATGGAAAGTTCAGTGGAGAAGTGTTTTGTAAAAAAGCAAAGCATCCCATCGAAACCACGTCTCAAAAAAGAAGTATTCTGTAGATATAAGGGGCTGCTATTATTAATATACAAAGAAACATGGGCTGAAATGGCTAGAATTTTAAGTTGTAGCTGCTGGAGCTCAAGGTGGATGCTAGGGGCAACTTTGGCTTTGCTCTTTATGTAGCCAAAGGGAGTCATTCATTAGCTGCTATTACAAGGCATATGTATGTAGCGCCACCTGGGTGTGTGGTCAAAGGTGCATAATTATTTGGTCACCAGGATTTGTGGGAAATGCCTGGAGGACATGGCTGGTGCTTGGTGGGTGGTGATAGTAAACTTCCTCTGGAAGAAAGAGGAGTTTGGGTCTAATGTTAATGCATGCTGGAGGCCCTGTTCAAGTTTGCTCAAGCCTTCCTTCCTCAGAACTCAGAACTGGATTGAGACTAACTTGTCCCTGTAACCCTGCTCTGCCCCCATGGCACTCCCTATGGGTCTGATTGCTATACTATGTCTTGACTGCTTTCCTCTTGCCTGTTATAATTGGCTGTGAATTCCTTCAGGGTAGCCGTTGAGTTTTTTTTTTTTAATCATCTCTTAATTTCTAGCCCCTGGGACTTGTGCATGTAAGACTATGTGGTCAAAATGCCTTTGGTGAACTGGAACAAAGACATAGGAGAAAGAATATCTAAGAAGAGCAGTTCCCAAGACACAAGCCTAGACTCAGGATCCTTGCAGATCTTGCCTCCTAGCAGCAGGTGCTGGCTTTCGACTAGATACTTGTAAGCGATGTACTTCACAGGAAGATGGACACCGGAGAGAACGTCTGGCTGATGGTGGATGATATTTGTACTGTAGCTCAGTGGATGCAAAGGGTGACGCCAAGGAAAGACTAGAGAAAATGGTAGTTTAATAGTATCCAGTAAGATTGCAGTCTCTATATGTTTCAATGCTACAGAATCCCCTAATTTAGTGTTCTGGATTATTGGCAGTGCTGGACATTGAATTCAGGGCTTTGTGCATGCTGGTAAAGTATCTATGTCACTGAGCTATGTATGTCTTCAGCTGTGCAGAGTAATCTTTACTGCCTTGGTCACAGTCATCAAGCAAACCCAGATGGGGGGCCAGGGATGTGACTGACATCCTGCAGCAGTCTGGGAGGAGTGCAGATAGCCAATACTTGCAACTCTACCTCTTCTGCCATTTATCACAGTAAACATCTCTCTCTGTGCAAGCTCAGCAGACTACTGTTGCATCCTCACTGGATGCACCTAAGACACCAAATGTACCTTATGCATTGGGTGTGTCTGAAGGAACTTGAAGTAATATAAAGTGAAGGGGGGAAAATGTACTGTTTATCAGAGTTTGAAACGGTGAGACTCATTCTGTAGCCAGGACTTCACAGACAAACAAATGGAATTCATTGCTTACAGTGCCGGGAACCTCATTGACAAACAAATGGAATTCATTGCTTACAGTCGAGAAACCAAGCACAAAGATGAAAGGGTCCCATCACCATGACATGAACAAGCTCAGTGGGGTCAGGGGAACAGAACTGCTTCTGCCAATTGTTGCTAAATATTTGAAGTTTTTTTGAGAGAGAGAAGAGATTTGAAAGAAAAACTCAATTCTTTACTTTTTTGCAAGACTTTTCTCTATTCCAGTCTTTTCTAAATTAAAGAAAAAATCAAACCCACAAGTTTTGGGATAACATTTATTTAATTGATAGGACAGCATGATATGAGACCTACTTCCTGTCCAAGAGCCAGCTTTGATATTCTAAATGGAAGTTCATTTTTAATATACTATTTTTAATTTCTTCTTTCAGAATGTATACAATATATTTTGACTGTATCTATCCCTGACTCTCTCCCCTCAACTCCTTCGAAATCCCCCATATCCTCCTCCCAAATTCTTGTTGGCTTGTTAAAAAATAAAACACTGACTCCAATTAGTGATGCCTATATGCACATGGATGTATGGTTATCCTCTAGGGTAAGGGTAATCTACTGGGAACACACTCCTGGTGAAAGGTGACTGACCCTCTCCTAATAGCCGTCAACTGCCAATAGCATCTCAGTTGAGGATGGAACCCCATGGTTCCCTTGCCCATCCATGCTGGAATGTTGACTTGGTTGATCTTGTGCAGGCAACCATAGCTGTCGTGATCTCTGGCTCCTACATTCTTTATTCTCTTTCTTCTGTGATGTTCCTCCAGCAGCCCTGTTTATAATTTCAACCTGCAGGTGGGCCAGCAAATATGATTCAGAAAATAACAAATAAACACCAATATATAGTATGGATTCTCTTTATTCTCAATCCTTAAATGCTTCCAATTCATTCCTGTAATAAAAATCACATTAGTTGAGGGCTGAGGAGATAGCTCAGTGGTTAATAGGAATTGCTGCTCTTACAGAGGATCCAGGTTCAAATCACAGCACTGATATAGCAGTTCACAATTGTCTGTGAATCTAGTTCTAGGGGTCTGATGCCCTCTTCTGAACTTTGCAGGTGCCAAGCATACACATGTGGTGCACATACATACATATAGGCCATGCACTCATACACATAAAACAAACACGCATTAATCTTTTTAAAAAGCCACTCTAACTTACCATGTATGCGTTGTCTATTGCTTTCTCTATCCAAGTGACTCGCTATTTATTCTCCAGTTACATTCAGCCATCACTGCAAGGCCACAGCACTGTGGATAAGGAAGACCAATGCAGTACTTTGTGTAATAGCAAAACCAAAACCAAACCAAAATAACTTGCAGCCTCACATAAATAGATGAATAAGTAAATAAAATACCCATGCTATTGCCCACTATATTCCCGTTGAAAGTCATGTGGAAAGTTTGTGCGTTATCACATGTCTTTAAAATACCCAAAAGGGAGTGTTAACTCGGGACTGGAAGGTGATGAGGATAGGGGCAGGAGCACAAATTCCTTTGTCATCTCCCCAGATTCATCTTTAGTCTCATATTGCCCTACTTGTTTGGGCTTTAGTTGTTCTTTAGACACACCCTCAGGACTTCTGCGCATACATCTCCCTCTTCTCGGTCTTCGGATTTCCTTTGCCATTCACTCATTGCTTCAGTGAATTCTAGAAATGTTCCAGAGTTTAACTCAAGCCTTCCTTATTCAAAGAGAGCAGTCACATTTTCATTGTACCTTCGTGATTATTGGTTTAGTAATTGTCAGTTTGCTGGAAGAGAAGATACTGGAGGACTGGGACCTTCTTTCTTCTTGTTCTCCCCCTTGTGTCCCTGTGTCAGATGCAACAGCTGCTGTGCTGGGTGTGAATAGATTTACTAATTCAACAAGGATTCTGAAGCTGAAAGGTCACCTCCTTCAAGGGACTGGTACCCTGCTGAGGAGTGGCTATCTGATGCTGTAGACAGCTGAGCTAAGGGAAGGGCTGTGGAGAGGACTCTGGGGATCCAGGAAGAAAGCATCTGACAGTATCTGGGGGATCAGGAAAGATTTGGGGTTCTGCAGAACTCGAATGATGCCTGAGGGAGGGTCACCAGAAGAGAAGTCAGTGGATTGAAGCACGTGGGATGCGGCTGATGGCATAGTGTAACTACTGGTAGAATTCACAGGACCAGAAGAGAAGAAGATACCTAGGAAGGCAGCATCTCTGAAAATGTGTCCTCCTCCAGGGCACACATTCTGGGTGGTCCATAAAATCCCCCAAGATTTCTGAGGCATCTTTCACTCAGTTTTATATGAAGTGGCGATCTGATGGTACCCACTTTCCTGCCTTCTGAAGTCTTATACTAAAGTTTGAGGCATGCAATCCCCCACACCCGGTGTTGTTTTAATAAAATCGCAAAGATCAGAAATTGGTCCGTGGTGACATGAAGAGCACTCAGCGAATACGAAAGTAATCAAGTTAAGGCAGTGGGTGACAGCACAGAATTTCCTATGCATTAAAAATTAATTTAAGGCTTCTATACAAACCCCCCCAAAGGTCCCCATAATAAATTCTCATTCTCTCTTCCACAGCCACCCCTCCTTTCCTATCCAAAACTTTCCTAGACATCAAAGTCTCCCAGAGCCCCAGAGGTGCTTTCTGGCCATTATCAGAGCAGCCAGTGTGGGAACAGGCAGATTTAGAGTCCCTCCTCTCCCATTTCACAAGGAGACCGCCCTTCAACTTGGGTCACTGTCCCCTACATGAAGACACATTTTAAAAACACTCCAAGCCAATGACTTTGGACAGTCTGGTCTCTTGTTAATAGAGGGTAATAAATTTTTAAATTCAGCAATGACAAATAACCCTTTGCAAGTTATTAATACTTTATGCAGCAAACATCCAGCCTTTGGTCTGGCTTTCCTTAGCTCGCCCTCCCTTTGCTTTGCCGCCCCCTTTCTTTTCCTCTGCTGTCCTCTCCCGTGTCTGTCTTCGCTCAGACCCCCACAGCACTGTATTTGGTTCTGATGGTTCAAATCTTGTTCATTTTTTGCTCATTTCCTTTGAATTTCCCAGTGAGACTTTTTTTTAAGGCACGGAACTGTTTTGGTGCAACCGTTATGGCCTTGCTTCAAGGGTTTCTTTTATCATGGAGTCAGTCAGAGTTTATTCATTATGCTTTTTCTGTTTTTTCCGTCCAGTTTTCTTTGGAATTTGACTTCTATACATATCTCACACCACCTTTATCTAGCATCCTTCTCCCCTTACTTCTTTTCAATTTTCCCCCTCTCTGGCATTGATTTTTCTCATTGGTAAGCTTTGATGTTATGGGGAGAAAGCAAAAGGTTTCTCCTAACCCATTGCAATTCCCACCCGACAGCTATGGCTAGAAACAATTAATGTACCCAAGAAGGTTCTTCTGTGTAACACGGCTTTTTAAAAACCTGACAGCGAACATGTAATCTGAAACCCTGAAGAAGCATCTACTAATGTCCTATGTAGAGGAGCAGTCTGTCACATCACGTAACTGGTTCCTGCAGCTGACATGTTATTTACTTGCTGGCTGTCTGGTCTCAGTTCTGTGTAAGCGTGAATTCAAGTGTAAGTTCTGTGTGGGCCGAGTCTGCCTGCCAGTCTTCCTTTCTGAGCCGGGCAGCCTCCAGGTTCTCGCACTTGCTCTTTTAAGCGGGCGGGCTCCAACTTCTTATCTCTGTGTGTTTTACAGCCTTCCAGGAGGAGGAGGCCTGACTGCTCTGACATCCCTCAAGGCAGGGCAGACGGCAGCGCGCCAAATGCCTAACAGATGTCCTGCTGAACCTCGGGATGATTCCAGGACTGATTCGGAGCTCTAGCTAGGGTGGCTTCTGCCAGCTCTCCTTTCCCTTGCAGTGAGGAAATGCTTGGAGCACCCGTGAGGAGGGCAGGACAACAGCAACTAACAGATCCGGGTTGAAAGCAAGGCAGTGATAACAAAAACACGATGGCTGGTCTCCTTGACAGTCCTCTCCTTCCAGGGCCAGGTTGCAAATCACTTTCTGTTTCTTCCCCAGCTCACACACACGCGGGAGACAGAGGGACTGAAGCCGTGCCCAGTGTGAGTTATTGTCCAGGGAATGACTTGGAAGAGAGACGGGCCCAAAGAAAGTCAGAGTTATCGTAGAGGAAGTTATCGAGAGATGGGTGTGTTAGGCTGGGATACAAGAAAGCAGGACAATTTCGCCTTCCATTCCCTTCTAATCACAAGCACTTGCAGCTTTCAAATCCTGATTGCAGTGGATGCCAAGGGCATATTTTTTGTGTTCAAAGCAGAATTCATCACCTTCCCCCCAGCCTTCAGTCTCTCACTCAATCCATTGTCATGTACTTCTCTCTCTCTCTCTCTCTCTCTCTCTCTCTCTCTCTCTCTCTCTCTCTCTCTCTCTCTCTCTCTCTCTCTGTCTCTCTCTCTAACTCTTGCTTTCTTTAGGTATTGTCAGAAGCTTGGTGTGATAAGAATAGATGAACTAGCTCCTCCAACTGTCCTGTCTCCATCGAGGCTGCATGGGATAGAGAGAGCAGTAAAGAATGACTCTGGGTGGAGGATGAAGACAGTAGTACAAATGTACACAGGGAAAGGCTTGTGGGTTATGTTGCTATGGGGAAGAAGGGGGGCGAGCCTGGGGCTTACTGGCAGAGGGTTTGTGGAGGAAGCACCATCCGAATAGAAGTTTCCGGGGATGGGCACCGAAGTATGAGATGTGAGAAATCAGGGCATTTGACGGAACAATGAGGAATTCTTAGTCAAAGTATGGAAGCTCCAAAAGAGCAGAGGTGGGGAGCGGCTAGATGTGAGATGGTGACTAATAAGAAAAACACATTAATGCAGGCCACTGACCTGGTAAACATGGAAACAAAGACCACAAGACTGTCAGTGACCTTCCATGATTTACAAAACTAAACCCAGAGTGCCTTTGTGAGATAGGCGACACCTGTAAGGATTTGGATGCACTGGAGCCTTGGGGATGATTAAGTGTGAAAAACACTTAGCATTTGAGGATTGTAGTCTGTATCCCAGCATCCATGTAAAAGTCCAGCAGGGGCCTGGGACCTCCACACTCAGGAGGGGACAGGGGATGCCTAGGGCAAGCTGGGCTTTGTGAACGCGTGACGGCCTGGGGTTGGTTGTGGGTGTCTTCTTCTATCACTCCCCACTTTATTTTCGGAGGTAGGGTCTCTTACTCGAACTAATATGTAATATTATTGAAGACTTGGATTCTGTAATTCATATTATTTCATCCACTCTGACCTATCATTTATAGAATATTGTACATATTAATTATGCAGTAAAGCTTTTCAAGTCAAAAGGGTTTCCACTTCATCTCAGTTTCTCTGTTTTCAAGAAATAAAATGGAGAATTAGAATATTTAGGCAAACAATTCATATGAGAGTATCTGCTTTGGCTAGGATATCTGGCCATTGCTTTGTAAAACCTCATGATAATATTAACTTAAATAAGATTTACTAATTGAGTAAAGGAAAACACATATAAAACTTTATACTCTAAAATGTCATATCCATCAATAAATTGTGGTTGTGTTTGGCACATCTCAAAGAGACCAGTGGATTATAAAGATGTTATTGATAAGATTCTATAAGCTTATATCCTGCTATTAATTTTTATACCAAATGCTTATTGGTTTTAATGGGAATTATGATTTTTTTAAAGAAGAGTACAACTCCATAAAAATTTAAGTGGATTTGGGTTTAGGTTCTATAGTGAGGTATGTGAGGGTACAAGTGGAAAAAATTGCCTTTGGACATATTTATAGACCATATGTACTTATTCACTGAGAGACATTTGAGTAAAACCTCCCCTCAAAGACCGTAAATGTGAACCATAATCCGAAGGCTTGCATCATTCTTAAATATCATTGCCAATTTGGGTATTTATGTGATAATTGTCTTTTAGTGATGAAGAGTCATTTATTTAATTTTTTCTGAAAAAGAATTATTTTTCTCTACACATTTCTAAAGGATTGGCTGTCATTGCAATGACCAAATCATAGGAGGTGAGGTACATTGTCTACCTTCCAAGTGAAGACAAATTTCACTTCTCTCCAATGGTTTACTTGGCCATTCAGGCAAATCTTGAGTCTCCTTGACTCAAGCTTCAGCTCCATTTTGTGGTTCTCTTAGACTGCAAATTCCTCCTTTAGAGACATGAAATTTGTCTTTGTACAGCACTGATTATGTGTCAGACCAGAGAGAGAGAGAGAGAGAGAGAGAGAGAGAGAGAGAGAGAGAGAGAGAGAAAGAGAGAGAGAGAGAGAGAGCCCAGTATAGCACCTTCTTAAAAGTCATAGATGAAACAGAAAGGGATTTACAACTTCAATGTTGTTGGAAGAGTGATTTTGTAGAGAAAATACAGACTGCTATTGGTTTACAGACAGGGAGATACTAACATGGTAGCCATGTGTCACTAGATTAGAAGTCATGAATCTAGTGAAATATGCTGGCCTGGGTAGGAATTGAACACCTGTGTCTTGCATGTCTGTATGCACTCTGCGCCTAAATAATAGCTATCAATACATAGGAAGTATTTTGTTGTCATTCTTGCTGTATTTCATGATAAATATTAAGTAACTGCTAAGGCCCTTGCTAAAGGATTTGGAAGCTGCCCCAAAGATGAAAAGCCTAGACGTGTGCTTTTTAGGAAACGCGTACATTGCAGGGAAGATCAGGACACACTGTTACTCTGTTTTCCTTGTACCGATGCAATTAAAATAAAAAAAAACAAACATGACCACCATTTAGTCCACATGAATGGGACTTATAAAGAGCGAAGAGGAGAAGGTTGTTGCAAAGCTAATCATTAGTAGGCTTTGAAAGTGTGAAGTTGACTGCTATATTTTCTGTTCAATTCATCTCTGTTTTATAGATATCAGCCAGAGATGATTCAAGTGCCATGTGGATTGGGGGCATAAATGGCCTATTCTTCATGTCCATTGCTCTATCATTAACCTTCCCAGTCAGTCCTGGAAATGAAAAACCCAGCGTCTTCCATCTGCTCCACGTTATTTATGATGATGCCTCTAATTATGTTCAATTGAGTTGCTGTCGATGATTAAAGGTAATAGGTAATAATAACTTGGCCTCATCATTACCACCATTATTATTAACTCATTGATTGCAATAATTTCTAAAATTACCCCTTGGAATAAAATATGTTAAGCACCTGGTTTATCCTTTTTTAAGGAACATCTGCTCTAAATGTGTGATAGCAGAGGACCAAACGTGTCTTGATCTGAAGGGAAAGCAAAAGCGATGCTGACACTGGGGAGTCTTGTCTGTGCTGGAATGGATGTATTGTGAGATGCTGAGGGGAGGAAGTAGTCAAGATCAAGTTCAATGCTAGGATTATGGGGCTGCCGGGAGAGGGGGAAACGTGCTAACTCCAGCTAGTCCATGGCTACTGCGGTGTTTATTCCTTCTTGGAAACAGTTCTCTTCTTCCCCACCATAGTCCTGATATTTTCTGCAATGGTTGTGACTTTCCTGGTCTCTGAATATATGGTAGCTGGGGAGAGTGATGACAGCAAATGGTACATAGCCATATTTGCAGGTGGAGAAGATCCTTTGAATAAAGCCTCTTGCTAACAACATATTCTAATTTTTCACCCCAAATCCCACTGCTTTCATCCTTTGTAGTTAAGTAGTAAAATAGTTAATGTCATCTTCTCAGAGTTCTTCTTTGTGGGTAAGAGTCTGATGATGCAGCCTGCACTAGCTCAGCACGTACATACTCACACACGCATGCACTTATACTCAGACATATACACACACTCTCTCTCTCACACACACACACACACACTCACACACACTCACACACACTCACACACACATACTCACACACACTTAAACACCTACACATACTTGCACACACTCAGACACGTACACCCATATGCACACATACAAGCATACACATGAACACCACACATTCACATTCCCTATGTAGAATGCTGTGACCCAGATTAATCCAACAGTTTTGTGATCAGAGCAAACACAAATTAAATCTAGGAAATGGAAATAAAGACAGTGATTAGAAATAGATTCTGAATCAGGTCTTTTTATTCTTTTATTTTATTCTGCTCTGCAGTACTGGATCTAGTGTATGTCAGGCACTGCATCCTAAGCACAATTTCTGGATGAGATAAGAAAATGCTAGATAATTTTATTAGCTAGTGATTAAAACAACTTAGAATATTCATTGAATTTAATTGACGTAACTACAGAGCTTAGTAATTTTTTTTAAGTCTGTGGAATCAAAGCGGGGAGCTGAACTTATTTTCTGATTTCTTTTTAACTTGCCATTTCTTCTTTTTCTCTCCGCTTTGAGCAGGTTTTTGTTGCCCACACTTGAATTTTGGTTGGAGCTACCCTGCTCAGATCTGGACAGCTCCCAGAGCCTGTGCCATTGAATGACAGCCTTTTCAGGGGCTTTGCATATAAACCTACTGATTGAATTCACAGAAACTGGGAATATATATGTCACTGGACTAAAAGTACCTGTAGAACTTCTATGTGGCTCCAGGGGTATGACTTGGCCTTGGCATACAGTCCCTTTAATAACCCCAGAGTCCCTGGAGAATGTCATATTTCAGGAAAGGGTTCTAGTCACATTGTATCATTAACTTTATGGAGTGTTGTGGAATAACATTTAGTTTGATTCTGATAGAATAAAGGTGCAAAGCCACATGCATAATTTAAAATAAAAGTCCTTCCTCTGGTACCAAATAAATGCATGCCAGGTGTGAAAGGAGAGCCAAAATGGTCTCCAAGGATCCTATCATGAAGGATGCTGGGCTTTCTCCATTAGCTACTCCCATCCTCTAGGGCACTCAAGTAACAAGTTGCCCATTTTCATCATCTCATCTCCTGAGGTCCCTTGGGGGGTTCTCTTCAGGAATCCCTTTTGCTCTCTTTGCCTTCTCTTTCTCCATCATAAGTAAAACTCCAAAGTGAACTTTTAGAAGTTCAGTTTGCTTTGTCTCAGCCTCTTTGTTGCACTGTGATCCAGAAAGGATGATATAAAAGGATTTCATAGCTTTTGGTGTAGGATGTTTATTTTTCTTTCTTTTCAGTAGAATTTATGTCCCATCTTACTACTACAATGTGAAGAGACTCATCAAAATACTGGAAAAGTACATAAACAAATTCAGGTTGCATTTCTGTATACTAACAATGAAATGTCTGAAAGGAAAACTTCATAAGACACGATTTCTAGAGGTATCGCAGGGAATAAATTCTTAAGTATTATCTTAACAAAGTCTATGAGAGATCTGTAAAATTAAAACACAAATTATGAATAAAAGAATTTGACATTGTTGATATACCCACAGTATGGAAGAAGATCTACAGATCTAAAACAATTTCTAACAAAATTTCAATGACATTTACCCTGAAATAGTAAACAGTCAACCGGAACTACCATAAATTGATAGGGAGCTACAAAAGTCTCCAGGTAGCCAACACAATGTGAATACTGAGCAGAGCTGGAAGTGTCATCCTTTGTCTTGATTTAAAATGACACTACAAAGATGCAGTAGTAAGAACCTTGTGATAGTGGAATGATCAAAATAAAAATAAACAAAAGGACCAATGGAATAGAAAAGTGAGTCCTGAAAAAACTCACAAATGTACAGGCAATGAATTTTCAACAAGGGTATCAAGGTGTACAAAGAGGGGGCTGGGAAGATGCTTCCTTTGTCAGTACACTTGTCTTGCAAGCATAAGGACCCAAGCCCAATCTCCAGAACTCATTATTATAATTGCAGTGCTGAGACAGCAGAAACAGGGTGATCCCTGCGGTTGACTAATGAGATGTCCTGTCTCAGAGGAGGTAGGTGGTGTTCCTGAGGATGACACTCAAGGTTGTCCTCCATCATCCAGACACATGGTCACACAGGGGTACCTATGTCCACTCATATACATATGCATGTACACACACATTAAAAAGAAATGAAGAATGTACAATGAAGAATTGTTTCTTTCAGAGATCATATAGGAAAACTTGACTATTCACAGAGAATGAAATTGGACTACTCCATCATACAAAACCATCAACTCAAAATGGATTAATGACTTAAAATATAAATCCTAAATCTGAAACTCCTAGAAGGCAACATGAAGATAGTGCTCTTTGACATTGGCCCTGACAATAATGTTTTGGATATAACAACAAAAGAATATGTAACAAAAGTAAAAATAATCACGTATTATCATGTCAAACTACATAGCTTCTGCACAGCAGGGGAAATAACCTGTAGAATGGGAGGGAAGTTTGGCAATGATACATCTGGTGAGGTGTTGATATCCAAAATCTTCAAGGAACTTACACACCAAAATTGTAAATCTCCCACCATCCAATTTGGAAATTAGAAGAAAAATCTGAACAGACATTTGTCTAAAGAAAATCTGAACAGACATTTGTCTAAAGAAAAGATATAAATGGGTGATAGTTACATAGAAATGGGTTGAACACCAGCAATTATCAGGAAAACACACATTCAAATCATAGGGTGTTGTCATTTCATATCTGAGAGAATGATGATTGTCATTCTTGAAGGTCAAGTGCTGGTGAGGATGTTGAGCAAAGGAAATGTCTGTGTTTGCGGAAATACCATTGGCACAGCCATTGTGGAAGGAGTATGTCTGTCTCTTGGAAAATTAAAAGTAAAACTATCATGTGATTCATCAGTCTCACATCAAGGTTTATAGCCCAAGAAATGGCTCAAGTGAAGAGTTGTGTACACTCTGACTCACTTTATGGCTATCCCTTTTACCTTATTGTTTTTCTTGCACACAATACATCCCAACTGCATTCTCCCCTTCTCTCAGCTACCTTGCCCCTACCTTTCCTCTGCTCCTCTATTTCCCTTCAGAAAAGAGCAGGCCTCTCAGGAATACCAACAAAACATGGTGTAACAAGATGCAATATGACCAGGCACAAGCCCTCATTTCAAGGCTGGACAAGGCAACCTAGTAGGAGAAAAAGTGTCCCAAGATCAGGAAAAAGAGTCAGAGGCACCCCCACTCCCACTGTTAGAAGTCTTACAAAAACCCTAAGATACACAACTACAACATATTTGCAGAGGACCTATCATAGAACCATGCAGGCTCCATGATTGCCACATCAGTCTCTGTGAGGCCCTATGAGCCTTGCATAGTTGATTCTGTGAGCTGTCTTCTCCTGGTGTTCCTGACCCTTCTGGCTCCTACAATCCTTCCTTTCCCTTTACTGCAGGGTTACCCAACCCTTCTATAAACAAATGATAAATGGACTGAGGTAGGAATCAGGGAAATAATGGCCTCCACAATATCTCAAAACAATGTAAAATATCTTAGGGTAACCCTAAGCAAGCAAGTGAAACATTTGTATGACAAAAAATTCAAGTCTTTGAAGAAAGAAATTGAAGAAGATGTCATAGGATGGAAAGCGATACTATGCTTATAGATTAGTAGAATTAACATAGTAAAAAAGGCCATCTTACCACAAGCAATCCACAGACTCAATGCAATCTCCATTAATTTCCACAATTCTTTACAGACCTTGAAAGGATGTTACTCAACTTCATATGGAAAAACAATAAACCTAGGATGGCTAAAACAATCCTGAACAATAAAAGAACTTCCAGAAGTATCACCATCCTTGATTTCAAGCTGTACTATAGAACTATCATAATAAAAACTATGTAGTATTGGCACAAAAACAGACATATTGATCAATGGAATTGAATTGAAAACCCAGACATAAATCCACACTTAGGAACACCTAATTTTTTGTAAAGAAGCCATAAATACACACAGGAAAAATAAAGCATCTTCAACAAATGGTGCTGGCATAGCTGGATGTTGTATGTAGAAGAATACAAATAGATCTATATTTTAACATCCCACACAAACTCAAGTACAAGTGTATCAAAGACCTCAACATAAAATCAGACACATTGAACCTGACAGAAGAGAAATTAGGGGGTAGCCTTGAATACATATGGCTATTCCTAACAACAAAGTTATAAATTGCTTAAGTATTTGCCTTAAGAATTTGAATATATGTTCACATGCATGTGTGTATATGAGTTTGCCTTTTAAAATGGATCCTGGGACTTCAGAGATGCGTCTATGGTTAAAATATTTGTTGTTCTTCCAGGGAAACTGGGTTTTGTTCCTAGAACCCAGGTTGGTGGTTTACAACTACTTTTTAGACATAGTCCCAGGGTATCCAATGGGTAATTATATTCATATGCATATACACTGTCTCCAGACACATGCATTATGAGTAAAAATAAAAGAAATATGTTTTTAAACACAAGCACACACAGAGTCCTTTAGAACACCTTTAAGTTCTCCTATCCCAAGAGACAGACAGAGAGAGAGAGAGAGAGAGAGAGAGAGAGAGAGAGAGAGAGAGAGGAGCAGGGAGTGAGGGACAGAAAGAGGACAGAGGGGGAGGGAAGGAGGGAGAGGATAAACAGAGATAAAAGAGAGAGACAATTGCAGAATCAGAGAAGGAAGGAGGGAGATGGAGGACAGAGACAGACACACGCACTCCAATTGTGACCATGTGACCATGTGGATGGAATTGAGTCAACTAAGCAAGACACAGCAAGACAACGTCATGTGACCTCATTTATGTATGGACTCAGAAATAGTCAAAGTCAGAAGTAGAAAGGAGAGCTGTGGTTGCCAAAGTCTGTTATGAGGGACAGGGTGGGGGTTGAGAAACTATGGGGGTGTTGATTAAAAGGCACAATGCTTTAGTCATACAAGATAAATAAATTCTGACAGTCTATAGAAGAGTGCATAGCCAATTGACAGCCATACTATCTTACATTCTCAAAATTTGCTATGAAGATAGATCTTATATCAGTCTATTCTCAAGAAAAAACTAGATAACATTGGGAAGTGATGGACAGATTTATTGCCTTTATAATGGTGATAGCTTTACACCCCAAACTCACACTGGTAAATACTTTCAATGCTTATAGCTCTTTAGAGATCCGTAACATCTCAACGCAGTGACTTAAAAGAAGAGCGATCCTCAGTGGCTAAGGTTTCTGGACATCACTCCACAACATTGGGAGTGTGGTTTGGCCAAGGTGGAGCTGCAGGATGCAGCTTACCAAGAAGCAATGAGTTCCTCACTCCGAGTCTCCGGTCTTCAGTCCTTCTTTTCTTTGACCCTCTTTCCATTCCCGCCGGTAGTGTCCAAAGGTCATTCAGCACGCACTTGGACTTGGACTTACCCTTAAGGAAACAGTATGAAACAAACAGCTTCTCCACCAGACTTCCTTCTCCTTTTCAAGTCCTCCGTTTACCTCATTGTCTTCTGTTCTCAAGGTCATAACGGCAAAAACAAACGGACAGCAAACAAATCACCATCGTTCCATTCATCCATGGAGAAAGGTTAGGCAGTTACTAGGACACTGATTTTTGAAGTCATTCTTACTTAATGGAAGAAACAAGTGAGGGTAGGTGTGTTTAGAGCTAGGAATAAAGCTGGCATGTCATGTACAAAAGACCCTGAATCTAAGAAAAGCTAAAGAGAATATGGTTGTTCACTTGTGTTTGAAGATTCCCCATGTTGGATCATAAGTTCCCGCGTGTTGCTGGGTGAAGGGGAGAGGCAAGGAAACTTCTGTGGGGCTGATTCGGGAGGACCTAGATTGGAAGTCTGGAACAAGCAGGCCCCCAGACACAGAGCACTTGGAAGAGGAAGGGAACATGTGGTCCATTTGTGATGTGTGTTTATTCGTCTGTCTGGTTGTTCTGAAAGGAGGACACAGGCCAGCCAGGGGTCAGTGAGTCAAAACCCTTTGAAGACAGACCCAGCTTCTGAAGAGGATCTGGAGTTGCCTCACTGGCTCCGTGTCCCACAGTAGTCTGCACACTTGCCAGCTCCTGACCTCCTGCATGCTTGTTGTCTACAAATGTCACTTGGTAGAAAATCAAGTGTGCAAGAGCTGTAACAATCTCTAGTTTCCTGGAAGTAAACAACTCTCTCCTGAGTGCCACAAAACCCTGGGAACTGCAATACAGCCACTTCTTGGAAGGCTTAAATTAAAACCTAACAAATCAGTGTTCTTCCCCCGCCCTTCATCAGCTATCAGCTCAGAGGATAAACGACACCTGGGGTTCATATATGAGGGCAAGGGGCTGGCACAGTTGTGTGTACATCCATTGTTGTTAGTCCTTTATTACCTTCATAGAGTTGCTGGTTCCTGTCTCTCCTGGTGGCATTCATGGCCCATCGGATTTTCTGGATTGTCTACTGTGCCCTCATTGATGCTGCTGGTCTCTGGTCAAGTCCCGTCTGGTCCAAAGCATCCCTCAAGACCTGAGGATAGATTTGGGATTTCTCTCTCATTCCTTTTCTTCCTAAGTGTTCTGATACTCTCTTCTAGCTCACTGAACTAGGGGCAGGAAATGTCTGATGTATAGACATGAGAAACCAGAGAACAGTCTTCCATATTCCCACATAGCCTATGTGCTGGCTCAAACCACTCTCTTGAAAGCAAGGCCTAACTAGAAACAAGGGAGAAGGCAGAGCATGAAGTCTAGACTCAAGACTGGACTACTGAGTCTTGACCCTTTTCCTATATCAATTTTCTTCTCTGTCCAGAAGACTGAGTTCCTGTAATTTTGGAGAGAAGTCTACAGTGTTAGTCAGGGTCTGTTGATCTGATAAAAACAAAAAACAAACAAACACTATGGTTAAAAGCAACTTGGGAAGGAAAGGGTTTATTTTTATTTCCATACAGCTGTAGTTCAGCATGAAGGGAAGTCAGTGCAGGAAGTCAAGCAGATAGGAATCTGAAGGCAGATACTGATGCAGAAGCCATGGAGGAATGCTGCTTACTGGCTAGCTTCTCCTGGCTTGCTCAGTCTGCTCTAGGACCACTAGCCCACGGGTGGCTCCACTCCCAGTAGGCTGGGCCTTCTTACATCAATCACTAATTAAGAAAATGCACCACAGGCTTGCCCATGAGACAATCTTGTGGGGACATGGTCTCAGTTGTTGTTACCTCTTCCCAAATGACTCTATGTTCTGTCAAGTTGACATAAAGGTAGCCAGCCAGCACATCTACTGTTTTCCCAACCCCACTATTTATGATTCAAGATTAGTGTCCTTATCTTGTGTGATTTGTTGAAAACTCAAAAGGTGTGTGTGTGTGTGGGTGTGGGTGTGGGTGTGGGTGTGGGTGTGGGTGTGGGTGTGGGTGTGTGTGTAGGCCGGCCAGAGTCAGTCTTATGAGCCATTCCTAAAGCACTATTTAAACTATTTTGTAAAGGTAGCCAATGGGAGCATTGGTCTATTAACTCCCTGATTAGCTAGCTGGCTACCAAGCCCCAAGGCCATCTTGTATCTCTTATTCCCTAGAACTAAGACTATAACTGTTAGCATTCAGGCATCTGTGCTGGCCTGTCCTTGAGGTTCTGACAGGATAAGCCCTCAGCTGCAGCCACTAAGAGCATCACATGTGCACATTCACTGTGCTCCCCTTTAAAGGGCGCTGCCCATCTCTCATCCTTCTCTCTCTCTTTCTCTCTCTCTCTCCCTCCCTCCCTCCCTCCCTCCCTCCCTCCCTCCCTCCCTCCCTCCCTCCCTCCCTCTCTCCCTCTTCCTCTCTCCTCTCCCTCTCTCCTCTCCCTCTCTCTTCTCCCTCCCTTCCTCCTTCCCTTTCCCTTTCCCTCTCCCTCTCCTCTCTCCTTTCCCTCTCCCTCTCCCTCCCCCTCTCCCTCTCTCCTTTCCCTCTCCCTCTCTCCTTTCCCTTTCCCTTTCCCTTTCCCTCTCCCTCTCCCTCTCCCTTTCCCTCCCTCCCTCTTTCTCTCTCCCTTTCTTCACTCCTCTCTATGCTGTCCCTGTCTCCAGAGGCTGGTCTCCCCACTTCCCTTTCTCATTTTTATGATCCTTTTCCCTAATAAAGATCCCCTCTGTTTGAACCCTGTCACATGGCATCTTTCTCTCACATGTCACTTTTCTTAATTTACAATAATGACCCAGGACTGGTTTTAAATGTGGGTTCTGAGGACCAAATGCAAGTCCTCATGTTTGGGTTTTCACAATCGAGCTGCATTCCCAGATCCTCACACTACCTTTCACACATTAGTAAGTTTGGTTCTCACAATAACACTTCAGGATTGTGCTCTGCTTGGAGATTCAAGAGCATGTGGTAGAGATACAAAATCAAAATCTGATTATTTCCTGCATCGTCTTTCACAAAGCCATAAATGCAGATCCTCCTCCATGACCCACTCTCAGTTTTCAGGTAAGGATGCCACGAAGAAACATGGAATTAGTAATACAATACCAATCACTATCTTAGAAAATTACCCCGTTCCACTAGGACTCCCAGTGTCTGCTTTGTCCATTTTGACAGTAACAGGAGAATGGGGTGGGGGGGGAGTAGAGGCCATTACTTGTAACAAGGAGACAAAACGGGAAACTTACTAGAATAATCAGAAGCCAGTAGATGTTGAAACATGCTTCATCTTTACGACTTGAGCATTTGCAAAAGGCATCCTAAAGCTATCAGAGTTGAGCTGGAAAACAAAACCTTGGTATTCTCAAGTGTACCATTCGGGATATACATGAGATTTAGAAGTTTTTAAATTTTATCATATTGTGTGTATGAGTGTTTTACCTGCATGGCTATATGTGTAACCCATGCATGCAATATTCCAGGAGGCTGGAAGAAGGCATCAGATTCCCCTGGGACTGAAGTTACAGACTGTTGTGAGCAACTGTGAGTGCCATAGATTGAACCTGTGTCCTCTCGAAGATCAATCAGTTCTTTTAACCATTGAGCCACCACTTCTGCCCTGGACATAAGATTTGATAAGACAAACTTGCCAGTATTTTTTTAATGCATGAAACAAGTATAAAATACTTCCCAGTCTTTTCTTGCTTAGAGGTATGAATCTTCTTTTCCACACAGAGCAGATATTTTTCTAAATAAACTTTGTTTTCTATAGGACAGAAATAATGTATCTAAAAATGTAAAAAAATGATTGTGTGAAGAACAGTGACAAGGAAGACCCATGCTTTTTAAGTGATAAGTGACTTCGTTTTTTCCTTTCCTTTCTTTCCTTTTTCTTTTTTTCTTTTTCTTTTCTTTTCTTTTTTTTTTTTTTTTTTTGAGACAGAGTTTCTCTGTGCAACAGCTCTGGCTGTCCTGGAACTCACTCTATAGATCAGGCTGGCCTAAATTTCACAGAGATCTGCCTGCCTCTGCTGAGTGCTGAGATTAAAGGTGTATGCCACCGCCACCCAGCTATTTTTTATTTTTAACAGATAGTCATTACCTGTTCACATGTAATAAACTCTCTCTTTCTGTTTTTCCTTTGCTTTTCTTCCTGGGAGAATTTAGGTGCACAGTTACAGTATAATCATCCCATTGTATCTGTCCACAAATCCAATGAAGTCTGGGTTACTTGTCAGCATTTGATACAAGCAGGAGTGAAAAGGAGGCATACTCAGGGGACTATGAGGATTAAAAATGCAAAAGGATGGCAACGTGGCTCCCTAGAGAAACTCCTACAAGGAAGGCATTTATATCACTTATTCACTCATTCAACAAATATTTATAAAATTGCCTTGTTGCCAGGTCCTTGGATGTTGAGACTATGGTAATGAAGTAAATATGAGAAGAATAGCATTTAAGTGAAAATGGATGAAATATTAGAAAGCAGGAACAGATCAAAATTTTAAATATGACTTGTTATTAAATCATGTGATATAGAAGAGTCTCGCTCTCTCCAAGTTTGACTGGTGGGGTATTAGTCACAGAATTCAGCCTTCATGGCATCATATTTTGAGTTGTATGTGAAGTTTTGAAGAAAATCTTCAGCAGATGGAAGAAAATACGAGGAAAATGCTCAACAGTAGTTTCAGTGGGAGACACAGGGGAAACCTTGCTTGATTTGAATAGCAGATCTGTTTTAGAGAGGATTGGGGAATTGAACCAGAGAATGGTGGAAGACTTTCCGAATAAAAAGGTTAATGTAAATGAGGGTGGGAACACAGGGCCATGGGGTTTTATGTGAAATGGTAATTGGATATCAGGGATACAAGGGTGTGCGATGTGATAAATGTTGTTTTCAGAGAGTATGGATTTCCATTTCGAGATGGGATCTTGTGTAGCCTAGGCTGGTTTCAAATTGGCTATTCAGTTAAGGTTATCATTGAACTCTACCCTCCCACCTGCCTTTACTTTATAAGTGCTGGAATCATTGTTTGGGCAAGAATACAGATTGGTGCATTCAAGTACCAAGTAAAGCCACATGGGCTTCCATTTTCAAAGGACCACACATACCCTGAAGAAGATTGAAAGTAACAGTTGATAATGTGTATAATGATCCAAACAGAAAATTCTCCGTAACAGTTGATAATGTGTATAATGATCCAAACAGAAAATTCTCCCTGAGATCCTAATAGCTCAATTAATTGAACAAATCTTACTGTGTTAATCCCAGAGTTGTGCAGATGTATGTAGCTGTGTATAATTTATGTCATGACATTTATGTTTCAGACAATGGATGTGGGCTTAACGAAGTCATACATGGTTTGTTTGTCTAGAGTACCCCATCATGTTTCTATTGAACACCAGGGACTAACAATAGGACTTTTGCCTTCTTAGGAACAATTCTACCACACAGAGAGACAAGTGGTTTTTGGAGCACTTTTCTTCTTGATCTACCGGCCAAGGGCAAACTGGTGACCAGGCATTGTTTTCTAGAGACATTTAAGTACTTGCCATTGGAAAAACTAACCAGCCCTCTGTTGGGAAATCAGACCTCAGTGGTCTTTGCATTATTTCAGAGGGGAATGTTCTTCATGCCACTGAGAGTAGCATTTGGTTAGGGATAATGCAGTTCAGGCTTTCCTCTAATTGTATGGAAATTCCAGGGGTAAAATGTGAGGATCTGGGAAAGATCAGATTTGACAATGTTCAATAACTTCTGAATTTCCAATCCCTTAGACTTTCCCAGTACCCTTTCCTTGTGTATCTCCTATCAGGCTCCAAGTTTATTAATCCATTGATAGATAAAAATAATGCCTTTTACCATGAGCTGTTTCTGAAAATTGAAAGGATAGAATGTGTGTTTGGGCAGCAGAGTTGGCAGACAGAGTAGGCTTCTGGGGCATCTGGACATTGTTCCTACTGAAACCTTTTATTTGTTCATTTAGAAATGAACAATCAGGAAAGCCTCTGCATTGCAGGGATGCTTTCAAAGCTAGTCCTTTCAGGTCGGGTTTGGCTGCAGTCCCATGTGAAGCAGTTGCACTTTCTACTCAACACATTTTGCATAAACCAGGAAGAGCTTGGCTCCTCCAATTGTTTGATCTTTGTTGCACAGCCCATAATTTTGCATATTTTGACATCTGGAATGTAAGTTGGAGCTACATATTTAATATTTCTGTTGAATGCTCATTACTGGGTTCCCCTGAAGATGGTTTTTATTTAGAATTGGCTGTGAAGGAGATGCTATTTTAATCGACGGAGTTCACATCCAGCTTTCTGATTCCTCTCAGTAGAGCAAAAGGAAACAGGGAGGGGTGGCATACTTCTTCAGTTTTCATTGAAGATAGTTGGTCATCAGAGATGGATAAGTTGATGTTTGTGCTGGGCATTGATACATTATGGATTGACTGGCCCATTCTAGAACCTTCTGGAACCATTTGGTAGAAAGTTCTGAGTTATCACGCTATAACTCCCCTCCCATACCCCCAGACACACCAGATTATATATGATGTTTCATTCAATTCAGTAGAGTTTAGTCAATGAATACTACAGTACATATGGCTTCAGGTGCCATTAGGAATCCAATGAAAAATGAGGAATAACTTTTATGTTTGAGTGACTGCACTATTTTTTGTGAGTTGCCATAGCAAACTGCCACAGAATGGATGGTTTAAACAACTGAAATTAATTATCTTACAATTAAAGCCCTAAGTCTTAGATGGTGGTGGTGGTGGTGGTTGATTTCTTTTGGCTTCTCTCTCTAGTTTACAGGTCATCTCCTTCTTGAATCTTTGTGTGGTTTCATTTTGGGGTATGCATACCTCACTGGTGTTTTTGTACCCTAATTTCTTCTTTTGTTTTGCTTGAAACAAGGACTCCCATGGTCAGTCAGACTGGCCTGGAACTCACTATGTGCTCAGGTTGACCTCAAACTTGCAACAATCTTTAAACCTCTGCCTCCCAAATTCTAGGATTATAGACTGTGGTACCATGTCTGGCCCTACTCTCTTTTCATAAGTACATCACTCAGGCAGATCAGGGTTGCGCTGTTGATGGAATTTTTACTTAATTTACCACTTTTATGACAGGGCAAGATAGTGAGGAGGTTCCTCCATCTTGAATTCTTGCTGAGGCCATTTCAAGTTTAACTAGAATTTGATCTCCTTGATGGAAAATTACCCATCTCTATTTTAGGCACCCAAAATCAAGATGCCCCAAGTAACTTAGTTTCTGTTACACTGCCTGCTTGTGCTTACTTCCCCATCTAGCTGCAAAGCAAGATACCAGGATGTGGTTTTACCTGTAAAACCCCTTTCTCTAAATGCTCAGGGTTATACTTAGGTCCCAAATACCTGAATGTAGTCCCAACCAGATAGAATAAAGACTTTTAGTTAACTATAAACTGTGTTGTCTCCTGTGGCCTCCCTGTTTCCCCAAACCAGTCATATTCTGAAGTACTGGAGATCAGGGATTACACCTTAAAAATTTAGGAGGATATAATTGTAAACTGTAATAGAGTTTTCTAATAATAAAGAATATATTTTACATATGGGTGAAGACCAAACAAACTAGGCATCGGCCAAATGCAAAGGCAAAGTCCTATAGAGCTTGAGAGATCAGGGCATTTCCATCTGTTGGATGGGAACCCTTGCAGATGAAGTACTTTTTGTGGTCAGTATTGAAGGACAGGCCTTAAAGAATGAACAGTTAAATTGAACAAAGTGAAGCTGAAATTTTTAGGTCAAATTAGCAAGTTCTTGTTGTATCATATATTTATTTTTATACTCACCCTCTAGGGCTAAGGTTGGCAATTGTTTCTCTAGAGAGAGCCAGGTGATAGTGAATATTTAAACGCGTGGGCTCCGTGGTGAAAACAATGACATACCTCCACTCCCACTGCCATAAATGAAAATATCTATGAATGGTATGCGCAAAAATATGCTGTATGCCAATAAAACTCTATGTGCTTCACAGCATTAGATAGTTGCATTAAGTAGTAGAATAGTAGTGGGAAAGAATCGAGCCAAATCCTCTGCCATTCTAACTTTGTTTCATAGGAACTAGTAGGTTTCTATGTAACTATTTTAATTTTATATATATTTTTAAAGTCCTTTGGGGAAATTTAAAAATACCTTTCAGTTTCCCTATCCTCTGAAAGAGAGAGAAAGAGAGAGAGAGAGAGAGAGGGGGAGGGAGGGAGAGAGAGAGAGAGAGAGAGAGAGAGAGAGAGAGAGAGAGAGAGAGAGAGAGAGAGAAGAGAGAAGGAGGCAGGGTAGATTTGCTCCTGGGTCACAATTTGTTTACCCTTGTGTAGGGGCAATTTAAAAACCCCTGACCTCGAAGCTCTGTAGAAGCCTTCCCTGATGCTGTCATGCCCCTGCCTCGTGCATGTTTCTCTTCTTCTGTGACATTCTTGTTCAAAGCAGAGCCTTCCAACATGCAGAGAACAGAAAATACCTTGGCTCCAACTCAATGTTGTCATGTGGTAACAGACCGCAAACCTAAGGCACTTCCGGCTTGTTGTTGAACTCTTGGCACACGTGTGTTTTGTTTCTGTTTTATTGGCTCTTTGGTGGAACTGCAAAAGGACTTTTGGCCTCTTTTCATCCAGCAAAGGAAAACAAGCAGCCACTTCCCTTTTCACAACCCGGAGCACTTCTTGGTATCCATCTTGCAAAGGAGGCACTTGTTTAGTGTTTGAATTTCCCAGATGTCTCAGAATTCCCAGTAAACACTAACAGTGCATGATGGTTGCACATAACCGGTCCTGTCTTTCTGCAAGGAGGAAAGGAACAACACAATCAAATGGGGGACACCCTGGATCCTCAGCCCTCACTTTTCCCTTGCCAGGATTTAGGGAGTGGCTGATCTTGTCCTTCTGGTACTAGAGATATAAGCAAGCCAGGCCCAGAGCCTTCTTTCAATGATTTTTGTCAAAGGGGAGAAGGTAAGTAGAAAATCACATAAGTCATATCATTTCCGATGCAATTATGAATTACAAAAAATGGGGGAGTGCATAGAACAATGTGAGGTGCACTCTTATCCTGAACTCTTGGGGAAGGGTCTAGGCCCTGCCCTATATGAAATGACAGACTATGGACACCCCCATGGAGGGCCTCACCCTCCCTGGGGGAATGAGGGGATAAGGGGGGGGTTGGGGGGAGAGCACGGGAGGAGGGGAGGGAATGGGAGAGGGACCTGGAACTGACTTGTGAAGCAACCTCGTTTCTTATCTAAATTTAAACTGGAAAATAAAATATAAAAAAAAAGAAAAAAAATGGGGGAGTGGTGTGGACGTCCAGGTGACTGCTGAAGAAGGAGTGAAGTGATTTAGGGACAGGAAGGAGCTGGCATTGGAGAGCTACCTTGAGTGTGGTAACAGCGGAGAGTGGAGCAGCTGAGAGGCATTCGGTAAGACAGGCTGGGTGAGGCCTGGGGCCAGCAAGCCCATTGCTCAGGGGACATGAAGGGCATTTGGATCGTCGAAGATGGAATTTGCTTTCCTTTGGATGTGCCAGTGGCTCACCAGCTCTCTCAAAGCACGGTAAGAGCTCAAACGGTTTTAGGTTTTCTCTGACAAGCAGAGATGCCAGTGGCTATGGCTCTTGTCCCAGGCACTCAAGCCAGTACTTTTCAAACTGCCTATCAGTACAACGTACTTAAGTCATTAATAGGAGTTATGAGGAGACCGGGGGGGCGCTGGGTGGTTGTCTTTGGAAATGTCATGTATCATCTTTTGAACACATTAAAAATCACAAATCAAGAATGAAGTGTGCTTAACTATTTAATCCAGGGTTTTAGATATTGGATTAAATGACTTGAGTATGTAATTTGACTTAATAATACTGGCTCTCTAAGTTCTCTTCTGGAGAATATCTTGTAAGACTTTAACATAATGTCTCTCAGAATGGAGTTTTTGACCTCTTGCATCAGAACCCCTGGATTTTTTATATAGTTCAGTCCCCTCTGCCTCTTTTACGTATAGGATTGAATTTGATCTTAAAACAAGCTTTTCAAAGCAGTCAAGCACTAACTCTTCTACAGCCTGCTATTAATGGAGCCCGTACTCCACAATTTGCACTTTCTTCTGGGGGAATTGGAGCAAGCAAAACTCCTTTGGTCCCAGACCCCCAGCCTACATTCTACTTTTAAAATTTATTATAATTATAATTATTAGTATTAAATGTTTGTTCAAGTAAGTGTGTGAGTCTATGTGTGTGTGCACACTCACACATGCAGGAGTGGGCTCTTTCCTTCCATCACAGGATCTGGAGACAAACTCAGTCACATTTGTGTGACAAGTGCTTTTTACCTGCCAAGCCATCTCTCTGGCCTGTGTTAGGCTTTTTAAGAAGAAATTACTTTTACCAGTGGTGAACTTGAAGAGGAAAAGTGGACGTGCTCCACTCAGACCTGCCTCTCCTCTTTGTATCTACCTCACTGTGGTGTTTGCTCTACAGGGGTAACTAAGTCTACCTTGAGAAAGTGGGCAGTTGCCAAGTTCTTCAAGAAACGGTCTGGAGAAGTATATCCGGTGCCAGAATAGTACATTAGAAAGTGCACCTTCTGAGGTGAAGGTGGCCAGCTTGTTATAGTTGTCTCCAATTAGTTCTGAACTGCCGATGGTTACGTATTGAGTTTTATGTCTTGGCCCTGTTCCAAATTTACAATGGAAGATAATTGACCTAGAATCAAGGTGTTTTTTCTTTTAAACGCATCATAATGTGTCATGAAAATGACAAGCAAAATGTGGCGATTCATTTTGCCATTTAAAAAAAAAGCTTGAACTTGGGAAGAGCAGTCAAGGTGAAGAGGCAGTGACTGAAAACCATCTCTTTGGAAGTAATTCCAGACGATTTGAAGATAGCCAGATATAGCCTTCATATTTCTTTTAAGATTCCTCTTAAGACGAGCAGAAAGATAGGACACTAGCATGTGTAACATCTGGTGTGCTTGGGGGTAGAGGAGGGTGAAGTGGGGGGAATTCTTGGAAGAATTCTTGAAGGATGTGGTAGGAGAGCACCTGGAAAAGCCCACTTTCTTGAAGGAAGGCTGCAAGGACCCAGGCTAGGGAGGTCATGTTCAACAAATCGGATGGAGTGCCTTGAAGATATCCCTGTCATGAAAGACGAAGGAGATTTAGAGGCTGTACAAAGAACACTTTGATTTTTAAACAAGACGTGACAAGATTCCACATCCGGGATTAATGGTCAAGAGGAGGAGCTGTGCAACATGGGTAACGTAGGGTGCAAGTTAAAAACAAAAAAAGCTGGCTCCAGAATAGGAGTTGGAAAAAAGACAGGGGAGGGGCCTGTGACTTGGAAAAGGAATACCTGGATGGGGAGGGAGAGAATAGTAAGAGAAAATGATCAGCCAGAAATGGGGAGAACTGGAAGGTATCCCAAACAATGCACAGAACAAACACAGTAAGTCTTAGGACAATTTAGAAACATGAGTCCACCTATCCTGACAAATTGTACCTTGGATGGTTAGAGATGCTTGGCTTTGATGTGGTACCTTGGCTGTAAGAATGAACACCAATGAAAACCAAAGGAATTTGAATTAATAAACCAATGTTGGGAACGCTTAGCTCAGAGATAGTAGGCAAGGCTAAATTATAAATTATAGTGACCTGCGTGTGTCTTTGGTGTTTACGATCTTCTTTTTGGAATCACACAGTGCAATCATTCCTACATCTTCAACAATAACTCCTTTCAACCTCAACTTTAGCTTCCTGAGTCCAGGCCAGGCCTTCTGTCATTCTCTCACCTTCTGTGGAGAGCTAATGTCAGTAAACTAGCTAACTTGTCCTAATGAAGAAATGCTTAGAGATACTTTAAGAAACTGCTGTCCCTCTGGGAATTTATATTTTTATGAAAGTCAACAATTTAAAGAAAAGGATTAGAGCCACTCTGATGAAACTTTTTGGCCATCTCTCTTACCTGGTTGGTAAAAAAAAAAATCAATCTTTTTCCTGCCCAAATAATGTCAGAGAAAATAAAGCTTCAAAGACCTGTAGTAGCAGAAGAAAACATGGAAATGAGAGACTGACTCTGGCCAAAGCATCCATGACAGACACACATGGTAGGAGGGAGGATACAGTAACAGAGGCTGACCCAGGACTCAGAAATGATGGAAGGACACCAAGAGCTGTATCGCATCACGTGGCAGTCAGAAAACATCTAGTTTTGTTCTCTGTCAGGACCTGGCCAAAGCCTTGGAAAAGAGTCCCAGAACTCAGAAGGACAATAAACAAAACCCTTACTTTCTACAAAGTGGGGCACTTAAAAGCACAGAATGAAACAGTGGAAACCAAATGGGGTGAACCAGGCCTCACTGGGGCTGTCACTCTTCTTCCCAAATTTCTGAAATTCTCAGGATCTGGCCTACTCAAGTTCTTGACCCATGGAGTATATGAATGGAACTTTATCTTAGACCATCAGGGAGAGATACCTGGGACAGTTTGTTATGGTTTCATTTGTACCTAGAGTAAATGTTAGCTGAACATCTAAACAGTTAGGCTTAATGATAATATTTTAGAGGTCATCATTCCTAAATGTCTCAAGGCTCTCTTGGATGAATGATTTGCCATCCCATGCTGTACAACAATTAACAATTGCATTTTGTGTCTATATGAAGAAAAGGGATCATATCTCAGTGGAAGAGAAATGGGGACAGTATTCTATAGGATTCATAATTCTCTTAAAAACTTTTCTGGAATTTTAAGCTATTTTCTATTTCTTTGATTAAAGTGGAGGAAGAGACATGAACTCATTATAAAAACAACACATATCAGAATTTAGTAAAGTGAAGACAGGGTTTGAATAGGAATTCCGGGGCTGCTGTTAATACATTCCAGAGCTCAGCTACAATCTTTTTTTTTGTTTTCTTTTTTTCATATTGTCTGCTATTTAGGATTTTATTCATCACTTCAGCTTTCAGCTACAGGTGGGGACATTACTTTGGAAGCCTTTGCTTGTATTGTCTTAGTAACCTAGATGTATTGCCCATGACATTTTAGCTATTAATAATTCTACTGTTCCAGCAAGACCTCCCAGAGGAGCAGTTTCAGCTCCCAAGGTAAGCTCTCCATAGGAGCAATGGAAGCCACAGGTGCGAGAAATTTGATGCTTTCTTCTTGGGGGTCTCTCTTCGGTCAGGTCTGTGTATTTCTGTTGTTAAAATGGGTCTTAAGCTCTGCAAAGTAATTATCCTGGTATATTCAGAAACAGAAGAAAAGCCCCCAAAGATGAAATAAATGGCTATCTACATAGTTTACTTCCATGCAACTGGTTATTACCTTTTATATTCACCATGACAATATGTCTTATAGACTCTGTATAGATTATTGTTATCAGATGTGAGTGAGAAAAATCCATATCTTTCCCCCAGATGAACAGCAGAACGGCAGCACCATATTTGGGTAACCTATAAAAGGTATAAAGGAAATTGTGAAGCTCTGTTACTCACTCATCTGGTGGGACACTCTTCATTTAAAAGCATTGAGTTTATTAAAAACCAAATTCCAATATGTGTAGAAATGAAAATGTTTGGCCACTCTCCCCTCAAAGGAGCCTGGGACCAATAAGTCAACAGCAAATGTCACTGCCTCTAGAGATACCTTGTACCTATAACATATACATTAAACACCAAATATTGGCACTTACTTTTTATTTTTTACATTTTATTTTAATGTGTGTGACTGTGTATGTGTATTTGTATGTGTGAGCATGTGTGCAAGAGCACATGAGTGTGAGTATACTGTTTGAGTGCATGTATGTGTGAGTATGTGATACACATGTGCCACTGTGAGCATGTGCAGGTCAAAGCATACATAGAAGGAGTCAGTTCTCTATATTCACCATGTGGGTTCCAGGTAATACATTCAGTTCAGGTTTGGTGGCAAGTGCCTTTACCTGCTGAATCATGTCACCAGCCCTTTTGGAGGGAGAAGGTAGGGCTTTTAAAAGGTATGGAACATAAATACGAATTATACTCATCTCCAGAAGTATAGAGGTTCAAAGGCTCTCCATGCCAAAAGGATTTATGAGACCTTGGGAAGAGTATGGTGTCAAGGAGACACCCATCTCATGCAGGACTAATCGCCAGGGTTCGCAGCAAGAGTGATCTTACATCTTTGCTCCTGACAGAGCCCCATCTCCCTTAGTAAAAGCCAAGTTGAGCAGCTGTATTCGAGATCTATGCCCATTCTTTCAGCTAGGTTAATGGTGATACAATAAACATATAAAAGACAAGGGAAAGGTAACTTCAACTTCTTTCCATTTTAACAGTGGTACCTGTAGGCAGAGTTTTCCTGTCCTGACCAAATGCTTGTTCCTAAATAATTGGCTGAGGCTGCTTCCCACATAACTGACAATGCTCAGCCAATAGCTCAGGCTTATTACTAACTAGCTCTTACAATTTAACCCATTTCTATTCATCTATGTGCTGCCCCAAGGTTCGTGGCTTTTACCTCTATCCCATTTTGTGTGTCCAACTTGTTCGCCATCTGTCTGGTGACTCCTCTGACTCTGTCTTTCCTCATCCCATCATTATCAGTTTCGCTTTCCCACACAGCTTTATTCTGTTCAGCTATTGGCCAGCCAGCATGTTTATTAAACCAATCATAGTGACGTATGTTCACCCAATGTACAGAAGGATTATTCCACAGTAAGTACTAAGGTGGAGATGCAGCAGAGACTCATAGGTTCTATGTCCAGGTCCTAGGAGGTGGCCACCCACTTTTCCATGTTTGTTTTCTGGAGGCTTTCTCTAATTCCCCTCCACCATGCCTTGCACTTGACCTGAGGATTTATTCCTCCTCCACGCATTTTCTTGTATCCGTCTGTCCCATTCAGTACCCACACCTTGCTTTTTTGAGTTTCAGATTGTCCCTTTAAGTCCCATGCTCACTGACTCCTGAAAGTCTTGGTTTCTGGTTTCCTCTTGTTTCTCATCCACTGCTATGGATTGACTCTAGATATGCTTCTGTCCAACCCAGCTCTAGGTGGGGCTGGTGCCTCAGGCCAAACTGTGTATGGAGAGATCACAGGAGGCACTCCAGTCTAAGCAAGTGCTGCCCTGTGTCCTGGAATCACCAAGGCCCCAGCACAAAAACAAAAAACAAAAAACAAAAAACTCCAGGTAATTAACCCACACTAGCATGCTGCATGACATCAGATCCAAGACTCCCCTGAGGGGAGTACACTGTCCTGTTTTGCATCCCAATAACCAAAAACTTCAGGCAAATAAGCTAAGACATAACCTGAGCTGTAGGTTACTTTCAATATCTTGAAAGTATCCAAAGTAGTTCAAAAGTAGAACCAACAGTGTATTTATAGGAAGAGATCTATAGTCATGAAAACGACAAAACTGAAAAATGATGAACAAATTATTGTTTCTTACACAAATTCATATTGAGATTTTTAAAGCTTGCAATATCTGTACTGATCAAGAACAAATCTGTGTCCTTAAGCTGTTATCAAACACTATACATCAAAAGACAGGTGTAGTGGAACATACCTGTAATCCCACCACTCAGAGAGCTGAGGAAGTAGGTCACAAGTTCCAGGCCAGCCTAGACTTCATAGTCAGAGCTGTCTCCTAAAAGAGAAACTCTGTACCACTGATGGTGCATTTATTTCCCCAGCCCAAAATAATGAAATCACGAGTTCTTAATGGCCACTGTCCCAGAGATTTTAATGAATGTATAGGCTTGTAATTATTGTACATGATGTTGTTTCCGGAGACTTCTGGTTTTTCTCTGATTGCTGTTTTTAAAATTACATTCGTTCCTTCCTTCCTTCATTCCCTCTCTTTTCTTCTCATACACACATGTTCAGGTTAATGTCTGACTGTGTGCTTGCAATGCATGTGTGTAGGTGTGCATGCAGTGGCCAGAAACTGATGTCAGATATGTTCTTCAGCTGATACTCTCCACCTTATATTTTGAGGCAGGGTCTCTCATTGAACTTAGAGCTCATTGATTTGGCTAAAGCCTGGCACATCTTTCATGAGAAAACTACACAGCCTACTGTACAAAGTTGAACTTCATTATTCTGACTTCAGCTTCCTACCGGGGTGTTGGTGATGGCTGCTTCCTGTGTAGGCATGCAGAATAGGTAGGAATGGATTTTGCAAAGGCACAAGAATTCTCAGTACTCCACTGGGCCTCACACTCACTACTGGCTTACTTCTGCCTCTCAACCTACACCCACCCTCCCTACTTCTCCACTCCTCCCTGACCATGCACTCTTCTTCCTAGAGAAGGCTGGCATCCCCAGACTACATTCCCCAATCTCTCTTGACCTTTGGCTACCAGTTGGTTTCTGCTAAACAGGAAGTATCAATAAAGGCTGGGAGCAGTTTGAGTAATTCTTCCATAACATTTCTCTTTTCATGCTGGGCTGTGGCTTTGCATGGAAACTGCATCCCCTACCAAGTTCTTATAGAGTCCCACTCCAATGGCTACCACTCTGGCTGGATTCCTTCTGGTCTAGAAACCATATGACTTTCCATCACGCTGTGTCTGTTGGGGCAGTGTACCCATCCATTCTTTGTCATTATTTTAATTCTACCCACACCTATGAAGCCAGTTCCTCTGTTGACATCCCTTGAGTTTTTCATTTACAGTGTCACCTGTGTTCTGCCAGGGCTCCCAGTTGGTACTTTCTCCCAGGCCTACAGGTGGTGGCATCTGCCTTCTGATGTGCTTAGTGGCCTTTATAGACTGTATGACTGTAGCAGCAGGATGACCTAACCAGCAGGGTCCACTGTTTGGAATGTGACTCTATGCCAGTTTAAAAAAATTTTGTTGTTAAGATGGTGAAAATGAGGGGGACATCATTTTTTTAAAAAGGGATTTCTTGTTTTAAGTTTTGGCCAACCATCCTGCTGTTTCACTCTCCACTCTACCTAAAAAGTCGAAATAGAAAGGAGATGTTCTGGCTCCAATTTATGAGGGAGTTGGGCATGCAGCTCTCCTTTCAAAGCTGTTCACATGGAAAGGAAACTGGTCCTGACATTTACACAGTCCAGGAGGATTCCAAATAGAATTTGGACAGATTGGGAAGTTACCATCTTGGAGTGTGTGGGGAAAGCAACCCTGGTGGGGAGATGTGGTGACATATATGAGACAATCCATGGATGTGAGGAATGTGTTTCTCTGTGTGTGCCTCTCTGCTTCTTGATCCAATGGGAATGCCGAAAGTATGCATATGTTCTTTATGATAACACGTGAGAGGGCCATCCAATTAAAGCACTCCACACTCAATGCAAGGAGTATAATTTCTGGGTATATTTATGATTGCATAATGTCAACAAAGGGGTCTTTTAAACACAGCACATTCCTTATTCTGCACTTGGAGATCATGCTAAACACATCCAAATGCACAAACCATAAAAGAGGGAAGAGGCAGTATCGGCCCCAAGCTCTTTGGTTTCTGCATCTGGCCAGCGTCCACTGGGAGAAATGTAAGTCAGAGTTTACCACATGGATTACAAATGTGCTGAATTGCAAGAATGATTATTAAATAAAAATATCCACAGCACCTGCAGCTTGTCCTGGAAAGTTCCCCCAGGGTGTTGTGGGTGCTTTAAAAAATTTTAAGGAAAAAAAAAGTAAGACAGTAGGATGCAAATGGCAACTCCAGCTGCTTGTATAGTAGCAACTCCATTAATGTTCCTGGAGCTTCTCAGAGTCAATGCAATCGCTCTGAGCTGCTTCCATTCTCAGCGTGAGTGTGGTGGGGAAGGATGGGGAAGGGGCTGTGGGATCTCATTAGGCTCCATCCTTTGAGGTTTGGATGATCAAGACAACGCAAATAATAGTAATGTAAACGGAAAGGGCTTTAATAAACACTGGGGAGGGGGGGAGCCCGAGGCACACTGCTCTGTGCTGGAAGCCAGCGGCAGTGTTTATTCTGTGACAGGACCAGGCACCTTCTGAGAATAGGAACTGACCACATGTGCATTGTTCATTGAATGCTTGCCAGCCCGTGCGCACATTCAACATTTTGCACACAGGTGATATTTGGTTGCGTTTCTGAGTGTGTGTGTGTGTGTGTGTGTGTGTGTGTGTGTGTCCTTGCACCCACTCAGGCATGCAGACATATTCCTGGGTACGTGCAAAGACCAATAGCAATAAAGCTAGAAGAAATCCAGTAGGATGATTAATTTCTGAATTTAGAAATGAGATTACTTGGCGTCAGATGACCACTCTACCACTACCACTGTTGTGATGGGGAAGTCATTTGATATTTCCCTGAGCCTCAGTTTCCACAGTATCCACGTGTTCTTACTAACACCGTGAAGATAAGGCTCGGATGATGTAACTGCTATAAAATGTTATTGATATTATAAATTACTTACTGAATATTGACTCTTGTTAGAAACAGGACCCCATTGGGTGCAAGTGGGCCAGTCCTGAGGACCTGAGAACAGGAGAGTTGACCACCCCTCCCCCCCCACACCTTGTATTCTCCTTATAGCAATCAGGGGAGAGGGCCATGCTCCTTGTCTGGGAAAAACAATAGAGCTGGCCCTGGTGGTGATGTGAGTGGGGGACCCAGATCTGAAGACCCGAGAGCAGGCCAAGTGGCCCTTTACCTTGCTGTAGGCTGCATTGGGTGAGCTAGCCAAGGCAGTGCTGGAGAGGTTGAAAGGGTAATGATAATGAGGGAAAGCTAGTGAGCTAACCGACCCAGCTACCCCTCAGGCCCAGAACCAGGCCTATGAGTTGACCCATCCCAACATCCACCAAATCTATGAACGTTGAAACACCTGAAGAGGATGGACCTGATCCAAAACAGCAGGATCTCCATGACACAGTACATCAACAGGGTATCCAAGAGGAGCCCCAGTGGGAGCCCATTGCTGGTAGTGTGGCACAAACCAGAGGCCTCCAAATGGCAATAAACACTTGCACGTAAAGACGAGTAGACTAGAGGGCAAACTGTACTTCTCAAATGGCCACACTACAACTTCCACAAGGTTCTTCATTTTTTTGTTCATTTTTTGTTTTTTTTTTTTTGCTTGAATTTTTGTTTTTCTTTTAAATTTGGTTTTTATCTGGACTCAGGGAAGGAGGAGGGGGTGGGGAACAGGCGCAAGGGCAGAGGGAAGATGAGGGTAGGATTGGAATACATGTGAAATCCACAAAGAATCATTGAAAGTTAAAAAATGAAAAGAAAAGAAGTTACAGGTTCCCACAGCCCAAATTCTCACAAGACTGGTACTTCTATCAAATATGTCAGCATACACATAGCTTCCACATGTCCACATACACATAGCTTCCACACTTTGTTTGGAAAATGAAATGTGACTCAAACTCCTCACACTTTGGGGAAACTCTTCTGGGCTACTTAATTTTAAAACAAATGCATACATTTAGTTTTTTTTCTAGGCAGAAGACTCAAAGACAAATTAGTATTGCATGTGTTTTGCAAAAGGACAGAAGTCGTTCAACAGTGCTTGTGACGGTGAGAAAGGCTTTACTTATAACATTTCAGTAGTCACAGAGGCTATGGCTGTGGGATGGAGAGTGAGCTTAATTTTGTATGCGGCATGGGTGAATGAGGGTCTACAGCCAAGGTATTCTATGACCCTTGTGTGGAGCGTTGTCAGTCCAAGTGGCATAATTTTATTTATATATGTATGCACATACACTTACATGTGTTGTATATAATTTGGGGTAATGTATGTCTTAGTTAGGATCACTATTGCTGTGATTAAGCACCATGACCAAAGCAACTTGAGGAGAAAAGTGTTTCTTTGGCTCATACAGTCCGTATCCCTATTCATCACTGAAGGGCGTCAAGACAGGAACTCACACTCGTCAGGGACCTGGAGAGAAGAGCTGATGCAGAGGCCATGGAGTGATACTGCTTATTGGCTTGCTGTCATGGCTTTCTCAGCCTGTTTTCTTATAGGACCCAGGACCAGCAGCCCAGGGGTGGCATCACCCACAGTAGGTTTGGTCCTCCCCCACCAATCACTTGATCTTATGGGGGCATTATCTCAGTTGAGGGTCCCTCCTCTCTTTATGATTCCAGCTTGTGTCAAGTTGACATAAAACCATCCAGCCTGTTATAAAAATATAATTTCTTTAGATTTTATCAATCCTGGTGTTATGTGTCCCCTTTCTTTAAGTGGGCTTTAGGGAGAAGGCATTTCCTTCTCTTTCCCACTATCAGTCAAGAAGCATATTTCTACAGGGAAGTTGTGTGGTGTTTTCTGGGCCCTGGGGTTTGTGGTATCAAATTGGGTAACTGGTGAAAAGGAAACTGGAATGAGCCTATGACAAACTGAATAGATTTAGAAAAGATTCTAGAACCGGTCTGGGGGTGGAGGCAAGAGCTGGAAAGGATGAGAGCCACTGAGTGTTAACTTCTGAGAGCTGTTTGAGTAGTTTTAAAACATTCAGGAATGGAATGTGGTTCAGGCCGCCATGCTGTGGTGTGTGACATTTTGGAAAAAAGAGTAGTGGGAAGCAAAATTTGAATGACATTTTCTTACACGCTGTGCATTGCTTTGTCCCTGTGTCATTTTAGAGACAATGATGAACAGAAAAATGTCATTTCCCTTGGGAGATCCCCTCTGAATTTTATTTACTGTTGGTCAAGCTGAAACATGAAGTTCAGCTTTCTATGAGTCGCATAAGGATAATTTTGAAAGTAGCAAACCTAAGAACCTCAATCTTCAGTTTAACCCTTGACTCATGGCCAAGATGAGTTTCTAGTTTGCAAGAGAGTCTGGTACACTCTGCTGAGGATAGTGAGAAGAGGGAACACACACACACACACACACACATATGCACATGCACACATACCATACAGGAACCTATCTGTGTCTCCATGGCAAAATGTTAGATGATCTGGGCAGAGGCCCTCAGCACATGTAACCCAGTACCATTCCTGTTCCCCTGAACCTTGAACTTGGACTTCTCGGGCTGTTCTGGCCTCTTGGATTTGTTACTGCCATCCATTCACATCCCCCATTCAATGCTTGGGTCGGGGAATCAGGCAAAGAAGGAATGACCTGAAATCCTAGGGCAATCTGAACCCAAAGTTTCATGTTGTGGTCAAGCTTCTTGCAAGGAACCCTCACATGGAAACGCAGCACTGGTGAACCGAGAGAAGAAGCATCCTTCATCCTGAAGACTTTCACAGAAGGACTGGTGTATCCATTCCCTAGCCTCAACTATGTCAGAAGGTTACTTGCTGCAGGCAGGGAGCAGGGCCCCTGCTATTCAGGGCTGTGGGCCTCCTGTGGGGAGGGCTTCTGTTACTTGATGAAGTCATGTGAAGGAAATGGCCATTGCTGGCTATTCTGAACAGAGTCTACAGAGCTACTTTAATGTCTCCCTGGCCCTTAAACTGAATCTTTGAGATTTCACACGTATGCCATTCACATCTTACAGAACATGCACACTTGGCATTAGATAAGAAGTATGCTTAAGTCTCTTTCCATGAGTACAAATGATTATACATAGGGTCCATTTTTTTCTTATTTATAATGGGTTGATAGTTTGAGTTGGTATGAGTATACTACCACCAAAATAAACAAACAAAAAAATGAGTTGGAGGCATCGGTGGCTCTCACCTTTAATCCCAACTCTCAGGAGATGGAGGTAGGTGGATCTCTGCAAATTCAAGGCCAGCCTGATCTACAAATTGAGTTCCAGGACAGGTTCCAACGCTACATAGAGAAACCCTGTCTGGAAAAACAAAAGCAAAACAAAACAAAACCCAAAACCCAAAACAGCAAACAACAAATCAGTTGAACATTGTTAGAAAAGAATTCCTTCTACTGCTTCAGCTTCCTACTCCTAAGAGATTGCTTTTAAAAGCCTAAGTGGCAAGAATTTCACTCATGACATTTAACAAAAACACAATTACACTGTATTTCATGGCTATAATCAAACTGGAAAAACCATGCAATCACACGGCAGCTCTTATGTTGTTTTTCTCTGAGTTCTGTGTAAATCTACATGAGAACTGTGCAAAGACAACACATGGCCCCTTTTAAGCCCCAAGTGTCTGGGTATGGACAGGAATTAGAGATCCACATGCTGCAGTGGGCCATGGAAAGGTCTTTGCAATATTTTTTTCCTCCTGCATTTTCTCTCTCCTAAGTGTACATTTTTTATTATCCTGGATTCCAGATCCCTGTGAGTTTCCTCTGGCATTTAAAGGGGTGCAGAAGACCACTTTGGTGATACAGTGTAACATTCGACATAGAAAAATACAGAAGTATTTTCCTTATGTCTAATGCAATTTCTAAATATAGACGTATGCTTCTGGCTATGCTGCAGTAGCTTGCGACAGACTCAGACTCCTGCCAAGAACAACCAGAAGTTTGATTTTTAACAGCGCCTAGAGGCATGCAGAAGTTACTGACACACAAGGCCTCAAGGACCAACCAGAAGATAGGCAGCAATGTGACGGAAGCCCATTGAGGTTCTACTCAGGGCACTTGCTATGGGGTAAGAGGCTGAGAGTCAGGTAGGAGCCCATTTCTATTAGTTAGAGAAGAGGTATAACTTCAGACAGTGGTAAGGTCAAAGTAGTAAAAGATCCTCATTTGATATTTCAAGGCAGTTAAAGCTCCAGGGCCAAGATCCTGGAGAGAAGGAAGGGGCAAAGAAGTGAGCCATTATATTGTTTTTCTACATACTAACTGACATTCAACCAAAAATGGTCAGGAATGTAGAAACAAGACTGGTAAGTAAGATACAAAGACAGGTGACCTGCTATTCAAACAATTAGGTATGGTTTAAAATACTTGTGCTAAAACATGCTCAATAGACTAGGTGGCAATAGGGATATTGATACCAAAATTTTAACACAGAACAAGAATTTATATAAAATATGTGGAAATTCTAGGACTAAACACTCCCCAAGAAGATATTTATTAATTGAGCAGCAGATCAAATAGAGCTGAGGCACTCAGTTGGAAGATGGATGAATAGGAAATACCCAGGGTGAAGCCAACAGACAAAAGCACAAATGAGAACCATGGAAAAGAATGTAAGAGGCACACATATAACAGAGGATGGAAAATTCTGGGGTAGAGTTTGTAAATGTTGACATTTTGAATCAAATAATTGGCATTTTGATTTTTTGACATTTTGAGTCAAATAATTATTACTGCAGGGGCATTTTGGCCTAGGCAACAAAGTCATTCCAGGTTTAAAGCCACCAAAATACCTCCAATATATTTGAGAAACAAGAGAGGAAGACACAGTATTGAACAGAAATGGCTCTTGGAGGTCAAAAGCTCAAGGTTTCCAAGTTGCTTTTGACACAGGGGAAGTAAAAATAAAATGCACAAATTTATACTAGTTTATAATAAATCAAAGACTCTCAGGGGAAACTTCAATATAATCAGTAAGACAAGAGTAAATTAATATTCATTTAGTAAAGTAGTAGGGTAGGGGATGGCAAAATATTTAGTACTTGACCAAGTCAAAGAAAAGGAAAAAGGACAGAGGAAAAAAAAACTGAAGATGAGATAGAAAACAAATATCTACATGGCAAATATAACCCCCAACATATTATTGATTGCAATAAATACAAATTATATATATTAATTAAAAGGTCTATTAGACTAGATTTTTATTATAATTCTAGTGCTATGCTTGTTCAAACAAGACACACCTTAAATATAAGAAGTGGTTGACATTTAATGTATGTGAAAGATAAACTAGGTAAACCAATAGTGTGCTGGGAAGTCCTGAGAGCTTACAAGATCGGACGGACAGACATTTGGAAATGTTGCCAGTCAGTTGTTCAATATTTGCTTGAGATAGACCATTATGAAAATCTGCAGACACTATAGACTTTGGTGTTGCCCTCCTGGAGAGCTAATTTAGTCCTACATTACCGTGCAATCCCAAATCAAAGGAAAGATATGATTACAACAATACTACTCTATACATGTTAACATGTTTATTCATTATGAAACAATGTACTAGTAAGGTATGCCAATTTAAAATTTTCTGACATCCAAATATGTATTTGTAAAGCTAACAGAACTGGTCCCCATCTGGCTGATAACATCTGCACCCCTGTTACCTTGGAGATGCAAATTTGGGGACTGTATCCCAAACCCACTGAATTGGAGTCACTGGGGCCAGAGATTTGCCTTACAGGGCTTTCTGGAGCTGGAGAGCCATGACTGTGATGCAGTTTTCCCAGCCTGAGCCATTCCACAGCCTTTTCTCTACCTACCCAATCTCCTCAGCTGACTGCTTTCCTGAGTAAGCCAGCTTCTGCTTTCCCAGGAAGTTTGTGGAGGTCTTGCTGAAATGTTGACACACCTGAGATACTTCATATACAATTTAAACTTGAGGGCTAAATGGTCCCATCTGTGAGAAGATGAACGCAAATACTCCTTAGGGGCAGGAGTTTAGCAACCTCTCTTCCACGGTACAGATATTTCCTACATTGAACTGAATTCACACACACACACACAAAACTCCTTTGTCTGTGCATGGAAATTAGTGACAATCCCTTTTCGGGTTGAGAATGATGGTCAAAGAGTTGCTTTGTGGTGATTTTTCCCCCTGCCTGAGGTGAGGATGTCTAAGACCTTGCAGGGTATATTTTGGGAGCCATGTCCCTTTGACTTAAAAAGTTTTTCCTCACTGGCAAATATAGTAGGAAAGCCAGCTATTTTTTTCTTTCTCTTAAAACCCCGGGTGTTGTGACTTCAAAAGTTTACTAACTTTTTAAAAAGAACCCCCGAGAAAAACAGATAAGGCTTAAAAACCCTCGGCGGCATGCTTGTTCCTTTTAAGCCCTTAAGAAATTCTGAGGTACATTCAAATGTTTTCCTTTAATTTTTAATTTTTGTTTTACGATAGGACTAATTAAAGCAACACCTGTTTGGAATGATCTGGTCGGTGCTGGGTCAACATTTCCACTGGGTTGTGTTACAGCTGTGAAAACTCAAGTTGAACTAAGACTTGGGTGTATAATACCCAAACCCAGGGGAATTCAAAAGAAACACCGGTATACCAGTGTGCGCATTCAAGGGGCAAACCAAATAGAAGCAAAGTAGTTTCAGGTGCTCTTTAGCACTTGGGTAGTGTGCAAACTTTTTTTCTTTTATGGTTCTGGCTTGTAGACCTTTGGCTCTGCATGTAGGTAGACTGCCTTTGGCCATTAAAGAGAATAAAAACAGGCCAGTTTGGTCTGTGTAGAATATTGGCTACTGTGCATGTGTGTTAATAAGTGTCCTCCCACCAGCAGACAATTAAGATGTGAAATGATAAGTCCATTGGTCTCTGGAGTTAAGGCTCCCAGAAGCATCCCATTTGTCTTAAGGGTCAGCGGTTGCTCCTGTCTTTCTGCTGGGAGGACTCAAGGTTGAGATCTATTAGCATGTCACAGAAAGAAATGGAACTTTGTTGCTTGTGTGTTCTTGTCCTGCCAGGTCCCACAGCCCTTCAGCCCCAAATAAACACACAGAGACTATACATTAATTCTTAATTTCCAAACACTGTTTACCACTTGCAAGAGCACAGATGAGAAAAGTGGCAGGATGTGGGGCTTCTTAGACGGCTCAGGGCTCAGGAGCTCTTCAGGTCCTGTAAAACTTCAAGGGATTACTTGGAACCACTGTCTCTCAGATGGTGTGAGTCGCTAAGCCAACTCCAAACATGATCTTGATAGGCTCCTTTGAGAAGAAATTTGACAGTTGATGGAGGTGCTGAGTGAGTATTCAACATACTTTTCACATTCAAGAAATTCTGATGCTCCAAAGAGCTAGATATTTAGCAAGGGTGAACACTGGAGCATCTTATACCAGCTAGACTCATGATGGTTTACACCTGGGACCTTTTGTTAATCCCTAAGCACCAAGACTTCCCTGGGAAGGTGATAGGAATTCCTGTCAAGTAGATTGGCCTTTCTATTTCTCTCCCTGTTTTTCTCTTTACTCTCCTGTTCTTTCTCCGTCTTTGTTTTTATCCCTTTCCTTCTTTTATTCTCCACCCATCCCCACCAACATACACGCATCCACACTTGGGGTTAGGGTAAGAAAAGTTGTATTTTAAACAATTTTTGGTAACTGTGGCCCAGTAGAATAAAAACTGTTATGAGATTTCAAGACAGAGTCAAACTGAGAGCCACCATTGATGCTATCTATAATCACAGTGTATAAGGAAAGTTCATCTTGGAACCATTAGAGGAGCTTCATGGATTGGATATGGATGGCCACCATTGCCTCATGGACCTCTATGCCTTCAGCTCCCTCTCCCTCTTCTCACATCTCAGACTTGCTTATTATTCTCTCTCTCTTAGGTTTTTATTTTCTCGTTCTGGGTAAATACCTGATTACTTGAGTCATGAAAGACCATCTGGGGTGGGCAAAGCATCAGAAAGTATATCTTCTGCCTCTACACCTAGAAATTTCAGCTTTAGGCACAGGTCCTATTATTCCCAGTTCAAGGACTCTGGACTTGTGACAGAGGTGCCAAATTTTCCCATTACAGTGGGTAAGTGAAGCACATGGCATGATCCCTATCTTTCAGGGTCTCTTGCTTTCTCCCAGGAATCTTGGGACACTGTTCTGTGGCATTTGGCCATCTCTTAAAGAAGCTTTAGCAGCAAGCAGGAGTCTGTGCCAGCTCTGTTACTCAGACACATGATGTCTTTTATCCTCTGAGAATCATGAACATGACACCAACATCTCTGCCTAAGGGTGTCAATGACTGAAAACTATTTAGAGTCCAGACTCTCTTGAGATCTTAATTATGGATAAATTTGATGTCATAATTATGCATTTCTGATGGCTGGAATTTAGGGACCATCAGATACAAACAGGGAATCAGAGGTACTTCCTATAATCAATCCTTGGATCCCACAGCATTGTCACTCTCTATGTATAAGAACTTCTGCCCAAGTATTTTTCTTGCTCTTCTTTTCACCTTTGTAGCATTTTAGTTCTTTGAAGTAGTAACAATATGATAATAAAAAGAAATGGGAGACCCCCATACACTCTCGACCCAAACCTTCTAAGAGAATCCATTTCATTCAGTTACTTCTGGAATTGAGTTTAGAAGCCATCAGTAATGTTGAAATAATAATCATATTTTAGTGCGGATCCTGCATATTTTATGCTATCTGTGCTGTTGGGAAAGCAAAATTCTTTGTCAGAATGTGTGTGCTGATATTTTAGTGTGAGCAGAAATAGCATTGGCATAAGCAGGGAATTAGAGACCCACAGGTGGTTATGGCATATCTTGTACTTAGGTTATGGTTCTAGGAAGAATTCAGGAGAAGAGGTGAGGGCAATGAATAGCTTTTGTTTGCAGCTTGACAATGTGGTGATAGCTGAGGAGTCCTCTGAAGGCCCCACAAGCCATCTGTCATGTGAACTCAACAGCAAACTAGCCCCATTTGAGCTATTAGGGCCAGGAGCAACCCAAGACTGCCAAGCCTCTGGCCCTCTGGGATCCATGGATATTTCTCAAGAGGCTAAGAGCCCCCTCTTTCCACTGGGCTTCCCACATTCATCTCACATAGATCACTAAGTAGGAATTTGCCCTGCATAGCTCTAATTCCTTTTCCTTGTGACTTTCCTGAGATATGCCTTCCGTTACAAGATGCTCAAGGCTGATTATACCTCATTGAGATAGGAATGGAGAAACCCCAGGCAGAAGCAATTGGTAGCTGCTTGGTAGAGCAGCTGGTAGGGTTAGACAAAGAATACGCCCAAATCTTCATTTTGCTAATGATGAGCTTGAAGTGTGGAGATTGCAATGGCTAGCCCTCATTTCTAGGGTGAGATAGTGGCAACTTTGATCCTGGAACCTTTCAACTGCTTATGCTGGGATGAGACTATACCTTCCACCCATCTTGCAAGCATAGTTGCAGGAAAAAGAGGGAATTCTTGTTCCTGATGATTTCTTGTGAGAAGTCTGAGGGTGGGTGTTTGTGTGTGTGTGTGTGTGTGTGTGTGTGTGTGTGTGTGTGTGTGTGTGTATGAACCATTTGGTCTCCATAAGCTCTCAGCTTCCAAGTCATGGCAGGGACTCTTGGATCCAAAGGTTGAAGAGCTGGTGCAGAACGAAGGCTGTAGCCCATGTGTCACACTGTGGCTCCATCCTGTTTAATATGGGATGTGGGATGAGTATGGGAACAGAGATTATTTTAGAGAAGACTCGATGCTTTTGCTGATTGGTAAATACAAAATGCAGGGATGAGGATGGAGTTCTACATGGAAGAGAAGACAAGGAACTTAGGAGCAGTTGACGTGACAAAACTACCACCTGTGGTTGAATGTAAAAGATGCTTAGTGGTAAACGTGGTAACTTGTGGTAACTGAATGGGTTGAGCAAAGAGAAGAAACGGGATGAATTCCAGACTGTTCACTAGCTCTTTTACTTAGAGCTTTAATAGCAAATATTACATCACAGGTGTACACAACAAAAGTCTGAGTGATTAATAGTTCTGTTTTGTGCTTATAGCTCCAAATGTTGTCATTTTAAGTTAAAGGGCACAGTCATTGAAGGCTTAATACGGAAGTTTTTTTTCATCTTGAAAACAAACAAAAGAGATAGAAAACAATCCCTAACACATTCTTGTGTGTTGACTAGATGCAGTCACTTTAAGGGAATAGAGGAGGGTAAGGGAGAACTGAGATCTCCACGGGGGAAAATATATTAACCATATGGTGAAGTTAACATCATCTGTATTGTCATGTGGTGCCTGCATTCCCCTATGATGTGATGAGAAGGATATGCTCAAGTATTCTTTCCTTAAATCTATAACCCCAGACTAAATACTAAAGAAATGGATGCTGGGAGAGAAAACAACCAAAACTCTACTGACACCACTCATTCCATAAAAGTGCTCATTTTATAGTCCATGTTTACCACCTCTACTCCCCAGCCCACTCCTCTCTGGTTTCTGCTCCCTAAGATTCAATTCTCTAGGGGGCATTTTCCCATGAAGCTATGTCCTCCTCTCCTGCACACATATTTATGCCCCCGTTTCCCAGAGCACCTTCCAGCCTTGTGTTTTCAATTTTTACACCTGTACACATCAGTGACTCGGAAATCAACATTGCAGACTCTCCCTATGGAAGTTCTTTTACCTTTTCGAAATCCCTCTTCAATAAATCATGGCTGCTCAGTGACAAACTCCCCAACTAACTCATTTCTTTCCTCTTCACCCCACATGACAGCTGTCCCCACACTCTGCACTGATGGGTGGCATTGCTTTCCATCTGGTTGTCTGTCATCTGAGTAAACACTATAGTTTGCTTGAGCCATTCCCTCTGGCCTCACCTTTCCTGTTATCCACTAAGAATCCTTCGCCCATCCTCCACTCTTGGTCTCTTCTACAGTCCCAAGTCAGGATGCCTCTCATTCCCATGTGCCCTCTTGCTTGCAGTGCCAACTGGAGTCTCTTTTTCTGGTAGCAGTGCCAGTGCTTTTAAACAATGCCATTTCTAACTCAGGGAGCCTATCTCTCAGGCTTCGGTGACTCCCTGTCACTTTAAAGAACATATCCGAACTTCTTCATGAGCAAAGACTTTCATCACCAGACTTGACTATACATTTTCTGTCTCATCTTCACCTGGGCCTCACAATGCTCTTCTAGGCATCCTCCACCCCCGTGAGCTTTTTACATGTAGAGAGATCTCCCTTCGCTGGGGACGTTGGGGCTAAGTTTCATCCTGCCTCATCAAGTTTCATCCTGCCTCATCCTGGGTGAACAGAGGCAAAGGGATTCGTAATTTGCTTACTCTTTTCTTTGGTCATTGAGGGCCTGGAATAGGCAAGAGTATTTCAATATTTAGTTTTAACTTCCCAGGGAAGATGAGGGGTAGGGAACACATGGTATATTTGCTACCAAGAACTTTATAAAGGAAAAATAAGTAAGGCAGTAGTATATATTTGAGACCAAGAGGTTAAGAGCAAATAAACAAACATTCCCCAAATGGACTTAGTCCCCAAATTTCAAACATTAATATATAATGACTATTGCCAAGAAAAAAACCATTCTCTTTGGGAAGTGACCTGAAATGAGCGTGGCTTATGGCTGTTGAGGGAGCCAGTGCTGAGATGAAGGATGGTGATGTCCATGACGAAGAGGCGCTGATGACTGTGAGTTATGACTCTCATCCCACCTGGGACAGACACTGAACAAGGCAGCACTGGGGTGAGGCTTCACATGGTTTGTGTAGTGAGTGTGACCAAAATGCCACTGAGGAATTGGAGCCAGGTAATTCAAACCAGGCCTGCCTTTTTATGTTGTAGCAATGTACATGCTTGCCAGAGTGTGTCCAGTATATGTTCTGGTGGCCTTTTTACAAAAAGCAGTTGACAGCCAATACTGAAATTTTGAGGCCATGTCACACTCAAGCTAAAGCATGTTATATGCCAAAAGATGATTTTTAATTTTTTTTTATTTATGTGGGTGTGTTTTGGTTTTGAGACAGGATCTCTCTACATAGCCCTGGCTATCCTAGAACTAGATATGTAGACCACACTGGCCTTGAATTCAGAAATGTTCCTGCCTTTGCCTCCCCAGGGTATGATTCTTGATAATTTGGGAATCCTTGATTGGGCTGTTACTCTAAACCTTCAGAACCATCTCACTTCTTACAAAGTGAACGATCTAGACTGTGAGAGATGGGGCTATCATAGGAAAAGGAAGACACAGACCTTTTAATTCCCCACTTTCATACCTATTTTATACCTTCCACTTCTGGACCCACTTTGCAGACAGCATTTAAGACGTCTTGGCATAGACCCTGAACAACGCGGAATTCCTCCAGGGTCCTGTGACACCCACAGGTCACAGGTGCAGCTCTCCAGTGAGAACGGGCCCAGCTAGAATAGAAGCTAGCCTTTCCCTTGGGTTGGTGCTGTAAAACCTGAACTTGCCATCTCTGAGGCTTGAACACCTGGAACCAGCCAGCTCAGGTGGGACCCATTCAAGCTTCAGTGTCACTTGGGTGGAGAACGCCTGCAGGGCCATGTTCCACAGCTTTGCTGAGAACTTTGGCAGGAATAAATAAAGACCTTTTTCAGGATGGATGGATCACAGCCACAGTGTCTTCTTTGGGGACTCAGGACATGGTAGGTTTTCAGTCCAAGTCAGGCCCCATGCTGACATCCTTGCCTTTCAGATTTATGTATGTCTGGTGACAAAACAAGCTTACCTGATATGATGGTTAATCTTGGTTGCAAACTTGGCATGGTTTGGAGTCACCTGGGAGACGTTCCTCTGGGTGTACCTGTGAGGACATCTCCAAAGAAGTCTAACTGGGGTAAGAAAAATCTTACACCGAATACAAGAAGCAGTGTTCCATGGAGGTTACAAATGGAATAAAAACAGAGAGCAATGTGAACAGCAACAGTCGTCTCTCTCTCTGCGTCCTGACTGTACCATCAGTGTGACAGCCACCCCATGTCACTGCTGTCACCCCTTTCCTGCCATGATAGACTGTGCCTTCAAAGCATGAACTAAAAGGATCCCTTTTTCCCCCTGGGTTACTTTTTGCCAAGTTTTTTATCACAGGAAGAGGAGTGACTGGAGAAACCTAGATAATGAGAGCTCCTTTTTCTCCTCCTTCCTTCTCCTCCTATCCCTCCTCTTCCTCTTCCTCCTCCTCCTCTTCCTCCCTCAATTGTTGAGAATGTACTAAGGACTCTGCCCCCTCCAAATAGAAATGCAGCATCTTTACCCTCCCTTAAGAAACACTGGGTCAACATACATCAACTTGCCATATTCTATTCATAAGGTTCTGGTGGGGGAGGGGAGGGCCCAGAAATGGAAGTTGGCGGCCCTGATAAAATGCTCAAAATTTAGCCCGAGACATGTGTTTGCAATGTATGCATTTTGATAACGGGCGCTTTGAGGACCCAATGAAGGTGCCATAACTTTAGCTGGGGCTTTAGTGGAAGCAGGGGTGAGGTGAGGAAGTATAATAGAAGCACTGGCAGCACAGTGCTGTGTGCATCCACCTCCTGGGGCCCTCCGCTGTAGATTTACGGGACCCTAGACAGCTGAGCGTGGTGGTGTGCTCCCATAATCTCAGCACTCGGTAGGTGAAGGCAGGAAAACTTGAGCTCAAGGTCATCCGAGGCTTACACAGCATGTGTTTCCTAGGCTATGTGAGAGCCCGATTCCAAAAGTTGTGTATACATGTCTATGCACATGAACACACACACACACACACACACACACACACACACACACACACACACACACACCCTGGGTAATCCTCTGTAAGAGATGAATATGAAGAACAAGGTCAAATGTATGTTTTAGAACATTCATCAATTAGGCGGGGGACAGATAAGGTATGCATGACACCCGGTTAATGAAAAAAATGAGCTCATACTTCTTTTGTATTGTAAACTCTCCCGTCTCTAGCATTTGCACAGATACCACAGAAAATAATATTAGTATCCAAGTACTGCAAGAGTGGCTTAAAAGTGTGATGCTTGGTCCATCCATGATTTCCTAGGCTTATTTCCACGGGATGGGAAGCCCATCTGCTTCCCTTGGCTTCACAAGAAGAAAGAAACACAGGACAGGCCTCCTAACATTGTCCTGTGGACAGTCTGTATGGCTGACCCTTGGTCCAGGGATGGGGAGATGGGCTATGTTACTGAGGGTCTCTGGGTATCAGGGAAACAGGGCCTGGGAGGCTGGCTGCTCCCATGCTGGCCCAGTCTCTTGTTTTTCTTGAGCTGACTTGCTGGAGAAGTGAGTGAAGTCAGAAACAAAATGCCACATTGCACGCCCACTGAAGTCTGGGCTCAAGGGAAAGAAGAGAGATTGCCAGAGCGTTAGCTGTTCCCAATCCACTCCTGGACCTTAAGCTGTCTTGAACAGAGTTGCCAATCAGCTTGGTAGGGACTGGCCTTTGAGGGGGGGATGTAGGCAGGGGAGAGGGAGGGAAGGGAGCCGTCTGTGCTCCATCTTAATTACCTCACCAGAAGCAGCTCCCTTCCCGCAAAGCCAGCTCTGATATCTTCTCCAACAGGGTGAGTCTTTGGCTTTACGTGTGAACTTGTTGTCAGATATGCCATTTTGCCTATGCGTATGCACACGAAGGGTCGTTTGGATTCAGAGCTGGAATCTTTCACTTGTGATTTGAGCTTGGAAATTCTTGGCAATGATCAGAATGCAGTGGGAAGGTGTCAGGAAGGGGTTTCTGTGTACGAATGACAGCGGCTTTCTGTGCATGGAGGTCTGTGATTGGGAGGTGACAATGTGGACATCAGACAGTGTCCGTACTGTGGAAGGAGCAATGCCCAGGGTTCAGCAGGCTTGGGTTGGAGTCCGAGTTATAAGTCCGTCTGCTATCTTGTGCAAAGCTGAAACCCTATAGATCCTTCACTCGCTCACCTGTGAACACCTTGCAGAGGCCTGAAGAACTGAAAAATGCCTGCAGCTTGGGTAGTTGTCAAAGGCATGGAAAGCCATTATCCTCTCTATTTTGGGAGTAAAGGAATCTGGGTCCCACGTGTGTGCTTTGCCACAGGGCAATGGGACCGGTCACTGCAGAGGCCTGGGTCATCCTGACTTCCCTTTAGCTTTGGTGTCAATACAAGTCACTTAGTAGGCTGGCTGGACTGTAGCTAAATAATATTGAGCTGTGTGGAGACAGCAGGCTCAATTTTCACGTTGTGTGATGACATCTTAGGACAAAGATCTGAAGAAAGCAGACGGTGAGAAAAGGCACCTGCAGGGAGTGTGTCTTTGGCCTTGAAGAGCTGGTGGGATTGTCCTCACACTGTGACTGTATGACCCAGTCACTCTCTCATTACAATGTAACTTTTTTCCTGGCATCTCAGCAACTCAGAAAGTCATTCTCTGAAGACCAAGGTAACCAAGACATTACACAATGTGCTGCCTAGCAAAGTTCATGCCTGTGGTCAGACCTGCCGTATTCTGACCAATCCCGTGGCCCCCAGATCACAGGATTATATGGACAAACCCCCTAGAGGTCCATTCATCAATGTGGATAAAGGAGCGTGGGAGCCCCATGTCTTTTCAGAAATTCCCAGGCCCACTGATGTTTTCTATATAGAAGAAAAAGGGACACAAAATGGGCACAGTTAGAGAACATTGGAAGTAAGGATATAAAATGCTGTAATGTACACCAAAAAGGCATGAAGTTTGAGAAGGAGAGTTCAAATTTAACAAGTTTATTCCTTGGCTTTCCATTTTAAATACGTTAATATTTAGTTTCGCAGTAGTAACAATTTGTTATTTAAAAAAACCTTTAAGTATTTTATTAACATATGTGCAGATTAGACTAATACCTCAAGAGTGGCAAACATTATTCCACTTTGAAGGGACAAAATGAAGCATAGAGAAATTAAATACCTTGCCTAGTTTACAGAGGCCACGGGTGTCAAAGCTGAAATCCAAATTAGACTGTTTTGTTCTAAAGCTATCATCACTCTCCACTCACACACACACACACACACACATACACACACACATATATACATATCACACAATACGTGTATGCATGTGCACCATGTGCCTTTCTGGTACCTGTAAAGCCTGAAGAAGATTCCTTAGGATTGGAGTTACAGATGGTTGTGAGCTGCCATATAGGTGTTGGGAATTGAACCTGGGTCTGGAAGAGTAGCAAATGCTCTTGACTGCTGAGCCATCTCTCCAGCCCCTACAATAATAATAATAATTTCAATGAAACATAAAACATGAGAGGTGTTGTTACTGTGTCGCCATTGTCAGGATGTGGAGTGTTGAGAAGGGGTGTGACATCTTTATCTATGTATGTGTACAGATAGCCATAAGTTTTCCGTGGTTTTGGTGTAGCGCTGACCTTTGTGTGAATAGATACTTTAGATAATCTTTAGAGTTGGTTTTCCTTGGAGTTACTCTTCCGGAGTTTCAGTCCTATGCCCCCATACCAGTCAAGACTGTTTATGCTCTAGGATGGAAGCACACCTAGTTTTGCCTTCATCCTCATCCCTGACTTCTTCCTCATCCTAAATCTGCTTCCTGCACAGGATACCTGGTGTGTGGGGTCAGATGACTTCCTCTTTCTCAGTGGACAGCCGTTTTAGCAAATTCTCAAGGAAACACAGAAGGAAGAACAAGTTTTAAGACTAAGGTTCTGAAAACTATCTTTACTTTGCTCTGGCACTTTATAAGGATATAGTTTTCTAGACTGGGCATGATTCTCCGTTTAAAGTTAAGGCATTCCCTTCCATTTTCTTGGGCCTTATCTTTCTCCTTTTTGAAAAGTATGAGGCCATTCCCCATTCCTGAACTTTTTGTGGGTGACTGATTTTTCTCTCTGAAATCTTTTTTGGGGGTAGATTTATATTAATTCCATAATGATATGCCTTGATGGACCATTTTTAAATTCAACATGCTGGGCATGCAATATCCCATTTAGATTTGGTAGGTTCTATTCCTTGACTCAACAATATTGCCTTGAGTCATTTGAAATTATCTCTGATCATTCCTTTGGGTATGAGACTTCATGAATTTGTAATTTAACATCCTGTTTTCCCTATGCAGGCATCTTGCTTGTTTGCCATTTCAGATTTCTTTGACTATTTGTCCTGTGTGTGTGTGTGTGTGTGTGTATAAGAATGTATGTGTGTGTATGATAAATATGTGTGTGTATGGTGTGTATGCATGTGTATATATGTATGTATGTATGTATGTATGTGTGTGTGTGTGTGTGTGTGTGTGTATGAAATGTGTGCAGGTGTGTGTAGAGGACACAGGAGGGCATTAGATTCCCTCATTTGTCACTCTCCAGCTTGTCCTCTGGAGACAGGCCTCAGCACTGAATCTGAAGCTAGCCTGATGAGCAACCAGAAAGCCCCAGCAGTCTTCCTGTCTCAGTCCCTTCATAGTGCTGTGGTAACAGCCCTGTGTGACCATGTCCAGCCTTTTATATGGTTCTCCAGGTCCTTATGCTTGTACAGCAAATGCTCCTGTGGGGCGGGCCATTTCCCTGCTATTGAACTTTAAAATACTATTTTGCATGCTAAAGGATTTTATTTTAAGGTTTTCCTACTTGCTGTTCTTTTATTAATAGCACTTACTCTTGTTTTAGCATTACTTTTTTTGCATGGATTTTATATCATTTGTGTGTCTTAGATTATTACTCTTTGTGACAAATAGTTTTGAGTACTGGGTGACCTTGGGACTCATATTCCTCAACTTTCTCAGTATGGGAACACTATGAGCCACAGACTCCAGAGAAAAAGAGATGGAACCTAGTACAGAGTCAGGGCCCCTTCTCAGCAATAAGTTTTGTCTGGACTTGACCTTGCGTGTGCATTGACTAAACCCTCTGTTGGAGGAAGCAGCCCCAAGCTTCAGAATCTAGAAAAGGCAGGAAGCAAAATATGCAGAGCGCCCCTCTGTGGACACCCTCCTTTACCAGTGAAGCTGGATTTGAACATCTGACCATCAGAATGTGAGAACTAGCCAAGTTTGTTGTGATTCATCACAGTGGCCACAATAAACTAACACGATGAGACTGGAAATGCGGGCAGGACCAGACCCTGAGTGTCTAGTTTTGGTTTTGTTCCCTGACGGGAGCCTCCTAGTGTAAGGATATAATAGAGCGAATGGGCTCCTGCTTCAACCTGGAATCAAGGCAATTACATCATGAAGTGTAGAAGTGGCATGGTGGTGGAGATATCTGGGGGACACCATACACACACACATACTCACACACATATGTGTGTTACACGGGAGTTGGAAGAGGATTGGTATTGATTGGTTTTACTCTTAGCTCTTTTGGGGGCTTTTCTTAACTTAAATTACCTGTCTGCCTTTTGCCTCTGCATATCTTACTTTCATTCTTACTCCATGGCTGGCTGTGTAGCTGGGTGACTAGCCCCTTTAGTCCTCCTCCTTGTCTTGCTCCTTGATCTCTCTTTTTCTCCTCCTAGCCTGCCAGCCCTGTCTATTCTTTTTCCTGCCTTGCTATTGGCTGTTCAGCTCTTTATTAGACCAATCAGGTGTTTTAGACAGGCAAAGTAACACAGCAACAAATGCAACAAGAAAGAACGCAACACATCTTTACTCATTAACCAAAGTTCTACAGTGCAAACAAATGTAGCACATCTTAAAATAATATTCTACAACAAATTAGATGGAAAAAATGAGGTCTTCAGAATTGGGAGGGGGTATTCGATGTGTTCATAATACATTGCATACATGTATGAAACTGTCAAAAATTAAATCTTAAAGCTGTCTTTAAATACTGTCTCTGGGTAGATGAAAAGATTTTGCTCACCTTATTCCCTATAAAATGCAACTGTACAATATTTACTTGTTTCTTCAAAATCCTTAAACTTTCTTCCCGCTGTGTTTTTCTTCATTTTTGTTTTCTTAGCCCCAAAGTTCTTTCTCTCATGATGACTAAAATCTCTCCAACCAGATTCAAATCGAATTTCCTCTGTGACGCTATATCCAGCTGTTCCCAGGCAGGATTAACTCTGGCCCCTCTTTGGCATAAGTTGGGTGTAGCTGGACTCCAGAATGTATCACCATGTTCCGTGGGTTGCACTTGGCTGTGGGTATTTCGTGTCACACCCCACCACTCTAGGCTTCTTGAATCAAGCCACATTCCCTTGCCTCAGGCTCACACATATAGTAAGTCTAGAATTGGGCTTCACAGTGAAAGAATAGGGAATTCATCTTTTAAAGACACCGGTGTAGCTGCTAAGGGTAGGGAAGTCAGTTTTCTTCAGGGGTATAGCACCTGGTGGGTTACCTGTGCCCTCAGTGGATAGTCCTACACTCGTGCATTTTAAAGTGGCACTAATTTAACTAATTTGGTTATAAAAAAAACAAAAAGAAAAGAACAAGAAGTTAGCAGAGAGATATGGAAGGGTCCGGGAGAAAGCACAGGAGGGGAGTCGGGGATAGATATGTTTGAAGTATATTGTGTACATGTATGGAATTTTCAAAGAATAAATTAAAGCGTCTGGTAGAGATACCAGTGTATAAATCTGATCTGAGAGTCAGTCAGAATCTCCAGGAGTGGAGCTGGAGTGCTGATGTTTTGGGAGCCCCCCAGAGGATTTCGTTACGGACAGAGTGAGCCAGCGCCCGGGCAGCACACAGCCGAATGGGTACTGGCTTCTCATCCACAGTCTTGATCATCAGCTTCTCTGAAGAGGCATCTGTGCACCTGGAAAAATTCTGACTTAACCCTGGCTTTGAAGTCTAAAGAAATCTGTGATGACACAAAAGGCAGGTAGGATATATCGCGAGAGAGCAGCCCCCACATGTGGAAATGGTTTGCTGCCCTCTGGAATGTACCTGTGTAAGAGGCTGCTTTGAAAGTAGCCGGCGCTTCTGTTTGTACACATGCAATTGACCAAGGATGGCATTCAGTTACTGCCCAAGGTCAAGTGTGCCAGTGTTCTGAATGGTTTTCTTATTCAAGTCTACAGAACTCGGGTGCACATTGTCCGGGTGACACCTTTTACACTGCAACGCGAACTGAAAGTGTCCCAATCTCCCCAGCACTTGTGCCTGGCTTCTTGCCTTGACTTGGTAAGTGTAATTCCCAGGGTGGGTCCTGAGCCGCAAGGAGCTCATCCACTATTTCTCAAGAAGCCAGGCTACTGGTGTAGCTCAGTAGTTCTCAGATGTCTGCATTCAAGTAATCAGATGACTTATAAAGTCTGCTTTCTGAAAGTTCACTTGGAATGAGAAGTGATATTTTCTTTCCTAAACTTCCAGGTGATACTGATGTCACTGGTCCAAAGGCCATGTTTTTTTTTCTCTTTTTTATCAATGTATTTTTTTACATTCCAGTCCCAGTTCCCCCTCCCTTCTCTCCTCCCACGCCCCTCCTCCTCCCATCTGCTCCACCGGAGAGGGTAAGGCCTCCCCTGGGAAGTCTAAGTCTGTCCCATCATCTAGCTGAGGCAGGACCAAGGCACCTCTCCACCCCCACGCCCCTGTGTCTAGGCTGGGCATGGCATCTCTCCATATAGAATGGGCTCCACTAAGTCAGTCTGTGCATTAGTGTTAGATCTTGGACCCACTGCCAGTGGCCTCACATATTGTCCTAGTCACACCACTGTCACCTATATTAAGGGAGTCTACTTCAGTCTTATGCAGGTTCCCCATTTGTCAGACATGAGTCAGTGATCTCTCACTAGCTCGGGTCAGCTGATTCTGTGGGTTTCCCCATCATGGTCTTGACTAGGTCCATACTTTCAAAACAACCACTGTTCTATGGCTGAGTGCAGAGGGCTGAGTGGCAAAGTGCTTGCTACTATGCTAGCATGAGGACCTAAATTCAATCTGCAGAACCCTCATGAAAAAGCAGGCAATGGTGGTACACACTTGTAATCCCAGTGAAGGGCAGATTCCTAGGCTAACCAGCTTAAAGCCTCTAACATCCACATGCATGCACGCAGACACACACACACACACGTACCTCTGCATGCACACGAACACGTGTGTGCACACAGACAAACCACTTTCATAGGTGAAAGAACAAACAGCAAGTAGAAAACAGGTAGAAAGGAATAAGATTTAGCATGGCGTGGATTCGCTTCTAAGTACTTCAGAATGCTGATTGGACAAAGGGATAGCAATGACTCTTATTGTTTTGAGCACTTTCTGCTGCTCACCTGTGTTATCCTTAGCAGCAAGGAGGCAGGAGTAAGGAGCATATGTGCAGAGGGTCTACTCCCTGCTCGTCTCTGAGAGAGCATGCACATGACGTACATGGGTGAGATTTTCCCAGGCAGATGTGTCTCAGGTACAGAGCCTTGTTTTGTCACAAGTGTGGATCATTGTCACAGAAATGCTTGGGGACAGCCTTTTTTCTAATAAGAAAATCTCCTTTGCTGATCATGACCCCAACAAAGACACACGGTACCCAGCCCTGTTGACCCTCTTAAAGAGGGCAGGCTCTTGGTCCTATATGGGAGCAGAAAGGCAGATGGAAGAACAAGGCAAAGACAAACAAATATTGGAAGAGCAAAAGCAGGAACTTTTACTATGACTTACAGCTTAGGGTATTACCTGCCATTTTTATACATTGTATGTATTGTGTATGTGATGATATATGTGTGACATATGTGATTTATGTGTGTGGTGTGTGGTGTATGTGTGTGATAAATATGTGTGATGAATGTGAGTGATATGTGCATGATGTATATACATGTGGGGATGTGTGGTACAAATGTGTTACATATGTGTATGATCTATCAGCTATATGTATGTGTATGATATGTGTGTGTGATGTGTGTACATGCATACACTCATACTTAGTAGACAGAGGAGGTCAGGTGTTGTGTTTTATCACTCTCTGCCTTATTTCCTTGGTTCAGGATCTATCACTGAACCTGGAGCTTGTTATTGTTTGGCTAGCTGAGCAGTGAGAGCAAGCCCTAGGGATTCTCCTAGTTCTGTGTCCCACAGCTTTAGGGTCACAGGCTTAGATGGCTATTCCTGGCTTTTCCTTACGTGCTGGGATCTGAATACAGTCAGTCCTCTTATGACTGGCCATCTCCTTACCCTTTTATCTACATCTATATCCAACAAAGCTTTCTTGGAGGGTGTTCAACAGACATTGGAAAACCTCAAGTGTAGAAGATTAATGGGCACCGTGTTTTCTCTGTAGCCCCTCAGAACTCATAGCCTCCTGTGTTGGGCTATGCTTGAGAAGATGGCAAACAGAGCTAAGATGTTCCTACCCATGAAGAATCCATGGCATTGTTTGAGAACACAGTGAAGACAGAGGTGGCAAACCAAATGCCAGTGTAGCATTGAAGGAGGGCAGGGCAAGAAAGAAATAGATCATTGGGGGAAATCAGGTTCCTGTACAGAGTAAACAGCTGCTGCCAGCCAGAAGGCGAGACAGACTCACAGGACTCTAGTAACTCATCAGAATTTTAAACTTTATAAATATTGGGCTGGGCTTTTCTAGGTTTTTAAATTCCCCTCCAAACATTTTCTTCCCAAGATCACCCTTCGAAATCTTCAGCCTACTCTCCTTTACAGTAGCACGTAGATTATTCCCCTGTACAAAGCAGGGCTGGACAGAAACGTGCACCAAACAGTGAGGGACTAGGAAAATTGCCTACACCTGTGCTGAGTCCGTTGGAGCAGCCACTGTAAACATGTATGGAAGTCCTGCCCATAAAAAGGCATACCATTCACATGATCACATATGCTTATAACTATGACCCAACTGTACAAAAATTGCTTTATTAGGATCAGTGGATGTCTCTAGTTCAGGGCCAGCAGGGAGGCCCCCACTGACAGTTGCTTCTCCCTACAAGTGGAAACACTTACACTCAAGCACTTCCTTTTTAGGGGATCCCTCGTACCCATTTGTTCCATATCTACATTTACACACTTTTGTCAAGTAATACACTGAAGTGTTGGGGGCTAGTAGGGGAAGATATTTAGATTCACACACACACACACACACCCAGTGCCTCATGCTCAAAATTCTTGCTAGTTAAATACCCCCCAAAAATGCTTAAAAATGATTTCTTTAAAAAGACCCAACTTAAATACATCTGTGGAAACTAAGCATAATTTATTTTAAAATTAGGTTAAAAATATTTGCAGTGTATGCCCAAACTTTTCCAGATGTTAAAACAAGTAAACACCATTAGATCAAATTTAATTTGGTTTGGTGTTTTAATCAACTCGTGCCTTGATTTTCATTTTTGCTTATAACAAGTTTACTTGTGTGTTGGAGGTGGTCTTAAAAGTGTTAATTTTAGCTATACTTTATAATGCAAACACATGCGCCAAGGCATTTTCTTATTATAAGCTGAGTTAGATAAACTTTCAATGTAGCCCTGCTTCATTAAAGCAGGAAGTTTATACACCCTAACAAAAAAAATATGTATTTCCATTTCATGTTGGCATCAATGGTGGTACTGTGTATAATGTCGTTAGTACTGGTAGCTGGAATTCTTCATGGGAGACTGATCAAAGACAGATGACAATAAAAAGTGCATCAGAAACCAAAAATAAATGTGGGGTGTGGATTGAGAAGCAGGGGCACTCTTCACGAAGGCAGAAACTGTTTCTTGGGAGGTGGCCTCCAGGGCTCCAAGGAGACTGAGCTTGACATTTCGCTACAACATGGCAGGTGGCAGGATCAATTAAGAGGGGCAAGGGGAGAGTCCCTTTACTTCCCACATGTGTGACAAGGAGGTGTTTCGGGGATGTGCATGTACTGTGTGGTACTTTTTACTTTTATTTTACTTTATTTTTATGTGTATGGGTGTTTTGTCTGTATGTATGATATGTGTGCCTGCTGAGGCCAGACGAGGGTGTCCCATTCCCTGGGGAGCCGGAGTCTCAGATGGTTCTGAGCTGCCAAATAGATGCTGAGAATTGAACCGGATCCTCTGGAAGAGCTACCAGTGTTTTTAACTGCTGAGCCCTCTCTACAGCCCCTGGCACGATCATGTTTCCGCCCATAGAATAAGAAATCTGGAGATGGGCAGTTTGGGGACAATACAGTTGCTCAAGGAAATAGCTTTATTTTTAGAGTGTCTTTTTTTTTCCTAAAGTGGCTTTTACCTTGATATGTCAGAACTTTGTTCCCAGTGTGGGGAGGAGGATAAAACAGAAGAATAAGAGGTACATTCCGGCTAAGTCTCTCAAATTAGAAAAAGCAACTTTGCCTATGTGGTAGATGTCCTTACAAGGTTTGGCCATGATGTATCTATCCCGTGGTCCACCCCAAGCTACAAACAAGCTTGAGAGTGAAACATTTCGCCTCTGTGCATTGATCCTCACCACAAATGTGACTGGGGTTCTGTAAATAAGGAGAAAAGAAACATGCAGTAGGCTGGTAGTAACGTCTGCCGCATCCGCAGCATAGCACCTGCTCGCAGTCTAGGGCTCCACACACAGGTGGAGCTTGTGACATGCTGACTCTGTCTTCCCCACACCCTGCTACATTCCTTAGCTTCCAGTCTAAGTTTTGACTTAGCACGTCTTTCAAAGTATCCCAGATGGGGCTGCTAACAGCTAGAAGGCTGGGGACACAACAACAAAGAAAGATAGGCTAGACTTTTACCGGTCCCATGAGGCTCCGATGAATGAAACCAGTGATTCAGGGGGGTGGCTGGAATGTAGGCTGATCCACATCTCTTTCACACTTGATACATTTAAGGGAAATTGGAATTAATTACAGTTCTGGAGAATTTGGATGTTGTAGAGAAGACACTTAGGTTCTAGCCTTTGAAATCAAGGCATTAGGAAGCAGAGATAGATGGCAAACAACACAGGCAAAAATGAGCTTCTACGGGAAGTGGTAAACTTTGCACAGGGTACTGTGCCTCAGTCCTGAGCATAGAGCAGGGTTAGCTATCCAGGTTTGGCCCATGGCAGAAGATTGCTTCTTAAGTCAAGATATTAACAAATCTTTGTGACCTGAAGCTGGAGTGTTCAACTGGGAGATCAGAGTCAACAATCCAGGATCTTTCAATATATTTGTAAAATTTGAAGCACACAGTGAGGGAAGTAGGCTGAGAAATGGAACTGCAAACCTCAGGAGAACACTCATTAACTTCCAGTTTTTCCAAGTAGAGGACAAACACCTATCACATTCTAAATTTAAAGATTTATGACACTTGTTCCCAAACAGGGAGAAGCTAGTTATGTGTTGACACAAAGTTTTCAAACCAGAAAGCCTGTTCAGTTTGATTTAACTGAGTGTTTAATGGTCTGTTGGATGCCAGTTGAGACAAGGGTGAATGATCTTCCATGAAAGGCAATAATATTATCATAAGGATTTATGCTATACACATAGACACACATGGTACACAGGGGTGGAGAGAGGGAGTCCTACACAGAGAAGGAGAGAGAGAGAGAGACACACACACACATGAAAAGGGAAGGGAAGGGGAGAACGGGGGGGGGGTCACACACAAAAATAAATGAAATATATTTTTAAAAAAGAAAGAAAGGAAGGAAGGAGGAAAGAACCCAACCTAGTTGGTACATACACAAAATAGAACATCGTTCTATAAAAAAAAATGAAATTTGAGCCAGTCAGTGGTGGTGCACACCTGTAACCCCAGTGCTTGGAAGGCAGAGGCAGGTGGACTTCTGTGAGTTTGAGGCCAGCCTGGTCTACAGAGTGAGTGCCAGTATAGGATCTAAAGCTACACAGAGAAACCCTGTGTCAAAACAAAACACAAACAAAAAATAAATAAAAATGAAAATTTCAGGAAAATTTGACAGACTTGGAGAGTAACCTAAACTTAGGGAAAAAAATGCATGTTGTTCTTCCTATGTGGATCATAGTGTATATATGAACATATGCAAACAGGTGTAAGTGTGAGCATAGCATAAAATTTAGGAGGGTCATCTTAGGTGGTAAGAAAGGGTTGAATATGGGTGAAAGGATACATGAGTCATGAAAGAGGATAAAAGGCTAATTCTTTTTCTAGTTTCATCTTTTTCATAGATTGTTTTTCTTTCATTTTGAGGTTGATAATTGAATAAAAATGCAATTGATAGTGACAGTGTAAATCCCCAAGTGAAACTGCATTTTTTCATAATGGCCATTCTAACTGTATTCTCAATGAACTAAATAGAGTCTGGCACTGGGCATTGTGTGAAGGGCATCATAACCAGCTGATGTTCTTATTTTTTAGTTCATTAGAATAAGTGATTTTACTAATAATTTTAAAAATAAAAAATGTTTACTTTTATATGTACTGAAGGTAACTTTTAACAAAGACAAGTATAAAAATCATTTTTAAAGTATGATGAAGTCAATAATTCTAAATTAATTCATTGAAAATAAAGAAGTGATAAAAATGCAGCAGGGATAGTCAAGGAATATATAAGAAAATGCTGGGCATCGTGACCTTTAATCTCAGCATTTGGAAGTCAGAGGCAGGTGAGTTTCCATGAGTTCGAGGCCAGCCTGCTCTACCTAGTGAGTTCCAAGACAGCTAGAGCTGTATAGAGAGACCCTGCCTCAAAAATAAATAAATAAATAACAAAAAAGGAAAAGAAAGCAAAGAGAAAGAACAAATAAATTAACTGCTATTTAGAATTAAAGATGAGGCATCAACAAAGGCCCACACACACATTGCTTCCTGAAAATACAGCTGACAATAATGACAAAAATAAAAAAAATTCATCAGCATTTAAAACTTATTATAACTGAAAGATGAAGAAATAGAAAATTTGAATATCCAGAATCTATTAAAGAAATTGAGTATTTCCAAAAACAAAACAAAAAACCCTTTCAACACAAAGAAAGGACTACATGTTTTCTGAATACATAAAAAAGAATATAACTTTTATGTGACTCTTCAATCCAACATGAAATAAAAGTATGCTTGACAATTATTTTTATGCTTCCTTGACATACAAATGTAACCAGGAATATTATAAGCAAGAAAAAGTATAGATCAACTGTCAATCTTCTGTGGCCATAAAAGTGAAAACCCTAAGCAAAATTTTATAACTTGATTCTTCATTGGGATACTTCAAGAAAGCATAAAACTGATTAACTTATTAACAGAAAAATGCAAAAATCGTATCACTTCAAAAGACACGGAATTTTTACTTTTTAAGTGGACATCTATTCATGTTTTAAATTCTACACATATACAAAACGATCTGATTATGAATATATATATATTTAAAAACCTACAGCAAAGAGCAAATGACTTGTTGAAATATGTATAGCTTGCCTCTGAATTTGGGAACAGCAGAGAGATGCTCTCTTTACCCCTTCCCGTGTACTCGTTCTGACGGTTCTTCAAAGTGTAATAAAGCCATGAACATGAGCCAAAGTCACAGAATTGGAAAGGAATGAAGACACCATTTTATCCATGTAACTGACTGGACTGTGTGCTGAATATTTTCTTCAATGATAAAGCAACATATTTAATAAATGAATATAATAAGTTACAGCATAGAAAGCCAACACACAAGCACCAATTATGTTTGTACATACCATTCACAAAGGGAAATCAAAATAAAAATGCATATGATTAACAATAATTTCCAAAACCTTGAAGTTGATGAGATGATACTCAGGAATTCTACACTGAAAACCACAAACGTGATGAAAGAAATTTTCAAGACTGAGCTTGGCTTGGCAACAAATGCCTGCAAATTTAGTACTCTGAAAGTTGATGGTGGTAAGTCTAGGCCATGCTGGGTTACAAAGGTGAGTTATAGGCTACCCTGAGATATAGGATTAGATACTGCATTTAAATTTGTTCTTTTGTTGTTAGCTAGAACTAGAGACATAGCTAAGCAGTCCAATAGTCCTTGTTTCTCTTCAGAGGACTTGAGTTCAGTTCTCACCACCCACATCAGGCAAACTCACAGCCACGTATAACTCTAGTTCCAAGAGATTGTTTGCTTTCTTGTGAACACACACATGTACATATACATTTAAAAATAATAATAGTTTTTTAACTCTGAATTAACACACATACACACAGACCATCACATACTTAAGACTAATAGAGCACTCTGATGTTTGAAGCTGCAGGTGTCTTTAACTTTATCCAAAGGTTTTAACTGGATAAAATTCCCAATAAAATAGTATTATTTCAGACGCTTAATTAGACAAAAGTCCAAATAAAATATTGGTGGCTAGCGAGGTCATCAACCCAGAGTTTAAATGCATTACTATTATTTCTTTTCATGCGCATTGCCTCAAATACCTTGTGAGTACTTACTTTTATTCCTATAGTAAGTGCAACTCTCATTCTGAGGGGAGAAGCCTCCTTTTGCAATGAGTAGTGGTTAATACCAGGGCTCCTAGCCCATTAAATGCAGTTAGAAAGTGACTATCAAGTGCTGTCATCCCTAGGTGATGCATCTGTATCACCATAGCCCCAAGGTGATGTGATGTTGCGGAAGATGGAGTGGGAAAATTGTAAGAGTCCAGGGTTGGGGAGGATTGATGCACTTATCAATTCACTGTAACTCAGGCTAACTACACAAGACCTGAAAAAGATTAGACTTGTCAACATTTCATCATTAAAGGTAGAAAACCTCAAGAGGCCCTATCCCTCCTTGAGGGACTGTTGACAATTTCTGGCAGATAGGAAGTAGAGTGTCACTTTCTTCAGTGATGTCACCACTGATAAGTTGCTGGTATTTCACTAAATAGCTTCCCATCCATGCTCGCCAGACAACCCTATTTCATTCCATGAGTCTCACACCTACACAAAGATGTGAAAGTAGGAAGACACTCTGTTTGAAAGAATAATGGTTTCAGTGGGAGGAGAGGGCATGAGACAGGGTAGCAGAACTAAAATTCATTATATGCACCTATGAAACTGTCAAAGAATTTAAAAGCTCTGAAATTAGAAAAGAAAATAATTTAAAGATGGTGACCAGAAATGTCAACCGAGCCCTTGTGCATGCTGGGACCTATGTGACTGTGTGAGACACACACCCGGGAAGTTAGCCTAGGGCACTTCTTTGGGTGGCTTGCTAGCTCCCTCTTCTCTTGCCTAAGGCTGTCTCAGAAAGACAGATCCAAACAGGCCTAGGATTCTGTGTGTGTGTGTGTGTGTGTGTGTGTGTGTGTGTGTGTGTGTGTGTGTGACTGTCCTCATAATAATGGAAAGGACAATCACAAATTGGTCTGTAGAAGCTTGGGTAGCTATGTAATTCTGTTGTTCAGGTCAAGGACAGGAAGCTTCATGCAGCACATAGTTCCTTGAGGCTACTTTTTAACCTCATCAGTGTCCTGCTCTGCTGCCCCATAGCTATATCTCACTTTATCTCCAAGGGGAGCCTCCAACAAGACCTGAGAACTGCCCACCTGGATACCTACTGTCTTCCTCAATCCTGTGACATCCTATGTCCCTGACAGTGCTGACCCACTGGCCTGTCTCTAAATTCTGGTTTGTTAAACAATCAAAAAATATCAAAACCATCAATAAAAAAGTTTTAAGAGCTTAACAATTCGAATTAATGAGAGGGCATAGCGGTATGATTTGCCAGCCATGCTGTTGTTTAAAATTGCCAAGGTCTTTGAATTTACTCTGAATTTTTACTTGTATAAAATCTCAAATAAAATATGAAAATTGATAAGTCAATTTTAAAATATATTTTTAGATACAAAGAAATGAAGTAAGCAATTACATCAATCAGTGTTTTAAAGCAGTTTTAGACTTCCAGAAAAATTGCAAAGATAGTACATGGACTTGCTTATGAGTCCCTTAGGCAGCACCACTCCTTGTCAACATCCAGCATTAGCATCACAACAAACCAGTGAGTATTGACATATTATGAATGAATGACTGGTCTAGGACTGCTCTAAGACAATGTAAAAACTGGAGGTTTTGTACTACCAGGTTTCAAGATGTATTATTATAAGGATATTGTAATTCAGAGATGGCGCCCATATAAAAAGCGTGGCTGAGTGCACCAGTGGACCAGGATAGGATCCAGAAATGGCTCCTCATATACACAGACACCTGGCTTATGGCCACCACTGTTGCTTTGCTCGTGATTTTGGAGTGTTAGGGTAAGCTCTTGAAAATCATATTATTCAGGAATTCTGTATGCTTATTTTTTATGGAGTTTTCAGGGTGTGTTAAAATTTATGCTTTCTGCTAACTTTTATTGTTAAGATTTTCTTTATAATTAACACACACTGAGTTTGTGCTTTGTAGATGTTTGGATAGAATTCAGTCAATCTGAATTGAGTTCATGCTGGTTTTCTTTTATTCCCCTGTGTTACACAGCATGGTGGATTGTACCAGTTCCGTGTTCCAGTATGCCTCTTTCTTCAGTATATCCAATCTATTCTTTTTCTCATTCTTTTATTTCAGCCCCGATATTCTAATGGTTTTTAATGTCTTCGTTTAATCTTTCATAACTTCTAATTCTTCCACGATGTTAGCTCTTCCTTGGCTATTTGAGAATTTTAAACATCCAGTGTTTATTTTAAAGTCTTTTCCAAATACCCCAATCATCTCTATATTGTCAGGAATAAACAGTCCCATCTGTTGCTTCTTTAGACGTGCTTTCTTGGCGCAGTTACTCTATTTCGGTCTTCCTTTCCATCTACTATCGGAATGTTCTTTTTTTTTTTTTTCTTTTTAAATTTCACTTATGTTCATGCTCCTCTGGGTTGGAAGTTTTATTTTACTTTTGTTTTTTTTAATATGGTTAAACTTACCCTAGATGATTCGTTTTGAGATGTCAAACAGTGTCATCTTCACATTCGTGACAGATTCCTATCGCTTCAGAACTACAGGGGAACACTTAAGCCTCCGGCCATGTTGGAAGCTTAACTGTTAGTGAACTCTCGCTCACACCATAAACAATGAGAAATCTTGGTAAAATATGTGAAATAACTGTTTTTGGACCTTGAGCAATTGGCTGTACAGTACTAGATTCCCCAAGGGGAAGGAAAGAAATGAAGCAAAACTAATGAGCATGTTGGCTTTCCTCTGGGGAGGTTTTCTATTCTGTGGTGCAGCGAGGGGGCTTCAGCAAAGCACAGAGATTCTGCTGAACTGGGAGACTAGTGTGCTGAAGGCTGAAACGATGAGCAGAGCGCTGCAGAGAGAGAAAGCGCAGATGGGAAGAGTGACAGATTCCTCTTGCTTTAGTCTGCTTGGACTGGTGCAACCCGGATCCATTTTAATGAATGGAAGTTCATTTCTCATAGTTATGGGCACGGGAAGCAGAGGGGTAGGTGACCTTTCGATTTATAGATAGTACTATCCTGGGGGAAGGAGTGAAAATCCTCTCTGAGGCTTCTTGTCACACATCATATTTTCAGTTTGTTGTAATTTATTTATAAATAAAACCGTCACACAGCTGGATCATTGTAGGCCCTCTAACAAACACTTGTCCAGTCTCAAGTTCTATGTATCTCAGTGAACATCTAACAGTTAGAATGCCATTTCTGAAGTTACAGAGCTCCACTTCAGGCTGGACACCATCACTGTCAATTACATTTTTACTCACTTATCCACCACACACAAGAGACAATGACAATATTGAAACTAGAAAATAATTAACTTTATATCCTTTTTCAAAACTCAGGTGTCCTTTCTCCTGTATTCTGTCTTTCCTTACCACCTACTATTATCCACTCTTGGTCTCCTGCCTGAGGATTACACCTTACCCACTCTTACAGCTGTTTACATATATACATATATACATTACAGGCTAGGATCTGCAGATAAGGGACAAAGGGGTGTGTGCGCGCGTGTGTGTGTGTGTGTTTTCCTTTCTGAGTTTGAGTGACTCTCTTAATACATACACCCATCCATTTTCTTGAATGTTTCAACATTACATTCTTCTTCATGGTTAAAAATATTCAATTTTGTAGATGGATAATATTTTTATTATTTATTTGTCTGTTATTGGACATCAGTTGCTCCCATTTCCCTACTGTCATAAAGCAGCAATAAATATGCATATGCAACTAACTCTATGGTAGGATGTGAGGTTCTTTTGGTGTATTCCATGGTATGGAATAGCTTGTTCATATAGTAGTTCTATTTTTAGACTTTTGAGAAAAATCCAAACTGATTTCCATAATAATTTCAGTCTTTATTTGTGCTCCCACCAGCAGTGAATAAAGATTCCTCTTTTAATACATTCTCTCTCAAATTTCTGCCCTGACTTATTCATCTTTCTAAGATCTCCTTAAGGACGCTAATGAACCCATGAGGACTATACTCTTTTGACCTAGTTATGTCCCAAAGACTTCACTTCTTGTTACCATACTTAGAACATGGCATCTGCTACTAAAATGTCCCTGAATACTGAAGAATAGGAGGGAACTCATACAAGGTACTGAAAACCTAGCCAAGAATCTGCAGGTAGAGAGTCAGAGACCCTAGAAGAGAGTCTACTACTACTTATCTTGCTAAGTTAATATATTGTCCAACTGCCCTCTAAATGTTTGAGCACAAAGATCATCAAAGAGGTGTGTGTGTGTGTGTGTGTGTGTGTGTGTGTGTGTGTGTGTGTGTGTGTGTAAAGATTACTAATTCCTGAGAATTTCATACATTACATTTTGATCAAATTCACTCCTCCCAGATCCATCACTCCATTTCAAACCAACCTAACTTTGTGTCTTTATTTTTTAATATCTAACCAGTACAACTTTTGCTGCCTGTCTACTCTTGGGTATGTGACTGTCCACTGGAACGTGGTTGATTTGACAATGGCCACCATCTTAAGGAAAACTAACTCTCCCACTCCCAACATCTATCAATTACCAAGAACTCCTCAGATAAGAGTGGGAATTTGTGAGTACCTCCCACCTGTAGGCTGATATTTTGTCTGCATTTTATTAGTCTTCTGCATGCTTCTACAAGTGGGGTGAGTTCATGTGTGCAAATTCTGTGTTGTGTCTGGATAAATAGTGTTTCTTTGTAGTCATCCACTGCCTCTGGCTCTTATGGTCTTTGGGGCCCCTCTTTCACAATGATCCCCAAAGCCTGGGAGGTGACAGTGTTATAAAGATGCAATGCTCATACCCAAATGGGACATACTCAGGTTTGGACAATATCATGGAACAGGGGGCAGAAAGGCTGTAAAGACCAAAGGACTAAAGAACTGCTGTGAAATAGACTCTGAAATATGACACAGATACTGTACCCATGAACTTTCAACAGCTATAGTTGCCTATAAAAGACCTGCATAAGATCACACCTGTTAAAGTTAAAAACCTTCCTTTTTATTTAGATAGAAAAGAGGAGACGATGGGGGATGTTCTTCTGCATGCTGTGAATATATGTTTCTCTTATTGGTTGGTGAATAAATGCTTATTGGCCAGTAGCCAGGCAGGAAGTATAGGTGGGGATACCAGACTAGGAGAATGCTAGAAAGAGTCACCAGAGAGATGCCATGTAGCCACTGAAGGTGTAACATGCCAGAGCATTACGGGTAAGCCACAGCCTCATGTCAATACATAGTTTAATAGAAATAGGTTAATAATTAAGAGAGAGCTAGCCAATAAGAAGCCTGGGACATTCGCCAAGTAGTTTAGAATTAATAGAAGCCCCTGTACATTTATTTCGAACTAAATGGCTGCAAGGCCAGGTGGGACAGAAACCTTGTCTTCACACACCAGTCAACAACGTTTCAGCATGGGTGGTGGTAGATAGACTCACAGACAGATGGTGAAGATGAAGAGATAGTTTTTTTCAGACATGATGGGTTGCCAATGGCCAATGATCAACCCTTCAAACACATGCATATGGCAGCACCAATTAGAACCAGGATATCATGTGTATAAAATAGAAGAAGACATGAACTTGAAGACTGAATGTGAAGGGAGGAAAGTAAAGGCAGATATGATTGAAATTCATTATGCTCATGTACGAAATTCTTTAAAAGAAAAACAACAAGAAAGATAAAGACAAAGAAAAGATGCCACAAAGGGAGTCAAAGAACAGCTTCCAGAGAGCTGGAGGCTGGATAATTTCAGCACTCACGGAAGACTGGGAGAATTTCAAGTATCATGTAGCAGTGAAAATGGGTTGAAAACCTAACTATTATATATATATGTTTATTGCACTAATGATCCTTAACAAAGTCATCTCACTTGTAGCTTTCCTAATTGCAAGAGGCTCTGCAAATCTTTGTCCTTCCATGTGATATGTGATGACTCCTTTGATTTCTGTTGCTGTCCACATGTAGTGGATTCCTATGCTCTTATCCTTTCTGCCCAGATTCAATCATTCACTGGACATGCGCTCTGAAAAACAGCTCAATGGACGGAACTCAATGAACAATGCAGGAATAAGTTGCATTAGCATGCAGGGCTACAGCACAACATATACTGTGTATTTCCTAATTGTCTTACCATTGAGGTCAAGTGTCTAGTCTCAAGTTCCAGCTTGTTGCTTCCAGTGACAGATCACTTAACTTCTCTAAGCATTTCTGTGCTAAGATGCCTAATGCTCACATTTATTTGGGGGATAAAATGTAAATGGGTTAGGTTTTTTTTTTTGTCTAGTGATTTGAAAAGTATTATAAACCTATATAGCATGGTTAACTGCTTACAACCCAGACAGCAATTCCCACAGCTGCAGCAGCTCTGTGCATATAGAATGTGCTTAGATAATGTGTAAGAGATTGATGACTTAAAGAATTGTTGACTGCTAAAATGTGAAGGAATTCTAAATCAGTGAAATGATCTTCCCTCAAAAGAGTAAAATCAGAACTATCAGAATATCCAGTTACCCTGTTATTCGTGTATCAAGGAAATACCTGTATTCCCATCTCTATTGAGACACTATTCATGATAGTTATGAATCAGGGAAATATTGTCTCGTACATGGAAGTTGTAAACAGAGTTACATTGAATAGTTCTCACTAGAGACATTCCCTGGGGGGGGAGAGAGAGAGAGAGAGAGACAGACAGACAGACAGACAGACAGACAGACAGAGACAGAGACAGAGAGACAGAGACAGAGATCTAAAAGGGGTACCAAATATTATATAGGTTTAATATATCCTAGAGTTTTGCAGTGCACTGGGTGACTGCAGTTTACAATGTGCTACATGTGTTTTATAGATGACTACAAGAGGGTAGTGGCTGGAAAGTTCTAAAAACATACACATGCACAAAGTGTTTGGAGAAATACAAAAGTTAACTATCCTGATTTGAGCTGCATATATTATGTTATTCATTATATTATATATCATAGGTTATTTATGTTAAACCCTCACACCTTCTCTCAGAAATATGTACAGTTACCATGCGTAAACGCATCAATTAAAGATAATAAATGTGCCAAGCTTATTTTAGTATTCCAACCCAACCCAAAATTATCTCTTCACCTTTGCATGGGAAACAAAATCATGGAAGCTGCTGACCCCAGGTGAATCCTATGAGAGGAGGTGGGGGGGTGACAGCAGGAGTTTCCTGTCCTGTCTGGACAATTTTTTTCTGTCTTCTCTTTTGTTGATTCATTTTGGTATCTGGCACATGTATCCTGGTGACTCTCTCCCCTGCCTCCCCTTCTGCCCCCTGTATCCCTCTTACGTTTTTCTCTCATCGTTGTCACTCACGGATCCATATTGCCGTCAATCTATTTTCTGGCTTCATGGCTTTTATTTTGAATTCACAGGATATCTATGAAGCCTTTCTGTAGAGGGCTCCACCAGTCTTTATGAAACTCAAAACTAGAGTCTCAAGGCCCTTCCCTCTGACTGCCTTCACTGCCAGCTAAAATGCTCTTTCCTTCCTGTGTTTGGCTTTCTCTTATGTAGGCAAGGCCCTGCTATCAGGTGGTGAAGTCTTCATTAGAGTCTCTATAGAAAATGGGAAACAAGGGCAAACTCCTTGTAAGCCTAGTCCTGACTTTCCACCCACTGTTGCCCACTGACGGGCAGTCGCAGACTTAAAACCAGTTGTATGTCTTTTAAAATCTACTCAGTTTCTTCACTTTGTGAAAGTTACATTTCTTTCTATTTTATCACCAGGGGTGGGTGTGGGGGATGCTTCCTACCAGACCGGCACGGGACGGGACCGGGGGGGGGGGGGCGCACTGGCCCTGTATACCTTTCCACACTAACCACCCAGGCCTCTCATTTGGCTGCACCTAACACTGGCTCTGTCTACCCTGGTAGCTGATCACCAACTTTCTGACTGCCATTTGTATTCGAGGTGCAAATGATGGTCCCATGGGCAAAACCTCTTCCGCTCCCGTGGCTGGTTCCAAAAATAAAGTTGCTGCAATACCCAAAGCACCAGGCCAGGGACAGAGATGTCACAGTTGTTCTCCAACCTTTTGGCTTCCTGGTGAACAGCATCCAGCCCCTGGCAGGACCACTGAAGGCTGTGTGCTGAAGCACAGTCCCCAGGGTCTGCCCTCCAACATTTTTAGACTCATCATGAAATAAATGGCCGCAGGATGCCACCTTCCTCGGCCTGTCCCAGGGCTTCCCGAGGGCATGGGTGACATGCAGGTGGCCCTTGCTCTTTCCTCTCCCAGCTGCTGTTTGCTGGCAGCTCTTCTTTGGAATTCTGGCCATGCATAGCCTTTGAAAATATGCCTTTCTTTGTTCTGCTCTTTAACCCAAGAGCTATAAACATTTGCAAAACACTTCTTTAATTCAAAGGGGGGAAATACCTAAATCCTATGCCTCTTGTTCATCCCTTCCCTCTCATACCTCACAACTCACTCCTACCCCTCCTCCTTCTATTTTCCTTCCCCTCCTTTCCCTACCCTTCCTCCCCCTCCCCCCCTCTTTTCCTCTCCTCTCCATTCCAATGCCCCTTCCTTCTCTCTCCCCATTCTTTTTCTCTCTCCAACAACGCCTGCCCCAGTCAGGGATCTGGAATTCTTTGCAAGACTTGTGAGGGAAAAGACTGAGCACAGTTGACAGAAGAATGAGGAGGCCTGCCTTTCTGTCTTGGGCACAGGATGGCAGCCACCCACCAATCCTAGCTGTTCACTTAGCTGAGTGTCCAGGGCTGACACTGAGCTCACTATGTCTACTACCAAGCCCAGTTACCTCAGGGCAATTTAAATCTTGCTTTAATTCCAGCTATTCTTCAAGAACAGAAGCAGAATTCTCTTTGGGATCTAGACCAAAGAGTCTCAAGTTTATACATTTCTGGCATCCATGCAGCTAGAGATGAGGTAGCACCAACGGCTAATAGGTGAGCATACAGATAAATCTAGCTGGGGTCTCCTGAAACTGAGTGGAGTTTCCCACAATCCATGAGAAGACTGAGTGGTCCACTATTTCTGACACGCAGTGAGAACAGAGAGAGACAGTGAGCAAATGGATACGTGTACCGCTGCTTCCTGTGTCCCAGTGCTCAAGGCCTTTAGTGCTTTGCATTATTCTGCACATTCTACAGAAGAACGTGTTAGCCAGATCCCGCGCCCCTTTCAAGATTTATTCTTAATGTGTACATATGGGGAGAGGGGTGTGCCCGTGAGTCCTCGTGCCTATGGAGACCAGAAGTCTCAGATCCTCTTAGACCTGGAGGTACAGGTTGCTTTGAATTACCTGACATAATGCTGGTAACTGAACTCAGGTCCTCTGCAAAATCAGCAAGAGGTGTGAGCCACTGAACCAGTTCTCCAGCCCCACAGGAGCCCTTTTAGAGGAAGGATTAAACATGATCCTTCTCTAAGCATCTCAGCAAAACTGCATTCATACTTTGGAACCTAACCTTCTCAATAAGCCTCATAAAAATATTTCATGTAAAAATTAAAGACAAATTTTATACTTTAACTTTGTTCTATTTCCAATCTCTGAGACTAACGACCCAACCAGAAGCTATTCTTCCCCAACTTCAGTGTCTTAGTCTGCTCTTGCTGTGAAGAAATGCCATGACCATGGCAACTCTTATAAAGGAAAGTATTTGATTGTGGCCAGCTTACAGTTCAAAGACCATTATCCTCACAGCAGCAAGCATGGCAGCAGGCAGGCAGACTAAGAGTTCTGCATATTGATCCACAGGCAGCAGGACGAAAGAGACACTGGCCTGGTTTGAGCTTAGGAAACCTCAAAGTCCACACCACCACACATCTTCCAACAAGGCCACACCTACTTCAACAAGGCCACACCTACTTCAGAAAGGCCACACTTCCCAATCCTTTCAATAGGGTCCCTCCATAAATACTCAATTATATGAACCTATGGGGGCCGTTCTTATTCAAACCACCAGATCAGCCTAACGCAGAGGACTTTTTTAAGTAACAGAAATAATTTATTGATAAATGTTTTGAAGCTATTTCTACATTTTTGGATAGTTTAAGTCATCAAACTTAACTTTTGGTGGAGTAGAAACTTCACATAGCTAACAGGCATGGAGCCACATAGAAAAGTCTCACTACTATAACATCCAAGAGGAAATGAATTCTAAACAATATTGAAAATAGATTTTTTATAACCTAGCTGAACTTTTTAAAACAAATAATAATAAATTCCAATCTTCCTGATGTATTTATAAAGGCAGGAAACACTGATAGTTATTTAAAGTCAACCCCCAATAATAAAGCTTGAGATACAAAATAAAGTTGCCTATTATCTCTTCTTATAAATACAGACACACAAAAACAACACTAGGTGCTTACACTCAGAACTATATCCCACCACCAAAGTCAGGTTCACACCAGATATAAAAACCACATCTCAATATCAAATGACAAAAAACCCTTTTTTTATTATGTGAAAAATGGCAGAAAATGTGTGATTGTTTCTGGAAACATTAAAAAGTCATTGTGTGTTCTGAGAGGGCATTCATGCTCTAGAAGACTTGTTCATACCCAAGCACAACCCAGGAACATGAAATGGAGTCAGGGGGTATTAAGTAGAGATAGGGGGAAAGCAGACAGTGACAGACAGACAGGCAGACAGACACACACACACACACACACACACACACAGAGAGAGAGAGAGAGAGAGAGAGAGAGAGAGAGAGAGAGAGAGAGAGAGAGAGAGCAGAGAGCAGAGAGCAGAGGCAACACTGAGTTGTGGAGTTGGGAGGGTAAAGTGGCAGGGGACTCAGTTGGGACATCTCCACTCCTCATCAGATCCAGTCGAAGAGGATCCACATTTGGATTCTGTGAAAGTGCAGCATGATCTTCTAAAACATTCACTCTTCCTTGTCCCCCTGTGGCATGCCTAGGGAAGCATGCCACTGTCCTTATTCACTCAAGACACCTAGAGGCAAACTCTTGCTCTTTTATATTTCTGCCCGTTCACGACACAGGTATAGGTTTTTAGTTCCCCGAATTAAGTCATGGTTTCCTGAGACTTTTGTAGAGCTTCTCAGGAGGCTTGAGCTATAGACAAGAATTCTCTTTTCTCCCTCGAGGTGGGTGAGACCACACAGCACATGCCTAACTGTTGAAACCTCTCACTGATATGTTGGAGGTCTCTGCATCCTCTGCAGATTTGGATGCTGTGGCTGACAGAGCACTGCTCCTTTTCCACATTTTCCTCAACCGAAAGACTGAATAGTCGTCGAAAGAATATAAAGATATCTAAACAATCGTTTTAAGCTTTTAGATTTTCAACCTAAATCCAGGAAAGATCTGATGCTACATCCTCTCAGACATACTTTTTGTTTTGTTTTGCTTTGCTTAACATGAATGAAGGTTCATCTGCTTATCCTGAGATGATTAAGCAATCCTCCCTTTAATCCTTTAATAGGGTCCTTTATATGGGTGGGGCTCTGGTTGTTGAGCCAGACTCAAAATACTGGAGAAACACTACTTCTTCTTTGGAATACATTACTTCATAGCTGACATCTGGGCTATTCATTTTATTCAAGATGATTTCATTCCTATCCTTGAGCTAGATTTCTCTATGATACTATTTTTCTTACACTCTATGTCATCATTATGTTCGTTTCAAAAAGATAAGGGAATGTCACTCTCTAAAATTTAAACTATCTTTTTCTTGAATGCTTGGTGACATCATTTGTAGAATAACTTCAATTTAATATCTGAAATACACATTTCTGATCTTTTTCAATTTCTTTAAATGTTGTTGAAATAAATGTATCTGGTATTCTTAAATTATTTGTACAAAGTTGGGTATTATCAAAGAATTTAAATAACATAAAAGTTAGTCTTAGAAATGTTTAATATTGTTGAATTTCAATTGAATCTGTAGAATGTTTTTGCTTGTATGTTTCCTGTGTCATTTAATTGTCTTTCCTTCCTCCCTCGCTCTTACTTCATCCTGGGTAGAAATCTTTAAGTCTTTTAAAATTAAAAAAATCTATTTGTGTTGATCATTTCTTTTATAATGAATTTCTTTCTCTAGTATCTATTTCTATTTTATTGGAGTTTTCTGACTTTTATATAGTGTCTGTTTCAAGTGCTTATAAATTTTGATAATACTCCCTCCCAGGTGCCAGACTATCTAACAAAAACCCCAGCGCCAGGTAAGGGAACCCCCCTTCCAGTTGTTGGTCAGGAGATGCCCAGGCTGCTGCTATTATCCTCAGCTGCTCCCCAGAATTCCTATGTAGACTCTTTGAGATTGCCTCTTCTGTGTTCTCATTAAGTTTATATCCAAATGATTTGTCAGGGTTTGGAGTGGGTATTACACCAGCTAATTAATGGTGGACCCCAGCAAGGGCTTTTTGCAGTTCATCTAACATCTTGTATTGCACTGTCTGTTTTCATCCAAGTTCTAGGGCTCTTTATTTCTCTGCCCTTCACCGTGGCTTCTGTCTAACACTGTCTTCAAGTGTATGGGCGCTTGACTTTCCTGTGTCCTTTCAGATGTTAAATCCATCCAGTGTTCTGCTTTGTTCTGAGATCACAGTTTTCACTTCTAGAATTCTCTGTTTTCTTCCTATTTATATTCTATAATACAAGCTTTTCTGCTGAAATTTTATTCATGGTAGACATGCTCTTTTACTTTATTAATGAGAGTTACAAGAAAAACTGTCAAATTCTTATTTGTTACTTCCAACACCTGATATACCTGAAGGTAGGACTAAATTAAATTTCCTTTGAGAAAAATCTGAAAAATTTTAATCAAAAGATACTTCTGTATGTTGAAATTCTCTTCTCAGTAATTTTCCTTACATAGTGACTTAATGACCTTACCTTTTGGTTTTTTTGTTTGTTTGTTTGTTTGTTTATTTGTTTGTGGGGCTTTTTTATTGCCTGTTGGGTAATTTTAATCCAAGGCTTGTATTTTGAGTGGCATACAACTTTGAGATGATATAAAAGTAGAATGCATTCAGTCTGTGTCTTGGACTCTTTACAACAATTATAGTCATGGCACAGATAATAATACTGCAATGTTTTTTACTCTAAGTTGATAGACTCAAATTCATGTCAGATATGCTTATAAGGTTATAAGGTTAAATATTTAAAGTCAAATTTATGTCAGTTTGGCTTTTCTTTAGGTGATTTAGCATCCTATATAGACATTTAAATGAATGAATTAATAAACAAAGACTATTATTATATTGCTGTTATTGATGGTTACACATAATTTTCCAGCATTTGTGTTAGAACCTGCAGTCAAAACATAGTTTCAAACATCAAAAATTGTTCCAAAAATAATGCTACAGACTTTTTTGTACATGTGCATGAAGGCGTGTGTGTGTGTGTGTGTGTGTGTGTGTGTGTGTGTGTGTGTGCGTGCGTGCGCCTGTGTGTGCGTGTTTATACTAGAGTTTGATTTGGGGCATTATTTCTCCATCAGTGTCTTGCTGAACCAGAAGCCTAAACTTTCAGCTCTTTCGGCTAGCCATTTTGTTCCGGGGTTGCTTGGTCTCTGTACTCTGTATACTGGGATCACAGGCGCGTGCCATGCCCTCCCATACAGAAGTTAATATACAAAATATACGAGGACAGATTTGTTGCTTCTTAAAGGCACCATGCATGCTTTTTACCTTCTAAGTGTCAAGGAGAGAAGCCCGAAGCACTGTAACTTGAATGCACACTGGCTCCTAAGATTGCACTTCCTCATCTTATTTTCTGTAGGAAATGTGGTCTTCACATCAGCTCTGTACTCCTGTACTTTACCTGGGGGAATCATCTGCAATGCCTGCATGTGATAATAACCATTGTCAGGAGACCCAATTTCTCTGTGATTAAATTTTGTTCTAAGTACTCTGCCATCCATACTAATGTTGCCTCCTTAGACTTGGCTATCTCTTTAGAAAGATACTGAAAATTGCTTAGGTAGGGTGGTTTGGTTACAGGGAATTTTATTTTACTTCTCCTTTTTGTACGACAACTTACATAATATAAACTTCGAGAAAATCTATCTTTATGGCTAAGAAATAGAAGCCTTATAAGCATTCCAATGAATTATAGCAAGGATTGTTTTCAAGGCAACAGTTCAGAACACAGTGTTATGCAAAGGAGTATTGGCTTTGGGTGGCCTTGTTTACATTAGTCTCTCTCTGCCTCAGTTTCCCCTTTCTTCCTTTCTCCTCATTCTTTCTTCTGCTCTCTTTTTGTTCTTTCATGTTTGTTTTTTTTCTTTTTTTAATTATTTTTTAAAAGATTTTATTTATTTATTTGTTATGTATACAGTGTTCTGTCTGCATGTATGCCTGCAGGCCAGAAGAGGGCATCATTACAGATGGTTGTGAGCCACCATGTGGTTGCTGGGAATTGAACTCAGGACCTCTGGAAGAGCAGCAAGTGCTCTTAACCACTGAGCCATCTCTGCAGCTCCTTGTTTTTTTTTTCAAATGAAAGCCAGGTAGAACTAGGTTGAACCAATTTGATTTCTAATCTCTCATCTATATACTGTCACTCTCTCTCCTCTCACAACATTAGAATAAGAATCGGCATCTCTCTGGGCAGTGGTGGTGTATGCCTTAAATCCAGCACTTGGGAGGCAGAGGCAGCCTGTGAGTTCATCCTGGTCTACAAGAGCTAGTTCTAGGATAGGCTCCAAAGCTACACAGAGAAACCCTTTTTCAAAAAACAGAACAAAACAAAAATCCAGAAACCAATCAGCCAACCAAACAAACAAAGAGAATTGGCATCTCAAAAAGACCAAACCTATGAATAATGGAATAGAAGAAGGAAAAGAATCCCAACTCAAAAACCCAGAAAATATATTTAACAAAATCATAGAAGAAAATATCCCTAACTTAAAGAAGGACATGCCTACAAAGAAGCTTGGATCAGGAAAGAGAGTCCCTGTCCCTGCTTCACATAGTAATCAAAACACTAATTGTAGAGAACAAAGAAAGAATATATATAAAGAATATATCAGCATCTCTTTGAGTTTGCCTGCCTGAATCCCAGCTGTACTTTGGGTCTCAAATCTCACTTCTTCAGACAAATTCTATTGACCAACCCCTGTTCTCATATGATGTGAAAGATCTTAGAAATTTCCCTTTATTGCACATAGCTCTGTTTTATTTAGTCTCATTGACTCCTGTGCCAGGCTGTGTGAAGACGGGAGTTGACCCTATCTTTGACTTTTGTATCCCCAACAGTATTTTATAAAATATTATTATTAATACCCATATGATATTTTAGATAAACATCATAAAGCCTTTGCCAGAACATGTGGTGATGAGTTTGCTTGAGAGTCATGGTTCTCAACCTGTGGGTCATGACCCCTTAGGGAGGGCTCAAACAACCCTTTCACAGGGGTCATATATTGTATATCTTGCATATCACATATTTACATCATGATTCACAGTAGTAGCAAGATCACAGTTTTGAAGTAGCAACTAAAATAATTTTATGATTGTGGGTCAACGCAACATGAGGAACTGTATTAAAGGGTCACAGCATTAGGAAGGTTGAGAACCACTTTTTTACAGTTACTACAGGTTACATATAAATATAATCTTTTTATTTACCTGTTAGCAATTTGTAATTTAGTAAAATGTTTACACAGCCTCTTACTCAGGGATACTGCTTAGCTGAATGTGTAAGGCAAGATCAGCATCCTCTGACAGCATCTACATAATCTTTCTTTAGTCAGTGTTGTAGAAGAGATGCTTATAATTTGTGCTGGAATAGAATACAGTTAGAAGAGAGTGGAGGCTGTTTTGTCATTCATACCTTAATTGCTGTGTTCCTTTGATCTCCAGGAGACTACTCCTGTCAATTGAGTATTTAGTTGTATGCTTCTCTCCTGGAGAAAACATAATATATCTCAAACTTAATTTCCCACAGTGTAAACTCGACTGTATAGGGACAAAATAATGACTTTTGAACATTAGGATGTTCCACTGTCTATGGCTGCTTGCCTTGCATGTAGGAAAATGTCACTGGTGGCTGCTGCTTCTGCTTGACACAGGGTTGCAGGATTCCAAACACATGGAAGAGTTGAAGCCAAGCCCCACTAATGATTTCATTGCTCAAGTCCATTTGTAATGTAAATCCTACAGAGGTGCTCCAGGCATTTCTATTCTTAGTCAAAAAGTCACAAGCCCGAGGGTGTGCCACCTTCACAATCAGTACCCCTTTTAGCTCCTAACACAGAACATATGGTTGTTGAAGAGGCTATAATGTTACAGAAATGTCATTATAGAATTTCTCTATGTTAATATGTATCATCTGTCACATAATTGTTTGTTTTACAGCCCATACCTATAATGGACTAAGTGGGAATCATTTATATCATTTCACAATGAATGCCTTTAATTAGTATCTCATGCAACTGGAGCATGTTAAGGAAGCTGACACAAATCTGGCTGGGATGGGAGATTCCATGTGAATTTCATTATAGGGCAACGAAGACGTTATAATTGCACAGGTACCACAATTCTGAGGGGACCCTGGATGTTGCCCTTCATGCTGTGGAAACCCAGCATGTGTGAAAACGACATGCCATTCCATGGGGTTCACTCAGCTCATGAGCACATTAGGCTGGTTTTCTTTGTTTCCTAAACCTCAAATCTCCCGAGAGAGCTCATCCAGGAGCCTGCATAGGCATGCAGGTACAACTTAATGGAGATCACGCAAGCCTTGAGAAAGAATGCAGGAAAAGGAAATGAGCTACACCGTATAGAAATAGTGCTTAATACTAAGTGAGAGGTTGGCATTTGGATAAAATCTTTTCGTTAACTGGTGCAAAAGGTTTTCTTCATTCTTAGCTTTAGACACCTTTTTTTTGTTTCAAAGACACCTCATCAGTACGTTGGACAGACTGACACTAAACTGGCTTTAGTTGACAATGAGGGCATAGTTACCTGTCTAGGCCTATCACAAAGTGTCTCCAACTGGATATATTGAAGGAGATTGCCATGTCAGCAAACTAGTCTTCAATTCCTCTCCAAAGAAATCACCCTATTGCTACAATAAAGTCTGGCGGCCCATGCCAGACAGGCTCAAAGTCCCAGCGTGTGATACGTTCTCACCATCTTTGAGGAGTTTGTAAGGTATGTCCCGTATATTTCATCTGTCATCTTGGTGTATAAAATCAGAGAACACTGTCACATGTCGACCTCCACTCAGAAAGAAGGCTAATTGTCTTGTCAAACTGAAACGAGCTTCAAACGCTGAAGTTTTGCATATGAACAAACCTATGCACAGGTCAAACCTATGCACAGGTCAAACCTATGCACAGGTCAAACCTATGCACAGGTCAAACCTATGCACAGGTTTGATGCTTTATTGCCATGTGGTTTTTCGTGCGTTGTATTTTTCCTTTACAGAGCAGTGCTACACACTGAAGTCAGTATTATGCTATATGATGTTTTCTATGCAATCTTTAAAGTATTGTTTAGTGACAAGTATCTGCATGTTTTTCTGCTGAATAAATCTTTTAGTTAGAAACTGCTTATGCCAACAGTGTGCTCAGGAAATATACCCAGAGAATGAAATGTCTTCACCATCACAGAAAATCCTGGACTGCTGGAAATTTTCTAGCAGGTCACAACTCAAACAGTTCAAGACGTGAAAATTGAAATAGAGATAATGAAGAAAACTAAATCTGTGGCAGTGCTGGAAATAGAAAAGCTGGATAAATGGTCAGGTACTACAAATGCAAGCATAATCAATTGAATACAAGAGACGGGAGAGAGAATCTCAGCTGTTGAAGACTCGCTACAGGAAATACAGTCATTGACCAAAGAAAATCTCAAGTATAACAAATCCCTAACACAAAATATCCAGGAAACATGGGACACCATGAAAAGACCAAACCTAAGAATAGTAGGTGTGTAAGAAGAGAAAGAAATACAACTCAAGGGTACAGAAAACATATTCAACAAAATCACAGAAAAAAAAAACTTCCCCAACCTAATGAAAGATATGCCTATGAAAGTACAAGAAGCTTGCAGAACACCAAATAGACTGAACAACAAAAAGAAGTCCCCTCAACACATAATAATCAAGACATCAAACTTACAGGATAAAGAAAAATATAAAGAGAATCAAAGAAAAAGGGCCAAGTAACATATAAAGGCAGACCTATCAAAATTACACCCAACTTCTCTATGGAAACTCTGAAAGCCAGAAGGTCTGGGATAGATGTCCTACAAACACTAAAGGAACATGAATGCTAGCCAAAACTACTATACCCAGAAAAGTTTTCAGTCAATATAGATGGAGAAAACAAGATATTCCATGACAAAACCAGATTTAAACAATACATATTCACAAATCCAGCCCTATAGAAAATACAGGAAGGAAAATTCCAACCCAAGGAAGATAACTACACTCACCTCACAAAAACATAGGCAATAGATAATCACACAATACTAAACACCAAAAGAAAAAAAGAGGGGAAATCTACACACAATACCGCCACAAAACTCAAAATAAACAATAATTGGCAATCAATGGCCATCAATATCCCTCAATATTAATAGTCTTAATTTGCCTATAAAAAGACACAGACTAACAGAAGACAGAATCCATCTTTCTGCTGCATACAAGAAACACATCTCATCATGAAAGACAGACATTACCTCAGAGTGAAGGGTTGGGAAAAGATTTTCCAATCAAATGGACTCAAGAAACAAGCTGGCATAGTAATCCTAATATCTAACAAATTATATTTCACACTAAAATCAATCAAGAGAGATGATGTAGTCTCAATTCTGAACATCTATGCCCCAAATATGAAGGCACCCATATTCATAAAAGAAACATACTAAAGCTCAAATCACACATAAAACCTCACACAATTATAGTGGGAGACTTGAACACCCTACTCTCACCACTAGACCTTCTCTAAAATCAACCACGTACTTGGCAGCATAGCAAGCCTCAACAGATAAAAAAACTGGAATAAACCCCTGTATCCTATTGGATCACCATGTTTTAAAGTTAGAATTCAACAACAACACAAATTGCAGAAACCCTACAAATTCATGGAAATTGAACAATGTGTGATTGCACCATTCCTGGGTCAAGGAAGAAATAAACAGAGAAATTAAACACTTCCTAGAATTCAATGAGAAGAAAGAACACAACATACCCAAACTTATGGAACACTTTGAAAGTAGTACTAAGAGGGAAGTTCATAATGCTAGGTGCATACATCAAAAACTGGAGAATAGTCACACTAGAGAATTAACAGCACAACTGAAAGTTGTAGAACAAAACGAAGCAAACTCACCCCAGAGGAGTAGATGCCAGGAAATAATCAAATTTAGGACGGAAATCAATAAAGTAGAAATAAAGGAAACAATACAAAGAAACAATGAAAAAATAGTTAGTTCTTTGAGAAAATCAATAAGATAGACAAACCTTTATCCAAACTAACCAAAAGGCTGAGAGAGAGCAAGCTAATTTAAAAAATCAGAAATGAAAAGGGGGACATAACAATGGACAATGAGGAAATCCAGAGAATCATTAGGTCATACTTTGAAAACCTGTACTCCACAAAATTGGAACATTTAAAGGAAATGGACAATTTCTTGGATAGATATCACTTACCAAATTAAATCAAGAACAGATAAACAATTTAAATAGAACTATAACTCCTAATGAAATAGAAGCAATCATCAAAAGTCTCCCAACCAAAAAAAGCCCAGGGACAGATGCTTTCTATAAGAAATCCAAAGAAGAACTAATATCAGTACTCCTTAAATTATTACACACAATAGAAGCAGAAGGGTCATTGACAAACTCTTTTTACAAGGCTGCAATTACCTTGGTACCCAAGCCACACAGAGACACAATTAAGAAAAACAACTACAGACCAATATCCCTCATGAACATTAATGTAAAAATACTCAAAGTACTAGCAAGTTGAATCCAAGTACACATGAGAGAAATTATTCATCTTGATCAAGTAGGCTTCATCCCAGGGATGCAGGGATGACCCAACATACGAAAATCCATCAATGTAATCCACCATATAAACAAACTTCAAAAGAAAAACCACGTGATCATCTCACAAGATGCTGAAAAAGTTTTGTCAAAATCCAACACCCCTTCATGATAAAGGTCCTAGAGTGATCAGGGATAACAGAAACATACCTGAAAATAATAAAAGTCAAACTAAATGGAGAGAAACTCAACACGATTCCTTTAACATCAGGAACAAGGCAAGCCTGTCCACTCTCTCCATATCTCTTCAATATTGACTTAAAGTTCTAGTTAGAGCAATAAGAAAACAAAAGGAGATCAAGGATACAAATAGGAAAAGAAGAATTCAAACTTTCACTATTTGTAGATGATATGATAGTTTACATAAGTGACCCAAAAAACTCTACAAGGGAACCCCTATAGCTGATAAATACCTTCACCAAAGTGGCAGGATATAAGATTAACTAAAAAAATCAGTAGCCCTACTATATATACCAGATAATAAATGGGCTGAGAAAGAAATTAGAGAAATATCACCCTTTACAATAGCTACAAACAACACAAAATATCTGGGGGTAATGCTAACCGAACAAGTGAAAGACCTGTATAACAAGAACTTTGAGTGTTAAAGAAATTAAAGAGACCAGAAAATGCTAAGACCTCCCATGCTCTTGTATAGGTAGGTTCAATGTAGTAAAAAATGGCAATCTTGCCAAAAGCAATCTACAGAGTCAATGCAATCCCCATCAAAATACTGGCACAATTATTCACAGACCTTGAAAGAATTATAATCAACTTCATATTGAAAAACAAAAGACCCAGGATAGCCAAAACAACACTGTTCAATAAAAGACCCTCCAGAGGCATCACCAAACCTGACTTGAAGCTGTATTATAGAGTTATAGTCCTGAAAACAGCGTGGTATTGACACAAAAATATATTGGTAGACCAATGGAATTGAATTGAACACCCTGATACTAACACACATACCTATGAACACCTGATTTTTGACAAAGAAGCTAAAATTATGCAATGGAAAAGAGAAAATATCTTCAACAAATCATGCTGGCATAACTGGATGATGGCATGTGGAAGATTACAGATAGATTCATGTCTATTGCCATGCATAAAACTTAAGTCCAACTGGATCAAAGACCTCAACATAAATCCAGCCACACTGAACCTCTTGGAAGAGAAAATGGGAAGTACCCTGAAATGAATTGGTTCAGGAGACCACTTCCTGAACATAACACAGACACTGAGATGGACAATTAATAAATAAGACCTTCTGAAACTGAGAGGCTTCTGTAAGGCAAAGGACACAGTCAGCAAGACAAAATGGCAGTCCACAGAATGGGAAAAGATATTCACCAACCCCACATCTGACAGAGGGCTGATCTCCAAAATTTACAAAGAACTCAAGAAGCTAGTCTCCAAAACACCAAATAATACAATTAAAAGTTGGGGTACAGAACTAAATAGGGAATCCTCAACAGAGGAGTCTAAAATGGCTGAGAGACACTTAAGAAAGTGCTCAACATCCTTAGCCATCCAGGACATAGAAATCAAAACAACTCTGAGATAACAGCTCACTCCTGTCAGAATGGCTAAAATAAAAAACAGCAATAACAATTTATGCTGGAGAGGATGTGGAGAAAGGGGAATGCTCCTCCACTGCTGGTGGGAGTGCCAACTTTTACAGCCACTTTGGAAATCAGTATGGAGATTCCTCAGGAAAATAGGAATCAGACTACCACAAGATCCAGCAATTCCAGTCTTAGGCATATATCCAAAAGATGACATTCATACAATAAGGACATCTGTTTAACTATGTTCATAGTGGCATTATTTGTAATAGCCAGAACCTAGAAGCAACCTATATGCCCCTCAACAGAAGAATGGATAGAGAAAATGTGGTACATTTACACCATTGAGTACTACTCAGCAGAAAATAAAACAATGGAATCTTGAAATTTGCAGGCAAATGGATGGCACTAAAAGAAACCATCATGAGTGAAGTAACCCAGTCACAAAAAGACAAACATGGCATTCACTCGCTCATATATGGATTCTAGACATAGAGCAAAGGACTACCAGCCTACAATCCATACCACCAGAGAAGCTAAGAAACAAGGAGGACCCTAATAGAAACTTGCATGGTCTCCCAGAGAAGGTAAAAGGGACAAGATCTCCTGAGATAATTGGGAGCATGAGCATGTGGGGATGGGAGAAGGAGCTAACAGAAAGAGAAGATGAGAAGAGGAGGGGACATGAGGGCACAGGAAGTTTGAATCTGGGAGAATAGAGGAGAGCAAGATACGATTTACCATAATAGAGGGAGCCATTATAGGTTTAAGGAGAAATCTGACACTAGGGAAATGTCCAGAGATCTACAAGGATGACACCAACTAACAATCTAAGCAATAGTGGAGAGGCTACCTTAAATGCCCCTCCCCTGATAATGAGATTGATGACTACCTTGTATGCCATTCTAGAGCCTTCATCCAGTAACCGATGGAAGCAGAAGCAGTCACCCACAGCTAAACACTGAATTGAACTCCTGAAATCCAGTTTCAGAGAGGGTGGAGTGATGAGCAAAGTGGTCATGACCAGGCTGGTGAAACACACAGAAACAGGTGACCTGAACAAGGGGGAGCTCATGGACCCCAGACTGATAGCTGGGAAACCATCATAGGACATCCTGAACATGGATGTCAGTGAGGAGGCCTTGGCAATCTATGGGGCCTCTGGTAGTAGATCAGTATTTATCCCTAGCAAAAAAAAATGGACTTTGGGATCCCACTCCACCTAGAGGGATACTCTCTCAGCCTTGACACACAGGGGAGGGCCTAGGCTCTGACCTAAATTATATGACAGACTTTGAAGATTCCCCCATGGAAGACCTCACCCTCCCTGGGGAGCAGAAAGGGAATGGGACAGGGAGGAAGTGAGGGAGAGGGAACTAGGATTGACATGTAAAGCAAGCTTGTTTCTAATTTAAACAAAAAATGCTTCAAGTGTTTCTTCTAATGAGTCGAATTAAGAAGCACAGTCTGCTTCAAACTCTCATTAAGGGGAGATAGGACATAAGCCACTCTTCATTTCCAAGTCAAAATATAATGTAGCACAAAAGAGAGTATAAATAAAATTTTTATGTAGAATACACCAAAGGGCTAATATACCCAAGGTCTGGATTATGATTTGGGGGACTTTGAAATTACTGGAAGTCCTCTAATTTCCAAAAGGTCCCTCTGGGGTTCATGTGTCATCACTAGAGTCAGTGTTATCTGAATTATATGGAGTTTCTGTCACATGAAAAACAGAAGGCTCCGAGAGATTTGATGCCTGGATGCAGTCAACATAGTCCAGAGAAGGAAGAGGCTAGAGAGCTCTGTCTGTGAGCTGGGGTCTCTGGTTAAGCAGAGGAAAAGATTTACCAGGCAAATGGATCCTGTGGTTTGAAATGGGGCAGGGTTGTGGTGGTGGGGCTACATTGACCCCAACCATTAATGGAATGGTAAAGGGAGAGAAGGTATACAGGGAGAGGTATAGCTGATGGTGGCATGCAGGGTAGGATAGGGGTCAGACATGCTACTATTCAAACACTGGGCTCTACTGAGTCCATTAGTCTAACAGAGTCACAGTCGTCTTGCAACTCTACTCAGTGAGAGAACTCATTAGAATATTTAGCTGGAAAACCCTAAGCCAACTAAAGGATCGTGGTGTTAAGATAGTAAAGTCCTCAATATCTATTGGCTTAATTTAAATTTTCTTGCCAGATAGAAAGTCATAGCCAAAGGGGGGGGTAAAGAATATTGCCACACAAGCCTGGCAGTCTGAGTTCCATTTGGGGAATCCTAAGAAAGATGGAAGGAGAAAACTGACTCCACAAAGTTACTTACTTAACCTCTGACCTCTGCGTGCATATTGTGGCATGCCTGCCTCATGCATACCCACACAAGAATAAGAAACATGAATTTAAACACAAAAGAACACAGAAATACAATTCTGAAAATAATTTAAATGGCCTAGAATAGCTTGTGAATCCCTGTCTCCTCACATGATCATCTGTGTTAACAGTGTTCAAGGACCTTTAATTCTGAAATCACTAAGAGGCGAGTAATGAACAAGTTGTTTCACTTGTAAGTCAAGAAGGTACTAGGTATGGCTAATCCTTTTAGAGCGTTTTGCTGAATAAGAAAAATGAAATGGAAGAATTTAGGTACTATGATGGCAAAGCTTCTAATTTGGTCCCTTTGCATCTGTTTGCAAACGTACAAATGCCTGGACTAGAATGAGCTGAAAGAAAGACTGTGCGGTAGAGATGATAGAATCCTTTGCCAAAAATAACCACTAGAAATACAGTAGTTTGTAAACTACACATGCTTACGGTAGCCCTAAAATGTGAGGGCCAGTATGTTACAAGAGATTGAATGAATAAATCTAAGTGTGTGGATTTAATTATTATTACAGATGTAGAAATGGGTATGTTGGCGGACAGATTTGAAAGCTTGAATTATAAAAGAGAGCATCTAAACCTGGAGGGGTCACGCAATGTGATATGACCTTCACTTCCAACTTGATTAGATTTTTCACTCCCTGTAGGTACCTTTAGGTGTGCCTGTGATGGTGCCTCTAAAGAGATATAACTGAGGAAGACCTGCCCTGAATATCAGTAGATATCAGTAGCAACATCTCTGACTGAACAAAAGACAATACTGAGGAAGTGTAATCACCAATGTTCACCTCTTTCTGTTTTCTGAGTGTGGGCGCCATACTCCCGCCACCATGCCCTTCTATTATGATGGACTGTATACCTTTTAAAATGGTGAAATAAAATAAATATTTCTTCCCTTAAGTTCTTTCTGGTAGATGTAAGAAAACTAATGGATATGTACTATTTCAAAACTGTCTTTGATGACATACTAGTCAGAATAGTTATTGGGATGTAAGCAGGTGTGAGAATGAACTCAAATATGATAGTGACATAAAAGATTAGTTGAGTTCCTGTAGCACTAAAGGAACACAAATTAAGTATAATTATGACGTTTCAGTTTCAGCAATGTTGATAAGGCAGAGTCTGTGCTTGATCAGTCACAGGGAGACTTACAGTAAATAAAAGGACTAGTGATTATATCTGCTACCCTACTCAAATAATATATGACAGTACAATATAGCCAGAAAATGAAGTTTTTTTTAAAGCACAGGTATTTTCTTGTCATATATATTGATCCACACATTTTTGTTGATCAATGATAGAATATTAATGTTAGATTCTTACATGTAGACACAGAATAAAATTATTAAAAATATCCTACCTCTAAAACAAATGTCAGAACTGAAGGCATATTTGATTGCATTAGGTTCTTGGTTTGGAATATTGTTCTGGATTAGTTGTGTGAGTCTCCATGGTAAAGGGACTTTGCATATGTGGATGCTTCTAGGGTCTTGATTTTGAATATTGTTCTGGATTACTTGTATGAATCTAATATCTTCAATATAGTTATTTTAATGAGAACAGAACAAGGAAGCTCCATCCCCCAAATGGAGATGTAGAGATGGAATGACATGATAATGTGATGATTTTCGAGCTAGTAAGGGATCAAGGAATAAAGAACAGAGTGGCTTTTAGAATCCATAAAAGGGAAATGAACAATTTTCTTCAGAATATCCAGAAAGCATGTGGCCCTGTCTACAACTTGATCTTGTTCTATGAAACTCACAATGAATTTCTGACCTGTGTGTGTGTGACTTTAAACTGCTACCCAGTCAGTGCTACTGGAACAAGGAATAGGAGATGTCTTAGTCATGGTTTTTACAGATGTGTAGAGATACCATGACCACAGCAACTCTTAAAAAGAAAACATTTAATTGGGGTGGCTCATTTACAGTTTCAGAGGTTCAGTCCATTGTCGTCATGACAGGAAACACGGTGACGTGCAAGCAGATGTGAGATGTGGTGCTAGAGCTGAGAGCGCTACATCTCGCAGGCAACAGGAAGTAGACTGACTGTCACACTGAGTATAACTTGAGAGAAGAGACCTGAAATCCTGCCCCCCAGTGACACACTTCCTCCAACAAGGCCACACCTTCAAACTGCTTTGGAGGCCATTTTCTTTAAAACCACCACAGGAGACAAATGCAGAAAATGTCATTGAACTGTATAGAACTCCATTTTTTAAAGTCTGGGAGAAATTTACGATAGTGGTATTTTTATGGTGACACTTTGGGGAAAAAACTGTGGTGTGTGTGTGTGTGTGTGTGTGTGTGTGTGTGTGCAAGTCCAGTGTGTATGTGTATAGCATGTGTGTATATAGAAGACAGAGGGCAACTCCAAGTGTCATTTCTTAGGCATTATTCACTATTTTTCTTTTGAGACAGGGTCTTATCCTGGAACTGACCAAGGAATTTATATTTTTGTATGAATTCTGGTCATCAAACTGAGGTGTTCTTGCAAGAACACTTTACCAACTGAGCCATCATTCCCCAGCCCCAAAGATGGAATTTTAAGATGTTAGTGCTGAATGACTGGAAAGCCATCTGGGCAAGATACTGACAGAGACATTTCTCACAATATCTACAGAAATAAATTCTGAATCGGAGATCTAAATGTCAAAATAAAACTATAAAACCAGATGAAGACACAGGGGAATTTCTCCATGTGTGTAGTGTTCACATGGCATTTTACTGTCCTTCCACAAATCCCCATGTTTTTCTCATTTATACCTTCACTTTTGTTTGAGTTTAGTGTTTGTTATCTAATTTATAAAACCTTTTGATTGGTTATTTGTCTTATTTATATTTAGCAGTATTACAAATAATGTTAGTGTATGGAAATGTAGCTAATGGTATATTAGTACTATACACATACCAACATGGACATGCATTATTTAGTTTCTTATTTTTGGTTTTTAGCTTTTAATAATTCCTTAAAGTTATTGCCTTGGTTGGATGTGGAGCTGTTTCAGTTATTCTGTGTCTCTGCTAAGTTTGAAGAGGGGGTGACTTTAATTTTTTTTATTTTAAAACTGAAAAATTAATACATCAGTTTCTCCTTTTTGTTTCCCCCTGTGAACTCCTCCCATGTATATTCCACCTGGTTTTCTCTTATATTCATAACCTCTGAACTCTTTTTTGCTTCTATTGTTATTATATATAAGTACAATATCTCAGCCCCTGTATATTTGATTGTATTTATATGATTTCAGGTCTGATCATTTGGTATTAGATAACCAATTAGGAGACTCTTTTCTGTCAGAGGCCATTTTATCAGTATTCTTTAGTTGCAGTAATTCATTGTCTAAGGGTGGGACACTTCGAGATCTCTCCCTTCCATGTTGGCACTTTTGATGGTGGTGTCTTGTTTAGGCAGCCTTGTTGTTGAGACTTCATGGGCATAGCTTCCCTGACATGTCTAAGAGCCATATCTCACAACAGACGTTCTATTCTTCTGGCTCTTACACTCTTTCTTTCTCCTCTTTCACATGATTCCTGAGCTTTGGGTGCAGGGGTAGAAGAGTGGAAGTAGAGAATGACTTTTTTTTTTCAATAGATCCAAGATGTAGTCAATCCCTTGGGTTTCTTCTATTTCGATTTTCAAAGAATTTTGTGTTTCATTTACTGGGTAATTTTCTTTAGAGATTTTAGGCTGGATGGTAACACTGTTTTAGTTGCCTTAATGTTGTCTTTTTCTCCATATCCATTGTGATTATTTACAACCTTTCCTACTTGCCGTTAATTCTGTTTTAAATTGTGCCAAGGCCTAGACACTCTGCTTCTAATTAATCATATTTTCTTTAGTGTGGTGCTGTGGTTCTTGCCTTGCTTTTTTGATTCTAAAAGTTTCCTAACCCTTGGCACTTTGTTCTGTTGTTTAAACATCTTGTATATGAGGTCCTGCATGAGACTTGACTTAATTTCCTCTGTCATCTACACATGGCATCGCCTTTGTCTCTTGTCATCATTTTGTCTCTGTTCTTTTCAATAATATCATAAATATCTCCTTCTATGATCCATTTGCAGGGTTTCATACCAAACACATTGCTTGTTAATGGTGAAGAACTCTGCCTGTCCTTTGCTTTGTATCGATGATGGGGAATTTTGTTCACCTCCTTTCCCATCTTGATTGGGAATTGTCTTTCCTTTGAAAATGTAGTTTAGATGGGATTTTCTATAGCCCAAAGGAGTCTTCAGGTGGAGAAAAATTTAAGCCAGAGCTCTGTATGGCTATGGTTTGTGTATAAATTCTGTCCCCTCATTTCACATTTTATTAAATTCTTTTCCCCAACAAACCTTGAAGATAATTTAGTATAGCAATAGCATATAGGAAATATAATTATTTACCTATTAAGTCTTTCGATGCTTCATGAAGATTGAAACATAAACTGACTACCTAAGAGACAAATAGAAGAAGAAAAAGAGTCGTGACTTGTTAGTGGATGAAATTTGGGCCTTTCATACCTTGTTTCTCTCATCTGGAAGGATTTCAGGATGTGGTAGTGACACAGACATTATGTGCAGCAATGGCAGAAGTACCAGTAACAGCTCCCCTGGATCATGATCTATGGATACCCTACAGTGTGTGGGCACAGCCCAGGGGGTCCTCCTGTAAGCAGTTCAGTGTTTGCTAAGGTTCCTCTGTGAAAGAGCATGGCTGTCCTGGAACTCTCTTGTAGACCAGGCTGGCCTTGAACTCACAGAGATCTGCCTGCCTCTGCCTCCTAAGTGCTGGCATTAAAGGCATGTGCCACCACTGCCTGAAGTTTTAGTGAGGCTCTTGAGTGTAGCTGCAGATTACACGGTTGCTGTCTGTGGGTTTTCCTTTAGAAAACAACCTGGTACCTACCTCAGCCAAAGGTCTGGTCTAAGATTTTGGCTCCTGAGATAAACACTCCCAGTTGGGTACTGAAAGCTCCTTTGGGTCTGCAAAGGGGCAGGACATCATAATGGCTAATGAGTACTAAATGGCTTCCTTTAGGGTAAAAGGAATGTTCCAAAAGTAAACAGAGATGAGGTATGACTAAGCATGGAGTAAAAAAATCTTTGAAATGTGCACTTTAGCTGATTTATACAAATTTATACTATGCCAATTCTGGTTAAAGATACAAAAATTAGAGAGCATTTAGTTTTTATTTTTTTTTACTGATGAAAAATAAATTTTAGTATGTCACCTCATGTGTGGGATTTCTTTATTCAAATGACTATCTTCGTTTATCTGAATTTCAAATTTACCTAAGTGTTGTGTATTTTCTCTAAAAATCAACTTGAGATGTCTCTGCTGTGCTTATTTTTCCTTCTGAATTCACTTCAAGCAAAAATCTCCAGAATAGCTAACCACTATTTATTTCTTATTTTTATTTTTTTAAATGTCAAGCTTTTGGCTGCACCAAATGAAATCATGTGGGATTTTGGAAACACATGCCTTTTTTTTTTCACTAGCCACCAACAAGTCTTGCCTTGTGTAATGGTTGTTTTATTTTGGTGAATATACATAGCTGTTTTTTTTAACCTCGTTTATCTCCCCTTTGTCTACTAACTCTCCTCATCTTTGTTGGTGTGTGTTAACATGCCATGTGCAGCTAATTAATAAATATAGTGACTAATTACTAACCATCAAGATGCAGCATTACAAAAATTTCTCCTTGTAATATTGGGAATCTTTGTGCATATGAGGGGAACACCCTATGCTTGAAATACAGGATGAAAGTCCCAGTGTGGAGAGAGCTAATGCAGTGGCCAAGATCTCCTCCCACTTACGAGACAGGAGGGCAGAGGCAGACACCTCTTCATGAGAGGAAAGTTTCTACTGTAGCTTTACCCCCAAATGAGGATGTTGAAGGAGAGGTATTGTACTGTACTAGCTGTCTTTAAAGAATTACATTCTAAACTGGGCTGTGGTGGCTTAATCCCAATGTTTGGGAGGCATGGGAAGGCAGATCTCTGAGTTCAAGGCCAGCCAGTGAGTTCCAGACTACCCAGGGCTACACAGTGAAACCATGTCTTGGAAACAGACAAACAGACAAACCAACTAAACAAACTAAACAAAACCTATTTAGTCATGGAACCGACCTAGGCCCTCTGCATGTGTGTAACAGTTGTATAGCTTAGTCTGTTTGTAAGGTTCTTAGCAGTGAGATTAGGACCTGTCCCTGGTGCTTATCTGACTTTTGAGAAGCTGCTCCCTATACTGGATTACCTCACCCAGCCTTTTTGCAATGGAAGAAACTCAATCCTACATCAACTTGATGTGCCATGCTTTGTTCAAGCCCATGGAAGATGGAAGACATGTCCCTCTCTGAATGGAGACAGAGGAGAAGTGGATGGGGAGAGCGGTAGATGGGAGTCTATGTGTGTGTTGGGGGCAAAACAGGAGGACAGGAGGGAGGAGAAACTGTGGTAGGTATATAAAACAAATGAAAAAGATGTTTATTAAATAAAATTAGTTTTTAAAAATGATTGACTATTCCCCAACTGAAGGACAGCTCTTACTTTTGAGTGTCTTTGAACCATGTTATGGGAATATTTTTGGTTTTCCAGTTCAGAGTAGAACTATACCACCAGCTGTGTCATATGTCTCAGTTTACTAATTCATCCTTTAGATATTTGAACTTGTGCACCTCCAGAAATGCACGAGTCAATGTAATAGTCAATCAAGGAACCAATCTTCATTGTATTGTTTCTATTTCTTTGGAGAACCCTGACTAATACAGCATACCATACAACAAAATAAAGATAACCTTTTCAACACACACACACACACACACACACACACACACACACACCATACACTAGCAGTCACACAAACAATGAGGTTAGAAACATGTGTAAGTAGACTGCATTAATTGAAATTACTACATGGGAATATAGGACTGTACCTATTTTGTTGAAAATGTTCAGGAAAAAAACCAGACAAAATGGTAAGCTCCTCTGAAAGCTAATTGCAAGTCAATCTGGGATTGAATGCCCAGTCTCAGGAAGAAGTTCAGAGCAGTCTGTATTAGTCAAAGGTCTCCAGAAGAGCAAAGACTATGCAAGAAATGCATCCTATTAAAGGGATTGTATTCCATTGCTTTACATGGGACTACATGTGTAGTCCAAAAGAGGTTCTCTGCAACTGGAGAGACCTGAGAGTCTGGGAGTCTGGGAGCCTCAGCACCCTGATCTGGCACTAGGGGCCTGGAGGATTGCTGGAGCACCACTGGTCTTTAATCCATGCTGGAAGGCTGAAGAGCCTGGATTTCAGTGTCAGTAAAGGATGGAAGGTTCGGCAGCAGCAAGACAGATTCAGTCTCTAGCAAGAAGCAGAAGATGAACAGTGTTCCCTCTGACTGCTTTGTATCTGGGCCACATCTGGAAGGCGTTGCCCACCCTGGACAAGGGTCTTCCCCCTTCCATGGATTCTTCTGGAAATGTCCTAATAGACCTTCCCAGAGGCATGCATTTTAGTTGATTCCAAATCTAACTGAGTTGGTAAGCAAGACTAATGACCACAAATATTAGCCACTGCTTTATGTGCATGCCGTTGCCCATGCTTAGAACCACTTATTTTATGTTTGAGCTGTTTGCCTGCGTGTATGTGTAAAGCCTACGGGAGTAAGAAGAGGGCGTTGGAATTGCATGGAGTTGGAGTTTGAGATGGCCATAAACCACCTTGTGGTGCTGGAAACAGAACCTGGCTCCTCTGCAAGTGCAGCAAGTGCTCTTGCCATCTCTCCAGCCCTTCCATTGTGAAAATTCTGCAGGAAGTCAAAGCCAGGTAAGAAGTAGAGAATCCAAGATAACTCTGGCAATGTCACAGTACAGAAAGGCCAAAAATTAGAGCCTGAGTCTTTGAGAGAACCAAGGACTTAAAAAGTTCAAGTTCCAAAAGAGAGCCAGAGTCCCCTGAACCCTAATATCCCGTGACTTTCCTTGCTAGGTACTTGTTTTATGGGTAAGTTGTACAAGAAGGATAATGAAAACAATCAACCTTCTATCTCCATGGGAGCAGGGGTGGTAAATTAACTGCTGAAGGAGTTGGTTTTCTATCAAAAACTAGGCAAGCGGGCTAAACACATGCAAGGCATACGTGTCCGTTCAGCAGGTAACAGTATAAAGTTTCCAAGGACGACATAAGAAAGGAACCTGTAAGTAAGAAAAGATTTCTTAAATGGGCCACAAAATGGAACAATAAAAGATATTAGACTACGTTATAGTTAAGAACTATTTATTGAAAGATGCCATTAATAACTCCCAAGAGCAAGCCACGTCAGGGGAGAACATATTTTCAACAAACGTATCTGAAAGAGAACTCGTATCCAAAGTATGTGTGTAATAAAGACCTCATACCGTATAAGAGAAATATAGCCAATTAGGAAAAATGGTCTTGAAAGCTGAATAGGAATTCCATAAAGGAAGCTTTCCAAATGGCTGGTTAATGTGCAAGAAACTTTTTAGTCATAACAATCATTAGAGTGCAAGCTAAGTCCTCAGTGATAGATTGTTTACGTGAAATTAAATAATTTTAAAAAAAGACACACACTGCTTGGCAGGTCACATGGTTGACAATTCTCTCATTAAGAATTTTGGGGTTGACTTTGGTGATTTTATTTTGTGCCAGGCTTGCTGGCCACAATGAGTTAAACTACACTTTCTAGAATGTCTTCTTCTGAATGGTTCTTTAAGAAGGCTTGGCGTAAGAGACAGTTGCTCAGAACTGGAAGGCAGTAATGAGGCGAGATAGCCTGTTTACATGTGTGAGAGATCTATGGTTCAGTTTCTGTTAGGGCTTACCTATGATGGCAATGCTGTACTGGCTTGCTTTATTATTGGGGCAATGGGTGGACCGACCTATAGCACCTTTATCTCCCAATGTGTCCCCTTCTCTGATTCTTCTAAATCTTATGTTAGACACCTGGGAACCTCTATGGAAAACTGATACCATATTCCACATGACCTACATCACCATCTGGATGCAGGAAAAAATAGACAGGGTCCCAGTATGCCATTGATCCCCCCCCCCACGTAACCATGCCTTGGTCCTACTGACTACAAATCCAGCAACAAAGCCTTATGAACACGGACTACCGGTCACCAGGACAGTGTGAAGTCTGGTTTCTAGAATAGCTCCCTGAGTCTATGCTATTCATTGTTGCTTTGCCTCTCTGGTGATACCCTAACTGATAGATCTCTTCAGTGTTGAAGACAACTCTTTTTAAGGGAGATTCTAAGTGATGCATAGGGAGAGAAGAGACAAACATTACCCCCATGAAGGGCTTCCACTTAGCACATGTGGAAATATTTCTGTTTAATGAAGCATCATTTTCTAGTAGTGCCAAATGGTTTCCTAGCCTCTCTTCATTTCAGTTTGAGCTTGCAGAGGTATTTAGCCAAGTTTTTAGTGAATCCTCCTCTTAGTAGTGCTGGAAAGGGAAACTACAAGCACCTTCAGAATGGTTAAAAATAGGCTACATCATTTTTGGTAGTCACTAATATATTGAAAAACGTGTTACGGTTAAATGACTTCACTTTGCTCTAAGTAAGACTCATTCCATTTCTCATTCCAGGTAACTGATCTTGCATCCTTCATCTGGGTTTCTGGAAGCCAGAGAGTTTCAAGGGAGCTCCCTTCCCTTTCTGTAAGTGCTGATGGATGAATTCAACCTTTTTGGGTCCTTTCTCCACAGAGACTTAATCTCATGAGATGTCCTTTCTAAGGAGGGATCTAGTAGGTTGACTGACTCTGGTGGCCCATGATATAGGAACCAAAAAGTTTCCTATGTGTCTTGTGGAGACAATGTCCAAATGGAAGCCTTATAAATCCACACTTGATTATTCTTGTCTGACTTAAAACAGTTGGTGGTTTGTGATCCAATTGGAAAACATAAGTGAAGTCACTGAAGCAGAGAATATGGGTAAATGCATACTTGTGTGTTTCTGCTACATAAGCAGGCCTCTGGGACTGTGAGGGAATCTGGGTCTCCATGTCCTCATCTGTAATATAAGGGGTTTGGTTAAGGTAGTGTTGATGGTGGCTTCCAAGAGTAACAGCTACAAATCCCGTGAAGCTGCATCTCTGGAGACCTGGCCTCACATGCATTAGCAATTGATGGCTACAAGAAAAGGAGACTTGAAGAACCACTGAGACAATGTTGTGTCACATGGTGTCCCCATCCAGGGATCCAACTATTGCTCTGACCAGCTCCCATAGTCTTCCTGAGCTTCAAAGTTGCTCAATCCTTAAGATCTGCTCAGCATTTCTTTTTATGAAGACCATTTGAGTGTTTCTGTTATACATCTTGGTTGCCATGAAAACTTGGCTCACAGAAGCCTGCAACAAACCCCAAACACCTCCTTACATACTTGCTTTATGACATTTTATTTGAATGCCAGTATAACAAGTTTATAGTAAATGGAGGATATGGCAGGAGACTAAAATAACACCATAGGCTTTGAACACTCTAATCTGAGCTTAATAATTTTAAGATTTTTAGACATTTGTAACTCAACCTATGGGCATAATCTAGTAGTAATGGTACTGGGGTAAAGATGTACTGGATCAAATAACACAGTGGTTCCAGAGGAAACTAAATCTTTTTAAAACCCTCAAACATCAGTTTAAACTGCTAACTTTAATTTTATTTTAAATTCATGTTAAAGTAATTGCATCAAGCTGGGATTAGGTACTGTCTCTAACTCTCCTTCTACAGAGTTAACCATTTGAAGTGTCTGAAGTACAGCTAGAGTTAAAAGGAGGTTTTGTTTGTTTTCCATAGTGACAGCATTGGGTGCTTCATCTCCAGGTTGGGTGTTATTCCTTCTCTCTCCTTCTGCTGGAAGAGCAAGCATCCATCTAAGCGAATAACCACGGGGATCTATCAAATGGTACTCATTCCCTTAGACAAGTGGTTCTCAATCTGTGGGTCATGACCTCTTTGACAAAGTCATAGCTCCAAAAACATTTACACTACAATTCATAATGGTAGTAAAATTACAGTTATGAAGTAGCAGTGAAGCTAATTTTGTGGTTGGGGGTCACCACAACATGAGGAAATGAACTAAAGACTGCAGCATTAGGAAAGTTGAGAACCACTGCAGTAAGCAAAATATTCTTTTGGGGGGGGAACTTTTACGTGAAGAATATTTTTTCAAACTTGACCTTGAGATGGTGTCCTTAACTCTTGTAATAGAAACCCGAGGCAGCAACAAGAGCACTGCACAGAGAGTCCTTCCCTCTAGAGCAGAACTCCTGAAGCTACTGACACTCCCTAAGCCATCCACATTTAGAAAACATCTCTGTCTGGCTTCAGTGTCCTAAACTATGAAGGTAGAGGCTGATAAGATCTCCAGTATGCCAGTGAAACCTGATGTCCTAGAAGCTTTTGTTTCACAATACTCTGGAAGAGCAGTCAGTATGGGAGCCATCTGCATGCCTCATATTAGTGTGTTTCTTCCATTATTTTTTCCATCTTTCTTTTTCCTCCCTGAGAAAGTCCCATCAAAACATGGTCAGGAGGTACCCGATATGATAACTTTGGTAGGCTCTGCCTATTATGCAATTATATAGGAAAAACAATGATAAAAGAGAAAGTCTATAATTATACTTTCCTTGGAAAAATAATAACCCACTTCTCTATGGATTATAAGGGGCACTGCATTGGAAGGAACCCTTAGGGATCTACAGGAGAAGAGTAGCCAGTGGATTCATTGAAGATTGTGTGAGCAGATGGTCCAGAAAAGCACACTAAGGAGATCAGGGCTAAATTGTTAAAGAATCAACCAAGTGAGGGGAAGTTCCTGGCCTTGGTCATTTGAGATCAGCCTCAATTAAGAAGTTCTTGTTGAAGGGCCAGGATCACTCTTCCTCATGAATTCTTTCCATTGGCCCTGGTGAATCAGTGTAGACAGACGAGCTATCAATGAGAAGGAGATAAGAACACCCATCTACACTTTATTCTTCTAACCTCCAAGTGAGTAATCTACCTGCCTCAGACAGAAATCACTCCTTGGGTATGAACTCTGTATTCCACTCAAAAGAATCCCCCACATGATTTTTCTTTTGTGTTCTTAAAAGTTTAAGTTCCCAGATGTGATTTTAGAGCCACTTGGCTTCTCCAATCTCTGTGCTTCATGCGGAACCCAAAGTCTTTGATCTTCTTTTTAAGACAAACATATGGACTTGAACTGTAGCTTTTCCCATGCTGTGGCCTTCATGTTGATCCACCCAAACACCCTTTCTTCTGCTGAATATAAAGTGAAGTCACCTGTTAAGTAATTTCAATTAAAATTTTATGTATTTATATGTGCAATGAAATAAAAAATTATCTCAATATCTTTGTTGTAAACGGAGCTTTTAAAACAAAGGAAAAAATCAAAGTATGGATGGTTATGATATTTTTAAACTGGCATCTTTAGTTTGTCTACATGAGACCTTATTTGGGGCAGAAGAAGACTTTACTGAATGAAACTCTGTAAAGAAGACCCTGAGACACATCAATTGATGACAGTGATCACTCTCAGTCATAAATTTGTGTATTCATCTAAGTTTTTCTTGATTATAGAAATTCATTATGTTAGGGTTGCTAGCTGTTTTAGATAAACTCTGTAGAACAGAGAGATACAGAGGGGCCTGTTTTCTCTATAGAACATAATAAAAATGTTGAAGGCTTGACTATAAATTATTCAGCATTTAATAAGCTAAGATTATGGTCAGTGGCGTGCATGGGAGGTGAATTTCTTGCTTTTGAGAACTTCAAGTCTATTTATGAATATTGGATGCAATGAAGAAACCATTGCAAACAAGAAGTCGAGGGACAGGCTATGGTGGAAGAAAATGAGGCTGAGTGATTAGCCTGTGGCTTGGGGTAAGGATAGTATCTTACATTTTCTTGGTTTGGACCTTTTTGAACTTTGACCTAAAAGGCAGTCCTAGTTTCCTGGAACTCCAGCTTGAGGACTGCAGGAGTTACTGATCTCCTTAATTTGTGTGTCACTCCCTTATTGTGAGAAGATGTGTTCTGTTTCTCTCAGAAACACGATCTAATTCTAGGTCTTTTTTTTTCATTAATAATGCTGAATGTGTGTTTTTAGCACATCTGTCCAGAAATTGAGAAATGAAATATATTGGACTCAAGAGCATCTGAGCATCTGTGTTTGTAAACAGGCACGGGTGCTGGTATGGACAGAATCTTCCAAGCCTTGTGTAATAGTGTCTACAAAATTCTAAGTGATTCTGCCCTTGGTCTTCAGCTTTTAAAGGTTAGCGGATGTGAGCCCATGCCTGGCATCAGGCAAGATCTCAGGTTCCACTAAGTGCTGCTTAGACCCCACTTCCCAGCCATCTGGAGGTAGTTTGGAGTTGTTCAAAAGGTTCCCTCTGCCTAGCTTTGACAGGCATTCCCCTCACTTCTCTGTCCCTCTGAGGTCACATACTGTCCACACGCTAGCCCTGGACCTCTCCTTACATTCTGAACTTCACTTGAAGCATGCCACCCAAAACCTCATGAAGCACAATACTGTGGTTTGAATATTTGCGTCCCCTCCAAATTTCAGGTTGAAACTGAATGCAATGCTATTAAGACACAGGGCTTTTAGAGGCTAATTTTGTCATGAGAACTCCTCTTATAAAAGGCCTGGAAAGAACTAGAAAAGCACATTTTTTTTTGCTTCCTGTTCTTTCCACTCTTACAAGGACACAGTGCTTGTCCCTTCCAAAAGATGTAGCCCTTTCGTCACCTTGCAGAGAAAGCAGTCTTCTCTAAGCATCAAATTTGCTGACATCTTCTTTACACTGGCCTTCCCAAACAGCAGGAAAATATGTCTCTACTGTCTATAAAGGTCCACTCTGTGATATTTTGTGATAAGCACAAATGGATGAAGGCAGGAATGATACAGAGGTGGGCAGCCCCAGATCTCTCACACACAAACACCTGACTGTGTCTGTCTTCACCACCAAGCACTTTATAGGAGACAGACATCTACCAAGGCACAATTTGGCCTCCTGAAGACCTCATGTGCCATCCCTCATTGGATGCCAGTGACTCTGCTTCTGGTTATACAGCCTCCAAGGCAAGGTGCAACCTCCCAGCTCTGAATTTACACACTAATCAAAGAGTATAGCTATTTATGGAGAAATTGATGTTTATGGGAGAGATGACTCCCACAATGGAAACAAGGTTTAGAAGCCTGATTGATAAAGCTCTCTTTGTAAAACAAACACAATTCAAAATTACAAACCAGATTAGGTATGAATGTGAATATACATTTAGATTGAGAAGAAACTACGAAAGGATAGTTTTAAAAGATGGCAAATGTCACATGCATCACAAAACACAGGAAAATACTATCTTTAAATAACTAATTGCCTAATATACCTCCTTAACACATTTTCCCCCACACTCCCAGATGAGCATTCTTTGATATAAGAAACTTTTTACACAAAGAAGAGAAAGATAATTTGGTTTTTTTCTAACATGACTGATTAAACTTTATTTTTCCATGACTCGTTGATTTTTTTCTTACCCAATTTTATTTCATCCTTGTACCTGCTATCCTGTAATACTGCAGTTCTTTTTGAGATTGGGCAAACCTGCACAGAAGGTATGACAAGTTGGAGCTGTAAGCTTTGGAGGCATTTCTCATAGACTAGCGTCTAGCTCCATAATCACCATCTCTTCCTCTACCCACACACTCCCGGTGATGAGGGCTGACAACACATTCACATCCCAGTTACTCTTCTGGTCTTTACTACACGCATGCTGCCTGGCTGTTCTGCAAAGCAGATGCAGGACTTTTGTGGAAAGTTTGACTTTCTCCCCAAGGAAGATGTGACCCAGAGAAGTCAGAGTGGAGAGAGACAATGGGCTTGACTGATCTGGGGTAGACATCTTATTCCAAATGCTCAGTGTAGAGGACAGCATACATCCTGATGGGGCCCTGTCAAGGGCCTTAGCCAGTGAGAAAACTACATCTTAAGCTTCGGCAGCCTGGTTGCAAATCTCTCCGTAGACTGTCCCCAGACATCTCTCTGGATTCTTATTTGTTCCTTATTTGCAGTCTGCATTTCTTAGTTTGATGTCACTTATCCTAGAAAACCCTTCCTGAATCCCCAAGAACAAATTATGTGCTTCCCCCTCTACCCTCCAGTAGCAGCTTTGGCTGCCCTCTTTGTATTTCATGCTGCTCTGCCTGGCTGTGTCTATCTACTGGCCTCACTTAACTCATGGGTTAGAAACTCCAGGAGGGAAAAAGAATGAATGTCTTTTACCAGGGTGTCTCCTGGTCTTGCATCTTGCCTTGGGTAGCTCAGGCCACAATGACAACCTGTTCCAAACAAGGTGGTTTGGATAACACTTACTTTCCACTCGTTTTGAGGCTGGAAATGTAATATAGGGTTTGAGTGCAGGTAGCTTCCAGTGAGGGCTTTCTTTTTGGCTAGTGGATGACCACTGTGTCATTGTGTGTTGCATGGCCTTTTCATGTGTGTGTGTGTGTGTGTGGGTTGTCTGTGTATCTGTTTCTATGTACGTGTGTGTGCCTTTCTGTGTACATGTGTGTCTATATGTGTATGCATATATGTGTGCGTGTATATGTATGTGTGTCTTCGTACATGTGAGTATGTGTGTGTATGTGCATGTGTGCATGTGTTGAGAGAATGATGGCAAACACCAGCTGTCTTGTGTGTTTTATAGCGATATAAATCTCACCCTAAGGCCAAAGCCTCGTCTAAGCCCAATTTTCTCCTGCTGTAGTTTGTCACTAGTGGAATTCATGCTGCTACCTTGTGAAAGGACCAAAGCTGGTCTCGCTAGCATGATTGAGTTCCCAGCAAAGCTGGTTGTTCTAAGGGCACACATCCAGCTTCACTTCTCTTTCCGCAGCATGGAAGATCCCTGCAGGGGACTCTCACCAGACTTCAGCACCTACTGCTTGGACTTTCTATCCACCAGAATCACAAACCAAATATGCTCTTTTCTTTACACATTACCCAGCATCACATATTCTATTACAGCAACACAAAATGGACTGACAGTAACTCTTCTCCTTCAAATGACTAACATAGGTGATTTGGGCTTCCACATGAATTTAGGGATGGCATAATTCAGTCTAAAGTACACAGTATCTGAGATTCACTCTATTTGTTAACTATACAGTGACTGAGAATGAGCAAATGTTCTCATTATACCTAGAGTTTAGCCATCCCACTGACATTCCAATGTATTCAGGCCTCCTTAACAACTGGTTTGCACTGACTACTTATTTAATTCAAACTTGATTTTTATCTTTGGAGCTTAGTCTTCCAAAATCTCTTCATGTTTTTCTTTCTTGTACCACTGCATTCGGAAGGCAGATAAGGGCAATGGAATAACTTCCAAAGGGCTTTCTTTCTAACTGTGACCCTTTGCTATTATATGCTTTATAGTACTCCCAGTATATCCACATATGTGTCATTTGATCTTTCCCATAGAAGTTGGCCCACAGCTTGGCAACAGTTATTTGTGCAGTATCATAATAGTGGCAGAGACAGGAGTAAGAGGAGAAGAAGTGGGAGAGGGAAAGGAAAGGAGAAAAACTCACTGAGTGAAAATGATTTAGCTAGTGTCCTAAAGGGAGTTGATTAAACTACATGAGCTTTTCAAATCCCAGCTGAGGATTTTCCCCACTAACCTGTCCCTTTAAGACAAGAAAATGGAGTGCTGCAGTGGGCACTTTACAATCTAGTCATTGTTAACTTGACTGGGTTTGGAATCACCTAGGGGACATGGTCTGTGAGGCTGTTCCCAGAGAGGTTTCACTGAATCACCCTGAGTGTGATTGGCACTACCCCATGGGCTAAGTTCTCAAACTGAAGAAAAGGGGACAGAAGAAGGAAAGCTGAGTAGCGACACTGACCTCTCTGCTTTCCGATGGGATCACCTGCCTGACACTTCTGCTACCATCCATAGACACATTCTTACCCACACCCTTTCCCTACCACGAGGGACTGCGGCCTCAAGCTGAGTCACAACAAATGCATCCTTCCTTAATGCTTTCATTTGGTGTATTGTTACATCAGTGAGGAAAGCAACTAATGCAGACATCATTCATTTTCAGGATGTCAAGACAGAGGCTTAGAAGCTGAAATGGCCTGTGAAACTCTTTAGAGGAGGTAGGATTAGTTGAGCCTTGAGGTTTAGACGGGATTTGAATTTAGACAAGACACATTCTGGAGACAATAGGGAGAATTAAACCCTTGAGGGAGGTTGGAATGCACAGTGAGGATACACTGTCTGTATCCAACATCTCACCTTTCCATGTAGAGGGACTCACAAGCATGTCAAATTATCAAACTACCCTAAGAAAAGCATGTCCTTTCAAGTGAATGGATGTTTAAACTGTGTTCATATTGCCTTTGCCCCCAAATGACAAGTACCTGGTAGCGCACATTCTGGTTGCTTTATGCTACATACAGTAATAAGTGAACAGCGGATTGCTTACTCCATGTCAGGGCCTGCCCACATACACACGGGAAGATGAAGGAATACAATCTGCAGGAACAGAACAACTGAGGCTCCCACTGGAGCTTAGAATTATCTTGATGTCCAGGAGTAATCTCACCCCTTTGGGAAGCCCTTCTAAGCCCCTGCCTTCCTGGTTTCCCAGTACAAGGTCTAATAAATTGGAACACTCGGCTGAAACTTAGTGCCAGGCCTCATAATGGAATGACTACATGTGTTTTGTGTGTCAGAAACCTGACAGAAAGATTATACAGAACGATGAAGCAAGCTTTGGGGTTTGGGCAGGGGAAGAAGGAGATAAATATGTGTCCAGGGGAGAAAAAAAATGGGAGCTCATGGGATGTCACTCGGTCATTCAGCAAAAACATATTAAGTTTAGGCCAGCAAACATTTATCAAGGTCCTCCTATGTGACAGGCACTGTGCGCCACACTGTGAGTACTGAGGGAGACACACGAGGCTCATCAGTTATCCTTGATGCTTATGGGCAAGCTCACTAGAAAGGACAGGCACATAAGGTAGGGTTTCAACATAATTTGGCAAGTGCAAAGATAGGGCTTGTGACAGGGGACAGTGATGATGCCAAGAAGGACACTTGGCTTAGCCTGGTGTCTCAGAGGAGGCTTAAGGAGGATGATGTAGAGGAACATCTCAGGTAAGCAGGGAGAAGCGAAATACAAGATGAGAAAAAGTCATGAACAAAGAAAAGAAGGAGAAAGTGTCCTGGTTTGAGTGAGCTTGGGAGGGGCAAAGGAAGGGGGGATGGTGTGCAGCATGGTCCAAGCTTTGATGCAGCTTGGATTGCTTGAGTGAAAAAGACCATCGATGCATTCTTATAGCCAATTCAAAGAACAACTATAAACAGCTCTACAAAAGATGCTATCAAATGGTCAAAGGACCAAGTTCAGGATGCCTTCAAAGTGACTGTAACATACAATCTTCTCATGAAGACACTAAGGCTGATCAACAAGTGACAAGTGTCAAAATGAGTTGGGGAAATACGCAGCATGGGCTGGTGGTGAGAAGAATGGAAACCAGCTTGTGACAGAGCCAAGTGGAACCTCTGCAGAAGAGGGGGCCGTATGAGAACTCCTTGTCCACAATCTATGAAAGTATCAACTCCAGTCACTTTCAGATTGCACAGGAATGAAAGCCATGTTATAAAAATTATTTTTAAGACATTATAAAATGTCCCATATAAAAACTGGAGTCTTTCCACACTGAGTATTCTATACTGGAGCTGTATTTCCCTTAAAGGTTCATCTGGGAGAGGAGCATGAATACAGCAGGCATGCACTGACTGACTGCAAAATGACAAGGAAGGTGTGATAGTTGGTGTTCATGGAACCCCAGAACCAAGCCACAGTCAAAGAGTTCTCCTTAAAAACCAGTAGCAAGGAGAGAAGCAAGTGTGGCTCTGAGTCAAAGGGAAGCTATAGAAGCCTACAAAGAGAAGCCCGGGCACCTGCACATCAGCGTTGCCTGTAGAACATTCACAACAACGAAGAGTGGAGCCAACCTAGGTGTCCAGCAACAGAGAATGGAGAAAGAAAACAGGGCCTTTATACACTATGGAAAATTTCCCAGCCATAAATAAGAATGAACTTATGCCATTTACAGGAAAGTGGATGCAACTGGAGATAATTACGTTAAATGAATTAAGCCAGTCTCAGTAAGACAAATATTGTATGTGTTCTCTCATATGTGGTTCCCAGATTTATATACACATATAAAATCATATATTTATACACACATATATGCCATGTATATCATCACATGATTTTATGTATATACATATATATGTACATATATACATATACATATATATATATATGAGACATGAAAGTAGAAATGAAACCTTCTGGAGGAACAAAGTGGACAAAAGGAGTAGGGAGAGAATGGAGAAGGTAGAGCAGCATACGGGGATGTACTTGGTGTGTATGGAAAAGTCTTAGTGAAACACAGTGCCCCTTTGCGATGGATGTATTCCATGATAACTATTTTTTATAAAAGTAAACAATACAATTGCACATATGTGTGAAAATGCCACAGTGACATCCACTACCACTACACTGTTTGCTAATTTAAAAGTTAATTTACAATATGTGAAAAGAGGCCTACTTTGTGCAGGCAGTTAAGGTCCTTCTCCCATAGCCCATTTGATGGAGAGCAATATACCTAAAGTGACCTTACAACTGGCCATCGAAAACAGGACAGTTTTGTCTGGGACACATGCTAAACTTGACAAGATGCCAGGAAAACAAGGGTGAATGAGGACAATCACAGCAAGCTGGGACATACAGTCCCTGTGACAATCAGGATCTTGCCAAGAAAACAAGCCACACTGGGCATCTCAACAGAGAGAAACTGATACATGAAATGGCTTGAACAGGTGACAGAGTTATAGCACAGGGTGTGGCGGGGCACCAGCATCAGAGGAAAGACAGAAGGTGCGGGTTGGTGTTATCAGAACCTAGAAGCTCAATAGGTAGACACTGCAGAAGGAGTTAGACTAGGCCTTGTGTAGAGAGGGATGCTTTCAGAGCTCAGAGTAAGACATCTATGGTGTAGGGACTTAGCTGTCTAGGGCAAGACTGATAATGACATATGGGGCAAAGGAAGAAAATGGCAGACTGGAGCTTGATTGGTCAAGGCCTGTTGCTAAAGCGACGTGGACAGAAACAGGAGCAAACTGCCTTGTCGTCTCCTCCCTAGGCTCCCTACTGCAAGTCTAACAGTTTCCAGGCCTCCAGTCATCAGAGGGTAGAACTGAGCAGCCCTGGTATTTTTTTAAAAATCCTATTCTTATGGCATCCGGCTTGGAAACAGTCCTGAATTTAAGGAGGGATCCCCCCCAAGACTGCTTGGTTAAAGAGGTGAAGAAATTGGCATCAGAAGAAGCAGCTATTCTCTTTACTCCAGAAGCTACAAATGCTGGCTCATCCGTCACAACAAAACCAGAGAACATGTGCGCTTGCCATTTTCAAGATGGGAATGTAGACGTTTCAAGTGGTTAAGCAGCTTGTCCAAGACCAAGAAGCAGAAAAAAGATGAGCTCAGGACTGGAAACTGTCCTCTGCTGCCTCGAGCCCAGTGTTGTACATCACTTGTTGGTTTATAGGGAGGAAGTTGCTTCATCATATATGGAGGCTCTGAATGGTGCTACTCAGGCTGGACTAATCATGGAGGCCCAGGGTCAATGACCTCTGCTCACTAGCGGCCTCTTGAACTGAACATTCAGGTCCAGGAGGGTGTCCATCCTTCATTTCTGTGCAGCCAGAATCAACACCTAAGGATTTATTCCTGCTGGACATGGCTTCACTCCCTTGGGAAGAAACCAGGTTTAGTCTGAATGAGCCCCAAAATCTCCTGAAGGAAGCAACATGCTAAGGCACCCACAGCTCTGTTGTGTTGTGTGAAGGCTGTGTTTGTGTCTGTTTGTTCTTCTGTGACTTTTGGTATCTTATAAAGTCAACCTTTCTCAACAGGATGACATTCTTGAATAACAGGCCATTCAGCCATTTGGCCAAAAATTGCAAAGGCAGGAGTTCCTTTTTGGCTGAATCAAGTCTCTGGGTTTAGCTGAAGATGGAAGCAAATTCTGCTTGTATTTTCTGGAAATGCTGACACTGAGATAGGACCTTATTGAGGAATTCATCAAGGCCCAAGGGAGCTGAGAAGATAAATGCTACCAGGCGGCTGCAAGTTGAGCAAAATTCAAAAACAATACAATGTCAACTTGAGATCATAGAAAGCTGTGGTGGGTGTGACAGAATGCAGGGGCAGCAACTTGGTCTCCAGACAGATGAGGATGTGGGTAATGGACGATGGCACTACAAATGCTTTGAGGGAAGCCTGAAGGGAAGAAGTTGGCTCTCCTTGGCCTGCATCCCCAGCTCATCACCAAGGAAGAAGCAAACACAGCCCTGAATTTGGCAGAGTGCCCTTCCCGAAACCCTTGTTCCAGACTTCACAAGGTCTCCCAAGAAGCTCGGGAGGGCCAGGTATGAGTTTCTTCTGCCATGTCAGTGTTCTTTAACAGACAGCTCTGGGACCCTTTTAGAAAGTGACTTGGCTGGAGTCACACTCTTGCCAGCATGGCAGCTGTTACCACTTATACCAGGAACATCTGGCCTGAAGATTGCAGTAAAAGTGACACTTGTCTACAGAAGAAAAATGTTGAAGTATACATTTTGGACATGAAGAAATAAGTAATGACATTTAATGTTTTCATAAAGCTGCTACAGTGAACAGCAATCATCCAACCCCCCGGGCCTTAGCATAGGAGCATCTGTACATCCTTGTGTGCCTACAGGGTGGTGAAGGGCCCCTCACTAGAAGCTTCCTTGCAAATGTAGGCCTTGTCCTCTACAGCATAAACAGAGACCATTGGTGAGCCCTATCCCCCCAAGATCTGAATCACAAAACTGGGGAGTGTGTAGTGAGTTCAAAGACCACTCATTCATTGCTTAGGAAAGTTGAATCTGAGTTGCATCCTAATTGCTGGGTAAATCATATTTCGGGCATCAAAATTCTCATCTTTGAAATGGGAATGTTGAAGTTGGTATGTGTAAGGCTTCTCCAACATTTTATATGCAGGTGTTTTAATAGTGGGACTTCCACCATTTCGATTGGTTAAATATGATTCTTTCCAGATACTCCTCTTAAAATGCACAACCCACAGATATGGTGATGGTTGCCATCCCACCAAACTCTAAATAAGGAAGAGAGAGAATCAGGGAGAACCATCTGAATACACTGGGTTCTAAGAAAAGGAGATATACCCAGAGAAGGAGAGACAGTACCTTCTGGACTTACCCAGACCACAATGCCCTCAGATGCTTTCCATGGCTGGGTTCCTAGTACTTTGCTTCAACATAAGTATCTTCTGCATTTCATTGTGAAGAATGAGGTGGAAGACATGGAATACACTTGCTGTAATTTGTTGGTAGAGCATCAACAGACAAAAAGATGTAATAAACACCGAATACAGGTCTAAAGATCCAAGAGACAGCACACTTCCAAACATCCCAAACCTTGTGATAGCCATTGTTTTAACACTGCTAATTAGCAATGCCTTTTGAATTTAAAAATAGTACTGTGCCAAGGTTATATGGGAAAGACAATCTTAACAACACACATGTATCATCGGTGTCTTGTATGTGACTATGTGAGTGTGCATGCCTCCAATATCTATGAGCCCTTATTTCTCCTTCTGTTTGGAGGTGGGAGAGTGAGGCAGATCCCATTGCTAGACAGTGACCATTATGCTCAGGCTCATCTCTGGCTCATACTTTCAGAAATGAAGCTGCTGGTCTTTCTCCATGACTCTTTACTCAGGCAGCCTGACTTCTGGGTGACAGGGATGGGTGAGGCCACTTGGGAGAGAGTAGTCAGGTGGATGGTCAACTCACTTTAACCTGCTGTCAGGCCACAGAAGAAGTGTCGGCAGCTTTGGGATTGAGATTCTATAAGCACCTCCGAGTGGTGGTTTTTCTAAGCTCTAGTATTTTGCTTGACCTCTCCCTCATCTTTTCTAGAAACGGACATTAAAGCAGGGCTAACACCTGGGAATGGGGATCAGAATGGTATATACTGCAAACATCGCTTGCCTACCTATGGGTAGAGTTTTATTAAAATTCAGGTTTTGGGGAAAGTCGTCAGTCTGAGACAGGGCCTATGCTTATGTATGCTCTACTGTTGCCAGGTACTACTGCTGTTATAACAGACTGCTAAGAATCCACCGTGTTGTCATTGGGAACTTGGCTTTGGTATCAACCATATCTGGTTTGAGTCCTAACTGCAGGCTTCTCCAGCTATGTAACTTCAGGACAAGCTGTGTTCCATCTCTATATTGGACTCTACTCAGATCTAAATGGAGAACAGCCACTCTGTTGGACTCCTTGGTTTGCTAAGAGAATTTGCCCAGGTGATGCAGGTCTGCAGCACCTGCCCAACTCCAGAGAGGAGAGGGTTCATGCAAGTCTTACATTTGGTTACTGCTCTCTAGTGCCTCGTTCCACTTCTAGAACCCTACTTAGGAGTCTGTACCCAGCCACCATCACAGCCATCCCAGGGCCTCTGATTCTGGCTTCTTTGTCAATGAGACGTGGTCACAGAAGGATGACCTCTGTTGCAGGCAACAGGCATACAAGAAACCTGTGACCTTGGCTCTTTGGATGATCAAAGTCACTCAGCTGGTGTTAGGGGTTGAACAGACTGGCACTTTCTGTTACATTGGGGTTCCTGGACAGCTCCACCCTGAGGTCATCTTAAAAATGGTCCATTATCACTCTGTGTGTGTGTGTGTGTGTGTGTGTGTGTGTGTGTGTGTGTGTGTGGTTATCTATGTACATGAAAGGAGACCAATTAAAAAGTGGAGAACAATTTATACTACTTGTAGAATTATAGACATGGAAGCTGAGATTTTTACCAAAACAAATTTGAGAAGTACTGCCAAAACAAATGAAAAAACATTTTTAAAAAGCAAACAGATCTGTTGGCTGTTACCTAATGTCCCGACCCTCCCTGCCCCCCAACACAAGAACAATCAATTAGCCTAGTGCTTCCATTTGACTGTTGAGACTGCCTCTGTATGGAAAGAACTCTCTGCCTAGAGAAAGTCTAAAGTGTGCAGCAAGAATGGACACCCCTGGAGCTCCCATTAAGCTGTCTGAAAATTCCTTCTGGTAATTCACAACAAACTGCCATGCAAAGGGGGAAATACCCCTTAGATTGTTCTAGAGAAGTCTTGACCCCAACTTCCCTTGCAATTTGGGTACTCTTGATGGTCTACAATCGTGAATCTTCAGTCTGACTACTATAGGCAGCACTGTTCACTGCTAGTCTCCCAGTTCTCCGGGTTTCCAAGGGAAATTACTCTTCTACTCCAAGAAATTACTCTTCCTTTTTGAACTGAGAGAGTTAGGATGAATCACGCACTCACATAAACCTATGTGTTGGTCACCAGAAAGCCTCCTCTATGGGGTGGTTAGAAACAAACCTGTGTATCCTGCCTCCAAATAGCACTCTATTCCATTAGTAGGTGGTGGAGTTTTGGAGGTTAGGACCTCCAAGGGCTTTTGATGAGTGTCATGTTCACCTCTTTCTTTTATAAAGACAAAAGGTATAAAGACTCAAGAGCCTTGCTTTTGAATCTTGGTAAGTTTTCGATTCTCAGAATTTTCTTTAGGAAAACCTGTGTGCCTGCAGGGAACACTACAGCCAGATAGTGGGCAGAGCTGTGTTTGGCAGTTGTTCGCCAAATGTGTGTTAGCTAAAGACTTCTATCCAAATCACTTGTGGTCCTCTAAAAAGAGGCAGATTCCAGAGTCCACTGTGTGTCTCCTAAATCAGAAGTGCTGAAGATGGGGCCTGGGGCCTTCATTTTGACAGACTCTGAGTGATTTAGCAACCTGAGATGTTGTCAAGTGTCTTCATAAGCACCACCTTAACTCTCAGTTACCATCCCAGCAAGAACTACCTCGCTGAACTGCTCTTGAACTGAGCTGATGGGTTTTAGCCTATCACTCCTTATCCTTAGCTCATGCCTTTGGTACCAGGTTACCTAAGACTGACATATCCTGTGTTAAGTAAGCATCCTGTGCTGCTGACTCCCCAAACTCTGACTCACTTTGCCAGCCAAGCAGCAGGAGCTCCTTTGTCATTCATATGAGCCAGATGGTCTTTTACAGCTACCCATGGCTGTCAGAATGTTAAGATGAACATCTCCCACCACAATACATGACTATTTCCCTTTAAATCAATCTCCTAAAATATATGTTATAGACTGAATATCTATTAAAGTTATGAACCCAGGAACTCTTTTATCTGTAATACATGACTATTATATTACAGGATACATAATGTAATATATAAACAATATTTATAATATATAAGCAATATTTAGTCTCAAAGTTTTTTCCATTTCCTTGTTGTTGACCTTTCACATGCAAACTAGCACCTAAATATGTGAAAAGAGCACAATTTGTCCTTTTAGATTACAAGTATCACGCGATATATATTATCTTTATAAATTAATATATACTATAAAGATTATTGTATATCTATATGAAGATATATATTATCTTTTTTATATTTTGTATTTGCTCAAAGTGTTTCAGCAATGTTTTAGTGGAAAGCTTCTTTTTAGGAAACTGGATTCATTATTAGCAAATTGATGTTTTTGGGATTAGCTGGGGGAATAGAGCTATGTTTGGAGTGGGTGTTCTGGTACCAGTTTAGACCATGGAAGAAGGGTGGTTAGCCTTTGAGAATGCTTAATATAAAGAGCTGTGATTTCCAGCTCTGTGTAGATGGTCCACTGAGCTGTGATGTGGCACATATCATAAATGTCTCCTCGTCGGATTCCACAGACATTTCACTTTTCTGCCAGAGTGGTTCTTCAATTTGTCATCTCATCCTGGATTAGCCCCTTTATGTTGTGTTCTCAATTCCAAGCCCATGCTCACATCCACCCAAATCTGGTACTCAAGTTCAGGTCTCACTTGGTGACGGAACACCACGTGGAAAATACAGCACAATGAAGGGTGATTTCCAAGCTCCAGGGGGCAACAGCTTCTCTGTCCTGGGCTATCACTCTGCTGACCTGGCACCTCCTGAATGTGGCAGCATGACCTCCAGAAGTCTCCCTGACATAAACACTAAGGAGACAGAGGCACTTGCTGCCCTTCCATTGGACAGGTAATGTTCCTGAAGCAGCAAGACTAAGCACTTTGTGGCCTTGAGTTGCTGAGGCATGAGCTGTACACGTAGTAATTTCCAGAACCATCTAGCTGGGGTCCGCTCTCTTGGCACTCTTTACTGAAAGTTCAAAATGAGGAAGAAATTTCCAGAATCCACTTCTTAAAGGGGCAAAGGAAGTAGATACCAGAAGGGAGACCCATCTTCCCTTAAACCTGTAGAGCAGGACACAGCATTGATCTTTCCCTTAATGGAGGCTTGTGCTCTCTCTCTCTCTCTCTCTCTCTCTCTCTCTCTCTCTCTCTCTCTCTCTCTCTCTCTCTCTCTCTCTCTCGTGTGTGTGTGTGTGTGTGTGTGTCTTTCTCAATACTTTGTTCCTAGGAGCAGGATACCAGCTGACCTTAGGTACAAGAGAAAGAGAAGAATGCAGGGACCTTGTCTATTACAGGAGGCTTGAAGCAAATTAAATCTACATCTTGGTGTTCTGTCTAATTTTAACTCTTCAGTAAAGACCTGTTTTAAGGACATAGAGAGAGACAACTACTGCTACTATGCTCTCTTAGACCTTTTTTCTTTTTTTTTTAACTGTATGGGAACTGTCCAGAGGATTGTTTCATGAAAAAATCTAAGGGTTTCTGTCTCTGGGTCTCTCTCCAAAGATCCCGAGCATTGATGACAAGGAAAAGAGAGGGTCCAGTTAAGAAACACTGGGAAAACTCAGGGAAGGAGATAGCAAATGGCATAGGGCAGAGGAAGGCACAGGGTGTCTCAAGAATTTAGGGAGAAACAGTTCACAGAACAGACTGCTTTCTTCAGAAAGTCAGAAAGGGATCTGCGAGGGCCCTATGCTCCAGGGAGGGCTGAGGCCTCCCTAGAGCATTGGAGACAAGAACCTCATCTCATGGCACCCAGCTCTGAGAACCAGGAACCTCATTTTAAGGCACCCAGGCAGGAGGTGCACCCTAGCCCAGCTCTGAGAACCAAAAACCTCAACCCCACCCCCACTCCCCACCCCCTGCCAGATCTTGATTCATCATGGTTCTCATCATGAGAAAGCCCTGGTGGCAGAATTGCCAAGAATTTCAATGATCTTTTTCTCTGTTTTTTTATTTAAATTAGAAACAAGATTGTTTTACATGTCAATCCCAGTTCCCTCTCCCTCCCACCGACCCCCTATCCTGTCCCCTTTCTGCTCCCCAGGGAGGGTGAGGCCTTCCATGGGGATCTTCAAAGTCTGTCCTATGTTTTGGAGTAGGACCTAGGCCCTCCCCCATGTGTCTAGGCTGAGAGAGTATCCCTCTATGTGGAATGAGTTCCCAAAGTCCATTCCTATGCTAGGGATAAATACTGATCCACTACTAGAGGCCCTAAAGATTGCCAAGGCCTCCTCACTGACACCCACGTTCAAGGAGTCTGGATCAGTCCTACGCTGGATTCCCAACTATCAGTCTGGGGTCCATGAGCTTCCCCCTTGTTCAGTTCAGCTGTTTCTGTGGAGAATTTCAGATTATTTTTTTAAAAAATAAAATAAAACCAGAAATGTCTGTTTTGAAGCAAGGAAACAAAACCAAAAACCCTCAGCTCGCTTCTAGAATAGTAAAAGTCCGCCTGATTTTAAAGGAATAACGGCAAATTTCGTAACGGAGGCGGAGAGAGAAAACACTTGAAAAGCACTCTTAGATAAAAATAAAAAGGGGATAGCTGGGTTCCTGGCTATTCTAGGAAGGGACACCGCGAGATGTCGCTTCCTCTACACCAGGGGGCGCGTTTTCTTCAGGATTGCGTCCAGGGAACGAACTTAAAAACTTCGCAGCCAGACTTGTTCAGAGCCCCCCCAGCCGGAAATCACTGCAGATAACAGCCCTCCAGTGTCTGGAAATGTTTAATTACCTGGAGCGCTCCTTCCTCCAGCTTCCCTTGCAGGACCCGCACCAGGGCTGCGGGCGTGGTCGGTGATTTTAATCCAGGGTTCCACCTCAACCTCACCGAACTCCGCTGCAAACACCACCGGGTCTATTCTGCTGCACTCACTTCCAACCTTGGAGGAAAGAAACCTTCAATACCGTCAGAGCACAGCTGGTTGTGTGTCAAAAATGAGGCTAACCATTCACGTGTATTTTACAAAACAAAACAACAACCCCCCCAACCTCTACCGTGCCCTTCGAACATTGTACAAATCATGATCGTTTCATTTTACCGAATGACCAGGGTTCGTGCAACCCCATGTGTATGTTCGCGTTTCCTACATATCCTTGAAACAGAAACAAAGACAAAGGTGGATGGACACCCATGCGGGTGTCTTGTTCTGTCTGTTGCCAGTGAGAAGATGCTAGAACGACCACAAGAAACTTAGGACGCGGGAAGCGCCTGGGAAAATGGTGCTCACTTTCCCTTTCAGTTTGTTACTTGTCCGTCACTGTCACAACAATAAACATCCGCTGTAGCATTCATGGGTTCCTAGTCTCACAACCTTAGCTGGCTTGCACGTTTCCAGAGGCGGTAAGGTCGCCTGTGTGTACATAAGTTGCTACCTACCTCCGGAGTTTAACCCCACCTCTTCCGAGCTGGATTTTGACCTGATTGACTCTAATGGTTCCAGAGGAACTATCAAGCCCTTACAATTCATCATCTAAATGAATACAGAGGGAAATCTAAATCTCCTCGCTATTTGAACGCTCCGTTCATAGGGAGGGTTTAATAATGAGACCCCCACCTCAAAAAAAAAGTTCGAAAAGTAGTTACAGGAAAGTTTGCTGCGGAAGCAACGCCTCTCAAATGTTAAGTAAATTCCACTTAGCCATAGAATGAGGTCACTTTTGTGTATCTGGGCAGTGTGGACAGGCAAGTTTCATGATTCAAAAAAAAAAAAAACAACAAAAAAAAACAAAGCAAAACAAAACAAAAAACACACAAAACAAAAAAACAAGCGGAGACCACCCAAACCAATTTTAGCTCCAAGACAGGCTGTATCTTGTGTATCTTGTTCTTTCCCGATGAGCGGAAAGGGGCTAAGGTTAGTGAGCACACATGGAGGTCAATACTATCCCAGGTATGCCTCCGAATAAGGCAGCCAGGACCACAGCAGCAGCTGCACCGCCCCCCTCCCACCCCACCCCCCACCCTCCGGCTTGGTCAAAGTTCGAGGGGATTCTCTTGCAGGGCTGTGGCTCGCGCTCTGGCTGGGGCTCTATCAGGACCAAGATGCCCAGGGCAGCACGCGTGGGGCCCAGAGCTGGAGTTCTTATTTCTGTAGAGGGGACCCTTTCAAGAGTGGTCATCGCCAGCAGAATCTGGGACTTCTCCGGTGTCCGCCGTGGAGAGAGACTCCAGTGGTCAAGAGCTCCGGAGAGGCAGAGAGGAGTAGTAAACCGCCGAGTCTGCTCTCAGGCTGCTGACCGCAGGCTCTGTGGGAGCCTAAGCTACCCTACCGTGTCCATCAGTGGAAGCTCTGAGGGCAGGAGTTCGTGGACCCCAGGGATGGGGCATGGTAGGCTAGGAGTTTCCTCGCCTCTCCTGGTGACTGTTGGGCTGGTGGGACCAACAGGACCTCTGCGTACAGGCTGTCTATGGCATGATACGAGTTTGAAATGAGCGGTCCTGGAGAATTCTAAACGAATCTAACTTCTCCAAAAAGTGCCCCAGTCTTCCTAGGTGTTCTGGGTCCTGCCCTCCACCCACTCCTTCATATTCTGCTAAGTCTGGCCAACTTCTCTTAAACAGATGCGGGGGCGGGGGCGGGGGCGGGGGGGGGCGGCGGTAAGGATCCCACCCGTTGCTCTCTTTTGCACAGAGCTCAGAGAGGCCCTTGGCTTCCCGGGGTTTCTTCCCAAAGTCGCACCCAGAAGAAAACAGGACCCTGGATGGCCTCCAGGAGTTTGGGCAGCCACACTTTGGGGGGTTATTCACCAAGGGACTCAAAGAGGGATGCCGCATTTCTCAACTCTAGGGCATCTTGAATTTCGTTTCCTAACTTTCTGAGGCTGCTACTGACCCAGGAAGCAGTCACTTAGGAGTCCATTGAGGTGACTTCAGTACCCAGGTACACAATCCTGTAGAGTCCTGTCCTGCTTTGTTAAGGAGCTCCCTGAAAAGATCTGAGAGCCAAAGGCCAAGGTCCCAACTTTGCTTTCCCACCCTTCTCCAAGTCCTCTTCGTTCTCAAGTTTGCTCTGAAGCTGAATCAGTTTTTCCAGATAAGTCAGTAAAGTGGCATCTGAAACAACCCACTTGCACGATCTTTGCCTTAAGACCAGAGCACTGCCACCTTGGCACCAAATACAAAACTCTTGACCCCCATCCCCACCCCATTCCCCCAGCCCCCCCCACACACACACAGTGGTGGAGGTAGCAGGGCTCTTTTAGGGATCTTACTACCTGGAGGTCTCTGGAATTCCTAAGGCATATTGACCAAGTGGTGCCGCCCCCACACTCAGGAAGTCAATAAGAAAGACGAAATAACTAGAACTGAGTTGTAAGGAGTCCTCAGCTGGAGATGGGATGTACAAGCCTCAGGAGGGTCTTTATTTTTTATGTTGAGTTACTCTTCTTAAATGTATACCAGTCAATTTCGGTACTTTGACTTTTAGTATGGAAATTCTCCAAGTTTTGCCTACTTCGGAGACCTGAGACTGGCACCCAAGAACTTCTTAAGCCAGAGTAGGAGGAAGTCTGTGAAGCCAGGCAAGGGAATTCCTGACTGGACTTTATTTCTATCTTGTCCCCGACTCTTGGAAGGGAATAATTTCAACTCCCCTCTGCTCAAGACTCACCGTTACTAAGCTTCTAGACACAGGCAAATGTATGTAGGTCTTTAACTTGGACACCCACCAGAGGGATGCTGTGGGTGAAGCTCTTGAGTGAAGAGTATAGCCCCACCTCTTTTTCTATTCCTTCCTCTAGCCAGAGACTGCCAGGCAGGTTCTCTTATAAAGACATGCAAATACCAAGTCAGTTTTAATTACAGAAGGCAGGCAGATAAGGATGGGGGAGAGGGTGTGGGTCATCCTTCCTGACTATGCCCTAGGTTGGGAATCAAATCCTGCTACCTCAAGAAAATCTCACAGATCAGCTTTGCATGCTAAAACTGGAGACACTCTTTTAAAAGGACTGTGTCAATGTGTCAGAGAGGCATCTGGCCCCCAGGAAGCCCTGTGTGTGTGTGTGTGTGTGTGTGAGAGAGAGAGAGAGAGAGAGAGAGAGAGAGAGAGAGAGAGAGAGGGAGGGAGGGAGGGAGGGAGGGAGGGAGGGAGGGAGGGAGGGAGGGAGGGAGGGAGGGAGGGAGGGAGGATTCTGCAGTCAGTCCTAACTCTGGGGCAAAGTCAGGAAGCCTAGTGAGAAATGCTCAGGTAGTCCCCTTGAGGAAGACAGGTCAGGCATTCCAGGAGGTGGTGGGGAGGGATCAGATGGAGGTTGGCTGGGGTCAGCCGTAGGTCAGTCCTAGGGATCAACAGTAAAGACACTACTGGAGGGTACATAAGACACAGACAAGGAAGATGTAGTTGCTCTAGGCTGAGCCCTGATGACTTCCTCTACAAATCCAATCCAAACCCAGTTGCATTGGTCCCAGTGCCTCCTCGGCTCTCCCAACACGCTCCCACCCACCCTAAGACGAGACTGGAGCTTCAGTGTGGAATCTGAGTTCTGAGTTCCGAGGAACTAGCTCCACTCCTCCCCATTCGCTCTGCGGTGGCTGTTTCTACGGAACTCCACATCCCAGGGTCTGTGGTCAGCCATAGGCACTCGGATGTTATGGCTCACTGCAGTCAGTAATCTCTGCCCTTCCGCACCAGGAACTAGCTAGCTCTTCCAGAGTCACCGCCCAGGTCCCAAGCACTATTTGGTGTCAGAGCGCTGCTCCATGCCAGGGGTCTGTCGCCTCTAGGAGGAGTTTCTCAGAAGAGCACCGACCTTGCCAAGCTACAAACTATGTGCATGCCTAAGGTGCTGGTGTCGGGACACACCGGGCTCTTCCTGGCTTTTATAGGCACAAATTCAATCCCAGAACTCCGAAATGTTCGGTTCTAGCCCACTCTTGTCCGGTAGGAGTTGTTTCCTCTACTGCCTGCCCTTGTGTGTCTTGAAAACAAAATACAAAAAATGTCGAGTGGGACTGTCGGGGAGTGGACACCGGTCGGGAGAAGCAGAGGCCAAGCTAGCACAGCTGCCAAAGTCGGCTGCCCCGGTCAGCAGAACTTTGTTTCTCAGTGCGCAGGCGCAGGCAGAGTTGGGGGGGCAGGGGAGGGAAGGGAGGGGAGGAATCGCGAGGCAAGGGGCGAGGGGGGGGTAGGGGTGGTGGATTAAAATAAGTAGGCGGCTCGGTGCTAAGGGATGAGTGAGACGTAGCTCGGGCCTCTCCCCAGCAAGTTCTCACCGGCTCGGGTTCAGACCCAGAAAGGGAGCCAGGAGCGGAGCTCACCAGACCCCGGCAGGCAGGACTCCGGGGCTGCGGAGCGCTCCCGCTTGTCGGATGCTTGGAGTCCCTGCGACTACAGGCGCAACAGGACTCCAGCTTGCCAGGGGTGCCAGGAGGCTCCAGGGTCTCTGGTTCCTCGAGTCCAGCGCAGCGAGCCTCAGAGACCGGGGGACTGCGACGGAACAAGGTAACTGCAGCGCCGGGCGCCTGGGCTCAGCGAGGCGAATGCGGGCAAGACTCCTGGTTCCTTGTTGTAGCTGGTGCCTCCTCTTTTCAGGGTCCCTAAAGGAAGTTCTTGCCAATGGAAGGCAGCAGGATCTTTGTGAAAGTGAGAGCCGTTGCAGCGTAGGGTTGATGGGGGTGCTCCTTCAAAGACTTCTGACTTTGTGTCCTTGTTGGCCTCTGACCTCGGTGGAAAGGTGGGAAATGAGGGGTTCGGACCATTGAAACCAAGCGTGCTTGGCTAGGCAGAATTTCCGTTAAGGTGCCCACAGACTTCGTAAGGCAGTCTGCGGGCTCCCTTTAGAAACTCCCAGAGCAACTTTGAGAAAGCACAAACTTTTGCAGGGCGCACGTTTAATTCAAACTGGCCCGAGGAAGAGGGGAGAGTGTGTGGATGGTCATAATCCAAGCCTATAGCACCCGGGACAGGTGCATTACCCCAACCCTGTTGCGCTTTAATGGGAGTTAGTCTTTTGCGGAGTTGGTCTTCACATAGGAAGCCCTCAACCCCAAGGACCACAAGGCTGCTCCCGGTCTGAAGCCCGGCTCTGTGGTTGGGATGATCACAGGGTTTCTGTGTGTCCTCGGGCCTGCAGCTCTGGGGTAGGGAAGCATCCTGGGGGCACAAACGAACGTTGTCTTCTAACTGGAGACCCGAACACCCGAGAAGCAGAACCGTGCTGGAGCTGCAGATGTCTCCGGGGTGGAGATTCTTTTGCTCTTTAGGTAGTCGCCTAACCCAGGCATCAGTGGGAAAGATAGGAGCCCGAAATGAGAGAGAAATTGAGGGCGGCTGTTGTTTGCTGAACGAATCCTTCCTCCCATCAGCAGCCCTGATAAGAATAAAAATTCTCCCTCGCAGCCCTTTCTCAGCAGCCCGGGCGCAAGCCGGGTGGGCCCCAGAACACAGTTTGGCTGCGAGGGTTTCTTTCAGGCAATAATTCGATGAATTTCATCCAGCATGGGACCTGCAAGTTGGCTCTTTGAAGAGAACCACGTGCAAATCTATTACTAGTTTCACAGCCTCCCAGGGAAGAAGCGGGCTGACTGACAGGGATGGGGGAACGAACCGGCTACTGACAACTGGCTGGTAGATGGTCTATCCCAGGCTCTCTGGAAAGTAATTGTGGTTTCATTAAGATTGGGAAGTAGACTCCTGGGAACCCAGCGGGCATCCCAGTATCGCAGTATGGTGAACGAAAGTGGGTTCGTTCGATCTCGTTTGTTGGAAAAATGCAGCCAAAGTATCCAGTGCTGGTCAGTCCTTTGTACCTGGATCCCAAAGCCTGTCACCTTTCAACTGGGAATTCCATGTCAAGGATGATTTGGGGGGTGGTGCCCCTGGGCTTCTTTAGGCACAAGCTCGTGGGGTTCGCTCTGTCCTCATTAATGCAAGCAGTTAACTCGCTCACGCTCAATTAGCTCCGAATAAACCACTTTAATAGGCTGCACACTTCATTAATGCCCTGAACAGGGCTGGCGGCAGACGCGGGATTGGGACTTCAATGACTGTGCCATGCAAGGACCCCTGCTCTGAGGCTCGAATTGAGTTCACTGTAGCGAGTCGGGACACTTACTAGTGCTTCCCATGTCTCCAGGCCTGAGCTCCATGTAGAGAGGATGCTGGGCCTTAGCCTAGGTGGTCCCGATCGGGTTAAGAGATGAAAAGCTCAGGTCCGGGTCCTGGAGGGGCTGGAGGTGGCAAGCGCTGGAGCTGGAGAGGCCCCGCTGTTTGCTCTTCTTTTCAGGCCGCAGAGGCAGCATATCTGCCTGTGTTTTCCTCCTAACTGATCCGCTTGAAACCAGATCTCGTATTTGGCCCATTTGCAGCACTGATGTAAAGAGCCACGTTTCGAACGAAATTCGCCCACAGGGAAAGAGTCCGTGGCAATGACCCCTGGAATCCCAAGCCTCAGAAAGCTCCAGAAAGTAAACTGCCTGGTCCGTTGAGAAAAATAAATGGAGTGTTGGAGGAAATAAGATTAGGCAGATAGGCTGTAAGTACCACCCCTCCAGGATCCCAAGGCCCCTCCAGTCTTTTTTGACTCCTCAGATGAAGTAAGGAAAAGTCAGGAGAAAGTTTGTGGGTTCTACCAGCCCTAGGCTTTCAAGTCACAGTGTTTCTGCCACCATCACTCCTTGACTTCCCATAGGCCTAGCAGGAGAGAAGCCAATGTGGCCTCCCCTTTGCCCAGGCTGGCTCCAATAGAGCCTAATATAGGGATCTAATTTCCAGTCCCTGGAAGGGGTCGGAAATCAAAAAGCATTCAACTAGCCTAGATCCTGCAGACCTTTGAAGTTGGTGGCTGCCTCCCCCAATCTGAAGGGGTCCCTAGTTTCCTCTTCAGTCTGCTTTTTCCTTGTCCCAGATGTCCCCCCCCCTTTTTTCCCCGGCTGGCACAGGTTTTGTGAGTTGGGTAGTAGAGAAGGCTGGTGCAGACTACTCTGCTAACTAACCAGGCTGGATGACAGCAGATGTGTGGTTTCCTTATCTGGGAGGCCAAATTAATTACAGACAAATTTCAGCCAGCCTGCTCTTGTGTTCGGGGCACGCATCATGCGGCATCCCCACCAATAAGGTCTGTCTTTGGATCTAGCTGTACCGACAGTCACCTTCCTGTTAGCCACTAAGGTGTCCTGGGTAAAGTGTCCTCTAGTGCCCCCCGCCCCCCCACACACACAATGAAAAGGTTCTGAGCATCTCTGGACCAGCCAGGCATTTTTAGAGCTCCAGGTGGAGGAAGAAAATCAACTCCAATCTCTGCCTTGCTTTCAGGGTTGAAGATGTTTAGACCTCCAGGTGCCAGTCTGAGCCATGAAGACAGAGGCCAAAATGTAGCTGATACACCCCAGAGATAGAGGAGAGATAGAAGAAAGAGAAAGGGATGCACAGAGTCGAGGAAGAAATCAGTAGCCAGAGATTGACATTGGGGAAGGAAAAGGAATTTACAGACACCCTGCTCTGATGACTTGGGTACTGTCATTGAACCCCAAGCCCAGAGGTTTTCCAGGGGTTCCTAGTATTTTTGGCTTTCCTACCCCCCACCTTGTTCACTGTATAGACCCAAATTAGAACTATCTGTAGGGACCAGATATGAAGGACATCTTTGCAGAACCCCCACCCCCACTTTCCCATGCACACTGAAGAATTCCACCAATGTAGTCAGAAGATGCCAGCTCTGGATCACTTCAGTATGGCGCCAACCTTATTCAAGAACCCTGAGCTTGCATTCGGAGAGTAAACAGAGCACAGCAGTGTAGGCCTGGCATTAATGCTCCAACCTCCCCCAATGACCTTGCCCAAGGTTCTCCTAATACATAGGAAGCCTGAACACTCCGAGAAAACCAGCTCCCCTGGAGGAGGGCACATGAGCTCTCTCATAAGGAATTGCAATGGTTTGACTGAACGAGCAAACTGAACATGGATGCCCTTTCATGAAATGGGGGTCACCACCAAAGGTTGGGGAGTCAGTCTGCAACCAATTACCAAGAGGACAGAGTCCACGGGGTTCACCAATTGGAAGGTGCACAGCAAACTTAGGTCCAAATGAGAGTTTTAAAGATGATGGCATGATTGTTTGGGCTTTGGGAAACCAAACCTTAACCCCTAAACCTAACATTGCAGGGACTGGATGGTATGCATATTTAAAGACTCCTGCATTTTGTATGGGGCTGTCCCACAAAACACTGGCTGTTCCTCTTTGTCTCTGAGCCTTCTTGTTGATTCTGCTTCAGGACATGTGAATCTGAGTGTGTAAGTGTGCTTTCCGAGATTCTGTCATTGTTACAGGACCATGTAATTCTGTGTGGCCCCAGGTTTGCCTGGGTGTGGATGTCGGTGTCTGCATGTCATGCCTGTGTTCCTGTGTTTGCATCTTGCATCCTTCACGGTTGACAGCAGGCGTTTATTTTAAGTTGGTTGTGTCTGTCTTTAAGGACTTAGTTTCCCATTGATGGCTCTGTCGACAATGTGTCTCTCTTCCACACACCATTTGAAGGGAGTGTGACCATCATAGAGGATTCTGGCCAGACAGCCCTCCTCTGTTTTGAGAGGGCCATTGAGCTCATGGGCGGGTCTTTGATTCCCACCTCCTGTCTGCCCTAAGGGAAGGAGAGGGTATAACTGGACTGGGATTCGGGAGGAAGGTGACCAATCTGAACATCTCTTTGGTTCTCTCCCCACCCTTCTTCCTGTCTTTGCAGATCAATAATCGAAATCATTGCAGCTTCCAGCTACAGAAATGGGCAGCAAAACCTTGCCAGCACCGGTGCCCATCCACCCGTCCTTGCAGCTCACCAATTACTCATTCCTTCAGGCAGTGAATGGCCTGCCTACCGTCCCTTCGGACCACCTGCCCAACCTGTATGGTTTCAGTGCTCTGCATGCTGTGCATCTGCACCAATGGACGCTGGGCTACCCAGCCATGCACTTGCCACGTTCCTCTTTTTCTAAAGTGCCAGGTGCGGTGTCCAGCCTGATGGACGCTCGCTTCCAGTTGCCCGCCTTTCCCTGGTTTCCTCATGTCATCCACCCTAAGCCAGAGATCACCGCCGGAGGCAGCGGTGCCGCGCTTAAGACCAAGCCGCGCTTTGATTTCGCTAACCTGGCCTTGGCTGCCACACAAGAAGATCCCTCCAAGCTCGGCCGAGGGGAGGGTCCTGGTTCTCCAGCTGGTGGGCTGGGTGCCCTCCTGGATGTGACCAAGCTATCCCCAGAAAAGAAGCCCACGAGGGGACGCCTGCCTTCCAAGACTAAGAAGGAATTCGTTTGCAAGTTCTGTGGCCGTCACTTCACTAAGTCCTATAACCTACTCATCCACGAGCGGACGCACACGGATGAACGGCCTTACACCTGTGACATCTGCCATAAAGCCTTCCGGAGGCAAGACCACCTACGGGATCACAGGTGCGGCAGTATAGCATCGCGGGTGGCCCCCAGGGATCTGTTTTGGCTGCTCTGGCATTGTGTTTTCCTCCTCCCCAACCCTTTAAGGTTCCTAAGAGTTCCTGGTGACTATAAGCATTCCCATATCTCTGGGAATTCTCTAAAACCATGAGTGAGCCCCCCCGCACCTCTTCCCGCCCCCTATCCAGAATAGGTTTTAGATCGTGGGTGAAAGAAATCCGGTAATGACTAGGATATAAGATTAGAACTTCACAAGGTTGGGTCTCCTTGCCTTCTTAGTCCCCGGAAACTGTCCAATAGGAGTTCCTGCAATGACGGAGAGGTTTGGAAAGGAGCACTTGAATAGGAAGCCAGAACGTTTTAGTTTTATGCATTTCTAGTTTTCAAGAATCTCGCGGGTTAGTGTCTACTTCTCGGGCAGTGCAGATCTAGAGACTGTCTGACCCTAGGTCTGTTGACTGCCCTCCAGTATTGACTCGGCCTTTAGGAGGAGGTGCCTACTTATCACCGGCAGGAAGGCAGGTGGTCTATTTGTCTACTCTGTTTATAGAACCAAAGCTCCCCTCCATCTCCTCATTCTTAAACCTACAGTCTCGGCCTGTGGCCGGATCTCTCCTTTGCCTCTTTCCTCTGTAACCACAAACACCTTAACAGCAGTGGGAGGGGATCTCGGACAGCCAAACATAAACAACATTGCATTATGTTGTCTGTCTCTACTCTTAGATATATTCACTCCAAAGAGAAGCCTTTCAAGTGTCAAGAGTGTGGGAAAGGATTCTGCCAGTCCCGGACTCTCGCTGTCCACAAGACGCTACACTCACAAGTGAAGGAGCTCAAAACCTCCAAGATCAAATGCTAAATAAACACAGCCTGCCGGGCACCAGGACCCTGGGACGCGCTGCTGCCTCCTTTTCCAGAGGGACCCAAGCTGAAGGCGACTCTGCGGGCAGCGGGAGGGGCTTTTGGGATCTTTCTTCCACTCCAACACCGTCCCCTGGGTCCCTAGCACTTGCGGCGTTCCAGAGCCTTGCCCGGGGCCATGACTCCTACAGCCTGGGCGGCTCCCCCAGGACGCGGCTAAACTCTTGGCCAAAAGGCGGAACTCAACTCACGTGGCGGAAGGGAAACTACATTAATAGAAAAAAAAAAAAAAAAAAAAGATCGAAAACTCCGCCGAGCCACAGTGGCGCCTCTCCCAGAAGTATTACTTTTTCTATTGTTATTTTATACGTTTTCTTTATTTTTTTTCCCCTTTGACCATATAAGCTTGTAAAGTCTTGACTGCGGAGAGGGGAAAGAAAAGATTTGCGCGCCCTGGCAATTTCCAGTCCCTCCCCCTTCCCCAGCCCCACATCGGGGAGCCTGCGAAAGTGTAATCCTTGTATCTGCTTCTGCCACCGGGTCCCAGGGGCCGCTGGCTCCGCGCGACTCCCGGGCGCTCGGGCTGCACCGCTGACCTCTAGCTCCAGGCGCGGAAACAGGGCTGAGGACCAGGTGCCCGGGGATGTCCGGGCTCGGACCTCGGCTCCCCCGCTCCATCGCTGCGGGCGTGTGAGCCGCCGGCCAGGAGCCGGGCGTTGTATTGCGACTGGCACTTTATGCTGACCATCGGTAACGGACATTTATCACTGGAGTTTTTTTTTTAAACTATTAAATAAACGGTTATTTTACAGGCATGACAGAATGGATGCTTCCTCTCCGGCCGCGAGGGGAAAAGCTCTTTTATTTAGAGAGGAGCAGATTTCTCTGTTCAATTTCTACCTGTCAAATTTTCTCTCCTCGTCCTGTTAGGGCAACAGGGCTAGGATGGGGAGGAAACACTGCTTCTGGCGTGTTGGTCGACCTCTGTACTTATTTCCTTACTTTTCAGTGTCAGGGCCCGGTCTCCTAACTCCCCAAATCCGAAAAGCTGTAACTGCAGAGAACGAAGTCTGTAGCCCCCCCCCCAACTAAGCCTTGAGAAATCCCTGCCCCTCTGATCTCTGAGTGCAGGGGTCATGCGGGTCCCACGAGGGAACAGTATCCCGTGTCTTTTGCCATGGGGTGAGATCTTCCTTCACGGGTTCTCAAAGCCATTCATGGTCATCAGCATGTGTCTGCAATATGCAACCATCAGTCTTCCCGAAGCCCCCCCCCGTCGACATCCTAATCTGTTTTCTTTGGGAACCCCTTACCCCCAATTCTGGTCTTTGGAGCTTGTCCCCCACCCGAATCTCAGCTCCAAACCTACGATTCTTGATTCCTAGCAATTTGGAAACCTTGTGAGGGATGGTGGGGGCAGACACCCTGGGATTCCCCTCCCCTCCCGGCTTAGAAACAGAAATACGAGTTCACCCCCTCCCCACCGCCCCCGGCAAACTGAATCTACCCTTGGGCGTTTAGTTTTCCCACAATTAGAAATAAGGCCATCAGGGTTTTCCTGCTTGGGGACTGGGCCGGGTTCCCCCAGTTCCAGCACCCAGACCGCATGATCCCGCAGACGGTGGTGCCCTTGGCCTTTCCCAAACCAAGCCTAGCTTTCTTTGCTTCAACTACTGTCACTATGTAGGAGTGGGGACCATTGGGTTGTGCTTCCTTGCATCAATGACCCAAACCACAGCCTCAAGCAGGGTCCTGAGGACCGAGAAAGCTAGTTCGGATTGCAGTAGTTTAAACGCTCTTGCCTTTCATGGCTAGTCTTTCTCCAATCTCTTCTGAGAACTCTGCCAAGCCCAGGGGAGGCTAGACCATTGCGTCCCAGGAATCAATTTAGAGTTGAGGGCATATGGCCTGCCTGGGTGAGTACCATCTATCGAGTTGGAGGCTGTGCTGCCCTCTGCTGGATAGGCCTGGATGGACGACGCAAGATTGGGGTACTTTCCACAACCATTAGGAAAAGTTGCCACGGCATCTATCCATTATCCATCAGCATATAAGGTGTCTCCCTCCAAAACTTCTCGAATGGTCGTAGGACCTACTTATCAGTGAGCAGTGTGCCAGGTCAAGAGTACTGGGGGATTGCCCCTTGACTGTTAAGTGCCCAATGTCTTCTACCAGAGTGTACAAGAGCAAGGCCCCAAAGCGAATGAAACCCTTCTCCAAGAGTCTTGGGGCCCTTGGGTTCCTTCCTGGAAGGGCTGTTGATTTGAAGTGTTGGAACCCAGGGTCAACCAGGTCAGGACATGAGATGGTCTATATCACTGTTTATGGTAAGACAAGTTGCAGTGACATTGGGTTCCTTTATATGGGCCTAGTGAGGAGGATGGTATTGCTGATTGAGTGGATACACACACACACACACACACACACACACACACACACGAGAGAGAGAGAGAGAGAGAGAGAGAGAGAGAGAGAGAGAGAGAGAGAGAGAGAGAGAGAGAGAGAGAGAGAGAGAACACTTTCAGGGACTGTAAGAAAGCCATTTTGTGTTCTTTCTGGAATTCTGTTGCCCCCTGGCCCTGACTACCACAGCTGTCCCCTCACTCCTTTCAGGACACTCAGAACCTCTGCAGTTAGCCAGGCCCCCGGGACATCATTAATGCCGTGGAATGTTCCAGAAGGTTTGCTTGGGATGTTTTCCTTTTTGGCGCATTCCACTTCTGGCATGGTGAATCTCAAGCCCCACCCTGGGTCCAGAGGCTGAGAGGCTTTCAGTATCAAACATGCATCCTCAAAAAGAATGAACTCCCTGGGGCAGACATTTTAGCATGGTGCAAAGGAATGGGGCACCAGTCTAGACAAAAATACCCAGACTCCTGAGGATGCCACATGCTGCTCTCATGGTTCACGGTGTGAAAGCAGAGCCTAATTTTTAGGAGCATTTGCTCCAAGGCATGGCAATACTATGCAGGTGATCACTCAACAGGCCCCAATTCTGGAGCGATGTGACTGGGACAGTTTCTCCTCTGGTACCCGGTGTGCCTTTGTGAGCACACCACACACACACACACACACACACACACACACACACACACACACACACGAGTGGAGGTAGAGACAGACAATGGGTAGATTTCTCTTGCCTGCTTCAACTCTTCCCCCACACTCCTAGAAATTTCCTCTCCTCTCTTGGCCCCACTCTGCACCAAAGGAAGCTCTTCAAGCCCTTCTCTCCAGACTCTGATGCCTAACATGGCCTTTGGAGAACTGGTCGACTTGCAGGTGTTGTGTGGGAAGTAGTTACCAGGCCTTGGGTGAGCAGTTTGGAGGGTAGAAACCTTGGGGGACCCTTGGTGCATCTTAGAGTTCCTAACCAGGAAGAGATTAGAGGCACCCTGGGATACAGAACAACTTTCAAGGACTCCTCAAGAGGAAGAAGTTTAGGTGCCTGGAGTTCCCACAGCTTTGGAGTTTGCAGCACTCTAGAAATCTTTATCCTAGCCGCTGGGTTCATTGTTCACAGGGGAGAGGAAAGAACCAACCAGAAGGTATAGGAATTCTAGGAGCCACCTCAGTTTCAAGAATGCTTAGACCCCGTGATGTTAAAAATCCTCTAGAATCATTCTGTCTCAAACATAGGCTCGGCCCACTTTCCAAGGCATCAGGGCGTAGTGACGTCACGGCCTCCCCAGCCTTTTTTTTTAGACACAGTGGCATCACATCGGCCCCTGGCCAGAGCCCAAAGGCACCATAACATCTTCGGCTGCAAAGCATTACCGTAGCTTTATGAAATCACAGACCAGACCGGTTCCGCCTGGAGCAGTGATGACCACTCATCCCAGTCACGCCCCGAAAATAGTGCCCTCGGAGGCGCAACGAATAGCTCGGTTCCCACCAACGTGATCCGCAGATCCGAATACTGGCAGGTGCCTTGTGTGAGGAGCAGCGACCATTGCTTTCTCCTCGGGATTCCGTGGTGGTGGTTTAGGCAGACCACACTGGTTCCAGAGCCAACTATCGCTGTGCACCACGCAGGCCCCTCCCACTTTGACTGCTTTCCCCTCCCACCGCGCAAGCTCTGCGTGCACGCAGGCGCAGGAGGGACTCGGCAGTCTCTGAGAAGACTGCAGGGATCGTGAACTGGACCTGGGGAGGTTCGGTAGTTGTTGCGTCTTTGGTGTTCCACCTTCAGGGATGGGGGGCACGACCCTGCGTCGGTATCCCGCCATAACCCTACGCGCTAGAGGTGCAGAGTTAGTTCGCCGTGAATGCAGCATGCACTCTTGAAACCCTGCAAAGTCTTCAGTCCAATTTGTCGCCGATAGAAGTGCTGCAAATTCAAACCGCAGGGGGTGTGGCGGGGGGGCTGCAGAGTCCCAGAAAGTCCTTTGGGGCCCCTGCCCTTCCGGATAGGATGTCTGAGGCAGAGTTCTCCACCAGAGCCCTGGGGGACTCTGCACAGCAAGGTCTGCCTAGATCTCTTACCTACCTATCCAACCAGACTTTCTTTACAGCCCAGCAGGCCCAGTTTTCACGTTTCATAAGGAAAAATTCACCAGGGATACGAAGTATTAGTTGGGGTCAAACCTCATGTCAGTGGCAGAGGAAGAATTAGAAGCTCTGTTTTCTTTGAGGCTCTGGGCCAGAAGACTTTCTTTTCTTAAAATACACAAGCTTCGGGCAGGCTTCTGAATTTCTGAGCCTCAGTTTTTCTCTAGCAGCTGGGACAGTGCTCTCCCATCGCCGCATCCAGTTGATGGGAGAGAAAAGTCCTACATATCTAATAACGTATTTATTGCTTTAACCTATGATTGTACCCCAAAACGATGCAGATCAGCTCTAACATTTATGAGCCACGCAGATGTAGTGCCAGCTCCCTGCAGTTGCCCGCCATTTAAACTACAGGATTCCTAGGGAAGTCGACCCCATTTCCACTTTTTGGAGGAAGTTCCAAAATCGTGTGTGAGATGAGAGAGGAGAGCTTGTATTGGTGGCCTTTGCGCACATGTGTGTCTGTGTGTGTGAAAATGTGTGTGTGTGTGTGTGTGTGTGTGTGTGTGTGTGTGTGTGTGTGTGACTGTGTACCATAGTGGGCGGTGAGAGGATGACACTGGCTGTTTTCCTGTAACGCACTCCTTATTTTTTGAGACAGGGTCTCTTGCTTGAACTGGAAGCTTGCTGTTTCTGCTGGACCAGGCTAGTTACTGAGAAAAAGGAGTTCACAGGATGCTCTAGCAATAGCATGGTAACATCGGCACATACCTTCACTCTAGCAATAGCATGGTAACATCAGCACATATCTTCACTCTAGCGATAGCATGGTAACATCAGCACATATCTTCACTCTAGCGATAGCATGGTAACATCAGCACATATCTTCACTCTAGCGATAGCATGGTAACGTCAGCACGTACCTTCACTCTAGCGATAGCATGGTAACGTCAGCACGTATCTTCACTCTAGCGATAGCATGGTAACGTCAGCACGTATCTTCACTCTAGCGATAGCATGGTAACGTCAGCACGTATCTTCACTCTAGCGATAGCATGGTAACATCAGCATGTATCTTCACTCTAGCGATAGCATGGTAACATCAGCACGTGTCTTCACTCTAGCGATACCATGGTAACATCGGCACATATCTTCACTCTAGCGATAGCATGGTAACATCAGCACATACCTTCACTCTAGCGATAGCATGGTAACGTCAGCATGTATCTTCACTCTAGCGATAGCATGGTAACATCGGCACATATCTTCACTCTAGCAATAGCATGGTAACATCAGCATGTATCTTCACTCTAGCAATAGCATGGTAACATCAGCACGTATCTTCACTCTAGCGATAGCATGGTAACATCGGCACGTATCTTCACTCTAGCGATAGCATGGTAACATCGGCATGTATCTTCACTCTAGCGATAGCATGGTAACGTCAGCACGTATCTTCACTCTAGCGATAGCATGGTAACATCGGCACGTATCTTCACTCATTAACAATAACCCTAGTCCTAGCTATTCGCTGTCATTCTAGGACAAGGTTCCTAGCCTGGACTAATTTCAGTCTCACAGACGAGAATACAGGATGGACCTAGAACAGTCTGGCAAGGAGAGATGAATAGTTGGGGATTCATGTTTTTCTTTTTCTTTTTCCAATACTGAACTTGCTCTCAGAAGTTCAGCTGTCTGGGCATATATAAAATACAATTAACTCATTTTAAATCATTTTAAATGTTTTACTTCATCAAACTGTCCTATAGCCTAGAGACTGAGTTAAGGTTTTGTTTGTTTGTTTTTTCATGATGATGGTACAGATAGATGGCTTTCTTGTAGGAGTCGGTACCATTGAGAGGAGGGATGGCTAACCTTTTGGCTTTACTAGGTCACACTGGGTGAAGAATTGTCATGGACTACACATTGGAGGGGTTTCCAATCCACATTCATGTGTTGTGTAAACATACATGTTTATTTTGCTTTACACTGTGACAGGACATTGTCATCTACAAAATTTATACTGCAGAACCATGCAGTTGCATTATGAAAAAAATCACAGTGTCTTGTTTTAAGTTTAGGATATATGTATATGTATATATATATATACATACATATATATGAATACATATAAATACGCACTTGGAATTTATACATTATAGATACCCTGGGCTACTTTTGGCCCATAGGCTATAGGTTTGGACGCCTCTGGCTGAGAACTCGCATGCGTGTCGTGGCATGGAGGAGAAATTATGGAGAACTGGGTGGGAAGGATACCTAGACTTCTACAATGACCAAAGACACAGAAGACCTCCCGAGGATGTAATTCTGAAGTATTGAAGTTTGCTCGTGAGGTTCATTCTCATCTTGTTAACCTAAGTAGAGAGCCAAATGACTTTGTGCAAGCAGATATTGATCACTGGTATCCCCAAGGTCACACCAGCTCCCGTGGGCCTTCAGTAGGCCAAGAACGAGACCTGGGGTGTAGTGCTGGGACTGTGAAGAACAGTCTCTATGACCTTGCTGCAGAGATCAGTTAGCAACAATGCATTTGACCAAGGACGCTCTAAGATGTTTGGAGAAACTAGAAGAGTTGTTATTATCTGTTTGAGAAACCTTTGTATTCAACACACACACACACACACACACACACACACACACACACACACACACACTGTGATTTTCCGATACGGGGTTTAAGATACATATTTTAAATAGTTATTTATTTTTAGTTTTTTTGTTTGGATATTTGCCTGCCTGTATGTATGCGTACCACATGCACGCTAATGCCTGTGAAGACCAAAAGAAGACATTGGATTCCCTGCAACTGGAGTCACAGGAGATTGAGCAGCCATGCAGGTGCTGGGAACTAAACCAGGAGCTGAGTGCTCTTAACTGCTGAACCATTCCTGGAGCCCACGATCAGGTCCATATATTTCATATGGCATATAATTGTAAAATTTCTTTGATTCCTTTGATAAGCACACACGTATACATTATTGATACATGGGCAATTATTGTGATGATATTTTGCTGTCAAGTTCTAGTCTCCTTTTATGTCTCTGGTTGCCCTTCGTTTGATGGCCGCTTCTTTTTCTTCAAGTCACCGTGTCGCTGCAGCAGAGCTACTTCTTGACATCTTGTTAGAACCCTGCACTCCAGTAACTTGAATACTCACTTTTGATGCCTTAAGTTAGTGCTCAGTGCCTTTTGCCTTTTGAATGGCATAATGGGTCCCATAATGCCTGACAAGATTCCAATTTATATGTTACCTAAAACTTGTTCAGTCTTCCCCAGAGCCACTCACTCTTTTTGCCACTCCTTGGCCAAGGATGCTGAAATGGGGGCCATAAGCTCTCTGTGACTTGCATGGCTATTACAGAAAGTGGCTTGCCCATGAGGCTATCCCGAGGGAGCTCAGGTTTGCCTGTCCTTGACAGTAGCATTCATGGGGACTCTTCCTGTGGTGGCTGGGACAATGGCAGGCTTTCCTATGGGAAAGGTATGAGGCAGTGGTTGGGTGGCTAGCCAGGGAGTCAGGCAAGTTTTTACCTGTAGAAAGGGATAATTTTAATTCTAATTGTTGTGACAGCTGGGACCGAAGGGCTGGGAGAGGCATTGTAGTGACACACTTCTCCAGCATCCTCTCTCCCTGTAATTTAATTTGAGTATTTCTAAACAGAGAGAAATTACATTTCATAGTGAATACCCAATTATCCACCACTTAGGTTTTTTTACAATCAGCATTTTCCTATACTTGGTTTATCACATGCATCTACGAATCCATTCTTCAAAACATCAAAGTGAAAACCTGGGCCAGTGAGATGACTCAGTAGGTAAAGGTGTTTGCCATCAAGCCCGATGCCCTGAGTTCCAATCCTTGGATGCACGTGGTAGAAGGGGAGAGCCAACTTCCATAAGTTATCCTCTGACCTCCATTCACTCACACACTGCGGCATATTGCAGTACACACACACACACACACATACACACACACACACACGCATGCACGCACGCACGCACACACACGATAAACAACTGCAATAATAAAATATTATAAGCTGGAGAGATGGCTCACGCGTTAAGAGTACATTGTCACAGAGGACTGAGTTTGATCCACAGCAGCCTCACTGTACAGCTCACAAGTGCCTCTAACTCCAGCTCTAGGGGGTTCAATGCTGGTGACTTCTATGGGCACCCTCACTCACATTCATATTCTTCCCTCATACAATAATTAGAAGGAAAACAAGTAAAAATTTAAAGTGAAAGCAGATAAATAGACAGTGATGGTTAATCTTGGGTGTTAATTTGACACCCCTGGGATGAGTCCCCTCCAGTCGACCTGACGGCAGGTCTATGGGGCATTTTCTTGATTTCTAGTTATTGCGGGTGGGCCCAGCCCAGATGGGTGATACCATCCCTGGGCAGGTGTTCTTGGGTGGTTTAGGAAAGGTAGCTGGATATAACCTAGAAGCAAGCCAACAACCCTCCATTGTTATCGCTTCAGTTCCTGCTTCTCAGTTCCTGCCCTGGCTTCTCTGGATGGTGGACTATAACCTGTAAGCTAAAATAAACCCTTTCCTCTCCAGCTTGCTTTTGGCCTTGGTGGTTCTCACAGCAGTCGAGGAACAAACTAGGACAGAAATTGATTCCAAGAGGGGTATTAGTGTTGTTTTGGGGGAGGACTTAAGGAAGAACTGTGGGCTCAAAAAGCCTCTGGGTGCTCAGGGCTTAATAGGTGTTCTGGAGGAGGTTGGAAGTTAAAATCATTGACAGAAATGCAGAAAATAGAGGCGTGACTTGAGAAGTTTCAGGGGGAAGTCCAGAGTCTCTCAAAGATGCTATCATGGCTGTTTGCATGATACATTTGATTGAAGACTCTCTGGTTTATGAATGGCTGCAGTTGAATATCCAGCTGTGATTGACAAGAGATCCAAGCCACTGAAGTGAAGCCTTTGCTTTGTCCAAGTGGGGCTGAAGAATCAGCTGTGATTAATAAGAGCCTGGCACCCCTGGGGTGAAGTCTTCTGGGACTGTTTCCTCAGGGTCAGCACACAGAAGCTGTGGTCCACTGGGAGGGAACAAGCCTGCACGCGAAGCTGCCAGCAGAGCCTGGCAAATAACGTGTAAGAGTCTCCCACATGGTACTGGTGTTGAAGGCATGAAGGGGTCCTGGAGAGCCGCTGACACCTGGTACCTTGTGGCAGGATTGGCGTCTCCCCGAAGAGAGGCCAGGAGAGGCACTGGTGAAGGTGCAGCCTCAGTTGCTTCAGAAACCCTGGGGCTGAAGGCATCATGGGAAGACTTTGGCCCCAGGTAGCAGTGTCAGAGTCCCTGAGGAGAGTCTGGGAAGCCACCAGTGAAGGGATAGCATCAATTGCAGTGGAGGAACTAGGATATTTGAGATGTTCCTTGTTTTCTGCCATGTTACAGCTCAGCCAATGGATCCCTATGTGTGTGTATGGATTTATATACATTATTGTGTAAAACATTCCTGGAATCGCAACTGTGTTCAAAACTTTGAATTATTTCACCATTAAGAGATGTCAGCATTAATTATATCAAATTGATCATAAAAAATTTAATGTCCCTTTTAGTCCCTTTATCCTGTTCCTTCTGGTGTAGTTTTCTTAACCATTTCCTATGCATGTTTGGGATCCATATAAAAAATTCTGTTTGGCCTTAACAATTAAGTATAATTTAGACAATCACAGGCCAGTGAATCTTCCCTTTAGTTGGCCGAGCTACTGCTTTTTCCCTTGTTTGCTGGTCCCTGGTGTTCCACATTTCATTATTTCATTTCCCTTCTATTTGAGATCCTTTTAAGTTGATTTATTGGGACAGCTCCTGCTGGCATAAAATTTAGTTTTCCCGAATCTTCCTGTCATCCCTGCAGGATAATGTCACCAGGTACAAAGTTCTGGGTCGATGGGTATTTTATTTTAGCCCTTGGAAAACAATGCTGACTCCTTTCAGCTCTCATGGTTTCTAATGAGAAACCCACTGTCATTTGGTTTATTCTTCCCTACTCTGAATAAAATGTACTTTCTTGGGCTGGGGAGCTGACTCTGTCGGTTAAAGCGTTTTCCATGCAGCCCCAGTGACATGAATTCTGTCCTCATATGTTGACAAAGTTCTCTGGAATGAACTTATGACAGTATAAAACTTTTACCTCTTCACAACTATTGGTACTTGTGGTCTCATGGATAAAAGCAAATATATATATAGAGACACCCCTACTTCCACTTTTAGGGGGATCCACAAAAGTACTGAGCTAACAGCCATAACTATATGCAGAGGACCCAGTGAAGACTCCTGTAGGCTCCATGGTTGCCACTGCTTCTGTCTTTATGAGCCCCATTGTATCTTGCTTAGTTGAAGCCTGTGGGCTGTGTTCTCTTAGTGTCTTAAACCCCTATGACTTCTATATTTATTCCTCAATATTTTTAGGTTAGTTGCAACCTCTTCATGTTTAAGTCATTAAAAGTTGTGTTTTCTAGGATTTTGTTTATAAAAATAAGAGAGTCCAATCCATTGGCAGGGAGAATTGCTTTCTTTTATGCACTTGTCCCTTGTCTGTTATGCAGATACAATTTAAAACATAAATTTGTGTGTAGAATTTTAAGCCTTATTACACTTTTGGCAATGGGATTTTTAGGGATCGCTTCAATGTTGTCTAGAGTATGTTTCCTTGAGCATAAAGATATTTCCTAAAGGAATAAATTCTTTCTTAGAATTGTGCCATATGTATTTCTCAGTGTTACTTTGTTTAGGAAGAGGAATAGTTATTGAAACATGCTTCCCTTCAGTCAATATTATTTACTGGTTAAAATTTGCTAATGGAAGAAGTGCCTGGCTTCTGTATATAATATGGAGTTTCTTCTACAGTTAGGCCATTCAGATTAAAGTACACAGCATGAGAGAAACTGGGAAGTGGCGATCCTTTACTTAGGACAAACTTCACCCTTAACTTTGTGGGGCTCACTTTAGTCAAATCCTGTAGTGTCTCAGTTCCTACCTGTAAACAAGAATTAAAAATACCTGTCTGCTAATTCCAAACCTTTCCTTTCCCACAAACTGAAGTTCAATTTGTACTGTAGATGTAGGCAATATTGCTAAACTTATCTACTTTTTATTTAAACAAATCCTTGAACATTACTAGCATGTAGCAGATTTTTATCTCAGAACTTGGAATAGGTATAAAATTATTTCAGATTAATTTCTAGGGTTGATTAAGTTCATTTTTTGTTACTGGTAATAAACAAACTTTTTATTTATTCCTAGCTACTCCAGTTTTGAGTCTGATGAGGTGGTCCATGCCTATAATTCCAGCATTCAAGAAACAGGTAGGAAATCACAGTGTGTTGAAAGCCAACAGTCTACATAGCGAGTTCTAGTCCAACCAGAACTACAAACACAAACACAGAACAAACACAGAAAACTCCAAGCCAAACAAAGCAACAACAAACAACAAACACACAAATTAACACCCCAACCCCCCAGCTCTGATTCTTTAGTTCTCTTGCAGTATTCCTGTGGATATATGGATTCAGGCAGAAAGAGCAAAGCCTTGACATGAACCGTGTGCCAGACAGACATGGATTAGAATGGCTGTAATTAGTAAATCAATTTCATATTTAGGAAACACGCTGAAGCATGAGCCTCTTCTCACTGGCCTCAGAAGCACAATAAAACAAGAGCAACGGCTCTCCAAGCAAGAAAAATGCCAAAATCAAAAATTTTGAAATAATTAGCATAAAGGTTTGAGTTGTAAATATTTGTTTCTAGAGAAACAGATGAAGTCAAACTCATTTCAGATTTCAAAGGGAGAGGGCTCCTGGTAGTTAGGCAGGGCTGACTATATTGCTGTGTTAGAATGGAAATGCTTGCAGGCGCCCTAGCTACATTCCTAAGGTGGGTAGAGACTCTCCCTCCAACTCTAGACTGGATCTTAGATGTGGTAGGGGACTCTGAAGGCATCCATGCATAGTTTCACTCCTATTTATATTCTTCAAAATTTGAAATTACAGATGAGTGAATACCAAGTATTTCATGGCTTCTGCTGTGAATGTTTAGGCATCTCACTGGTTACCAAATAAACTTTGGACTGAAAACTAAAAAGAAATGTGTATAACTAAAAAGAGTTTATGTGTATACCATTGATTTACTCCCTGGTGATCTCGTGGCCACAAAGAAGGCATCACCAAAGCTGTCCTTGTAGCTATCAAGAAAGGAGGGGAGAGCCTATGTGCTCTTTCCAGCTTGCTGATTTCACTGTTTTCCACAATGAGTGTTTATTTTTACCCTGTCTGGCGAACACCAGGCTCTCTGAAGTGTGGCAACCATCCTAGCAAACACACAGCCAGAAACATAGCTATCTCAGATGGATTTTGAAGAGTGTGCTTCTAGCCTAGGAAGGCATCTCTGGGGCTGACCAGAAAGTCTCATTTTACACTCTTTTGTTGGCAAGAGGATATCACAGACACTGTGAGATTTTCCACCTTCTCTTTGAAAATCAGTTAACCAACAAACTGATCAACCAATGCTTTCCCACCTTCTTGGAGCTTAGAACTCCCTGCTTCTGAACGATTCTCTCCTCTCTTGTTGAGAGATGCTGTTGAGAATGAGAAATTATGGGGAAGGAATATCTTATGTAGCTCTAACCACATCCAAAATATGCTGTGAGATTTTCAACCACAAACAGAATTTTCCTTTTATTTTAATGAGGATATGGAGGCTCAGAAGTATATGTTTTCCTCCAATGTGGCAAACTTAGCTGCTTTGGTAAAATAGGAAATTGACTTTATGGACACAGTCTGTTACCATAAAGACAGTATGTTTTATTTTCATTTTGCCATATATTTAAGATGACACATTTCAAAAAGGCCGAAAAGTCATAGGGCAAATTAAAGCAATCCAGCTAATAAACAGAGATGGAACAGAAGAGGGAAGAGGAGCAAAGCAGTGGTCCTCAGCCTGTGGGCCGCAGCCTCTGTAGCTCTTGCTGGTGAACTTCTAATGGCGGCAACATCCATTTGGGCACAGCTTTAGGCAGACTGAAGCAGAAAGAGGGAAGCTTGGGATGTGGCTTCTTTTTGCGTGGCCCTTTCTCTTGGGTCAGCAGATCCAGTAGGAAGGGCAGAGAAGCACTCCTGTGACTCTTTTTATCTTTCTGTGTAAGTGTTCCCCAATAAACACTCATTTATCATTTATCTTGGGTCTAGTGAAATCACCACACCCATGCCTTCAAACCCCCATGGTTTGAGTATCAGATATACACCTTATGGTTCATAAGAGTAGCAAAATTCCGGTTAGGAAGTAGCTATGAAATAGTTTTATGGTTGGAGGGGTCATCATGACACGAGGAACTGTATTAAAGGGCTGCAGCGTTAGGAAGGTTGAGAACCACTGACTTAGAGACTCATTCTCAGAGTCAGAAATGTTTTCATGTTTTATAGATAGGGCTTTCAGAGGAGAGGAGGCTCTCCTAAGAGGAAATAACCCCAAACCATCAGCCCCACGGATTTCTCTCTTAACTTGCTTTCCTTTTGCATGGTGAGATTGGAAGACTGGCCTGGGTAACCCGTGGGGCGGGTCGACTTATCTGTTACCTGATGCCAAGAGATTGGTGTTGAGGACAAACTTCTGCTGGTGCCCTCTGTGGTACGTAGCATATCTACAAAGCTGGGGAAGGAGGGCTCTGTCCTCTTGGGTGTCCTTTCAGTAATCCTCTCATCACAACCACACAGGGTTATGATAGGCAGCCTGTCAAGGAGATTGTGGGAGCATTAGTAGGATTAACAGAGAAGGCTGATATTGTCATGTTTCCAGAGTTCTGCCGTGTCAGGGAACGGGTTGTTTGCCTGCCAGACTGGACAGGCATAACCTTCAGAATTGATGTCACACCTGGGACTGGCCCCATAGTGGTCAGAGGCATAACAGCCCCATTGAGTTGGAGTTGTGGTTATGTATTTTTCTTCCATAACAGAGTTTACTATAATTTTAGTCTGAAGATGATAAGCGTTCTTTCCTATCTTATTGATTGAGTGACTGGCATACATTAGCAGCACTCAGAGTTAGATTCTTACCACAGTGGTTGTACAAATGTGGCCAGTTTTGTTTCTATTTGTTAATTTCGGAAACACATGGATCCAGAAATCATGTGAGTTTTAATATCCAACCCTTTCATCTGATGTAACACTGAGGCCTTTTGGATGTATTCCCATGCTTTTGCAAAATTGTGTTCATACATTATATTTGGGTTTGAAATATTGTATTATAAACAGTTGTCATTTTCTTTCAGTGTAGTATATATTTAGTTTTTTTTTTGCGACAGGGTTTCTCTGTGTAACAGTCCTGATTGTCCTTTGTAGATCAAGCTGGTCTCGAACTCAGAGTTCTGAGTCTGCCTCCTGAGTGCTGAAATTAAAGACGTGTATGACCATGCCAGGCCCAGCTTCTATTTTTAATTACCAGGATTTTTTTTATGTACCTGTGTTTACCTAGTATATTATCGATATACAGTAAGTTGCCACCAAATTTGGTGATTTAGGGTACTTCTAGTGACTTAACACCTGCTATCTTTCTTCAACATGTCCTCTGTGTCCTCACACCAGCAACAGTGCACAGATTTATTGGATGTTTTGATGGGAGATGACATTCTATAAATCTGTTTCTCTTACTTGAATAAAGCACTGTTGGCCAATAGGAAAGGAAGATAGGTGGGACTAGGAGTGGAGGAGGATTCTGGGAAAGCAGTCAGTCACAATGTAGGATGCCGAAAAAGTAATATGTGGACCCTTCCTCCGGTAAGAGAGAACCACATGGAAATACTCAGGATTAGAAGTTATGGGTTAAATATTTAAGTCAGAGCTAGCCAATAAGAAACCAATCAAACAGCCAACAGCATCATAATTAATATTGTGTCGTGTGTATTATTTGGGGGCTAAAAGCAGTAACGGGACCCAGGTGGCGGGCAGGAAGACAACACGTTACATAGGTCAGATGTGAATTTCCACGTAGAATGACAAAAGCTTAAAAGGATTTTAGAAACAAAAGAAGAGAGAGAAGCATGACTTCTTGGTAGCCGCATTTTTCTCAGGTGGGCTCTGTTTTGCTAGAGACAAGCAGACTCACATGGCTTCCTTAAGGGACTCTTCCTGACTCGGCATAAGCGGCAAAGTACTGCAAGGCTCTTTTAAGAGGCCCTGCTAACAACTGAATGGTGTGTACGAGCATCTGGTAGTGGCAGTGACCACATCTCCAAGCCATCACCATGCTGCTGGGTGTCATCACAGACTAAGGTGGTGAGCACAGCTCCCAATGCTGACTGCAAACTTACGTCCACCATGTTAGAAAACCAGTGGCTGGTGCTTTAGCCTATATAAGACACGTGGCCAGAAAAACAAAGTTTTACAGTAAAGTTAGATTCAGATGAAGTAAAATATAGGTAGACTTAGGAGGGTAAAAGAAACAAGATACTGAAAAGCAACACAACACAAAACAAAACAAAAAAACGAGAGTAGCTGGGTTTGGTGGCACAGGCCTTTAATCCTAGCACTCAGGAGGCAGAGGCAAGCAGACCTCTGTGATTTCAAGGCCAGCCTGGTATATAGAGAGAGTTCAAGGGCAGCCAAAGTACACAGAGAAACCCTGTCTCAAAAAAGTAAAAAGAAAACTTAAAAAGATATGGAGTAATAAAAAAGCCATGCAAAGATTAAAAATACACAAAGAGTCTGGAAACTGTATGCTATTGTGTTTTTCAGTTGTTCTATTGCTAAGAAAGAAAAAACTGCTGAAATATATTTGATTATAAATGCTGCTGAATTAGTCCAACTTATACTTTTTGAAAATGCTTTGACTTCTAAATTTAAATATAAGGACGGGTTACTTGGGAAAAGAGTTTTTGTTTATGCTTCCACAGAAAATGGAAAGTTGTGGATTCCTTTGAGGCTTCTGTGGTTTGATGAATCAAGATACCCACCTCCCCCAAAGCAGTGGCTCAGGTGATTAACAGCATCTAAAACAGCTGAGATGATGCAGCCTTACAGACTACAAAAACAAGGACTTAGCCAGGTTTCTGTGTATTGTCATGATCCCCATGGTGTGGACAGTGCCCCCATCCAGCAGAAAGCAGTTTGGAATGACCAACACCCAAATTCCCAAATATTGTTTATAAATTTTTGTTTTCATTTGAATGAGGTTGCTTATAAATGGTAATGATCACAGTCAATCTCTTTCTAAAGGGAAAAAATGGGAATGTTATATAGTAATGAATACTTTGTATTGAAATGGATTTTTGTTTATTGATACAAATTTAAGGTCAATTTTGTGATATGAATATTTCTCCTCTTGATTAAGTATTGTGTTTATACTGATCTTTAAAAACATAATGCATAATTAAATACAGATTATAGATAGTTACTTATAGTAGTCAGAACTTATAGTTAGGTAAGTTAGGTTTTCTAGATATACAGAGATATTTTTAAGATAGATAGTCTTCAAACCTTTCAAAGACCTTCAGAAAATGCCATTTGCAATAGTTTAGGGTGTTTCTTGACAATGAGAAATGTCTGCTCCTGGAACACCAATTATGTCTGAGAAGAAGATGGGCATTGAAGAGACTCGTTATGGAGTTTGCTTTCAACAGGGCAAGATTAGCCATTTGGGCAAGAAACTGCTCTTTCCTGGACTGCTTGACTGTTGCTGTATAAAATGGACATGCAGGACCCACAGGAAAGTGACTGCTGAACTTGGACAGCTCTACAGTGTTCCTGCTTCATGGAAGAGTCTACCAGATATTCTGCAGGATACAGAAAATGATTGGCAGTTTAAAATTTCATGCTTCGCTGAGAAGTCTGTCAGGCACACTGTGGCCTATGGGCTAAAGATGGATGCTCCAAAATTACAGAGGAATTTTGGGTGACTGTACAGGTAGTGAGATGTCTCTGTCAATTCTAATGTTTATATATTATCCTTCTGTGATCTTTGATGGAGTTGAAGACAGATAGTTATAATTACAGTTTTCCTTAGTTATGATAAAATATAAGTTCATATAAGACTTCAGACTCAAACAGATAGGCTAGATAATAAAATACTTTCTTTAAATCTTGCTAAATGTTAATGGACAAAATATTGTAACTATAGTTCTTGTTTGATAACTGTTTTGTTAGATGTAATTTGACTATGTTAAAGTTAAAACCTTTCTTTTTATGTAGACAAAGAAGAGGAGATGATAGGAAGTATCATTCTGTAAATTTGTCTCTCTTATTGGTTGTTGAATAAAGCAATGTGGGCCAATAGGAAAGCAAGATGGGTGAGACTAGGAGTTGAGGAGGATTCTGGGAAAGAAAGCACAGTCAGTCACAATGTAGGATGCCGGAGAAGTATCATGTGGACCTTCCTCTGATAAGAGAGAACCACGTGGAAATACTCAAGATTAGCAGTTATGGGTTAAATATTTAAATCAGAGCTAGCTGATAAGAAACCAATCAAAACAACCAAACAGCTTCATAATTAATATAGTGTCGTGTGTGTTATTTGGGGGCTAAAAGTGGTAACAGGACCCAGGTGGCGGGCAGGAAGACAACACATTACAATGTTTGACTTCCTCCTCTGTGATGTGCTGGAGAGAATTTTCTACTTTGAAGAGCACACATGATTAAACCATGTCCAGAGAACAATCTCTACCTTAGGGTAAGCTGTAGCCATAAAACCATGTGGCCGTTCCCCATTTCCATGTGGCATATATATCAGAGACAAGACACCACAGAGGTTATCTACATTTTTGCATAGCACAATACTTTCATTTCTTTAACCTTTTTAATATTTTAAAGTGTAAGTTTGTTTTAAGACTTTTATTAGTATTATATGATATGTTCTTGGATGGGTATGTAATCAGTGTTAATTAAACATCAAATAATGTGATAGTTTATGCTTTATTTTTAATAAATTCAACATAGACTTTCATAATTGAATGGCAATTTGAATTTTATATGAATGGCTCCTTGCTGTCTATTTTGTAAGTATATTTTTCTAGCTGACATACCATGTTTGCGCAGTAATAAGAATATGTACTATGTTTGCATAATTTTGACCAAAATGTTTATGAAAACAACTTAAGGCAAGCAGGATTGATTTTTGGCTCATGGTTGCTGAGGATTAGTAAATGCTCACTTGACCCCATTTTTCCTGTATTGAGGCAGCATACCATGATCACAAGATTCCATGGCAGTAAGGAAGCTCAAAGTAAGACAGGGAGGGTCCAGAGAAAGATACGTCTTTCAAAGATGGCCCATGTGACTTGTTTCCTCCAGCCATGCCTCACATTATAGTTACACCACCACTCAGTGCTCGATTCACATTTTCAATCTACCAGTGCATTAAAGCATTTATTATGTCAGAGTTGCTATTATCTACGTATCTCTACAATTACCCTAATAGAGATACCCAGAATGTTTTACCAATCTCCTAGGTATTTATCAGTCAAATTTTGAATTGTCAATCAAAGGTAATTATCACAGGAAAATAATGCTATTCTGTTGTTTTGTACAAATATCTTAGTTGCACACTTAGTGATACACAAATGCTTTATATACACATGTATAGCTGCCCCTATGCCTTTCGTTGCTGCCATTGGGCTTATATTTAGGATGTTCTTCTGTACCTCAAGGTTTTAGAAGTATTGACTTATATTTCTTATGGTTTAAAAATGGATTCATTATTTTTATTTAAACATCAATATACATAGACGATACCTTGATATTATGATGGTTAAGTTTGATTGTCAAAGTGACAGGATTTAGAATGACCATGGAAATAAATCTCTGGGCATGTCCATGATTGATGATCTAGTTTAGGTGATTGAAGTAGAAAGATCTTCCCCATATGTGAATGGTACCATTCCATGGGTTGGAGTCCCAGACTGAATACAAAGGAAGAAATGAGTTGATCACAGACATTCATTGAGTTTTGCTTCCTGAGTATGGATGCAATGTGACTAGTTGCCTTTTGCTCCTGCTGTCATATACTCCCTGCCATTATTTATTGTATACTGGACCTGAAAGACAAAATAACCCCCTTCTCCTTCAAATGGCATTTGTCAGTGGATTTATCATAGCAGCAAGAGGAATAAGTTACATAGTACCATGTAGTCATTTTTTTCTATAAATGATTAATCATTAACCTAATAATTAAACTACTCATCTTTTGCCCTGTGATTCAAATATGAGTTTTCTACTTGGCTCTTTCAGATGGACTTTTATTCTGTTCAACTCTTGTGTTCTGAATGCTGCTAGCAGTATTTTGTTCTGATTATTAAGACTTTGAAGTACATTGAAATACACTACACTGTAAGTTTCTATTTGTAATTTTCATTTCTCAGTACTTTATTGGTTTTACAAAAAACAGAGGTCTATAGGATATCAAAGGAATGATGCTTAAAATTCAATTTGTTGTCCCAGTGTTGAGAGTACCTCCTTAAGTGGAGCTCCCAGACTCTGATTGAGAGTCAAGTTAGAGAGATAGTCATATTCCTGTGTTTTGGTTAAATACAGTACAACCCTACACATGCCATGGAGGTATGAATAGAATCTAGTTAAAGAGCTCACGGTCCAGAGCTGTCAGACATGAGGAATGGGAGGGAGAGGACTCAGGGTCCCTATGTAGAGAAGGCATTGTTAGAAGGGAACACAGAGTCTGGAAAGATTTTGTCCAAGGACCTGGCCACAACCTTGTCCAAGTGGGAAGATCAAAGAGCCTCTGCTAGATTTAAGATGCGATCCACATCCTTGAGAGCCAGGTGCTGCTGTGGCCAAGGACTTTGTTGCTTATATGGTTGCCTCTCAGAAACATAGCTGAGAAGAGACATGTGGGATTGATTAGGAAACTGAGATGCTTGGGAAAAATGTAGACATCAGAGACATGAAAACAAAAACACATTCAAGTGTTTATATGTGGAATGTGCCTATCACTGAGATTTATGTGCCCAAAAGACATCATGTTGAGCTACCTGTACATCTTCCTGGGGAGAGGACTTGTCTTCAGAGGCCCCCCTTGCTCTCACACACAGTAATGACTTTCCTTGTACATACCTAATGGTTATCACATTTCCCTCTATGAGACAGAGTGTTAGAGGCTCCATTAACTGAGGGCTTCACAAGACTCCCTGAAGGCAGGCTTGGGGAGTGTGTGTGTGTGTGTGTGTGTACAGATGTATAATACACTGATGAAGGATCTGACCTGAGCTTATGAGGCTTCATAAGACTCTCTGAAGCAGGCTTGGGGAGCGTGTGTGTGTGTGTGTGTGTGTGTGTGTGTGTGTGTGTGTGTGTGTGTGTTTGCATGGATGTAAAATATAGGGATGAAGGACCTGGACTGAGCTTATTAGTCATCAGCATTTGGTAAGTTACATAATTTCTCAAGGGCCAGGTGGATTGATGTTTCCCAACACAGGAACAAATAGAGTGAGGTTCATTCTATATATTAGATTCAATGTGTCTCACGTGCTTCTATCATTGCTATATTTTTGGCAAGTGCTGATGGAATATAGATGTAGAGGACAGTTAGAATCTATTTTGGAGGGGGGGCATGCAAACACATGCATTGCTGTCCACAGTGCTGAACTATCATTGCTCTGGGTTTGACTTTGGCTTCTAAACCCACAGCCACTGTTCATGAATTTTAATCCTTCTCTCAGAGAATTCTGAGACAGGGATGATGGATAAAGTGACCAGGATGGCAGAGAAACGACTAACAATGGATTTGGACATCACTGAGAAAAGATTAGGGAGAAAGAATGAGACTTTTCAGTTTGTTTTAAGTATTTGTGTTATTCAAATCGAAAACACATGTCTGAATAAAAGATAAAGGTTAAATGCACTACAAGTGCTCTTGAAGAATACAAGCATGGAGAGTCACAAGTGTAGAGGAACAGGAATTGTTTAAAATAAGTGTCAGTATTAGCTGAGCTATGGTGATGTTTAGTGTTATAATATTTTTGGAATTTGGTCTAATAAAGTATTGAATCTTTTAGTTTGTCACAGAACAGGTAAAACTTTTACTACAATGTGCAGACAATTCCATGCAGTACTGAAAACCTCAACATTCTCAGTATAGGTTTTTAAACACTTTTGTCTGTGTTGCATATGCATCATGAGGGCGGAGAAGGAGAGAGACCAGGAATGCCTGTACCACAGTAGACATACCACGTAGAGGTCAAAGGAGAGCCACAGCTCAGTCCTCAGCTTCCACCTTGTTTGGAAAGGTCTCTTTAGTTGTTTGCAGATGCACATGCCATTCGAGCTGGCTCAGATTGCAAGAATTCTGTTTGCATCTTCTCCTATTTCAATGCAGGATGTTGGGATTACAGACACAGGCACACATGTCCAGCATTTACCTAGGTTCTGGGGATTCAAACTCATGTCCTCAGACTTTTATAGCAAGCATTTTACCAATTAATCCATTTCCTCGACTTCAAGGTGTGTGTGTGTGTGTGTGTGTGTGTGTGCGCGCGCGCGAGCGCGCGCACGTGCGCTCTAGCCAGCAGGGCACAATGGGTTCAAGCCCACAGGAACCTGGAATGAATGAGACAAGAGACACGAGAGAGATGGGCAGCAGGACAACATGGCTGATCGAGCTACATTTAATGAGAGTTTCCTTATAGGCTTAAATAGGGGGAAATGAGGTAGGGGGATGGGGCAGAAGACTTCAGGACTGTGAGGGGGGGGTTGTTGCCTAGTAACCAGGTCACTGAAGGTAAGCAGGTAACAGGTGTTGGCAAGGTTAAAGGGTCACAGAGGGAGGGGGGTAAGTGATCTAATTGTGGAATGTTTCCTTCTTGCCATCAGATATTTCCTGTGAACCTAAATTCTATTCATTAGGAAGCTGGGGAGGGGATGGACTATTCTTAAAAAAGACTGACAGTATTTACAAGAGGTTTTAAATAACAATGATCGCTCCCAACATGTGTGTGTGTGTGTGTGTGTGTGTGTGTGTGTGTGTTTAATTTGCACACTTTGGGTGGAAGGTATCTTTGTTACATCCCTCTTTTGTACTTTGGTGATGACTCTTCTTGGTTGTCTTTTTGGGTCCTCTTTATTCACCATCCTTTTGTATTGTTTTCATGTACTTGAGAAGTCAAAGACCCAAGTATGTTTCAAAGAAAAAAAATACAGCAGCCAAAATAGAGTAGTAAGTAATGAAGCCACTTTTAAGGTAAAAATCACCATCTTCATTAGCAAAGGACTGACTACAGGCAAGCCATGAATATTTGGTACCGTTTTATGGTTCCTGTGTGACATACTTTTCAAATACTTGGTTGGCTTAAACCGAGCTGGTTTTAGAATGCATCTGTCAAAACTAGCAAGGAAGGTATTGAATCTACAAACAACTTCATACTCACACACTCTGCCTACTTTGTAAGCAGCTCAGTGCTTGGATGGGGATTCTTAACATGCTATCAAGAGATAGTGGTGATGGGTAAGGACTGTAATTCTGTGTCACATGCTCATCAGTTTTTATCATCATTCAACCATTGTTCTGGTTAATGTTTGCTGATCTGACACAAACTTGGTCACCTGTAAAGAAGACATCTTATGTGATTTGCCTCCATCTGGTTGGCCTGTGGGGCATTGTCACTATTGATAGTTGATGGAGAGAACTTCAGTACGTCCTGGGTGATGTCACCTGTGGGCAGTTGGTCCTGGGCTGTGTAAGAAAGCTGGTTTGTGCAGGAGCATGCCAGGGGGATGGTAAAGCAGCATTCTTCCTCAGTGGTCTCTACTTCTTTCCTGACTTCCTTCACAGTTGAATCGGAAGTATAAGAAACCCCGTTTTAGCCTAAGCTTACTTTTGGCCGTTGCAACAGAAAGCAAACCAGAAGAATAGGTCATAAGTCTGAGAGGTGAGCATTGAGTGTGCATCTTACAGACATCAGAGCTTAGGGAAAGCTGCAGTCCTTCTGAAAACTGGAGATCCTGGCTTTTTATCACTTCTTTTCATGTGGACAGACTTTTAAACTCCTACTGAAGGACAAAGATGTGAGATGTTTTTTTTCAGGCACAGTGTCCTGATAAGATGAAGAGGCTGCTTTCCCCAAAGGCTCCTAGGTGGTCTGACACTACACTCCTCAGACTCCACCTACTTCTCTTTCAAGTTGAGAGACCAAGCATGAACTATCAAGGGCCTCGTGTAGTTCTGAGAATCTTGCTGTCTTCATCATGACCTGTGTCTCCTGGCTTTTCTCTTGAGTACCAGTGGCTCTCCCTCTCTGCCCCTTGTAGAGTGGGGGACTTGGTTCAATCGGAAGGAAGCAAGGTGCAGTGTGAGGTCACCCTTGGTTCCTGCTACATCTTAAACTTCAGTTCTCAGAAACATTTCAGCAATGTTTCCCAAACATTTACAAGAAACAAGAGGTATTTTGATAGGCTTATAAACTTTATTCACTTTTCACAAATACTGAAGTTACTGCTTTATTATAGTAATAGGAGTTACATGTTGTGCTATAAAGGCAGAGGGCAAAATAGTTCAGGGATAGCTGTGGCTCTAATTAGGACTTCAGAGCATATAGGAGTGAGTGGAGGGAGAGTAACACTGTACAACCTATGACTGAATCTTTTAAAAACTGTGAGCTACTCAGATTCCATTTTATTTAATAAAAACCCCTTATGGAAAACTTAGAGAACATTGAGTTCATTAACAGCATTTGCAGGTTTCCATGAGGAGCAGATGGATCCACTGGGAAGGCCGAAGAGCAAATATGAGTGGATGATGAGCTCTGCTTGAAACCTCTTAGCGTGACAGCATTGTATTCATAAGCTTTAACCTCAGTTGGAATTAAGTACGTATGTCTCTTATTTGCAATAACCTCTTCTCTCTTAGTTTCTATGCACAAACACATATTCACATGCAATTTCTTACCCTAGCTTACTGTAACTTTTTTCAACTAGTGTTTGAATGCCTATTATGGGTTGCACATATTTTCTTTTGATGATGACGGTGATGGTGACAATGCTGATGATAACCATTTTAAAGAGAACCCCATCTGTAAGTATGTCATATTTTTTTTCATATTCCTCTAAATGACTATCTTGGATTTTGAACTTCTACCTAACATAGTAGGTTTAAGCTCAAGAGGTAGCTAAGATCTATAAGGAGGCTTTCTATACTTATACTCATATTGCAAATAATTTATGTGTATGAATGTTTTGCCTGAATTTACATATATGTACTCCATGTGTACCTGGTCTAGAGGCAGCAGAGAGCATTGGATACCTTGGAGATAAAGTTGCAGATGGTCTTGGGCTGCCTTGTGAGTGCTGGGCATTGAACCCCAGGTCTTCTGCTAAAGAAGCAAGTACTCTTAAGTACTGAGACATCTTTCCAGGCCCATAAAAAGCTTTCTAAGATCAATTAAAAAAAAGACCCTTTGAAAAATAATCTTGCACACCAGCTACTATAGAAACTTCCATATCAGGGCAAGAGTGCCCTTAGCAGACACAAGAGGCTAATAGTAAAAAGCTCATTGGCAAGAATGAGTTTCTTTTTTTGTAGTTGTTGGGTACTTAGGTCCCATAAGCTCCCTAAACATTAAAAATTATTACTCTGGTTTACTCTCCAGAAATTGACACTAAGACCCTATTGCTAAAGATACTACAAACTCAAACTTGAGTTGTAGAATATGGTGAAATCAAACTGGTGTGGACCTTATCCCTGCTAGTTAGCTTTCGTAGTGCTGGTAAGTGTTATGCAAGCTACTGAAGGGAAACATAAGTATCAATAATTCTCTCTTGTGACCTCTGCAAGCTATAACAATGACTGGCCTGGCAAGAGGTGACCCTTTGTACAATAGTGACACAAACTACCTACTTTCTGATTAGATTTAAGACCTGCTTCACAATATGAAACACATACCTGATACCATTATCAAGCAAAGGATATACCTGATAATAACAGATCATAGGCCCACAGCGAGAACCCATTACTATTATGCTACTACATGAATGTAGTATTAAACTGACTCTTAATGGCATTGTTGTACCCATAGACTAATGCATCTCTCAGCACTCATCTGAGAAGCTTTGGTTTGCAGTAAAAGAGGGCCACACCTGGAAAAAGTGTAAAGCATAAGAGACCATAGAAGGCTCAGACCTATATATATCCCTCTCTCTCCCAAGGCTAAGGATTATTGTAGAAAGTGGGATGGAAAGGGTTTAAGAGCCTGAAATTGTGGGTGACCACAAAGAAACATTATCTTCTGGACACAACAGGGAAGCTCATACGAATCTAGAGAGTTTATTACAGCATACACAAAGCGTGTACAACCCAAGTAAACCAAATACTAGCATAGATAGGGAACTGGGCACACTATCCCTCTCCTAGCTGTGAAAATTGGCAGCAGTTAGCTTATGGATGAGAAGGAAGTATCTTTCTATAGGAGTGTAGCCCCTAATCAGTTGACCACTCTCCAATGGAAGGACACCAGAATACTTTGGCAGCATGAATTGGTCTTGAAGGATTAAAAGAAAAAGGACACAACATTGGGTGGTAGGGAAGAGCATGTATCTGGGAAAACCTGGGGAGTGAATACAATCAAAACTTGGAAGACACTCTCAAAGAACTGACACTTAAAAATTAATTAAAAAAACCATCTGGTGCAGGCACACGCCTTTAATCCCAGTTCTTGAGAGGCAGAGGCAGACAGATCTCTGTGTGAGGCTAACCTGGTCTCCATGAGTGTGTTCCAGGACAGCCATGATGCAGTGTGGTAGTAACACAGTCAAAAAATTAATTAAAAAAGTAAAGAATATAAATGAAGCAGTAGTTTGTTCTTCCCACTGTGATTGTTAAGGGATTTTCAGTTGTGAGATGGTTCTGAAAAAATTAAATATTTTTATTACCAGTCTTTACTACTCTTTTTTCTTTTTTTTGTATTTTCTTTCTGTGTCTCATCCTTATTATTATTCATTTGATTTTTACACATAGGTAATTGATGATTTTCAATTTATTTGAGAGGTAGGCACTGTATTCTCTGAGCTACAAGTTTCAGCCATGCCTACTCTTGACTTGAAAAGTTCCTATGCCAAGCTTTCCCTGGAGGTGCACCTCTCCTTTGTTATGTTTTAAATATGAAGTATCCTTCCATATGTTTAAGTCTTAGTCCCTGACTTGTGAGTCTTATTACTGAGGATTGATGGGTTTATGAGGGTTCCTACCTACCAGTGAATTATTCCACTTGTGCATTCATAAGTGGTGGTAGGGTTTGGAGATATTGAAGTTTGAATTGGAAGAAGTGCGTCACAGAGTGCTTCCTTGTGGGTTGTGCATTTATATATGCACCAACCAATTTCTACCTTTTCTTCCATTTCCTGTCTTTCTTTCCCACACCATACTATCATATCAGGTATTGTGTAGGTAGCAACCAGTACTCTTGTGTTTATGACTACAATGACTATGTCATATTCAGCAGACATAGCCTTCCTTCCCATCATATAGCTTTCACAAGCTTTCCTTTCCCTCTTCCACAAAGTTCTCTGAGCCTTTTAGGGGGTAATATTGATGTTCTATTTAGTTCTGAGCACTTAATAGTCACTTATTTTCAGTTCAATGTCCATCTATGAATCATCACATTAACTACTTGGGGTTTATTTCTTGCCCTAAGTCCTTCTCTTTCTTTTTTCTTTTCTTTTTTTCTGTCTTCTAGGCTTTAGTGTGGTGAGCAATTCCACTCCAACCTTACCAACCTTACCTGCCCTTCTGTCATGATTGATGCTCTGCTTCATCGTAGGCCCAGAAGGGAGGAAGTCAACCAGTCATGGAATGAAACCTTTGAAACCATGAGATAAAAACAAATCCCCTTTCCATCCAATCATTTGTGGTAGTTTGAATGAGGAATGTCCTCAATAGGCTCAGCTATTTGAACCACTGGGCCCCAACTGACAGTGCTATTTGGATGATGCTATGAAACCTTTAGGAAGGACAGTCTTATTGGAGGAAGTGTATCACTAGGGGTAGCCTTTGAGTTTATAGGCTTGCCCAACTGCCACTTCACTTTCTCCCCCATACTTGGCATTGAAGATGGTGTTGAATGTCTCAGCCTTATGCTGTGGCCACTACCACCACCATGATTATGTTGGCCTGTAGGCATGTCTGTGCTGTAGTCTCTTGAGTATGGTAACTGATGTGAGAAACTCTGCCTAAGAAGTAGGTGCCGTCATTCCCTGGGGCTTGGGTCCTGGACTCTCTCTCTCTCTCTCTCTCTCTCTCTCTCTCTCTCTCTCTCTCTCTCTCTCTCTCTCTCTCTCTCTCTCTCTCTCCACACACACACACACACACACACACACTATACACTCGATCGCTCCCCTCTCTTTCTCTCTGTGTAGGACTAAATAATCTGAGTACAAGCATACATACTTTTATTCTCCCTCTACTTTTGACTGTAGATTTAGGTTCCTTCCCCCTTCACTTTCCCACAGAGATGACTAAAACTTGAAATTGTGAGCCAAGCAAATCTCCCCTAGGTAAGGTGCTTTTTTGTCAGGGCATTTTATGAAAGCACCAGGAAATAAAACTAAGACAAATTGAAACTGATAATAGTTGGAAAAAATTCCTCTTGTTGGGAACTAGTTTTTTTTTTTTTGCTTTTGTTTTTTTCTGAACAAAATATAAAGATATTGCTAGAGCACAACTTTCTTAAACATCTAAATTTGGGCAATTTGTTTTAGGCCTTTAGTGTATAAATAACATTGTAATTGGCACACTTATGCATAAATTATTCATCCCCATTTCTGAGTATTTCTTTGGAGCTTGGCTTCCAAAGCCTCACCACATTTTTGCAGACTTGCAAGGGCTCCCAGCTTCTCTGCCCTGTTTCTCTTTGACTTTGTTTTGGGTTAAAGAAAGTTCTTCAGAAAGACACTAGAGCAGGAACTTCAGGGTTATTGATTGGATGGTGAAATAGGAATAATGACAGCCTCTACCCCGGGAGACCTTAATACAGGAAAATAGTAGGCTCTGTTTGGGGCTTGGGTGGGTAAAGCAGAGAGGCTCAAGCCTTTGTGTCTTGAGTACTTTTGTTGCCTGGAATCTCCCTTTGCTCCCCATGGCTTTCCGTGCTTGGCTTTATAGGATTACAGTTGAGTTCATAGCTCAAGCTCAGCCAGAAACAATCCTGTCGGTATCCCCAAGAGCCGCAGTGTTGTCTCACAGTGAAGAGTGGGGGCAGCAACCCTCATGGCTGTTAGCAGCTCTGACTTTGAGCGGATAGCCTGTGAAATGTTCGGGAAGACCTGAAACCCGCCTCCCAGGGCGGATATCACCTTCTTCCTTAGGATTTTATGTAGAATCTGATCCTCTTTGCCCAACTGGAGCCAAATAAACAGGACTCTCGGAGGAGCCGATGGCTCAGCTGTGGAAGTCCCACAGTGAGGTCTGGTTTTGATGTATTGCTGAAGGATACGATCATGGTTGGAGAGCTAGATGACTTTTGCCAGTTTGAGCGAGAGGTCATGTTTTTAATTTAACTTAATTTCCTACACCAAAGAAAATGTTCAATAGGATATTCGACTTTTGCACCTTTAATGAGACCAGATGCTCTGGGGCCTGCAGTCATGAAGAGAAAACAGATTTTCTCGTTTACACTTCTGCTTTGTGCATTTTCTAAACTGGGCGTGTGCAGTTTCTAAAGGGTGCCCCTCCCATTTGGCGATGCTCTTTCTCCTTTTCCATTTATCCTCCCTTCCTCTTTCCTTCATTGCCTGTCTCCTTGCTCCCTCTGTCTTTCTGCTGCCTTTTGTTCTCTTATTAATGTTACCATCTTTTTACTATTTGAATGCTTCATTGTTTATTCAATGCATTCCCCTTAGTGTTATCTTTGATTGTGTTTTTACAAGCAAATCAGTATGCTTGGAGATTTACAACCATACGTTTAATTTCCCCCTTACAGATGATATAATATTTGGTGAGATGAAAAAGTTTAGTACACATTGTTCTGTAAAATGATACACCAAAGAACATAATGACTGTAACTCTGATATTGAAAGTAGGTTATCTGAGTTCAAGTCCAGGTTTTGCATAATCAAGTGGAGAGATCTGGAGAAAGTTACTAAAACTTTGATGAATGGTCTGTGTTGGTTGTTTTGAAATAGAAGGTTTAATTCTAGTTCTACTGATGGTGATATGCTAACCAAAGGAGAACAGTAAGGTGTTGTTTATGAAATAGTAAAGGTATAGTAAATACCTGGTTTTTGTTACTCTATGAATATGTGCACACTCAAATTCTAGTATTGAAATCTTCGTAATAAAATGACTCTTAGAAGGCAAGGCCTGCCCAAGAGTGGAATTGCTGGATCTTGTAGGAGACTGATTCCCATTTTCCTTAGGAACTTCCATACTGATTTCCAGAATGGCTGTACAAGTTGGCACTCCCACCAGCAGTGGAGGAGTGTTCCCCTTTCTCCACATCTTCTCCAGCATAAACTGTTATTGGTGTTTTTTATTTTAGACATTCTAACAGGAATGAGATGGTATCTCACAGTTGTTTTGATTTGTATTTCCCTGATGGCTAAGGATGTTGAGCACTTTCTTAAGTGTCTATCAGCAATTTAGACACCTCTGTTGAGAATTCTCTATTTAGTTCTGTACCCCAATTTTTAATTAGGTTATTTGGTGTTTTGGAGACTAGCTTCTTCCTTTCTTTGTAAGTTTTGGAGATAAGCCATCTGTAAGATGTGGGGTTGATGGATATCTTTTCCCATTCTGTGGGCTGCCGTTTTGTTCGGTTGACGGATCCTTTATCTTACAGAAGCTTGTCAGTTTCAGCAGGTCCCATTTATTAATTGTTGTTCTTGGTGTCTGTGCTACTTGGACATATACCCAAAAGATGCACATTCATACAATAAGGACATCTGTTCAACTATGTTCATAGTAACATTGTTTCTAGTAGCCAGAACCTGGAAGAAACCCAGATGCCCCTCAACTGAAGAGTGGATAGAGAAAATGTGGTACATTTACACAATGGAGTACTATTCAGCAGGAAAAAAAACCCAATGGAATCTTGAAATTTGCAGGCAAATGGACATCAGTACAAGAAACCATCCTGAGTGAGGTAACCCAGTCACAAAAAGACAAACATGGTATGTACTCACTCATATATGGATTTTAGACATGGAGCAGAGGATTACCAGCCTACAGTCCCACCACCAGAGAGTCTGGGAAACAGGGAGGACCATAAGAGAAGGGGAATGGGACAGGATCTCTTGAGCAGATTGGGAGCATGAGGGGAGAGGAGGGGGAACAGGCAGAAAGAGAGGAGATGAAGAGGAGGGGAGAGGAGGACATAGGGGAGAATGAAGGTTGGGAGAGCAGGATGAGAGATACCATAACAGAGGGAGCCATTATAGGTTTGTGGAGAGATCTGGCACTAGGGAGATTTCCAGAGATCTACAAGGATGACACCAACTGGCAAACTAACCAATAGTGGAGAGGCTACCTTAAATCCCTTCCCTGATAATGATATTGATGACTACCTTATATGCCATCCTAGAGTCTTCATCCAGTGACTGATGGAGGCAGAGGCAGACACCTACAGATAAGCATTGAACTGAACTCCTGGAGCCCAGTTTCACAGATGGAGGAGTGATGAGTAAAGGAGTCAAGACTGGGATAGTGAAACCCAGGGAGGCAGGTGACCTGAACAAGGGGGAGCTCATGGACACCAGACTGATGGCTGAGAGGCCAGCATGGGACTGATCCAGACCCCCTGAATGTGGGTGTCAGTGAGGTGGCCTCCGCAATCTATGGGGCCTCAGGTAGTAGATCAGTATTTATACTTGACATAGGAATGGAATTTGGGAGCTCATTCCACATGGATGGATGCTCTCACATGAGGGAGGGCCTAGGCCGTGCCCTGGATAATATGACAGACTTTGGAGATCTCCCATGGAGGGCCTCACCCTCCCTGCGGGGGAAGGGGGGGTATGGTGATGGGGGGTGGGGGAGTAGGGGAGGGAGAGGGAGCTGGGATTCACATGTGAAGCAAGTTGTTTCTTTTTTATTTTTTTTTAATTTGTTTCCACTTTTTAATTTTATTTAAATTAGAAACAAGCTTGCCCTCCCGGATGAGTTCAGGCTGAGACAGCATCCCTCCATGTGGAATGGGCTCCCAAAGTCCATTTGTAGGCCAGGGCTAAATACTGGTCTACTATCCAAGGCCCCATAGATTGTGGAAGCTTCCTCACTGACACCCTCTTTTAGGGGGCCTTGGTCAGGCCCATGCTGGCCTCTCAGTCACCAGTCTGGGGTCCATGAGCTCCCCCTTGTTCAGGTCAGCTGCCTTCCTGGGTTTCATGAGCCAAGTCTTGACTCCTTTGCTCATCATCGCTCTTCCCTCTCTTCAACTGGTTTCCAGGAGTTCAGTTCAGTGTTTAGCTGTGGGTGTCTACCTCTGCTTCCATCAGTCACTGGATGAAGGTGCTAGGATGGCATATAAGGTAGTCATCAATATCATTATCAGGGGAGGGCATTTAAGGTAGCCTCTCCACTATTGGTTAGTTTGCCAGTTGGTGTCATCCTTGTAGATCTCTGGAAATCTTCCTAGTTCCAGATCTCTTCTGAGACCTACAGTGGCTCCTTGACTCAACCTTCCTGCTTCCCCATGTCCTCTCCTCTCCTGTTCTCCCCCTCTCTTTCTCCAAGCTTCCTCTCCCCTTCTCTCACCCCATGTACCCGATCCCCTCAGGAGATCCCATCACATTCCCCTTCTCTGGTGTACCACACATGTCTCTCTTATGGTCCTCCCTGTTTCCTAGACTCTCTGGTGGTGGGACTATAGGCTGGTAATCCCCTGCTCCATGTCTAAAATCCATATATGAGTGAGTACATACCATGTTTGTCTTTTTGTGACTGGGTTACCTCACTCAGGATGGTTTCTTGTAGTGATGTCTATTTGCCTGCAAATTTCAAGATTCCATTGGTTTTTTTTTTCTGCTGAGTAGTACTCCATTGTGTAAATGTACCACATTTTCTCTATCCACTCTTCAGTTGAGGGGCATCTGGGTTGCTTCCAGGTGCTGGCTATTACAAATAGTGCTGCTATAAACATAGTGGAACAGACATCCTTATTGTATGGATGGGCATCTTTGTAGTATATGCCTAAGAGTAGAATTGCTGGGTCTTGTGGAAGACTGATTCCCATTTTCCTGAGGAATCTCCATACTGATCTCCAAAGTGTCTGAACATATTGGCACTCCCACCAACAGTGGAGTGTTCCCTTTTTTTCACATCTTCTGCAGCATAAACTGTTATTGGTGTTTTTGATTTTAACCATTATGGCAGGAGTGAGATGGTATCTCAACGTTGTTTTGATTTGCATTTCCCTGACGACTAAGGATGTTGTAGTTACAAACAATATAAAATGTCTTGGGGTAACTCTAACCAATCACGTGAAAGACCTGTATGACAAGAACTTTGTGTCTTTAAAGAAAGAAATTAAAGAAGATACCAGAAAATGGAAAGATCTCCCATGTTCTTGGATAGGCAGGATCAATATAGTAAAAATGGCAATCTTACCAAAAGCAATCTACAGATTCAATGCAATCCCTATCAAAATTCCCGCACAATTCTTCACGGACCTTGAAAGGATAATTATCAACATTATATGGAAAAATACATGACTAAGGATAGCCAAAACAACTCTGTACAATAAAGGAACTTCAAGAGGTATCACCATCCCTGACTTCAAGCTCTATTATAGAACTATAGTAATGAAAACAGCTTGGTATTGGCACAATAGTAGACCGGTAGACCACTGGAATATAATTGAATACCCTGATATTAACCCACACACCTATGAACACCTGATTTTTGACAAAGAAGCTAAAATTATGCAATGGAAAACAGAAAGCATCTTCAACATATGGTGCTGGCATAACTGAATGATGGTATGGAGAAGACTGCAGATATATCCATATCTATCACCATGCACAAAACTTAAGTCCAAATAGATCAAAGACCTCAACATAAATCCAGCCACACTAAATGTCTTAGAAGAGAAAAGTGGGAGGTACCCCCGAAAGAATTGGTACAGGAGACTTCTTCCTGAGCATAACACTAGTATCACAGACACTAAGATCAACAATTAATAAGTAGGATCTCCTGAGACGGAAAAGCTTCTGTAAGGAAAAGGGCACAGTCAATATGACAAAATGGCAGCTCACAGAATGGGAAAATATATTCACAACTGACAGAGGGCTGATCTCCAAAATTTACAAAGAACTCAAGAAGCAAGTCTCCAAAACACCAAAGGATCCAATTAAAAAGTGGGGTACAGAACTAAATAGGGAATTCTCAATAGAGGGGTCTGAAATGTCTGAGAGATACTTAACAAAGTTGTTTCTAATTTTCTAATTTAAGTAAAAAAAAAAAAAAAGAGAAAGAAAAGATGAGGCCTGGTGGGGAGACTATGAAAGTGAAATACTTGTAGAGCATTTGGGGTCTTTATAAAGCACAAAAGCTCTGTAAAGTTTTCTTGGAACTTCCTGACCTATATCTCTGAAGAGAGCCCTCACTGGAATTGACTGTGTTAGCATCTTGACTTTGGACTTCCCACCCTTGGAGTCATGAGGAAGTTTCTGCTGTCAGTAAGTCTATGGTATTTTGTGAATGCAACCTGAAAATTCAGTTAGGGCAACTCTGCGGATATCTCAGACATACAGACTTATAAATTGAATGATGAAAGTTGCTCATGCTCAACTTTATGCCCAAATGCTTTGTAAACCTACTGTAACCCAACCATCCCTGGTTGGTAGAAAAGAGCGCTCTTTCCTTCCATTTCTGTGTTTCTCCCACAAAATTTTGTTTCAAATATTCCCCAAATTAATGAGTGTAAAGCATAATATATTGTCTTAGCTAGAGTTTTTCATTTCTAATGGTATTGGACAGACAATTTGAGTCTGTCTTAGGTAAAGTGCTTGCTAGTTAATTAATTTTATTTAGCCTAATTCTCCTTGTAGTAACCTCTGCTTCTCCCAGTTATTAGTTGAGAAAATGGCCCTTAGAGTTCCATGCTCTGTGATTCAAAAACTGATATTTTGATGTAAATAGCTCAGTGTTTTCCTGTGTTTTATTTCTTCTTTTTTCACAATCTGTATCTGTGCTTTAAGGATTGTGTTCACTCAAGGCTCTGTTCTTTAGGCTAACATGCAAGGTAGCATTGGAGAGGCCCTTCCAGGAAGAACACAAGAGAGTTTTCTGACTTTACTTGATTATTTTAAAATTTCACTGACAGTTAAAATTAAATTTCTATTTTTTCATATATACTTCAAAGGGATGAAGCTTAATAGGCAAGTCTTTCCTGTTTCTTCATGGCAAATATGTGATCACAATTGATTTTCAGAAGTCAATAAGTTTTAATTTATTGCTGTGTTTCTATCTCATGAGTTTCTTTAGATATATGGTAAGAAACAAAAACAAAATAAAAACAAAATCAAATCAAAACAACCCCCCTTCAAACCAAATAAAGCAGTATCCAGCTCACCAGCCAATTACCACCTCCACCACCAACAAAATCCAAATCCAATCTTCCACAATTAAGTCTAACTTTACCTTTTGGGTCAAGAACCAGTACATAACTCGCTAAAAGTTTTGTGAACAATTGTATTGCCTCTTCTCTTTTACAACACCTTTTCTTTTTTTCTCCCTCCCTCCTCTTTTATTTCTTTGTTTCTTTCTTTCTACAGAGCAAGTATTTCTGGATCACAGGGAATGACTGAGGATCAAAAGGGTTGAGTTATGTCAGTTGATTAAACATCTAATAATGCTCTGAAATCTTCCACGGGTCAACTTTTAAGATTTATAAACAACCATAATTAGAAGTTAGCACCAGAGGCATGATAGAGGTCTTAGACATCTCTTCAGAGCACTTTGACCTTTGGAATTTCATCTTGCATCAGAGAAGCCTACAATACACACTGAGTATCTTTGTTCAACTCCCTCCAAACCTTAGAATAAAGCCAGGGGTCAGATCAGAAAGTAACACCCAATCTTCAGAAGAATAGGTTGTTTTGTTTTTACAGGGTTGGCTAAGATAGATGTAGGATAAGCAAGGTGTATGAGTGTGTTAGTTGAAGACAGTGAGCCAAAATACTTGAGGAATTTAAGTATGTGTCATTATATTCCCTATTTACTTTACTGTCCTGGAAATTGAACCAGGGTTCTTATGCATGCCAGGCAAGTTCACTACCACTTATCTACCCTCCTATAGATTTTCCTGTAGTTCTATTGAACACCTTCAAGGCTTCAAATAGATGTTGGTACCCAATTGCCTTGCTTAATCAGAGAAGCTGGCCTACCCCTTGTATCATTTACTTGCCTCTTTGTGAAAAAGTGCCTGACAAATGCAAGTGGATAAAGGAGGGTTTATACTGACCTCGTTGCAGGACATGCAGTCCATCATATGGAAGGTATAGTGGCAGGATCAGGAGAATACTGTCCACAGTGAGGAAGCAGAATGATGGCAAATGCTGGTGCTGAACTCACCTCCTTTTCATTCAGCTCAGCATCCCAGCCCTTGAATGCTGCAACCCCTGCTTAGGGTAAGTATTCCCACTTCAACTAACTAGTATATAGTGTATCTCTCACAGTTATGCCCAGAGATTTCCTTCCATGGTGATTCGAAATGGCATCACATTGACAATGTTAACCAACATACCTTTCTGCCACACATTTTTGCCTCCAGATACAATACCATTTAAACACCGAGCTTCAACATTTAAAAGAGAAAAAAGTAAAATTAAAGCTTAGGTAGGTGATTATATCTATAACATCTATCTATCTGTCTATCTATCTATCTATCTATCTATCTATCTATCTATCTATATCTACCATATTTATATTATATAAAAAACCTTGATTGGTTAGTGTTACCCAGTGTGCAGTTATTACCTAAAATGTATAAAGTATAACAGGAGTTTATCCTTTAATTGTTTAGAGGTATCTGCATGATATCCAAGGTGAACACGATGTAAGCACTCAAAGAAAATATTCATATATGAGATCTCCATGATTTAACTCTTGTCAAATCATGTATCAAGTTCTTCACGCTCTTCTTCACCATCTGCTATCTATTCCATCATGATCCCACCATCCCCAATCCACTCACATTCTCAAGTGCTTATGAGCCTAGGTTACATGGTACTATTCAGTCTAACCTTATTGCCTAGCTCTCCTGATATTCTTGTTGCAAAATTAAGGTACATGGTTTTAGATACTTATGGACTAGGATGTTTGCTTCCCTTTGTCTGTGTGCTACAGTATAGCATCTAGCAGCCAGGTGAATGCTTTTGAACTTAAACTGAGTGACACCTGGAGAGCTTCAGCACCCACAGACACCAGGACCCTGTTTTTAGAGAATGTAGAAAGGGGTTATAGAACTTCTACTTATGACAATATACTAATGTGGTTAGTTTATGGTCTTTAACTGACTTACCATTCTTATAGATGGAACTATAAATCAGTAGAATTTATTTACATGTCTGTTATAATATATAGTTGTCTTATGGCTCCTAGTGAAATAATGTATTATTAGAATAAGTTTTCAAGTCACTGGTTATTTCTCATTAAGTTATTGACTCTCTCCAGACCAACTGTTGGCCATATTCTTACTCGTTAGTCAGTTCACACAATGTGCAGGAGGCACATGGTGCCTGACAAGAAAGAGAAGGAAGACCCTGATAGGGGGTGGAAGCCCGAAGCATGTAGGCTCCACCCTTCACACCCGTATGCCACATTTTATTTAAACTCTGGAAACCGATTTCTCTCACTTCCTGTTGCAATTCACTGGCAGCCTTGGGACCACCCTGTCTTAGGCTGCAAAGTGAGAAATTCTGAAAGCAATCGAACACTGTAAATTTTCACAGCAGTTCCACAGAAAAGCTGTTGGGCACAGATGTTTCTGTAATTGTGATACGCTGGGAACATTCTCTAGGCTCCAAGCACAGAGGGTCTGCGTCTCATGCTCCACCTGGGTGCCTCAGTGGGCGGATTACCACAGCTAGGCTGTAATGGGAACCACGTGGTAACATGGGGCTGCCTTAAAAAGAACTGAACAAGATTCATGTCTCAGATCTGGTCCCTCCTTCTGTCTCTCTCCAGCTAATTACCAAGGAGCTGACTTTGGTGATGGCAGACCCCTCAGATCATTCCAAAGGGGGGAGGTGGGGTTCGTTCTTGGCTCTTTGTTGAGATGGGAGTAGATGTTCATGTTTTATGCTGGATGAAGCTACAGAGGCCTTCCAGCTGCTCACGGATGGGTTGTAAGCAAAGAAACAGGAAAAGGCTTTGGGGCTATGAAAGGCTGTGACTATTCAAATTGACCTCCATGCAGTGTAGGTCATGGTCATTATTTAAAAATTGACAGAAGGATTTTGAAACATGTGACATATTCCTTCTAAATGCTTTTCTCTTTTATGGTATAATATTCCTGCTTTAGCTGGGGATAGCCTCATTTGCTCCAAGGCTCTTCCTGTCCATGGTAACGTGATGGGGGCTATGAATAGCATAGGGGAAACATCTGCTACCTTTGAAATGCACACGGAAAAGCTGGTGAAAAGTTCAGTGAACTTGGAACAGTTTTCATGGCTGTTTCCTGCTAGAGGGATTTAACCTGGACAGACAGTATTAGCCAGGGACACAAGGAGGACAAAGAATGATGGATGCAGAAATATAGAGGTGAGTATAGGACACAGGGTGGCATCAGACATGGACAACATTTTGTGGTTAGTTCACAGCCCTGACGACTGAATGAGGGACTCCTTATTACAACTGTCAGTGGTGCTGCATAATAAACACTCTTCCACTTTGTTTCCTGAGGTATTTGCTTAATGTAAACTCTAGAAAAACGTGTATTTATGAGCCTTCATATAATCTTTATGTTTCACCTCTATCTATGTATCACTCCACAACTGTGAGAAATACAATTACTGGAGTGTGCTACTGATGTACTTGGCTTTTTATGTGGACACTGGAGGTCTAAGGGAAGGTCCTGAGGCTTGTATGGTAGGCAGTTTGCTGATGGAGCCATTTCTTCAGCTCCTGTGATGTCCTCCATGAGTTCACCTCATAAAGTTGGAACTGACACCTTTGAGCAGTGGACATTGATGCATGTGTGCATCTGGTTTCTTTCTGTAGAATTCACTGTATGCATGTGGAAGGCATTCTAATGATTTTTTTTGCAGGGAGGAGGTTGAAATTTGCACGCTGAAGAACCCCAGAGCAAGATCCTCCTTGAACTTTTAGCGTGTATTGTCAGCTCTGCCTAGTCCGTGACTTGAACCTTGTGCTGACTGTTCTTTGGTCAACTTGACACAAGCTAGAGTTGTCTGCAAGGAAGGAACCTCATCTGAGAAAATGCTTCCATAAGGTCCAGCTGTAATGCATTTTCTTAATTAGTGATTGATAGGGGACGACTCAGCACAGTGTGGGTGGGACCATCCCTGGGCTGGTGGTCTTGGGTTTTGTAAGAATGCCGACTGAGCAAGCCACAGGAAGCAAGCCAGTAGGCAGCACTCCTCTGTGGCCATCAGCTCCTGCCTCCAAATTTGTGCCCCGTTTGAGTTCCTGTTCTGACTTTCTTCCGTGATGAACAGTAATATGGAAGTATAAGCTAAATAAACCTTTTCCTTCCCAGTTACTTTTTTGTCATGGTGTTTGGTTGCAGCAATAGAAACCCTAAATAAGACAAGGTGTTACCAGCTTAGTGGGGTATTGCTATGACAGACCTGACCATGTTTTTGGGAGGATTGTGGAAGGACTTTCAAACTTTGGGCAAGGAAAACCATTGAGTGTTGAGAGCTCAGTGAGACGTTCTGTGGGAACTTGGAAGAGAAGCATATTGAGAGAGATGCAGAAGATGGAGGCCTGGCCTGTGACATTTCAGAGGGAAGTTTTAAGACTACCTGGGTCATTTGTTATTTTCATTTAAGATCCTGTTAGCCTGGTTAGTTGGGGTTGAAGAGTCAGATGTGATTAACACAATACCAGAACTCCTAAAGCAAAATCTTTGGGTTGCTGGGATACTCGATGCCAGTAGGCCGGAGCTGACAATTTGGTGGTGATTAAGAGACCAGCATTGTTGAGGTGAAATCCCCTGCAAAGCGTTTCCTGAGAGTCAGCACACAGAAGCTGTGTTTCAGAGGCAACCAAGGATGTACTGTGCACTGGCAGATGAAGTTGATAATGTAAGTCACCAGGTGCTACTGGTTTTGAAGTCAAAAAGGGGTTATGGAGAGCAGCTGTGCTTGACATTTTGAGAGGCCAGTCTCAGTGACAGTTGAAGGCCTAGGACCGAAGTAGATAGGCAAAGATGTTGAGGCTTGGCACCATGAAGAGAGCCTATGAGACACTACTGGTGAAAGTGCAGTCTAGCTGCAGCAAGGGAGTGCAACATTTTGGAGAAGCCAGTACCAAGGTGACTACCAAGAACAGCAGCATCTGTGTAGTGGACCCAGGTGGAGCCGAGAAGACATGCTGTGTATGCTGCAAAAGGCAGAGCTGGAGAAGGGACCCCAGCAACCCGGAGGAGCCCAGAAAAAATCGTGATTGAATCCCAGATAATTGTACTGTTGGGATTTGGTTTTGCTGGGTTCAGGTTATGACTATGTGCTGGCTCTTCCCTCTTGAAGGTATTTAAATTTGATTTCTATAGGAGCTTATCACTGAAAGACTGAAGTTTCCAAAGATGTTTTGGATTTTCAGAGAGATTAGACATTTTAAAGAGACTGAAATTTTAATGTGTTTGAATTTTAAAGTCTGTGGGCCTTTAAAAACTTACGATTTTAATGTGAGATGTTGAGGATGAATAAGAAATGAAGGGTTATGTCTAATAGTGATGCATTTGTGTGACAAGTTGACAGGAGGTCAGTCAGTTGGGCTGGCTAGTCTTATGTCTACTTGTCCCAAGGTAAAGTCATCTGAAAGGAGGGAACCTCAACTGAGGATGCCTCCATAGGATCCAGCTGTAAGGTATTTTCTTCATTAGTGACTGATAGGTGAGGCCCAGCCCATTATGGGTGGGGCCATTCCTGGATTGTAGTCCTGGGTTCTATAAGAAAGCAGGCTAAGCAAGCCATGGGGAGCAAGACAGAAAGCAGCACTCCTCCATGGCCTCTGCACCAGCTCCTGACTCCAGGTTTGTGCCCCTGTTTGAGTTTCTGTCCTGACTTCCTTTAATGATGAATAACGCTGTGAAAATGTAAGCCGAATAAACCCTTTCCTCCCCAGCTTGCTTTTCGGTCATGGTTTTTCATAGCAGCAATAGAAACCCTGATTAAGACAAGCCTCTAATTTCTTTAGTTCTTTGTTTGATCTGTCTCAGTCTCCATGAAGATAGAATCCTTGTCTTGCTGTTACTGTCTTTCCCATCCTCTCTTGTTGAAGACAGTTTAAGGAATCAGACATTATGCTGGCCTGCCCCTGTCACCTGGCAGAATGCACTCAGGCAGGACCCTGGTTAGTACAGGGTTCCATGAGTACTAGTCTCCATGCAGGTGCAAAGGACCCCTTTTAAAGGCAGATCCCTGCCCACTTACCGTGTCTTGCTCTCTTTCTGCTCTTTCTGGCTCTCCTCTCTTTCTGCTCCTTTCTCCCTCTTCTCTTCTGTCCTCCCTCTGTGTCTCTGTGTCTCTTTTCTCTTTCCTTCCCCTTTTTAATAAAACTTCCCACTCAAGCTCTGTCTGCTTGGCATGTCTATTCCCCTCCTTGGTCCCCCTCGCCATTCATGGAATCTGCCATGGGACTCCCCTCCAGCTGTATCCTAGCATTTGAAGCAAAAGAACAACAACAGTTCGGGAGACTCTACCCAGTTTGGATCAGGCTCCCTAGAGATGATCATCAGGTTCTTATTTCCCTCCCTCTGGTCATTGCTCTTACATCCTCAGTCCTAACTGTTGAATTCTGTGATAGCCAAGTCTGTACAAATCACTTCTCATTTTTCCACACAAAAGCCAGTAAATGAATGTTAACATCCAGGGTTTATAAATGAGAACTCTTGAGCTTAGAAGTTGTAATTAATTTGTCCATTGTCCTACAGATGGTAAATGATGCACTCGTGGTTTTCTCTTGGGCTTTCCAGACTCATATTGTTTATTTCTGCCATCCTCCTAAGTAATTTGATGGTCTGTCTTTTCTGTCTTTCTTCCTCTTAACTCAAATTCTTGGGGGGTTCACCAGTATATCACCAGGAAGCTCTTTGGCTATTGTATCTTTTCCATACACAAATAAATTTAACTTTTGGTTGGTATATAATACTTTGGGTCATTAATGAAGTATAATGTGATTGCTTAACTCATATACATTGGATAATAGTCAACTTAGGGTAATTGGCTGTATTTTGTTGTCCCGCGCTACTGTCTCGCCAGCAAGAATGACGCAGGACACTTGGATCCTTCTGCAGTAAAGCTTTAATACATCTTGAGAGATAGATGATCAGCTTCTGAAAGGGAGACCCCAAGCTAAGAAACCCAGCCCCTTATATAAGCCTAGGAGCTCCGAGTGAGACGTGTAGAGCCGAGATTGGTGGTTTGCTCATCACCCCAGATGACGCCACGGGAGAGGCACAGCTTAAACGGTGAACTCCAACTGACAGCGGATGTCAGTGCCATCTTCTAATGGCGATAGCGATAGCGAGGGCGGCTCCTCACATTTTGTGTACGAAAGAGTGAATGCTGAAAAGTATACATGACTTGTCACACACAATACCAATGACTGAGAAAGGAGTGACTTGTACCCATCCACAGCAGGATGGAGCATATAAGACAAGAAGTAGCTGAAGGTCCATGTTTCCAGAAAGGCCCGTCTGGAACCCAGCATGCTTGTCGAGTGATGGGAAAGACTGGAAAAGAGGTTGCAAAAGACTGGAGAAATCTGGCCCCTTATATGGAATGGGCTTGGAACCCCTTATATGGAATGGGTTTGGAACCCCTTATATGGAATGGGTTTGGAACCTGAGGCTATTAGAGTCCTGGGCTTGGGGCTGTGTTTGTGGTGGGCACTTAGCTGATGCTTTCCTGAAGTAGGAAGGGGCTTAGCTGCCAGGTGGTTGTTCATTGCAGCTACTAATTTCCACGATGCTGTCTTGGTTACTCAGCCTCCTTCCTCACATCTGATGACCTTGCTAGCTTATGTTTCATGTGCATCCCAGAATGACCTCCTCAATTTATGGCCTCTTCAGGTCACTGTGGCTTCAATCCTTCCAAATGCTCTTTTGAGCACTGTGAACAAAGTCCAGCTTTGGAATTATATTTAATGACCTTTCTGCTTAGGGTTCATCTACCTTCATGTCCTCTTCTGGATGTCCCCTGTGCTCAAGACCCATTGAGCCATTTTTTTCTTCCCACAAAGGCCATCTGTGATTGATAGACTCCCAATTTTGCTCTGCCTGGAACACCCTTTGTAGGAATTGGCTTGATAATCTCCACCACTCTGTCAATCGGATTAAGACTCCAAGTTTTGCTCTGCCCGAACTACCCTTTGTAGGAATTGGCTTAATAACCTCCACAATTCTGTTAATCAGACTATTATTTCCTTTTTATGGCTAAGTAAACAGGCTAAAGAAGTAAAAATGCTTGTCTTGGGCCTCCATACTGGAAGGATCAGAGACAGGATTTAAACTTCAAGCCAAGACTCTTCCTTGCCATCCTATTGTGGCTCATATTTCCTGTTTTTTTTTTTTGTCAAATGGGCTCTTCCTTGTTCCACATGGTGCAGATCCACTGTCTGTTCTATGATATTCCCCCTGAATACACTTCTCCACACTGCAAGCTACCCTAGAAGATGAGCCACTCCATGAGGGCTTTATTAAATTCATTGACAAGACTTGACTATTCTTAGAATTCATTTTTTTGGAGTTTGTGGTTTGCTTTAAAAAAAATTAAATGCTGAAGCTCTGATTCTCAATATTGGAAGTTAACTTCTACAAAGTGAATTAATATTGAGATCTTAAGAGTCAAACTCTGACACAGTAGAGTTGGAGACTTTGGGCCCTTTTTAACAAGAAATATCAGTTTGCCCTTTATCTTACCATATGAGCATCCAGTAAGGTAGTGGCTGTCTGTGTATAAGCCAGGAAGAGATCCCTCAGAGAAACCAACATTGTGGGACCTTAAGCTAGAACCTGCAGTTCCCTGAATTACCCAAACCAAAACAAAAATGAAAACAAAAATACCACCTCCCAAAAAACCCAAAAAGTAAAATAATAAAAAACCAAAAACTAAAACAACCCCTCAACCCAATATCCCCAACTCTCACAAAAAGTCAAACAGAAAACAAAAAACCCAACTCCAATCCCACCACCACCACTACTACCACCTCAAACACCATAAAAGAAAATCAAACAAAAAATGACTGTCTGATTTATTTAGTGGTCCAGCTTATGGTATTTTGTTAGGGATTGGCAAAAGCTCTTTCTTTGATGAATGGGTTTCCAGAATATGGCTGCCTGTACAAACTAGTAGCAATCTATTTTGGTGCCCTTGCATTCCTAACATCTGGCATGGTGCCCCAGTGTGTGTCTGGCATGCAGAAGGCTTCAGAGGGTTCTACAGTAATGCTTTACTGTACTCTCATTGCCTAGTCTCCAGGGTTCCACAGCTAAAACTGAGCTTACAGCAGTCTTCTCCTCCACTTCCCATGTTCACCTGTGCTCTGGGTTCTCAGCGTTGTTCTGGGTGTAGGGCATCTCTTCTCTGCATACATAGCAGTGACTGCTGTTTTACTAGGCCTTTTATTTTATTTTATTTTTTTGCTGAAGGCTCTGACGCCTGCTGTCTCCTCTGGCCCTCATAAAGTGGATCCCTCCCCTTTGCTCAGAGGCAGCAGCCACCCAGACTGACTCCTTGGGTTGAATTTATGACAAGGATTCATCAGATTAGGAGGGTTAGGACATAGTCCTCTTCCCATTGCGTGTGCAGAATGCAGTGCAGCAGCGACCCAGCCATCTTTTCCATGAGTGCAGAATATAGTAGAACAACGTTGCTGTTTCTATAGCTGTTGTGTGAAACGCTGCAGCCATGCTTGACATTTTCTGACTCAAGGAGTCACCTAAAAGCCTTTTGATTTAACAAGACAGCTAAAAAACTGTGAGCAGTTCAATGTAAATAAAGTTTTCCAGGTCTCAATGGACTCAAGGCTGCCTCTGTGGTAGCCCGGAAATCCAAAACAGTGCCATCATGAACCTATTGGCTGCTTATTAGGACTGAAGACAGCCATGGGGTTTCTTTCACACCCTACTTCCTCTTCTAAGATTGAAATATTCTTATCCTGCTTTGAAAAGCACCAATTTCTCTGCCTATGGAAGGCCAGATTGCACAGTGGCTCTTCAGAAATCTCTCTGTCAGATTGTTGTACTTCACAGAAAGTGATTTAACAATCTGAAGGCTTTACCTTCCCCCTTACTTTTGGATCCACTGGCTTTCATTTTGATACCTTGGGTCACAACCAAATAACAAACATCTCTTTCATCTTTTGCACAGAGAGTTTTCCTCATGCTTATAGATGAAAATGTGTTTAATCCATGAAACATTTGTCAAGGGGCTGCTCTTCTAAGCACAGTGGCTATTGGGTGAGATGAATACAGAGTAACAGAATGAGATTTGTGAAGCTGTGGACTGCAAACCTCTTGGGAATCACTAATAGAGAACACATTCTGTCAACTATAAGGGACTGTCCTGCATGGACATCACACCGTTCCTTTCCTTGAGATACTTGCAGGTCTTCCAATTTTACCCGGATGGACTTCCTTAGAGCTTCTTTTTTTAGTTTTAAGTCCTTCGACAGGGAAAGTTTTCCATCTATTGAATTCATTTTAGTCGTTGAGAGCATTTGGCCCTTGTCAATCCTTTAATGCTACCCTGAGCACATCATAGTGATTTAGGGCAATGACCTCCAGTGGAGAGTTTGAACTGCCATTGGTGCAGCTTTGAGAAAGACTCATCGCTAAGCTCTTGGTCTGATGAATGCTTTTTATTCTGGAGATCTTTGGAATGAATTAGGGGAAAGAGAAACTACCCCTTGGCTATATCCAACCAGTGTTACATGTAAGACTCATCTATCTTCTGTTGTGAATGTCTTCACAGGAGTGAGTGCATCTTCAGATATAGTTGAGTGCTTGGTGTAGCATCTCAGTGACTGCACAGCAAAGTACATTCATTGTGTTGCTGTTGGATGCTCTTGGGGCATATGAGTCAAAATGTAGAGAGCTCAAAACCTGCCCCTTTAAAGGCTGAGAGATGTACTCAGTCAATGAGAAGTTAAGTTTGAGAGTTACCTTTGTGGGAAGCAGGGGTGCTCCTTACCCTGTAGTGTTAACCTGTATCCCACTAAAAGGACAATCTATTTCCAGCAAGGTGGGGTACTTGGAATGCAGTGCTGATGCACAGCCAAGAGGAACTTGAGGCTTTTCCTGCAAAGACTGGAGCCATAGTAACCATTGGGGGCCCTAAGAAGAAATAGTTTTGGAAGACTCATTTGAACTCCAGTGGCTCTAGAGGCTTGGGCATCAGGTTTTGAGGGGATGAAGGTTTCATGGGCATGAGATATAAGTGTGATTGGACTCTGCTGGAGATCACAAAGGTTTTCCCAAGTTACATGCTCAAAAAACGCAAACACTGATACTTATTTGAAAAATATCAGACTTATCAAAAATGTGAAAGCTAAACAACAGAGAAAATAAAATAGAAAACAAAAGCATAGGGGAAAACTTTAGCAAAGGCAGACAAACTCAGAGGGAGGAAGATGCCAATCCTGCCTCCTAGGAGAAAGCTGACCTGGTCACTGGGTCTGAGAAGCACTTTCCTGCTGACTCAGAATGAGTTACAAGTTGTAACAGCTTTCCCGGACTCCATTCTGGCTAATTCCTTCCTGGTGCTCCAGAGAGTGGCAGAGCCGGCATTGGCTTCAGTTCTCCTGCCCCTCAGGCTGTGGTTTTCCCTACTCACAGATGCGACCTTGTTTTCCATTTGTTCTTGCCATATATGCCAGATCTGGTCAGCATTCCCAATCACCTAGGCTAAAGGAGGCTCACTAGCACTCTAGTTTATAAAGAAAAAACAAAACAACCCCAGATTTTAGTGTTATATTTCGTTCCACGTGTCTTACCCACTGCCTTTGTGATTTGTCTCAGAATTCCTCCAACTCATTTTTGTGGTTCTTTGTAAATCTAACTTGAGGTTGAATTTATTACAGTATTTGGAAGCTACCTTAATTTTATAATTATTAAATGATTCATTCAACCTTCTGTTTCTCTCCCTCTCTGGCTAATCTGGCACTCGGACAGATCTCCGCTATTAAGTGGTATTTATTTAATTATGAATTGCTGTAGAGCTGTTTAAGAGAAGGTCACTAGGTTAAAACCATTGTGCTAGTGTTCTGAGCAGAGGGTGTTTGTACTGACTTACATTTGGGTGTGCTTTCCCTGACGATGAGCTAACACAGCCATGTTTACATTACACACACTCTCAGAGCTGCTGACCGCAAATGACTCTATTTGATGTGATAGGTCAGGTCAAGATGGTCCGATGGCAAATACTTTCCACTTGATTTAACTGTAGTGTTTTCTGGTCCTCTCTCCTCTCCCTTACTTCCAAATTAATACGGAAGAAGCAGTCAGTGACTTCATAAGACCTGAAGTCTTTCTAGCTTTTACCAAGTCTTTCAGGCTGGATGGAGTCTCAAGGGGCTAAATGAATGGATGTCTTGGACACTAAGAACACCCTGAGAGTCCCCGGTTTGTCTATGAATGAGTGGGAGTTTGAAAATCTTCACGGGACCTTTTTGACATGCTGAAAGTAGAATTGGATTGCAATAAATATGAATATAAAAGCTAGAGCAAGGCTCAGCAAAAAACCCCCAGTGGAAACTCCCTTCAACTACCTTTTCCAGAGTCTCTCTCTCGTCTTCCCCTTCAGAGCTGTCTTGGCTTTTCTTCCTCTAGGTAAATGTGAGAAATGTCAGCCTTTTTGCCCAGGGGTAACTCAGCAAGGTAGATGGCCTCTTTCTCAGCAGGGCACCTTGATGGCAACCTTATCTAGAGCCAAACTGGGGCTAGCCATGCCTGCTTGTTTATTTGTTCTCCAACTGTTTGGAGACTTTCCCTGATTAATTACTTTCTAGTAATAGAGGCTGCTAACTAATGTCTTGTCTGATTAACCTGTAATTTAGCCCTTGGTCCCAGATGGTGGGCAAACCATCCTGCCTGGGGAATGAAGGAGGTCATTGGCTAGGGGTCTTTGGGATGCCAGTGTGGGCTCATTTATTTACTTTAAGTCTTGTTTGCTATTCCCGATGCAGTGACTGGAGACGGCTCTCCCCCAAGTCCCATCCACTCTAATTGGCCTGCTGAAACAGCAGTGGACACAAGATTTAAGAAATGTTTTCTTTGAAAACTTCTGGTCTGACAGACACTTTGAGCTCACATTTCACCCCGTTTCTATTACACACCCTTCCCTGGAACTCCTGGGAGAACTTTCCCGAGTCTCACAGGAGAACGACTGCTCTGTGACTAGGGGTTTGTGGAAGTAGGGGGTTGATGGACTGGAGGTTGCAGGGGAGAGTTTGCCCAGGCAGCCCCGCATCTTCAGAATCTCCAGAGCATGCCAACGTTAACACATCTGAGGAGGTATTCAGTATCAAAGTCTCTGATATTTGGCTCCATAAACACGATACCGGTTGCAAAAACAAAGCTAAGGAGCTCGTGCTGATCACTTCAATAAGAGCTGTTTAATTATGAACGTTTGGGAAATGAAGTTACCAACAGGACCAGGAGTGCTCTGGTGTCCCAGCGTTTCTGCCCTCGGCATCCCGCTGCCAAGCCAGATTGTCCACTCAGCTGAAAAGTCTGACCTTGAGCAGGTCACGCCCTCAGCCCCACGGGAGGCTACTGGCTTGCCAAGAACTCCTTCCCACTGCAGTGGCAGTTTTCAGGAACTGATTAGCAACAGAATCATCAAACTCTATCAGTACCATTCCCAGGCCATCCAAGGGTTACTTCTGGTGGTGATCAGAGCTCCCGGGAGACTGGCACGTGGGAAACCAATTACTGTTTGAGGGTAGTCTATTGACCTTATCCTTCATAAGTCAGGGTTCCAGGGCTGAATGATGAAGAGCTCAGCTATGAACAGTGCCATGGGTGTGACCATGACACAAATGTTTTAGGAGTTCAGAAAAGAATTCTTCTGAGCAACTTGTGGAGAAGTAGGATTTCACAAATCCTGCTGAGTATCCTCTTACTTGTATGTTTAGGTCATCAAATGCAGTAAGCTGAGTTATCTGCACAAAGTTTTAACAGAAATTGTACTTGAATTTGTGAATGAAACGAAAGCACTATATAGGCATATACAGTATCAAGGAGAAAGATTTCTGTCATGAAATTATATATATACATATATGTACATGTATATTGTATATAATAACCAATTAACATATTGGTTATTTTTCTCATCCGGATGTCTTATTTTTTGTTAAAACTTGTGAATATATGTATTCCTCCCAAACTTTTATTTATTTTTTTATAAGATAATGAAATGCACATGTACTACCAATGGACATAAGACTGTTAAACCTGTGCATGGAAACCTATACACTATCATTTTGCTTCTCTTTGGAAAACAAGACATATGCAACTGCTTCATGGAATAATGATAATGATAATGAAAACAGACACATGATTATTACTAAAGTATAGCAGACAACACAATGCAGGGGCTGGAGAAATAGCTCACGGGGGTACAGTGATTGGTGTATAGCCAAGAGTGCTTGGGTTTGGATGCTCAGTGCCTACATAGAAGCCACACATGGCCATTGGGACCTGTAACCCCAATGGCAAGGGGTGAAGACAAGTAGGAGCTCCCAGCCAGTCAGCATAACCAAAATTGTGAGTTTCAGGTTCGTTGAGAGACCTGAAGTCAAAAAAATTAAGATGGAATATGATAAGGCTTGAATTTTCTCCACTAGACCTCCCATGTGTGCGCATGGGTGTACCCACCACCCCCTCACAAATGTTTATATACCCCTTCACACATATGCATGGCAAACACACTAAAGAGAAAGAAGGGAAATATACTGTACATATCTGTATATGGATATATATGTGTGTGTATATATATATACATATATATGTGTGTATATATGTGTGTATATATATGTGTATGTGTGTGCATATATAAATATTATGGGAGGCTATATTTTAAAATTGTACTTCCATCCAGGTTAGGAAGATAGTTTTGCTATTGCCCATAATTAATTGATGCTTTATTTTATAAGTCATGACTTGAGGTCACCAAACATGTAATAGAATTTTTGAGTCACTGGAGCTACCCTTGACTGGAGATGCTGTACAAAATGGAGGAAGAACTACAGACTGTGGGTTCATGTCTTTCCCAAAGTTGTGTGCCTCAGGACCATGATCATCCCTGAAATTAGTTTTCACATCCTACATGATACAGAAGACACGAGGAGGCCTCAGTTTTGCAAGTTAGTGGAGAAGGATGCTAAGTATCAGTAGGTATTTCATTCAATAGAAGAGTGTTCCTCTGGTGGTTTAATGGCTTTGCTGAGGTGGATGGGATTGTTGACATTCTGATGACTATGGAGTGACACTTGTTATGTGTCTGCCTGTATTAGGGTTTGTGTGATGAAGAACCTCTTTGTTCCTGCAGTCACTAGATTTGTTCTTGATTTCTTTTATAGGCATGGGATGGTAATTTACTTCTTTCACAGAACAGGGCAAAGATGATAAGCCAGATAGACACTGCAATTGTTAACAGGGGTAAAGTTCTCACTTCTGTGTTAAAAACTGCCTGCTGCTGTTTTGGATCATAAGTGCCCTCCAAAGAGCACATGGTAAAGACTTTCTTCCCAGCATGGCATCATAGGGAAGCAGTAAAAATTTAAAAAAATGGGGAGGGAGCTGTAGTAGCAAGGCAGTAAGCTCTTGTATGAAGAGCCCCAAAGTGAGGGTGATATTTCTAGTGCCTTTCTCTTCGTTTCTCTCATAATTACCACTGCACAGCTGAGCAGCCTTGCTGTACCCCATGTTCCTACCATGATATGCTATGAACGTAATTGCAACTGGGCAAAATGATCAAGGACTGATAGCCTCAGACCTGAGAGCTGAGACACTTCTCTTCTTACTATAGAGCATTATAGCGAGAGGAAGCAGGCTACCAGACTGCTCAAAGAGCTGAGAGTCACAAGTAGCTGGAAAGACAAATGAGCAAAAGGAAGACAACCTCGGGACGGGATGGAGAGGGGAGTTGTGGTGGAGGGAGGGATCCTTGGAGCCAAGACTTGGGGCATTTGCCTGGGGAACACATGCCCATAACTTCACTTTTGTCTGACTTATTTAAAAATTCAGGTTCACTTAACTTTTTATGCATGGTAAGCAAAGTTAAAATAACACCTTAAATTCCTCTGTGCGTGGATTTGTTTTCTCTCCAAATGATTGGAGTTACTGAGAACAGCTTAGACAGAGGGGAGGTTGTTTGAGGTTCACTAGACCCAGTGGGAAAAGCCCACTTAATCCAACCAGCTACTGGGACCTGGGGAGAGGTGGTGGAGTATTATTACCTAACCTAATGGTGGAGGACCTCACTTGGTTCCTAGGAGCTGGCCTGTGCCAATTCAACTGCAAATACCAGTGCTGACTTGTGGGCATAGGAAAGGTGACCAGGCTTAGAATCAAGGTACCTTGTTCTTGATCCAACCTTTCTTAATGTTCATGTTTCCTGATGTGGTTCATTAACTTCTCTTAGTATGTTCTCTTACTTGTTTAATAAGATGAGTGATGCCAATGCACCAGTACCATAGACAGAGCAAACTAACATGCTTAGCACAATGTGAGAGGATTTTTGCAAAGATTGAAAAATGCTATGAAACTAAGGGCTTCGTTTTACACAACCTAGTCACATTTCAATCCCTCCAGACATGATGCTCTGTATCAGAACAATGATAGTCTTTCCTTCTCGATACTATTCTTACATAAAAGAGGGAGGAGGAGAAGACAGAAAGAGGAAAGAACTTGTCCACAAAGTTATATGGCATGTTAGTGCAATGGTTAAAAGTAGGGCATGGAGGGCTGGTCCCCTTAGCTGCTCTCTTCCCTTCTTATGTAACTGTCTCTGATGGTGAAGGCACAGAATTGGTAACAGTGGACTTCTTTAAGTGACTCTTCAGGGAGTATTGAAAAGTCAAGAAAGATCAGGTAATGATGCCTAGAGAATACAGGTTTCAGGCCGGCCTGCCTGCCTTGGTAGATGGGTGACAAACATCAATTTTTATAGAGATGCACTCTGCTGAACTCACTTATGATTACAAAATTTGGAGGACGGTAGGCACACAGGGCTTTCATAGGGTAGTTTCTTCCAGACAGATCTTATCTCTGTTTTGGAGAAGGAAATGTGACAATGTGGCTACAACATTGCAGAGGGACTGTGGAAATTGACAGGTGTCTGGAGAGGGGAAGTAATGAAAAGGAGACACTGTGGAGTTTGTGAGAGATGGGGAGGGCCAGAGTTAGATACATTGATGGTGCTGGGGAGGATCCAGGAGTTGGCCTGAAGGCCATTTATTTTATCTTACTTGTTTGAAATCCAGGTTCCTGTAACCTTTTCTGTCTCCCAGGGGAGACCAGCCATTGATAAAGGTTCTAGGCTGGAAGAGTATCATGGATAAAGCATATTGTTTTCTACATTAAGAAGGGCTATGGAGAGCCAAGTTGGGGCAATTTTCTTCTCCTTTCCAGTCCTTTGATGTAGGTTTGGTTTTCCTTAATGGATTTATATTTATCACTCTAGAAATGGTGGGACCTGACAGAATGGAGCTGATGAGAGACTAAAGTCTTATGCAACAGCCAGCTTTATTCAGAGCATCAGACAGTTTATACATGAAGGGTTAAGAGAAATCGCTGTATAAGTACCGTGCACTAACCAATTGTGTCATGTCTATCGCCATGCACAAAACTTAAGTCCAAATGGATCAAAGACTTCAACATAAATCCAGCTACACTGAACCTGTTAGAGGAGAAAGTGGGAGATACCCTTGAACTAATTGGTATAGGAGACTGCTTCCTGAATATAACTCCAGTAGCACAGACACTAGGATTGACAATTAATAAATGGGATCCCCTGAAACTGGGAAGCTTCTGTAAGGTAAAGGACACAGTCAACAAGACAAAATGGCAGCGCACAGAATGGGAAAAGATATTCACCAACCCCACATCTTACAGAGGGCTGATATCTAATATTTACAAAGAACTCAAGAAGCAAGTCTCTAAAACACCAAAGGATCCAATCAAAAAGTGCGGTATAGAACTGAATAGAGAATTCTCAGTAGAGGAGTCTAAAATGGCTGAGAGACACTTAAGAAAGTGCTCAACATCCCTAGCCATCCGGGAAATGCAAATCAAAACAACTCTGAGATACCATCTCACTCCTGTCAGAATGGTTAAAATTAAAAACTCCAATGACAGTTTATTCTGGAGAGGATGTGGAGAAAGGGGAACACTCCTTCACTGCTGGTGGGAGTGCCAAATTATACAGCCACTTTAGAAATTAGTATGGAGATTCCTCAGGAAAATGGGAATCAGTCTACCACAAGATCCAGCAATTCCACTCTTAGGCATATACCCAAAAGATGTACATTCATATAACTAGGATTTCTGTTCCACTACGTTCATAGCATCATTATTTGTAATAGCCAGAACATGGAAGCAACCTTGATGCCCCTCAACTGAAGAGTGGATAGAGAAAATGTGGGGGGGGGTGGGGGAAGAGGGGGTGAGAGGGAACTGGGATTGACATGTGAAGCAAGCTTGTTTCTAACTTAAATTAAAAAAAGGAAGAAAAAAATAAAGAGTCTGATGAGTGAAGTTCTCATGAGTTCAGGATGTATACAATCACAAGGACAAGCTGTACATGGCAAAAACATGTTCTTCCATAGAGACAACTGAGTCCCAAGAGCAAACAATAACAAATCTGAAAGAAACTCCCTCCCTCCTATCTGCTAACCTGCAAGTAGCATGAAAACACATTGCAAAAACAAGCCCATGCTTTGAAGAAACTGAGGTCACAAGACTCTTGTCTTTTTTCTTGGAGTTGTTTCACATGCACTCAGAATTCTCCTCACACGACTCCATCTTTGAGGTATGTTCCCACAGATTTGGAGGTACAGAGATCCTTGATTCAGGCAGGGTACAGGCTATGCCATAAAAGGTAATTAGTAGCTGGTGGAGAGGAGGTTATACATTTCAATATCTGTATCAATTTGATTGATTTATTTCCCCCCTGCAATTGTACAGGATTGGTGCTTAATTTGCTCTTTATTTTCTAGTTTCTCTTGGCTTTTACTCATCTAAACTTTATTTTTCATAATGTTTTCACTGGAAAGATTAAGTTAGTATTTATATGTGTAGTAGATATAGATTCTATAGTTAGTTATTTTTCAGTGAAGGAAACAGAACATATAAAAATATGCTCTATAAGATGGAGAGTTAGTCCTGGACATCTGGGTTTATAGTTTTTAATCCAGTTGCTAAATTGTGCAGTTGAGGCAGGCAGCAGACACATAATCTTGAAGGCACAGACTGCCTGGTTTTAATTCTGTACCTGCTGATGACTTGTTGACTTATCTTGAGACCCTGTTCACTTCAGTCTCATCATCTAAGGCAAGTAAAAATTATTTTTAACTCATGTTAGTTCTGAGGATTAAATTATATATAAAGAAAGTACATAGAGCCTCACTTGAGATGTGGCATGTGCAATTTGGACATTAGCCTGTCTGTAGATGACTGACAGTATGAGCACTCTGACTACATAGACGTGGGTTTAGATACATGCTGTGTCATGTATGATTTATTGAAAAACTAGAATTCCATGTGGCACGAGCATAAAAAATTCCATTCCCTTCCATGGTGTCTTTATGTTCTCCTGGTGGCAACTTTTTCATAATTTCTGGGAAAAGCTTTTCTGTCACTCTCAGTTAAAATATTCTAACCAATTTATGTTTTAGAAATGTATCTGCATTGATTCTTTGAGTATTTCACACATATATACAAACTGTTTTTGTCATATTCACTTCATATTGTCCCCTAACTCTTTCCAGATCATCTTAATAGCTCTCAACTTCATGTCAACCTAAAAAATTAATTCAGTGAGTTCAATTTGTGTTGACCATATACCTATAGATGTGAGGTCAACTTGACAAGAGCCATACCCTTAAAGAAAACTGACTTCACAATCCCTAGAAACAATGAGCTCTCAATAGCTTCTCAGCCAGGCATAGGTCGGAAGTACCATGAGCCTCACTCCATCTATGCTAAATTATTGATTGTTTTTATCTTGTGAAAGTCTTATGCAGACATCTAGAGCTGCTGTGAGCTCACAAGTGTCATAGTCCTGTCACATACAGAAGACACTACCTGGTCCTTTCCACCCTCAACGTTTCTATTCCCAGTTCTATGATGGTCCCCAAGACTTGGAGAAAGGATGTGTTCTAGATGTCCCATTTGTGACTGAGCATGCCAAAATTCTTAAAACTTTGGTCACATATGTTTCTGTCTTAATTGCTGTCTCTTACACAAAGAAATTTACCTGATGAAGATAAGATTTGAATCTGGAGGGCAGTTGGAGATTGAAAATTAATATCATTGAAAAATAATATGAGGTAGGAGCCTCCAGAGAATTGGGGACTGTGCACTGGAGAACCCTTCCTGGCAGACCAGCTCATCCAGAGTCTGCTGAAGTAGCAGTACTAGTCCCACCTCCACCCATGGGAAGAGGAGAGCCATTAGAGTATTGGACCAGCTTGCACCCACTGGAAGAGAACCATAACCTTGGTCGTGTACCTACCAGGAGAGGGAGAGACCCCACCATTACCCACTGGAAGAAGGGATGGGAAGACGACAATATAAGAACACAATAAAAAACAGAAAGATCAATAAGACGTCACCAGAGTCTAGGGACTCCACACCAGCAAGACCTGAATATCCCAACACAGATGAAGCAGAAGAGAACAACCCTAAAAAAACCTTTATGATGATGATAGAGACCCTCAAAGAGGTAATGAGAAAATCCCATAAAGAAATGGAAGAATAAAACAAAAACCTCAAGAAATGGAGGAAAAGACAAACCAAAGATTGCAAGAAACATTTCAAACAGTGCAAGGTTTGAAGTTGAAATAGAGACAAAAAACCACAGTCTGAGGGAATTCTGGAAATAGAAAAGCTGGGTAAATGATCAGGAACTACAGATGAAAGCACAGCCAACAGAATACAAGATATGGAAGAGAGAATCTCAGGCATTGAAGATACACTTGGAGAGAGAGATTCATCAACCAAAGAAAATCTTAAGTCCAATATACCTAACACAAAATATCCAGGAAATATGAGACACTGTGAAAAACCAAACCTAAGAATAATAGGTATAGAAGAAGGTGCAGAAAACATATTCAACAAAAGCATAGAAGTAAAATTTCCCAGCCTAAAAAAAGACATGTCAATGAAAGTTCAAGAAACTTAATGGACACCAAAATATAGTGGACCACAAAGAAAAAAGTCCTTTTGACACATAATAATAAAAACACCAAACATACAGAATAAAGAGAGAATATTAAGAGCAGCAAAGGTAAGTGACCAAGTAACATATAAAAGCAAACCTATCAGAATTATACCTGACTTCTCTATAGAAACTCTGAAAGTCAGAAGGTCCTGGATAGATGTCCTACAAACACAGGAACATGGATGCCAGTCAAAACTACTATACCCTGCAAAGCTTTCAGTCACTATAGAAGGAGAAATAATATATTCCATGTTAAAACCAGATTTAAACAATACATATCCACTAATCCAGTCCTACGGTTAGTTCTGGAAGGAAAACTCCAAGGAAGTTAACTACACCCACAAAAACATAAGCAATAGATAAACCCTCTTTACCAACAGCAAAGAGAAAAAAGGGGGGGGGAGAATCCACACACAATACCACAACCAACAACAAATCTAAAACAAGAATTAACAATCAATTATTATTATCCCTCAATACTAATGGTCTTAACTCAACTATAAAAAGACACAGGCTAACAGAATGGATATGAAAACAGAATCCATTCTTCTGCTGCATGCAAGAAACACCTCAACTTCAAAGACAGACACTGTACCTCAGAGTTAAGGGTTGGGAAAAGATTTTCCAATCAAATGAACTCAAACAAGTGGGTGAAGCTATCCTAATATCCAACAAATTAGACTTTAAACTAAAATCAATCGAGATGAAGGTCATTTTTTATTCATCACAGGATAAATCCATCAAGATGAAATCTCTGAACATCTGTGTCTCCAATAGAAAGGTATCCACATTTGTAAAAGAAACATTAGTAAAACTCAAATCACACATAAAACCTAATACAATTATAGTGGGAGACTTCAACACCCAACTCTCTCCACTAAACAGGATCACCAGACAGAAATTTAACAAAGAAACAAAGGAACTAACAGAAGTTATGGCCCAGTTTGGTTTAACAAACATCTGTAGAACATTCCATCCAAACACAAAAGAATATACCTTCTTTTCAGCGCCACGTGGAACCTTCTCCAAAATCAACCACATACTTGGTAATATAGCAAACCTTAATAGGTGCAAAAAATTTGGAATAACCTTCTGTATCTTATCAGACCACCATGTTTTAAAGTTGGAATTCAACAACACAAACTGCAGAAAGCCTACAAACTCATGGAAATTGAACAATGCGCAATTGCACTATTCCTGGGTCAGGGAGGAAATACTAAAAGAAATTAAAGACTTCTTTGAATTCAATGAGAATGAAGACACAACATACCCAGACTTATGGGACATGTTGAAAGCAGTGCTAAGAGTAAAGTTCATAGCACTAAAGTGCCCACATGAAAAAACTGGAGAATAGTCACATTAGAGAATTAACAGCACAACTGAAAACTCTAGAACAGATAGAGGAAAACTCACCCCAGAGGAGTAGACACCAAGAAATAATCAAATTGAGGGCTGAAATCAATAAAGTGGAAACTAGGAAAATAATACAAAGAATCAATGTAACAAACAGTTTGTTCTTTGAGAAAATCAACAAGATAGTCAAAACTTTGCCCAAACTAACCAAAAGGCAGATAGAGAACATGCAAATTAACACAATCAGAAATGAAAAGGGGGACATAATGGATGCTGAGGAAATCCAGAGAATCATCACATCATACTTTGAAAACCTGTACTCCACAAAATTGGAACATTTAAAGGAAATGGACAATTTACTGGATAGATATCACTTACCAAAATTAAATCAAGAATAGATAAGCAATTTAAATAGACATATAACCCCTAACGAAATAGAATCAGTCATTGAAAGTCTCCCAACCAAAAAGAGCACAGGGTCAGATGGTTTCACTGCAGACTTCTACTAGAAATTCAAAGAACAGTTAGTAGCAATTCTTCTCATAGTATTCCACACAATATAAGCAGAAGGGTCATTGCCAAACTTTTCTTTTTCATTATTATTTATTACATTTTTTTAAAGAAAAGAGCTTGCTTTACATGTCAATCCCAGCTTCCTCTCCCTCCCCTCCTCCCGCACCCCCTACTATCCCCCCATCCTCCCACCCTATCTCCACTCCCTTCCACATAGGGACTATCCAGAGTCTGTCATTTCATTCAGGGCAGGGTCCAGGACCTCCCCCAAGAGTCCAGGCTGAAAGAGCATCCCTCTTTGTGTTATGGACACACGAAGTCCATTTGTATGCCAGGGATAAGTATTGATCTACTTCCCAGGGCCCCATAGGTTGCCCAGGCCTCTTCACTGACTCTCACATTCAGGGGGTCTGGATCAGTCCCATGGTGGCTTCCCAGCTGTCGGTCTGGGGTCCAAGAGCTCCTCTTTGTTCAGGCCAGCTGTTTCTGCTGTTTCTCCAGCCCATTCTTTACACATTTGCTCATCACTCCTCTCTCTCTGTCACTGGGTTCCAGGAGTACAGTTCAGTGCTAGCTGTGGGTGTTTGCCTCTGTTTCCATCAGTCACTGGATGAAGTTTCTAGGATGGCGTATAAGGTAGATGTCAAGTTCATTATCAGGAATGGGCATTTAAGGTAGTCTCTTCACTATTGCTTAGTTTGCCAGTTGGTGTCATCCTTGTAGACTGCAAGAGGTCTCACTGGTGCCAGATCTCTCCTCAAAACTATAGTGACTCCCTCTATTATGGTATTTTTCATCCTATGCTCCCCCAATTCTTCCCCCAACTCAACCTTCTTGCTCCCTCATGATCTACTCTCTCCTCTTCTTCTCCCCCTCTCCTTTTTCCACCTCCAACTCCCCCCCCTCACCATGCTCGCAATCTGTTCAGGAGATCTTGGCCCATTCCTGTTCTTTGGGGGTACCATGCATATCTCTCTTAGGTTCTTTCCTGTTTCCAAGACTCTCTGTCAGTGGAATAGCAGACTGGTATTCTCCTGATCCATGTCTAAAATCCATATATGAGTGAGTACATACCATGTTTGTCTTTTAGTGACTGGGTTACCTCACTCAGGATGGTTTCTTCTAGTGCCATCCATTTGCCTGCGAATTTCAAGATTCCATTGCTTTTTTCCCGTGGAATAGTACTCCACTGTATAAAAATGTACCACATGTTCTCTATCAACTCTTCAGTTGAGGGGCATCTAGGTTGCTTCCAGGTTCTGGCTATTATAAATAATGCTGCTATGAACATATTGGAACAGATGTTATTGTTGTATGAATCCAATTAAAAAGTGGTTACAAAACTAAATAGAGATTTCTCAGTAAAGGAATCTGAAATGACTGAAAGACACTTAAGTCTTAGCCATCAGGGAAATGCAAATCAAAACAACTCTGAGATAGAGAAAAGGTAGGAGTGCCAACTTGTACAGCCACGTTGGAAATAAGCATGGCAGTTCCTCAGGAAAATGGGAATCAATCTTCTACAAGATCCAGCAATTCAAATCTTAGGCATATATCCAAAAGATGCACAACATGCACATATGTTCAACTATCTTCATAGCAGCATTATTTGTAATATCCAGAACCTGGAAGCAACCAAGATATTCCTCTAAAAAACAACCAACTGGATCTTGAAAATTGCAGGCAAATTGATGGAAGTAGAAGAAAACATCTTGAGTGAGGTAATCCAGTCATAAAAAGAAAACATGGTATTTGCTCACTCATATATGGACTCTAGACATAGAGCAAAGGATTGCCAATCAACAATCCACACCGCCAGAGAATCTAGTAAATAAGGTGGACCCTAAGCGAAACTTACATGGTCACCTGGAGCAGGGGAAAGGGAAAAGATCTCCTGACATAATTGGGAGCATGGGGGAAGGGAGAGGGAGTTAGGAGAAAGAGAAGGGGAGAAGAGGAGGGGAGAGGAGGGTATTAGGGAGCAGGAAGATTGAGTTGGGGGAAGAATAGAAGAGATCAAGATAGGAGATACCATAATAGAGGGAGTCAATATAGCTTTAAAGAGAAATCTGGCACTAGGGAAATGTCCAGAGATTTACAAGGATGACCCCAACTAACAATGTAAGCAATAGTGGAGAGGCTACCTTAAATGTCCTTCCCTGATAATGAGAGTGATGCATCCTTTAAAAACCATCCTAGAGCCTTCATCCAGTAGCTAATGGAAGCAGACACAGAGACCTACAGCTTAACACTGAGCCAAACTACTGGAAACCAGTTGTAGAGAGGGAGGAGTGATGAGCAAGGGGTCAAGACCAGCCTAGAGAAACCCACAGAAACAGCTGATCTGACCAAGGTGGAGCTCATGCCCCCTGGAAACCAGCATAGGAGTGATCCAGACCCCCTGAATGTGGGTGTCAGTTAGGAGGCCTGGGCAATCTATGGGACCTCTGGTAGTATATCAGTATTTATCCCTCATATACTAATGGACTTTGAAAGCCCATTCCACATAGAGGGATACTCTCAGGCAAGTCACACAGGGGAGGGTGTATGCCCCACTCCAAATGAATTGACAGACTTTGAAGATGCCCCATGGAAGGCTTCACCCTCCCTGGGGAGTAGAAATGGGATGGGATAGGCTGTTGGTGGGGTGCATGGGAAGATGGGAGGGAGAGGGAAATTGGATTGACATTGTAAACAAGATTTTTTTGAATTTAAAGAAAAAAAGAAACATAATACTAGTGTGTCCAATTCTAATGCCCATGAGCTCCCACGGGTTCTTGGCCAGATTTATAGTGTCAGACGTGCATTTCCTCCCGTTGAAGGAGTCCTAATCAAATTAGAAATCCACTGGTTACCCTATATCATTTGTGCCACTATTACACCCTTGGATGTAATACTAGTTGTGTTTGCATTTTACAGGGCTTACAGATGGGTAAGACAGTTGTTGATGACTTTTCTCCAGCATCCTGTGTAGCACCTTCTGATATGAAAGCTAGCCATTACGGAGGAAGCTTTCTGGTGTGTATCAACTTAATTTCTTCACATCTGTCACATCTGTAAGTGTATGATATGTTCAGCAACATCATCTTAGCATCAAATTCTGGTAGGTATCCCAAAGCACTGCAATAGTATTTGTTGTCTTTATTTTCTTTGGAACTCCCTGACCAAGAACTCAAAGTGAGGCGTTCCAGACTTGGCATTGGGCCTTTCTTTTTGCCGCCTATGGCTTTTGGGAGAAGCGTTGGCCTCCATGTAGTGTATCCCCAGTCAAAATCTTTTATATGTATATGTTTAGAAAGTTTACAATGTAGTAGATTTGCATATGGCTTTTACAAATAATTCTTAGTATTGACTATCTCTCGCCACTCTCTCATCTGCCTACCTACAGTAAGATCTTTCTTCCCCTGCCCTACTAATTGTGCCTTTCTAGTTTTCTGGCTTCTATAAGGATTCTAAACTGGGACAAAGAGCATGTTAGCTGATAAATTTTTTTTCTTCTAGGTCTTTGCAATCTCAGATATTTTCATGCTTGCAGTAGGTGATAGATTGCCAATCTGGTTTCTGAAAGCTTTCTTTTACATGTCCAGCTTGGGTGGGCTAGCACTTCATTTTATCATGTAATATTTGGAAGAATCACAATTTAATTCCTGCTGCCTCTTCATCTGAGGAGAAGGTAAGAATGTTGGAATCTTCGTTGTGTACCTTAAAGGATCAGCAAAGGAGGTCATGAAAATGGCAACTTAGGGGGAAAAAAGCTTTGGAAACTACTGCCCTAGAGAAATATTGTCATTAACACCATGCATTAAAATGTAGATCAGAAAATCTGAATGCATTAAATAAACAAGGATTTCTGTCTTTTAAAATAAGGTTGTTGAATCTTTAATGGCTATCAATTGGGGTTGTGGTCAGGGATACGATTCTCTAGCCAGCAGTGATTTCCAAGATGAAATTTCAAACCTTCTGACTTTTCTCTTAACCAAGAAATTACTTTCATTAATATTCAATTGTCTTTGTGTTTTATAAAATGGTGTCCTCTAGTGATGTAGGAGAAGTTACTCACTGACACAGGTGATATTTCACTGTGACTTTTGGTATGGACTTTTGAACCCCACAAAGAGGAAATATATTTTTTCTGCTTGCAAGTCCTTTATGAGAACCAAGAACTAATAACACCAGCGATATACTTCTTTAAAAATGATGACTGATTTCAGCCTTCTATAGCCAGTGTCTGATAAGAAATGTCTAGGAAGTAAATGCAAGCATCTAGGATTTTTTGGGTTGAGAGTATCTAGTGTCTGTTTTGTAGCAGAATTCATCTCAAGTTCATATGTCATTTTCCATGCTTTTCTTTTCAGGAAAAGAAAAAAAAACACGAAATTGTGTGTGGTTTCATTTTATATCTTAATTTCCCAACAAGTAAATAACAAAATATATTTAAATGACAGTGAATTGAATGTACAATTCCAATCCCCATGTTTTTTTTGAAAATTAAAGATTATTTTTTATTTTTTATTTTTTGGGTTTTACGAGACAGGGTTTCTTTGTATTGTTTTGGAGGCTGTCGGTCCAGCCCGGCCTCGAACTCACAGAGATCCGTCTGCCTCTGCCTCCTGAGTGCTGGGATTAAAGGTGTGCGCCACCACAGCCCAGCCAGATTATTTTTATTTTATGAGTGTATGTGAATATGTACTTTGTGTGTGCCTAGTGTATTCAGAGACCTGAAGAGGGCATTGAATGTTGGGAATTGAAGTTATAGTTACTTGAAGCTGCTACATAGATGCTGGAAACCAAACTTTGGTCCTCTGTATGAGCAGCAAATATTTTTAACTACTGAGCTTTCTCTCCAGCTTTCATTCTGTTCCCCCACTGTAGGGTCAATTTGAAGTTTCAAATTATGACCTAGAGATATTTCATAGCACTGTGTATTGTAATTTCTATTTCTCCCAAATCCACCATCTTTCAGGACAAGAAGGCTCCAGAAGTAAGAGTTTTGAACCTTTCTTAACCTTTTTAGATTGTAATTCCAAACACAAAACCGTATCTGGAGTTTCCTTTTCTTTGCATATAGCATCCTGGAAAAGTTGACTATCTATGCACATGTGTGCATGTGTGTTTATGGATAGGGAACGAGAGGGAATGGGGTGTGGGGTTAATACTATTTAGTGTTGGCACACAGGACTTATTGTGTGGGCCCCCCAGTGTGTTCCTGTCTTCCATTTGGTCTTGGGACAAATATTTATGGTCTTCCATTTTCCAGGAATTCTGCTTATTTGAGTCTATGCAGTTATTTAAATCATGGTTCCTCCAGGTGCTTATATTGGGATTCCTTCCATTTGGTATACAGAGCATAACATTTAAAAATTATTCATTATTATATACAATTATTCCTTATTTGATAACCCAAACAATGAGATAATCCATGTTTAAATGCTTTTTTTTTCATTTGGAAGTGCTTTCCCCATATAACATTCTTGCATGTGGAGGTCTTAGTTTTATAGGAAAAGGGATTTTTCTTATGCAGATTTTCTTTATACATTTGGAGTCATTGATGAAGTGGTAAGGTTGGGTGATTTAGTGGGTGGCAGAGAGATGTACACAACATCTCTAGAAGTTGCCAAGATCAATATGAGCAAGATGTTCATGATCATAAGTTTCAACATTTGGATTCATAAAAGCACTGTGGTTATGTTTAGGACCAAGAGGCACTGTTTTCTATTTCACTATAATATCGTGGATCGAGCCATTGGCAGCAGAACTTATCATACCATTCTTCTGGCAAGATAAAATAAAATGTGGTTCCACTTCGTTCTGCAGTTAGGTTGTCTGTGGTCTGGGTTGGATTAACTGTGCTGATGAAGGTCTGGGGCCATTGAGTCTTTAGTGGCAGTTCTGATTCTTAATTGGATCTCAATCACTTTCACATGGAAGCAGTGAGGGTCCATCTTCAGTGGATGCCTCAACTATAGGCCACCAATGCTTATGGAGACAATCATCAGAAGACAAGGAAAGCAGGGAAAGGATGAGGTTCTGGCTTCTCCCATCACTTCTCCAAAGGAGGGATTCATTGTACTCTATGCACTGACTTTATCTTTTTGGCTTCTCAAGCTTTTGTGACATGAACCTGGTAGAGGTTCTCTAATCATGCCCTGGTTCCATACTGGCAACTTATTTCTTTTTAAAGCATCTTTCATGGATCACATAATACTACCCACTTCAAGTTTATAATCCAGCTGTTCTTACTATGTTTTGGGGCTGTATAATCCATGCCATAGATGTCTTAGGATATTTTCATCGCACAAAGAAGAAATTTCAAAACCATTAGTGATCAGCCCCCACCCCATTCTTTCCCCCCACTTGTCTACTTGCCTTGAATATCCTCTTCATATTTCTGGCTCCAGGAACTTGATCAACCACTTTCATATATATGTTTATATTTGTCTTTTGGCAACTTCCAGCAGAGGTGGTGACCAAATCTAGCCTCAGGGGATAACTGTTTTTTTAAAAATATAGCTAGTAACATTATTATTCATTATTGTCAAATTCTATGCACTCTATGCTATCTATGTTTCATGACTGGCAAGAAGTAGGCTTTTAAAAAAGTATTACCATGAATATGTGAATAACACATCAGACTATATGACCTTATAGTAACTAAGCCATCACTAGGCAATGGGAATCTTTTGACTTCATTATAATCTTGTGAGGGCCATCACTGTATCTGTGTTCTAGCATTGCCTAAGATGTTGTATAGCATGTATTGTGCTTGTTTTATTAGTTATAACTGACTAAGGTATACCCCTAACATAGATTCATTTCCTAGAGACAAGGTATTAGATCCAGTTTTTTCTAAAGACCCCTTGTGTACAGTGCAAGTTTGTTAGGTAAACATGATATGCAGACCTTTGTATAGGAGACTTTGGACAAAAAGGCCTACTCTATAAACAGAAAAACAACAATAACTTGACATCAGATCAGAGGTCGGGACCCAGTCTTCTTTTAGGTGAGTTTGTGACCCTGTCCATTAGTGTGTTCCCATAGTTCTTTCATGTTTTCTAATATATGGTCTTCATCAGCAGAATGTACTTACCAATCTCTTGATTTTTTCCTCTAGTTCATTAGCATATATTAACTGTGAAAAATTGTGGGTTTCAATGTAATAGAAATAAATGTATAGATCACATTTCGACTTGTTACTACCTAATTACTTTCTTCTATCTCTCGCCTCCTGTTGGCATGCTACATCTTCTCAAATACTGTGTTATTTCATTTCCTCCTTCTCCACCTAGTTGTCCTTCCTTTATTTCCTCCTCCCCCTTCTCCTCTCCCTCCTCCTATATACATCTCACATATGAGAAAAAGCATGCAGTATTTGTCTTTCTCAGACTGCTTATTTAGCTTAATATGATTTCCAGTTACATCCTTTTGCCTGCAAATGACCCAATTTCACTCTTTATGACTAAGTAAAACTCCATTGTTATTTGTATACCACCTTTTCCTCGCACAGTCATCTGTTGATGGATATCAAGGCTGATCCTATAACTTATTTATTGTGACTAGCACCTGGATACAAGCTGGTGGTGTGATACTTGCACTGCCAGCACTGGCTGACTATCTATCAGGGTATGTTGTTATTTGATGTTTGCCATTTCAGACTTAGATAACCTGGCTGACTCAAAGCTGTCTTTATGTTTATATGGGGAACTGTAGGTCTTCTCAGGATTCAGGGTTTTAGAGCTTGCTTTCTCAAATGCTACCTAAACTTGTAGACACCCTTAAGTTTTCTAAGGGCCTTGAACTTTTTGCAGTGAGCTTCTAAGATAAAATGACATTACTCCAACAAAACCAGCTTCTTGCCAAGATCTTCCATAAAATACTTAATAGAGCTGCCATGTAAACATTAAACATATGCAATTTTTCTGTCAGTGAAGTAGTCACTGATGAACTCATTTTTCTGGAAAGGTAGGACACAGGCTGGCAACTTATTGGTTGCACTTAATTGAAGTGAGTGTAGAGAATAGCAAATAAGTATTAGGGTTTTGCAAAAGACTCATGTACTTCCTGGGCTCTGCAGACAGAAGGAGGAGGGGGCAGATCTTTTCCAATGTAATGCTAAGGCAATTATTCTTTCCATTTTGAAAGGACACTGCCTGTAAGACGTCTGGGATCTAATGAAAGAGACTCCCAAAGTACTCATTTCTAACTTAGACAAAGCTATAATTAGAAAACTGCCACCCCTTTCTCTCTTCTCCTCAGGTGCTTTGTGGATGTGAAGTAGGTAGAGGAAGGAATAGATATGGTCAAGGTTGGCCAAGCCCATTCCAAAGCAGATGTCCTTGACCAAAGGACACCCAGAAGCTGAATACATCGGTACCATGACATGTACTTGGTAGATGCTCTGGGTTGACTCACTTCTGATGTAGACAGGAGGCTCAGGAAGCTACTGCACTCCCTCAGAATCACCAGTCCCCCATGAAGAATTAGAAAACTCTGGATTTGACAGTCGATGTTAGGTTGTGTGGAGCACTTGTGTGTGTTAGCCTGAGGCCTCAGTGTGTTGACTGGCATATGTTGACTACCTGTTCACAGAACATCGAGTGAGTCATTGTGATGCATATATAGTCCTGAGTTGAGGCATGCTTCCAAAGGGGTCGATCTGGAATAGGCAAACGTGAGACACCACACAAGAGTCCACTGAATTTCTGACAATAGAGCAATGGGTCAATGGAGATAGCAGTAGGAAAGGAATCCTTCGGGGGAGATAATGTAAGGATGATGAAGACCTGCAGCAGAAGGTGGACCTTGCTTCCTTACACAAGTGGCTGGCACAAGGAGAGAGCCATGGTGGGGCGGGGAGTCTTACCTGAGGTCATCACCTTGAGTTTGTAGGTGTTTACCTGAAGTTTGCCGCCTCATGGTGCAGAAGGATGGCTTCTACCTACCCACCCCTTATGACCTCCATTATTAGGTGTTATTTGTTTCTGCAGGCTTAGAGAATCAAAGGTCCAGGGTCCATTCTCTCTGTTTACCTTGAGCTGCCATGTTTGATCTCTAGGTTTTCCCTGTACCATTTCAGCCACAAAAGGGAATTTCCTTGTGGGGCTACAGACTGTATTTTTAGAATGTAAGATATTAAGGAAATAAGACAACTACTGCAAGATTTTGAAATTTGACAGAAGCAGGCAACATTCTCCACTCTACGATGAAACCTTGCCCAATTTCTTAGACCTTTAAATACCACAGATAAACTTAGCTTTCTGGCTGTCCAGGAAGGGGCTTCATAGAGATCTGTGGAGGCTCAAAGTGACACCTGCTCAGAGTCTGCCAGGGACTGGAGTCTCAAATCCAAATCCCCCTTTCCCTAATTATCCTGATGCTAACCCTCTGCTATAAAATTTGGCTTCAGTAGATCCATTTGCATTAATGAATTTAGCTTCAATACTCTTCCTTGCAGTGCATCGTCTATAGGTAAGTTCACCTCTCTAAATTCTGGCTTCCTTCTTTTATTGTCAGAATGAATGTCACCTAAGACCACAAGAGGGTTTGTAGCTCTCACATTTAGTTTTATAGGCTGAATTTTATCCCAAGAATAATCAGAAAGACGTGGATTAGTACCTGCAGTTTTCACAGAGGACCTTCCAAAGAGTGCTTCAATTACATTGAGAGGAACATGAGGCAGCAGTAACAGTGTTTCATTAATTGGACATGTACCTAGTGCAGTGCATCCACCAAGGACCAGGAGCGAGTTATGGTAGAGGTAGAATCAATGGATACAAAAATCCTATAATTCTTTGATTCCTCCTAGGTTGCCAAACGGCAGTGGGATAAAAGGACAGATATTAGATATCTGTAAAACTACAAAGTTGGCTATATATTCATTTTGTGAGGACCCCATCAGATTCTAGGCTTATCTGATTTCTGTAGTAGCCATAATTTTACTTTATATTAATTTAAACAAATTTGTACATGTATACTATCATAGGGTTTCTACTGCTCTGAAGAGACACGATGGCCATGGCAAGTCATATAAGAAATAGGTTTGATTGGGGTGGCTTACAATTTCAGAGGTTTAGTTAATTATCACCAACAAGGCATCATGCAGGCAGACATGGTACTGGGGAAGGAGCTGAGAGAACTACATCTTGACCCACAGGCAATAGGAAGTAAACTGAGACACTGGGTGTAGTTTGAGCATAAGAGACCTCAGAGCCTGTCTCCACAGTGGCACATTTCCTCCAACAAGGCCACACCTACGCCAGTAAAGCCACACCTTCTGAGAATGCAACTTTCAATGAGCTTATGGAGCTTATGGAGACCAATTACATTTAAACTATCACATGTACAATGTACTATGATGTTTACCCCCATACCTTGTTTTTTCCTGTCCTACTCCTGCTGACTCCCCAGACCCCACCTATTTTCATGCCTTTTTTTTGTGGAGATAGCCCTAGTTGTTGTGTGTCATGATGGCCATGAAATATATAGAAGATACAATTTTATAGCATTCTTCTCTGCTTTTTGACTTAAATTCTTTCTACTCCCTTTGCCACAAAATTTTATAGGCCTTGGAAATGGTGGTATAGGTGTCTCAATTTGGGTTGAGAACCCCCTAGTAACTCATCAGGACTTAGACCAGTTATGAGTCTTTGCATTCACGCTTCCCTGCTGCAAAGGCTAAGAGTGGTACTCACCCACTGACATAAAGATAAATATTTAGGGAGCAATTTGGATACATGTCCATGTATAAGTAGTGTATTCTCCCCTGAGGCCAGTGATTCTCCTCATCTCAGTCACAGGCTTTCAACTAGGTTATAGTATCAGGGTGTGTTCCACCCTAGGAATAGGCTTCACTAAATATTTCTATAAGTCACTTTCCAGCGAACCTTACTTTTTGTTTGCTTTTTCTCAGATGCTAGAGACACATTTTCTTTAGCTTCTATAACTCTCGAGGGTGGCTTCTAGTCCCCATAGCATCTGAAAACCTTTTCCATGACCAAAGAGCTAGGTCTGACTGACAGGAGAAGAGTCCAATAAAGAAACTGAATTTAGAGGATGGGAGTTTAAAGTAACTGACAAGGGTTATGCATCCAGGACTTGGTAACCACAGAAAGCCATGAGATCTATGAGCGAGACAAGGGAACTTTGACTTCTAGGATGGGACAAGACCTCATGTTGTAGTAGTTAATTGTCAGTACAGGAGCTAGGGCTCAGGTGGAAAACAGACAAGCCCAGAACAAAGTAGGTGTGAGAGTTCATGTCTAACAGAGGCACAGTATGTGGCCAAACATCTCTTCCCTTGTTCTTTACTTCTCATCTGGTACCTCCTGTGGACCAAAATAAAATATATCTATAGCCAGATCAGAGAGCTGGGTAGATGCCAGGGCCTATGGGAAACAGAATAATCACCACAGCAAGTAGGTACTAATACACCTGGAAAATCCATCAATAAAATTCAGCAGTCAATGTTTTTGTAGATCAATGACCTCCAGACATCCAAATAAACATATTACTGCAAAAAAAAATGAATGAACGAAAGAAAGAAAAAGGGAAAGGAAAGAAAGAAACCAACAAAAACCAAGTGTCAAGTGTCTTCTGCCCCCCCTAGTTGAGATCATCTTCCAGATACCCTGACATTTTCTCCTTTAGCTGAGTCTGATTATTATTGTGTTAAGTGACCAAAGGCTGTGCCTGTACACTACTGGCTTTGGTAATCTGTAGAGTTCTGAAGAAACAGAACCTCAGTTCTCTTCCACAGTAACTGTGGTAAACTCTACTGAGAGCTAATACGAGGAGCAGGGAGCAGGGAAAGAAAGGCCTGGTTTCATTGCTTGTAACCCTAGCCTGGGGTCTGGACAGGCCTGCCTGACCTGCCCTAGAGCACCTTCTGAGAAAGCTGGGAAATTTCATTTTTTTTCTGAGTGGGAGCTCTGGGTCTCCTCGCTTATTAAAATGGAATACATTTAGGTATCTCTCTCTAGTTACTTAATGTATTTTAACTTCCACATGTGACTTTCTCTAGAAATCACGGAGGCCATCTTCATGTCCTAGAAATATAACTAAAGGAAATACTTGGGAGAAAAGATAAGCTGAAAGTGACACAAAGGGTCATTTAAGCCGCCATCGCATTTTGCATGTTGAACAACTGTACAGAGCTCCAAAGTAAGGGTGAAGATGGAGACAGGAATGTGCTAAGGGTGGTCCACAAGCTGACTGGCTATTGACAAATGGCTCAGTTAGGTCATCAGGATACCCACACTACTCCTGGGATGCTTTCACTGGCAGGTGGATGGTTTCTGAATGTAACCTGCCAAACATCATTCTGCTGTACTCAAGGGTCCATGAGCTCTGCCTTGGCCTCTCCCATTCTGCATGAATGCTCCCAGAAGAATGGGACATTTCTATCTATCACCTCATGGAGTTCAGGTGGCAAAGTTCTGCAACTCATATGTAGTAACTCAGGCTGCTTCAATATTCACAGTTTCACCTCAAAGCCAAACACCCTCTGCTTGCAATAATGGAAAAGGAGTTGGCTTTTTGTGGGAATGGAGCACAAACTAGTCATTGTTTTGAGCAATTTACATTGACTAATTGAATTCTCAGGCACACCCTATGAGATAGATAGTCTTACTATGTCTGGTTTTCCTCACCAGGAACCTAAGCTAAGAGGTCAGGTGTCTTGCTCAAATTCACAGTGTAAGTAATTAGATATGCTGAAATTTCAATTTCAGTGTTTTATTGCTCAGCCCTCTTCCTTAGCCATGGGGTCCTGGGTGCCTCTTTTTGCAACATTCCCTCAGCCTTTTGTCAATATTACCATATCAACAAAGACTATTTCCATTCCTGGGTCTCCTCGAGTACATAGCTCCAATTAACTCCTGTCTGTTTCACAAAATAAGAGGGATTAGTCTTGACATTAAGGTGACTGATTATTTTCTATGCTATGTCATCTTCAGCCTCTAATTGTGGCCTCAGAGTTGACAGATGAATAGGCTTTCACCAGCCCCTTAACTGGACAGCTTAATGCAGAGTACAAATTGCAACCTTGAACCTCGCAGTTCAAAGTGTACTAATTTGGTTGGACCAGTAAACATTACACCATGTTCTGAGGCGCTGTAGAATCTAGCCAAGATTTTCCAGGAAGAACATCTTTTTGCTATTGTTAAAAATGTGAGAAAGCACAATATCTGTAGCAAAGCTGTTTTTTCCCCTCACAACTGATAGAAAAACACAGTACTTCTTCATCCATCATAGCTGAGACACAGAAATTCAGCAAAGGGCAGGTATCAGTTGAAAAGCCAGGAGCTCTGAGGTTGCTAGCTTGCTTCTGTTCCCAATTAGCTGTATGACTTTGGTATTGTCTCCCGCAACCCCATCTGAAGCACACAGTCTGGCTTTGATTCTTGAGTTCTCTATCAGCTTTAAAATTCTGTAACTTATTAGGATGAAAACAAGTTGGTCCTAATTAAGGTGTTTTGTAGATGGAACGATGCTGTGGGTATCAAGACTTGAGCAGTCACTAATGAAAAGTACTGTATTTAGACTCCTACAATCCCCAGTGATGGTACTAACATCAATCTGAGATCCGATGGACTATGTGTCACAGGTTTTTAACCTTTACCTTTGGTAGTAAGAACACTGTTTCCAAATGAAGTCTACCTGGAGATATTTCAGCAACTCATGAGTTTGGGGAATTCAGAGCATCTGGGGTGCTAAGACAGGAAGAGACTAAGCATGTCAGCCAGGACTCTTGACAATCAGTTCAGTATATTGTCCATGCATAATTTCACTTTTACCAATGGCAGTGACCTGTCGCCCTACCATACAGACAGGAGTCTGTGGCATAGACTTCTTTTTGCAAGCACAAACCTCTTGGTTCCCTTTGTCCCAGTGGGAAAGTAGGAATGGTAGAATTGTTGCCATGGCAATAGTAAAAAAAAAGCTGGAAATGTTCAATATTTTGCTCAAAAGCAACTGCTAGCTAGTGGAGAGCCATGCCCATGCTTTCCTCAGGTTCTGGCATGTGATGAAATGCCCAAGGCATCAGTGGAAGAGAAAAGGACTGCTTTGAGTCCTTTGTTTTGGAGTTTGCAGTCCTTGACTGTATTGTTTATGGCCCTGTGGTAAGCATGGACATCACTGCAGAAAGATGTGGCAGAAAAAAGATTTTTACCTAATGACAGCCATGGGGGGAGGGAGGGAGGGAGAAAGAGAGGGAGGAAGAGAGAGCGAGAGACAGACAGAGAGAGAGAGAGAGAGAGAGAGAGAGAGAGAGAGAGAGACAGGGAAGGAGGGAGGGAGGGAGGAAAAAAGCGGAGGAAGAAAGGAAAAGGAAGCTGATTGATTGGTTGGGGAGGAGGAGGGAAATGGAGAAGGAGAAGGAATATAGCACTAGAGTGAATGACCCTAAGGACCTATTTCTCCCAGTGAGGACCCATGTGTTTCTTTCTACTATCTCACAACAGCCCATTAAATTATGGCTCACTTAAAAGCGGAAACTATTGATTATGGTCCAATCACCTTGCCAAGGCCCTACTCCTGAATACTGCTGCCTGGTGGTGCAGGGGTTGAATCTTCCTCACATGGGTTTTTGGAGGATGTTTCAGATCTAAGACATTCTAACTGGGATCTCTGCTTGGCAACTCCAGGCAACTAGTGCTTGCCTATGATATGGTGCTCAGGGCACCGAGGAAATCCATTGGCTTATTCTGATGTCTCAGTGACTCAGGTTTCTCAGGAGATGAAGTCAATGCAGAATGTTCATGAGCGCACAGCCTGTACATGTCTCAGTGACTGACTGAGGGAACTTCTTGTAACAGATGACCTGAAGGTGCCAGCACATGAGCCTTGCTATGGGCTTGGGCTTTTAGCATCTTAACCTCAGATTTATTTTTAGTCAATTAAAATTATTATTATGTATTTTTTGTGTGATATGTATGTGTGTGGTGTGTGTATATATGTATGGTCAGGCACGCGTAGGGGTCAGAGGACAACTTTTGGGATAGCTCAGGTTGTCAGGTTTGAGGTAAAATCTTGTATGTCCTGGGTCACCATGAAGTACCCCTCCTTTTAAGGGTTAATTTTTAAGGTTAGTATTTAAAGCAATGGATTTCGTTACGACATTTTCATAGTTAGGTCACTATACCTTGTTCTCATTCACTCTCTTCCTCACTGCCTGCCACTGTTCCCTTCTCCAATTGCTTGTGTCCTTCCTTCCTACCCCAAATTGTTTTAGAGAATGTACGACAGGCTGTTAAGAATGTCTATTAATATCTGTTGAATGTAATATTCTGTAGTTCTTTCTGAAGTCTGGTTGCCTGATGGTATACTTAGAATCTGAAGTTTACTTGCTGATTTTACTTGAAGGACCTATCTCAAGATAAAAATGGGGTGTTGATAAACTATATCAGGGTTTATGTGACCTTTTGTATCCACTAATGCTTGGATACAAAATTATGAAACTGGGCACACTAATATTTGGTGGCTATATATTTACAACTATTATATATTCATGATATTTTTCTTTATTAATTTGTAGTGGTCTCTTTTATCTCTTCTAGCTTATTGTGATATGAAATCTATTATTGTTACAACAATTATAGAAGGTTGTTTTAATATCCAATTTGCTTGATAAGTTGAGCTCTGTTCTCTTGTTTGTTGTATTTCTTGACTGATTGGATTATCATTTTTCTATACTTCCCCCATATCCTATCATTAGATGAGTTTCTGGTTTACGGTTTTGGTCATTGTCATAGTTGTATGTTAACTTGACATAAGCTAGAGTCATTAGATAGGAGAGAACCTCAATTGAGAAAATGCCTACATAAGATCCTTCAGCAAACAAGGATTTCCTTGATCTTGAGGGCCATTGTTGTTCTGGCTTCTATAAAAAAGCAGCCTGATTATTTTAGCTATTTAGATAGTTATTGTTTTTCCAATACCAAGTTGAGAATTGTTCTTTTGATGTCTGTGAAGAATTGTGTTAGACTTTTGGTGGGAATTTCATTGAATCTGTAGATTACTTTTGGTAAGATTGCCATTTTTACCATGTTAATCCTACCTGCTAGGATAACACACTTGAAAGATCTTGGTGGATTCCATGGCAGTCAAGGGCGGCCCAGGCAGAGGGACACAAACATGCCAGACAGACAGAGCTTAGGAATTTTATTAGAAAGGGGAGGAAAGGGATTAAAAAAGAGAAGAGAGACAGAGAGAGAGAGGACTGAAGAGAGGAGGGAGATAGGAAAGTCCTGTCTGCCCCAGGGGAACAGTGGGAAAGAGAGCAGAAAATTGAGCAGGAAAGAGAGTGCATGAGAGGGGTCCTTTGCACCTGTCTGCATACTATGCAACCATGGAACCCTGGGCTAACCAAGGTACTGCCTGAGTCCATTCTGCCAGGTGACAGGGGCAGGCCAGCATAATGCCTGAATCCTTACACTACCTATTCATGCACATGAGAGATGTTTTCATTTTCTGATATCTTCTTCAATTTCTTTCTTCAAAGAATTAAAGCTCTTGTAATGTAAATCTTTCACTTGTTCAGGAACCTGTTCCCCATATTGGATTACTTCACCAAGCCTTGATGTAGGGGAAGGAGCTCTGTCCTACCTCAATTCGATGTGCCATGCTTTGTTGAAATCCTTGGGAGGCCTGCCCCTTCTGAATGGAGACAGAAGAAGAATGGATGGAGAGGATGGGAGTTTGGGAGAGGGAATGAAAGGAGAGGAAGAAGGGGAAACTATGGTCGGTATGTAAAATACATGAAAAAAATGTTATTTAAAAAATAAAATTAAAAGCCGGGCGTTGGTGGCGCATGCCTTTAATCCCAGCACTCGGGAGGCAGAGGCAGGCAGATCTCTGTGAGTTCGAGACCAGCCTGGACTACCAAGCGAGTTCCAGGACAGCCTCCAAAGCCACAGAGAAACCCTGTCTCGAAAAACCAAAAGGAAAATAAAATTAAATTAAATTAAATTAAAAAATAGCAGGTTGCCCAGACTGATCCAGTCCCCCTGAATTTGGGTGTCAGTGAGGAGGTCTTGGCAATCCTATGGGGCCCTGGGTAGTAGATCAGTATTTATCCCTGGCATACAAATTGACTTTGGGTGCCCATCCACAATGAGGGATGCTTTCTCTGCCTGGACTCTTGGGGGAGGGTCTAGGCCCTGCCCTGGATGAAATGACAGACTCTGGATTGAGGAGGGGAGGGAGATGGAGCTGATTGACATGTGAAACAAGCTAGTTTCTAACTTAAATTAAAAATGGGTTTGTATTAAAACATAAAAATTAAAAAATAGCGGGCAGAGCAAGCCATAGGGAGCAAGCCAGTATGCAACATCCCTCCATGGCCTCTGCATCAGCTCCTGCCTCCAGGCTCCTGCCCTTCTGGAGGTCCTTCCCTCACTGTTTTTAATGAGGAATGATTACATGAAACTGTGAGTGAGATAAGCCCATTCCTTCCTTCCCAAGTTGCAATGATAACCTTAAACTAAAACTGACACGAGAAGTTCTTTCTTGTTCATCATTTTTTTTCTCACAAAATATATTTCCCGTGCTCTTCCAATGGAGACTATATGTATAGTATTCTTTTAAGTGTTTTCTGGAGTCTCTGCTTGCTTGTCATTACTTGCCTTAGCCTTTAACGCAGTGTCCCATTTCTCCATCAGTTTTAAAAGATAGCCTTGCTCAAGTGGCAGGCTACAAGATCAACTCAAGAAAATCAGTAGCCCTACTATATACAGATGATAAAAGGGCTGAAAGAGAAATCAGAGAAACATCACCCTTTACAATTGCCATAAACAACATAAAATACCTTGGGGTAATGCTAACCAAACAAGGGAAAGACCTGTATCGCAAGAACTTTGAATCTTTAAAGAAAGAAATTAAAGAAGCCCTTAGAAAATGGAAAGATCTCCCATGCTCTTGGATAGGTAGGATCAATGTAGTAAAAATGGCAATCCTGCCAAAAGCAATCTACAGATTCAATGCAATCCCCATTAAAATCCCAGCACAATTCTTCACAGACCTTGAAAGAACAATAATCAATTTTGTATGGAAAAACAAAAGACCCAGGATAGCCAAAACAACCCTGTTCAACAAGGCAACGTCCGGAGGCATCACCATCCCTGACCTCAAGCTCTATTATAGAGCTATAGTCCTGAAAACAGCTTGGTATTGGCACAAAAATAGACAGGTAGACCAATGGAATCGAATTGAAAACCCAGATATTAACCCACACACGTACAAACATCTGATCTTTATACGAACATCTGATCTTTGGCAAAGAAGCCAAAAATATACAATGAAATAAAGAAAGCATCTTCAACAAATGGTGCTGGCATAACTGGAGGCTGGCATGTAGAAGAATGCGGATCGATCCATGTTTATCACCATGCACAAAACTTAAGTCCAAATGGATCAACGACCTCAACATAAATCCAGCCACACTGAGCCTCTTAGAAGAGAAAGTGGGTGGTACCCTTGAACGAATTGGTACAGGAGACAGCTTCCTGAACATAACACCACTAGCACAGACAGTGAGATCAACAATTAATAAATGGGACCTCCTGAAACTGAGAAGCTTCTGTAAGGCAAAGGACACAGTCAGCAAGACAAAAAGGCAGCCCACAGAATGGGAAAAAATATTCACTAATCCCACATCTGACAGAGGGTTGATCTCCAAAATTTACAAAGAACTCAAGAAGCAAGTCTCCAAAACATCAAAGGTCCCAATTAAAAAGTGGACTGCAGAACTAAATAGAGAGTTTTCAATAGAGGAGTCTAAAATGGCTGAGAGGCACTTGAGAAAGTGCTCAACATCCTTAGCCATCCGGGAAATGCAAATCAAACAACTCTGAGATACCATCTCACTCCTGTCAGAATGGCTAAAATAAAAAACACCAACAATTTATGCTGGAGAGGATGTGGTGAAAGGGGGACACTCCTCCATTGCTGGTGGGAGTGCCAACTGGTTCAGCCACTTTGGAAATCAGTATGGAGATTCCTCAGAAAAATGGGAATAAACCTACCACAAGACCCAGCAACTCCACTCTTAGGCATATATCCAAAAGATGCCCATTCATACAGCAAAGATGTCTGTTCCACTATGTTCATAGCAGCATTATTTGTAATAGCCAGAACTTGGAAGCAACCTAGATGTCCCTCACCCGAAGAGTGGATAGAGAAAATGTGGTACATTTACACAATGGAGTACTATTCAGCAGAAAAAAAACAATAGAATCCTGAGATTCGCAGGCAAATGGATGACACTAGAAGAAACCATCCTGAGTGAGGTAACCCAGTCACAAAAAGAAAAACATGGCATGTACTCTCTCATATATGGATTTTAGACATAGATCTGGGGAGTGCCAGCCTACAATCCCATGGCCAGAGAGTCTGGGAAACAGAAACTTCATTTAGTGGCTGATCGAAGAAGAGGCAGACTCCCTCGGTTAAGTACTGAGCTGAACTCAAGAAAGCCAGTAACAGAGAGGGAGGACTGATGATCAAAGGGATTAAGACTGGGCTGGTTTAACCCCCAGAAACAGCTGACCAGACAAAGGTTAACTCTTGAATCCCAGGCATCAGCCTGGGAATCCAGCATGGGACTGATCAAGACCCCCTGAATCTGGGTGTCAGTGAGGAGGCCTAGGTAATCTATTGAGCCTTAGGCAGCAGATCAGTACCCATCCCGAGTATACACACGGACTTTGGACTCCCATCCAACAATGTGAGGTGCACTCTCACCCTGAACTTTTGGGGAAGGGTCTAGGCCCTGCCCTATATGAAATGACACACTATGGACACCCCCATGGAGGGCCTCACCCTCCCTGGGAAAATGAGGGGATAATGGGGGGGGGGTTGGGGGGAGGGCACGGGAGGAGGGGAGGGAAAGGGAGAGGGACCTGGAACTGACTTGTGAAGCAACCTTGTTTCTTATCTAAATTTAAACTGAAAAAAAAAAAAAGATAGCCTTGCTCGATTTAGTCATCACAGTTGTAGCTGATCGCTTCCACGGGATGAAGTACATTGCTCCATCCTTTCCAGGCGTTTACAGTCCCTGATGAGAGAGCTGATGCTTTTCTCACCTGTATGCCTTTGTAGATGAGTTGGCAATTTTCCCTTACAGATTTGATGTTGTTTGTTTGTTTCACATTTTTGACATCTTGGCCACAGTACTCTCTGGTGAGTCTTCTTCATTCAGACTTTACAATTTGAGAAAAATTTTATGTATCATACAAGTCCTGAAACTCAGATTGATGCCTTTTTTTCCTGAGGAAACAAGATTTTGAAGCAGCTTTAGCTCTTTTGAGCGCAGCAGGGGCCTTTCATCAAATTTAACTGTGGGAACCCTTCCCCCGGACCACATCGCTACTGAAAATGTCATCAATCAATCAACAGATATTTCTCAGGACAGCAACTTGAGAATGAAATGAGGTCATGGATATGGCAGGTTAGCAGGCAGCATGGTACAGAGGAAGGCCATGGGCTTTTGAGACAGTCATAAATATGCTTGGAGCCTTGTACCACTTCTTATGAGCCATATAAGCTTGACAGAATCGTTTACGTTTACTAGTCTCGGCCTTTCTGTCTGCAAATTCGAGTAAGTAGCTACCTCCCCCTGGGTAAAAGCCTGAATTTTCTGTCTCTTTGTAACATGTAAAAAAATTAAAAAGATAAGATGGGCATGGTGGCACTTGCCTTTGATCCCATCACCAAGAAAAGAGAGGCAGGCAGAATTTTCTGTGTGGGTCAACCTAGTTTGGACAGTGAGCTCCAGGCCCTGTTAAGGCTCCAGAGTGAGAATCTGTTTGTTTAAATTAAAATACGATGAATTAAAATGTGATGAATCAGTGCCGTGCCAAATGTCAGCTAATCATTTGTAAGCCCTTGGTATGGCATTGGGAGAGTGAGCAAAGGCAAGACACACTGACAAATGAGGTAAGATAAAGGTATAGAAGTTGACTGGAGGTTTCTGGGCTTGGCAACAACTTCATTGGAGTGATGAAGATGGCATCCATTGGGTAGAGGAGAACGAGCCATAGTTAGAAGAACTTTGTGGTATGTGGAATTGTAGAAGCAAACGATGTGGGGCTTTATTTAAGCCATCATAATGGCTGCTTTGGCCAGATTGGACAAGAAGTGAACAAAGCAATGAATGATGAAGGAAGGTATTTTAAAACCAAACTAACAAATACACTTATTTTGCTATCTAATACAGAACGGTTTAAATGTTTTCAGTAGGAGGACGATAAGACCGGGAGTTGGAACTGTTAACATTTCTTCTGTATCAAATTCCCATGGAGTTGTTGGCACGGAGCTGATGTTTGTGGATACTCAGTGCTGATGTATGAAATAATGGATGGATGTTTATGGAGGACTAGTCTGGCCATGGTGTGTGTAATGTTGACAGCTAAATGTATGTAGACTCTCAGAGCAGATTCTAAGTAACTAGCCTTAGTCGGTGGAAACATAGAATGCTAACAATTAATGAGGCAAATGAGGGCAGGCTGGGGTTGTGGATGGATTTGGGCATCCACATTGATTTTGGCTTAATGGAAATAGTTACCCCTTTTCACTGATAGTTTTATCTTGCACTTTTGGAAATATAAAATGGATACATGCCTGTAGAAAAATATATAGTTTATTGCTTTTCTGGGGCCCTGACAATTGCAAAGTTTTTCTCTTCTGCTTTGAGAATATGCACTTGAGTGTGTACATATGTGCAATAATACACGTGCACAAAACAATATACATCACAAAAGACACACACATATATACATATATATATATATATATATAAATCAAGTGAATTCATGATAACCTGTATTGTAGTGTTTTGGTATTTTCATAAAATAAAATGTGTGACCTAAAGTCTAGTGCTTATTGTTTAAAACTGTTTAATTCTATACCATTTTAAAATATAGGAGAAAAACCATACTAATCCATGTTAAATTCCTATCAAAAAGTTGGAATTCCAAAGTATTCCAAACCAATTATAAAAAAAAAGCCTTGTTGAGTGCAAACATAATGGTACAAAAGAAAATTCCTTCCCATCAACCTTCTTTTATGCACAAAATTATTAAACACCTTCTATAATATTACCTTTCAGCTGCCCTTAAAAGATGTATAAAAACATAAATGAATTTTGTGTTGAGATACCTTATGATAATTTTTATATAGTCAATTATCTGTAATTTGAAAGAATCTAAAATACCAAACATTCCAGAAGAGGACTCTTGAATTCTTACTGTTCTGTGTTATATCATGTTCAGTGATATATCATGGACATTCTGTTCCCGCCACTTAGGTTTTCTACCTGATTGCATGGCTTCTTATTACGTGAACTGGTGTTGTTTAACTATTTTTGTCTGTGGATGCAGAGGTTCTCTTCACCTTTCCCAATGCAGATGGAGCTGTGAAGAGCCTTTGACCACCTGAGGCTTTTTTACTACTACTTTTCTAGACTGGATTCCTAGAAGTAGAATCAATTAGAAGAAAAGTAATAGGGGCTTAAATATTGTCTTCTGAATAGATTATAACAATTAAAGTCCTATAGTACAAAACACATCTTATTTCTGCCACTTAAAAAGTTGTAGGCATTATCACATTTTAAAATATTTGCCAGTCTGATAGGTGAGAAGTGATATTGTTAAATTGTTTTAGTTTAAATTTCCCCAAACCACTAGAATGAGTGAAAATTATGTTTATTGTCCATTTCAGTTTCCTCTGGGACTGACCTTTTCTCCCATATCATTTGTTCTTTTTTTAACCTGCTTTTCTTCATATTATTTTGTTGACACTCCTTTTAATTTAAATGTTTTATTATTTTTCACTTTCAAGTCTTATTATTTTAAGTGTTTGAATGTTTGGGCTGCATAAATGTCTCTGCAAGGCTTGTGTGGAGTACCTATGGAAGCCAGAAGAGGTCGTTGGATCATCTGGAGTTACAGATGGTTATAAGCCAACATGTGCGTGCTGGAAACTAAACCTGGGTCCTCAGGAAGGGCAGGCGGCCAGTGCACTTAGCTGCTGAGCCTACATTCTGTATAATTCCTTGTATAGCAGGTCATTGTTTTTCCACACAGTGTTCGAGCTAATAGGCTATTGTACTGCATAGGTATCATCAGGGGACCTAGTGAAGACGGGAATCTGGTGCAGTGGGTCATGGATAGGCCTCAAGGTCTACATTTTTAAAGAAACGTCCAGAAATTTCCAGTGCTGCTGATCCACATGCACTACTTGGGGTAACCAAGTCTCAGTTTACGAGTCTCACCTGACAGAATTCCACCATGCTCACGAACGATGCGTGGTATGTTTTTCTTCTGCTAAATAAAACAATAAGATGGTTCAGATGACAATGATGTGTGTGGAAAACAGAAACACTAGTAGTTTTGCAGGTGCCTGGAGAATAAACTAACATTTCTGAGGAACTGGCAGCATTTTGCTGAGGTGGGAAGAAAGAGGGCCTTTGGGTTTTCTGATCGAGTTCTACTTCTTCTTAGCTTTCAGCCCAGAGTTCAGTTTCCAACTTCACATATAGAGACAAAAAAAGAACAAGGCAGTACAGCGATTTCTACTTTGGTTTTGGAGACTTTGGAGATCAAAAGAGAACTACTTGCATGCTTTGTGGATTCTAGAATATTGAAAGCAGCGGTTACTGCTCTTGATAGTTTGAACAGGAGCTACCGAGCATGTGGACATTCATTACTACTGATATGTTTATTAAAGTCAGAGTGCTTAGAGAGCTTGGGTGTAACTCCTCCAGTTCCTAATTGGTAAACTCCCTGCCTCAGAGCTGAGATTGCCATAGGTCTATATGAATCACCTGATATTCATGCTAGGAAATACATTATAAGCCATCGTCATTAGATAGTCTGAATGTATAGGTGTTAGATGGAATGATTCTGAAGCTAGACTATTGTGGTTCAGTTATTTTGGTAATATATGATTATACTCCCATCAGCATCATACCAATATACATAGAGGAACAAAATATGATCATGCAGTAATTATGGTAATTACAGTATAAGTAGAATTTTGAATGTGGGATGTTCTAGTTGGCTGTCTATTATAGACAGTGCAAGATTTTCATTAACTTTCTTCTTTACCCATAGACAGGTAGGTAGGCAGTGTTCTCCAGGCTTCTTTGTATTCGGATGATTAAGTTCTGATCAATGGGTCATGAGTAGTCAATCTTTTGTGCAATTTTGTTATGAGGACTTTTGAAAATATATTTTTATTTGTTATTTGATAATCTCATTGCATGTACATGATACATTTTGATCAACTCTCATTTCCCGTTTCAGCTTTTCCTATGTCTTGACCTACCATATTTCTCTCTCAACTTACTTTGTTTTTTTACAACCTGTTGAGTCTAAATAGTGCTGCCCATAAGCTTATGTGCATGGGCAGCATGAGCAACCTACCAAGGACCACATGGGCTCTTCCTTCACCAGCAACCAATCATTGCCAATAGCTCCTCAGTTAGGCCTCTCCCATATTTATGCTGGACTTTTAACTGGTTTGATTTTGGGAAGGTGTCCTATACGCAGTGAAAACTACTGTGATTTCACAAATGCAACAAACCAGTCATTTCCAGAAGATGCTATTTCACAGCAGCAGCCTTCCCCAAACTTGGGTTCTTAAAATAATTTTTTTGCCCGCTTTTGCCTTTCTTTGGTTTTCTGTGTACTGGCTAAATATAGGGAACTTCATGGCCCTAGAGGAGAAGCAACTTGTGGACAGATTGTGGTTCTCTGTATTCAAGGTACAAGGCTTTCTTGTAAATCTCTGTCACTTATTTAGAATATAGTTGAAGAAATTATTTATGCAAATTATACTTTTGGTTTGCTTATTAAGTGAAGTTACTTTAAAATAATGCATTCTCTAATTCATGTAGTCATTGGAAAACTCACTAATTAATAGCTAACATAAATATTACAGCTCATTAGTCCTAACTAATCTAGTTTATATATGACAGTTATGTGGAAGAGAGGAGTAACATACCATTCCCTGATGAGAACATGGTTGGAAAAATCTTAGCTTGAAAAACAGAGAATTCAGCACATGGGCAACCTCTAGTTGTTCTTTATCTCAAGGTTTTTCTGTCTTTCCACTAACAATTATCTCTAAGCTTAGAAATCACACAGTGTTGACTAGTCAAAGTACTAAGAATAAGAGACTGAAGCTCATCTCCAAACACGGCAGCTGTGTTAACCCTTTATCCCCACTAAAACTCAGAGAATGTCCTGGAAGAGAAGGAAGAAAAAAATGTAAAATCCCAAGGTTAGGGAGGGCTGTTGTGATATAGTGTTGTAGATGGAAGTTTCTGTCCTTCCCTGTCCTTCATCCATTCAGTCCCAAATAACCTCACAGAGGCTTATTTTAATTATAAACTGTTTGACCTATTGCTCAGGCTTATTGCTAACTAGTTCTACAAGTTAAACTAACTCATAATTCTTATCTATGTTTAGCCACATGGCTTAATACCTTTTCTCAGTAAGTAAGGCATTCTTATCTTGCTTCCTCTGTGTCTGGCTGGCAATTCCCTTCTTTGCCTTCCTCTTTCAATAATTCTCCTAGTCCGGTAGCCCCACCTATACTTCCTGCCTGACTACTGGCCAATCAGCATTTTATTAAACTAATAGGAGTGACAAATCTTTACAGTGTACAAGGGCATTATCCCACATCACAGTGTCTTTTGGACATGGTATGGTCATTGCAGTCATGAAATCACACAAGCCATGAATGCCTGCAGAAGACATTTAAAGATCAAGTCAGCTACAATCTAGGCATAAACACAGTAGATTATCTCCAGGTTTTACATAGGTAGAAGCTATTGGCAGTGGATAGTTGCTTGGAGACTGTCATAGTTAGCTTAATACTATTAACTTGAAGTAACCTACTGTCACTTGGGAAGAAGGAAACTTAATTGGGGGATTCCTATTATTGGACTGGTTTGTGGACATGTCTGTGGGAATGTTTTCTTGATTAATGATTGATGTGGGAGGGCCCAACCCACCATGGGCGGTACCATGCTTAGGTAGGTGATCCTGAGCTGTATAATGAGAAAGTGAGCAAGACAATAAGCAGAATTTCTCCATAGTTTCTGCTTCAGTTCTAGATTCCAGGGGTTCCTGTTCCTGCATTAGCTTCCCTGGATGATGGACTATAGCCCATAAGCCAAATAAACCCTTTCCTTCCTAATTTGGTTTAGGTCACAGTGTTTATTGCATCAATGAAAAGCAATCATTCTTTGTGGAATATTCCTTTACACTGTGTGAATATATGTACTGTGATTGGTTTAATAAAGAAGCTGACTGGCCAATAGCTGGACAGTATAGGGTTAGGTGGGAGAACCAGACTAAGGACATTGGGAAGAAGGGGAACAGTGTCAGTGGAGTTGCCAGCAAGACATGGAGAGGAGGTTCAAGATGAAAGAGAAGTAATGCCACATGGCAGAGTGTAGATTAATAGAAATGGGTTAATTTAGGTTGTAAGAGCTTGTTAGTAATAAGCCGGAGCTATTGGCTGAGCATTTATAATTAATATTAAGTCTCTGTGTTAGTTATTTGGGAACTGGTATGTGGGAAAGAAAGTCAGCCTACAACTGTTTATTGAAGATGTGGCCAATTGTAGTTTCCCATACTTCAGTGGATGACCCTGCACCCATGCTCAAACTTGTAGCACTAAATGTACTTAGTGAATTATTTTAAAAAAATGAAATGAAGTTAGGAAGGGAGTATAGTTATGAAGGTCATGGTTTACATTTTAGGGGAGAGATGGTGGTATATAGGGTCATATTTATGATATAGGTGTACTAAATTCTCAAAACTAAAGAAAAAACTTAAAAGAGTTACTAATTATAATTAAAGTGACCTGGTGCATGAAGAAAAGAAAAAGAAGTAACAACACAGTGAGAAATAGTTAAGAATGCCACATGTGGCCTTTCCCTTTAATTCCTTTCTTTTTACCTAGGCCTGGAACAAGATGGTTATTCTTTAGAGTGAGAGTCATGTAATGTTTCCATTGATGTTTTTGGCAGTGATGGTGAAAATTCTAGACTGAAATGATATTGTATGAAGTCTGGACTAATTGCCATGCTAAAGTAGAATGGATTTCCTCTCTTTTTGCTGTCTGGATCAATTCTTGGAAGAGTGAGAGAATTTGGTCTCTCTCTTGAAGCAGCACGTTGTAGTGGTAACATATAAGGGAACAGTCTGGCTCTCCAGGCTTTTCCAACTTACCACTAATGTGAACTTCAGGGGGGCTTTTGCAAAAATAAATAGAGCTTATTGTGGGTTGTCAAGAAAGATCCCAGATTCCATTGAGTAAAAGTGGAATGTTTAATACTCTACTTTAAAAATAAAATAAAAATAAAAAACCCTCATTGGAATTCTGAATCCCACCTGTTAAATTATTTGTCCTTCAATAGAAGCAGGAATGAAAGGCGTATGTTTAACATCATTTTGGACCAATTTTCTGTGGCGGGAAACCAAGGTAAACACATTTTTCCTGATGTAATTGTTGATATTAGTTGAGCTCGTGTGATGTCATGTGATGCAGGCATAACTGTGTGAACCATTTCACTTGAACCTGTCCTCAGCTAGAGTTGGAATGATAACGGAAAAGCCTAACGACTATAAATGCCTACTGTCTGGGAACCTTTGGGAATTCTAGCCTTAAGCATTAGTCTATGAGAGTTCCTTTGGAGTCTTGGCCTTGATTCTCATTTGAACCCATCATAGTTAGAGACATTTATCTGATTTTCTCACCTGGGTGTGCTCATTTATTTATTTTCATTATTCATTTATTTTTCATTTATTCATTTATTTTTCATATATACTAAATTGAAGTAAATTTATATTACTTTCCCCCTTTCTTTTCTCCCTCCAGCCCCTCCTATGTACCCCTTCAAGTTGATAGCCACTGTTTGAGTATTATTTTTACTACTTATATATTCATGTGTATGCATGAATTCATAAGTGCAATTTCCTGAGTTCATCGTTGTTGTTTGTGTGTATATATCATGCTGGTGCTGACACTCATATAGACAGTAAGTAAGGGGACTCACGCGTGAGAGAGGCAAAGTTTTCTTTTGTCGGGAGTCATTAGTTGACATTTTATGTTATGGCTCCATAGATTTAGATTTGTGACAAAGAATAAAACATAATACAGAATCATGTTGGGTGGTTTCAGTTTTATAAGCAATGTGCAGGAGTGTCTGGGAATTGGCCTACAGAGGTTTTGGGGAATCCTGATGACGTCTTGTTTCTTAAATAATTTGCAATCACTGTTTTTTTTTATTTTTTTCTTCATTTTGCTATCTCATCATTTTTGTATCAGTAATAAGTAGATTATTGTGTTCCACTCCACAGATGAAGAGATAAACAAGGAGACTGAAAGTTGTGATTAGGCCAAAGGAAGAAAAAAATGAAATATAAATAAATTCACATGTCATTTGTTCTCTATAAGACTTCTGCTCTTTCTCCAACTTCACAAGACACACATGCAATTGTTTACAAGTACTAAATATTTTCTTTTAATTCTCCCCCTTTATAATTGATTTTCTTCTCTCTTGCCTCTCTCTCTGCCTCTGTGCTTATCTTTAGTATATGTCCATAAACTAATGCCCATTCTTTCCCAATAGTCTCCACATTTGCATATTTATATCCATAAGTATGTTTTCTCTCTTCATATCATTTTTTAAAACCACATTTCTTTGTGCTTCTGCTTTAACAATAGTTTCCAGGAACACATATGGGTTTTGTTCTGACATGAACTCTCCAGACACATCTAACCCATGATATAGTTTATTCCTTCATTTGTTTATCCTGCAAATATATTTTTGGACAGTGTTATGCCCAAATGGCTCAAGAATTCTGGCTACATTAGGTGACTGGATAGAGACCCAGACCACAAATATATGTACTTAACAAGAAAGCATTGATGGGAGTCCAGGGCAGAAGCATCTGGCCAGCCTGTAGGACTCAGAGACTGTTAGTGACACCAGGCATCATGCTTTGCTGTGAGATTATGTTCTATGTTCTTGCAGCAGGCTTAGGATGGGGAAGACATCTGGTGTGGACAGGCAGAGTCAGGGAATGAGGAATGGTATCCCCTGCAGGAATGGTACAAGACTAATAGGACTTACTGTTCAAGAGGCCCTTGACAACTGTGACAGTGAAAGGGCTGAGAAGGAGAATGGCTGTTGGGTCTGATTATGACAGAGGTACCAATATTTTGCAGAATTAATACCTGACATAATATTTCCAGTACTTTCTTGGACCTTTGCAACTAACTTGGCAAGCTGTTATATTTGGTTTTCATTGGTACAAATACTTTTAATCCTCCAAGACAGTATAGATGGCTGCCACTGGGAAGCCCTGAGACTCAAATTTTGTTCTTTCTCATCTCATCTTCTACTTCACTTTACTGTGAGTTACTAAGTGACACAGAAGCAACTTGGAGAATGAATCAGCAAGTTTGTTTCTGAGTTGTTGAAGAATCCCATAAATCAGTGGTTCTCAATATGTGGGTTGTGACCCCGATGGGGATCAAATGACCTTTGCACAGGGGTCATCTAATATTGTCAGAAAACACGAATATTTAATTATGATTCATAACAGTATCAAAATTACATTTACAAGGTAGAAACAAAAGTAAGTCTATGGCTGGGGTCACCACATATGAGTGGGGGTCACCACTGTATTCAAGGGTCACAGCAGAGATAAACCGGGGCCCATTCCCGGGATGCCTGCCTGTGCTTGGGGTCTTCTACTGCAGCTTCCATCTCAGTGGAGGGAGCCAAGGCACCCCAGAATTCTAGTCTCCTGCTATGCCCTCAAGACTAAATCAGCCAGGGCCTGTATCCAGGCTGCCCTCCTGTGCCTGAGGTCTACCACTGGGGCTTCCATCCATCCCAGCAGGATACAAAGCACCCCAGCATCCTAGTCCATTTCTTCAACCACAAGACCAGGCAGAGGAAAGCTACCAGAGTACTGGACTTGCCTACACCCACCTGAAGGGAACCCTGGTCCCATACCCGCCAGGAGAGGCAGAGGCTCCTTCTGCACCCACTGGAAGAAGGAACGGGAAGGAGACAATATAAAAACACACACAGCAATGGAAAAACCAATATGGCACTGCCAGAGTCTAGAGATCCTACACCAACAAGACCTGAACACCCCAACGTAAATGAAGCAGTAGTGAGAATGACACTAAATACAACTTCCTGAAAATGATAGAGGCCCTCAAAGGGGATATGAGAAAATCCCTTAAAGAGATGGAAGAAAAATCAATCCAAAAGTGCAAGAAATGGAGGAAAAGACAAAGCAAAAATTGCAAGAAACAATTCAAACAGTGCAAGGACTTAAATCTGAAATAGAAATGATAAAAAACAGTCTGAAGGAATGCTGGAAATAGAAAAGCTGGATAAGCAGTCAGGTAATACAGATGCAAGCATGACCAACAGAATACAAGAAACGGAAGAGAAAAATCTCATGTGTTGAAGATACACTAGGAGAAATAGATTTATCCACCAAAGAAAAATTTAAGTCCAACAAATCCCTAGCACAAAAAATCCAGGAAATATGGAACACTGTGAAAAGACCAAATTTAAGAATAATAGGATTAGAAGAAGGGGGAAGAAACCCACCTCAAAGGGGCAGAAAACATATTCAACAAAATCATAGAAGAAAACGTTTCCAACCTAAAGAAAGACATGCCAATGAAGGTACAAAAAGCTTACAGAACACCAAATAGAGTGGACCACAAAAAAGACTCCTCACCACATAATAATCAAGACCCCAAATATATAGAATAAAGAACGAATATTAAGAGCATCTAGGGAAAAGAGGTCAAGTAATATATAAAGGCAAACCTATCAGAATTACACCTTACTTCTCCATGGAAACTATGAAAGCCAGAAGGTCCTGGATAGATATTCTACCAACACTAAGAGACCATGGATGCCAGCCCAGACTACTATATCCGGCAAAGCTCTCAATCACTATAGATGGAGAAAACAAGATATTCTATGACAAAACTAGATTCAAGCAATATGTATCCACTAACTCAGCCCTACAGAAAGTTCTGGAAGGAACACTATAACCCCAGGAGTTAACTACAACCAGAAAAACATAGGCAATAGGTAATCCCAACAAGCAAAAGAAACAGCAGTTGGAAATCCACATACAATTTCACCACCAACAACCATTCCAAAACAAACAAGAATGAGCAGTCAAAGGTCATTAATATCCCTCAATATTAATGGTCTTAACTTGCCTATAAAAAGACACAGGCTAACAGAATGTATTTGAAGACAGAATCCATCCTTCTGCTGCATACAAGAAACACACCTCCACTTCAAAGACAGACAGTATCTCAGAGTTAAGGGTTGGGAAAAGATTTTCCAATCAAATGGACTCAAGAAACAAGAGGGGGTAACAATCTTAATATCTAACAAATTAGGCTTTAAACTAAAATCAATCAAAAGAGATGAAGGAGGTCATTTGATACTCCTCACATGAGAAATCGACCAAGAAGAAGTTTCAATTCTGAACATCTATGCCCCAAATACAAAGGCATCCATGTTCATAAAAGAAACATTACTAAAACTCAAATCACATATAAAACTTCGTACACTTATAGTGAGAGACTTCAACACCCTACTCTCGCCATTGGACAGCACTATCAGATAGAAACTTAACAAGGAAACAAAGGAACAAATAGAAGTTATTACCCAATTGGTTCTAACAGACATCTATAGAACATTCCATTCAAACATAAAAGAATATACCTTTTTCTCAGGGCTACATGAAACCTTCTCTAAAATCAACCACATACTTGGCAACATAGCAAACCTCAATAGATGCAAAAAAATTGGAATAACTCTATGTATCTTATCAGAGATACAATATGCTCTAAAGTTAGAATTCAACAACGCAAATCACAGAAACCCTCAAACTCATGGAAATTGAATAATGCACAATTGTACCATTCCTGTGTCAAAGGAGAAATAAAAAAGAAATTAAAGTCTTCCTAGACTTCAGTGAGAATGAAGACACAACATACCCAAACCTATGGGACATTTTGAAAGCAGTGCTAAGAGGAAAGTTCATAGCACTAAGTGCCCACATGAAGAAATTAGAGAATACACACAATAGAGAATTAACAGCACAACGGAAAGCTCTAGAACAAAAGGAAGCAAACTCACCCCAGTGGAGCAGACGCCAGGAAATAATTAAATTGTGGGCTGAAATTAATAAAGTAGAAACTAGGAAAACAATACAAAGAATCAATGTAACAAAGAGTTGGTTTTTTAAGAAAACCTTTATCCAAATTTACCAAATGGCAATGTATGAACATGCAAATTAACAAAATCAGAAATGAAAAGGGGACATAACAACGGACAGTGAGGAAATCCAGTGAGTCATCGGGTCATATTTTGAAAACCTATACTCCACAAAATTTGAAAATTTAAGGGAAATAGACAATTTTCTGGATAGATAACACTTACCAAAATTAAGTCAAGAACAAATAAGCAATTTAAATAGTCCTATAGCACCTAAGGAAATAGAAGCAGTCATCAAAAGTCTCCCAACCAAAAAAAAAAAAAAAAAAAGCACAGGGCCAGATGGCCTCAGTGCAGAATTTTACCAGAAATTCAAAGAACAGCTTATACCAATTCTCCAATTATGTCATGCAATAGAAGCAGAAGGGTCTTTTCCAAACTCTTTTCACCAGGCTTAAATAACCTCGATCCCCAAGCCACACAAAGACACAACTAGGAAAGAGAACTTCAGGCCAATATCCCTCATGAACATTGACACAAAAATATTCAATAAAATACTGGCAAATTGATATAAGAACACATCAGAAAAATCATCCACCATGATCAAGTAGGTTTCATCCTAGGGATGCAGGGATGGTTCAACATACAAAAATCCATCAATGTAATCCACTATATAAACAATGGAATCTTGAAATTTGCACTAGAAGAAACCGGCCTGAGTGAGGTAACTCATTCACAAAAAGACCAACATGATATATACTCACTCATATATGGATTCTAGACATGGATCAGGTGAGTGCCACCCTGGAATTCTCAGTGAGTCTGAGAAACAGGGAGGCTCCCAAGAGAGGTATGCAAGACACCCCCGAAAAGGGAATGAATCAAGATCTCATGAGCAGATTGGGGCATGGAGAGATAGGAGAGGGAACCGGGAAAAAGAGAGGGGGAGAAGAGGAGAGGAAGACATGGGGGAGTAGTAAGGTTGAGTCCGGGGAAGAATGGAGGAGACCAGAATGAGAGATACTATAATAGAGGGAGTTATTATCGTTTTGAGGAGAGAGCTAACACTAGTGAGATTTCCAGAGATCTACAAGGATGACACCAACTGGTAAATTAAGTAATAGTAGAGAGACTACTTTAATTGCCCCTCCCTGATAATGAGACTGACGACTACCTTATATGCCATTCTAGAACCTTCATCCAGTGACTGATGGAAGCAGAGGCAAATGCCTACAGCTAAACACTGAACTGAACTCCTGGAACCCTGTGACAGAGATGGAGAAGTGATGAGCCAAGGAGTCAAGACCGTGCTGGTGAAACCCACAGAGACAGCAGACCTGACAAGGGGAAGCTCATGGACCCCAGACTGATGGCTGAGAGGCCAGCATAGGACTGATCCAGACCTCCCTGAATGTGGTGTCAGTGAGGAGGCTTTGACAATCTCTGGGGCCTTGGGTAGTAGATCAGTGTTTATCATGGTGTATGAATAAACTTTGGGAGCCCATTCCATATGGAGGGAACCTCTCTCACCTGGACACATGTGGGAGGGCCTGGGCCCTGCCTCAGATGAAGTGACAGACTCTGGAGATCCCCCATGGAGGGCCCCACCCTCCCCAGGGAATGATGTGGGGATTGGGTGGGAGGTTGAAGGGGCTGGTAGAGGGGTAATGGAGAATGGGTGGCAGAGGGAGCTGGGATTGACATGTGAAGTAAGCATGCTTCTAATTTAAATAAAAATATATTGAGAAAAAAATAAAGGGTTACAGCAGTGGGAAGGTTGAGAATTACTGACTTAAGTGTTTGGGAGCCAGTTTTTCCAGACATTTGCCTAGATCACACATATGAGAGACAGGGCTCTGGAGAACCTCACATGTAGGTAGCTGCTCCCAAATACTGGACTAATGTAGAAATCCTACCACTAACAAAACAATCTGTTGAGCCAAGTGTTTGCTGCCTCCACATTATGTTTAGGTCAGAGGTATTTACCTGTAGGAGAGGAAGACAATAATGTGGAAGCCACAAGTAAATTTCAATAAAATTTAGCAGGATTGATTGGGTTTAGAATTATTCTTCTATGAGACCACAAAGAAACCCTCTTAGGTGCTTTACATTTATGTGTTTATTTTAGGAGGATTTTGGATTGATAGTTGAATGTGGTGGGTTCATATATTGGAGAGCATGTAGCCAAAATAAGCAGAAATGAGACAGTGGAGAAAGATTTATTGCTTGGAGCAGGTGATGAGAGGGTGGGTATTATTTACAAAATAATACCTTTCTCTAAGGAAGGCATATTTTATCAGGGTATTCTGTACATATTCATATAGGCAAACACTTTGGGGGAGAACATTACTGAGCATGTTCATGTAAGGGCTATGTTCCTGCATATGCTTAGTTGAAGACTTAAAAAGGAAAGATGGCAGACATGTTGGGGAATGCTTAGCTGTAGATCATGGGACACATTTCTGCAAGGCTAAATGGTGGGCAGGAATATGTGGACAGGCTCCATTTGTGTCCTAAGGATGGTACACAGGAGCATATCTTAGCATGGTAAGTTCCTATCAAAGTTGTAGCTTAAAACAACAACAGTGACAATAGAAAATCGAAAAGATGCTTTCAGGGTACCTTAATATAGGAGTTTGCTTCTCAAGCTGACCTCATGTAGTCATGAACAGATCCATAATGTTTAATTTAGGAGAGCAGAGCTATGGCCAGACTACAGAGGATGATTTTACAACTTGGTTCTTGTGCTTCTGGGAAGGAGGCGGGGACCAGAGTCACTGAACAGAGCTTATACTACAAAAGCACTGAGGAGATTTCCTGAGCCTCAAGACTCTACCACAGATAAGCTCCGATTAACCTTTTATTTCATAACTATTCTACCATGTGAAGGTTTAATGCAGAGTTTCAGAAACAATAGAAAAGACCAAGACAAATAATATGAAATAAATTTGGATAGGCATGGTGGGACACACCTGCGTTTCTAAGCGATTGAATGCTGAAGGCAGGAGGAGTTCAAGGCTAGCCTCATTCACATATTTGAAAACATACACAGAAAATAGAAGGACACAGCTCAGCTGTTTACCTCGTGCAAGGAACTAAACTGGATCTTGTCTAAGTTTCTGGGTCAGCCAGATGCAGATAAGGCTACCAGTTAACGCTCAGAAGAACACAAGTAAAATAGTGTAAGCAGAAGACTTAGAGTAATGTCTGGCAGTAAGTAAAAATAGGGATAAATCTAGTTAATTGTTATCATTAAAGATTTTCTGGGCACTTTTTAACAGTCCTGCTTATTTTTACAAAAGTTATGCATTCCCATCAAAATCAGGAAGGGGATGCAGAGATTTCCCATCCATCCCTGCTTTTACAAGTACAAATTATCAATTATTCCTATATATGACACGTATTGGGAACATGGATGATGATGACCCTTAAAAATTTTCCCTCTTTTAATAGTACTATGTGGCATCACCTATCTATTGTTTCATGTTATATGTTTATGTCTGAAGAAGAGGGAAATGGGGACTTGGAACCAGAGTGATATGCACATTGTGTAAAGAAACATCGTTTTGTCTCCAGTAGTTTAATGCTCTTGAACAGATTAGAAAGCATGTCTATAGAATGAAATCAATGCACCCTGTCTTCCCTAAGTAGATAAATACACATGATCATGTACTGACCATCACTGGTCCCAATCACCTTCTTTCCTAACAAAATATATCCTGAGGGGAAGCATTTAGGCCAAACTAACTTGATAGTAAGTGGCTGTTTCCCAAGGAATTATGTGTTTCTCAAATTCTCATCTCTTAATTCCTTGCTTGTGTGACTATTATGTTAAATTAAGTGGTGGGGGCATTACTACATCAGGTTATCGCTCATATGGTGACTTGTGTGGGTAAATGTCTCCTCTGTCCTGAAAATATTAATTAGGAGCCAATTCTTTGGACTTAAGCACATTGGGGCAAATCTATTTGTCATAGTTGTGACTTTAATGAGACTGTGTGTGTGTGTATGTGTGTGTGTGTGTGTGTGTGTGTGTGTGTGTGTTACTAACTGGAAACCATAAACAAGGGTGAGAGAGCACTACAGCAACATTTGAAGAAATGCAGGGTATTTTTTATTAATGCCCCATGATTTATATCCATCTACAACATTTCCATAAGTCCAAGGATGTCTCCAAGCATCAATGTCTGCCTGCAATTCCCTGAGTGACTCTGCTCAGAGCCACACACAATGATGACTGATTGACTGATGGCGATTACAGAAAATGATCAGGAAAATGGGTGTCTCATGCATCACTGAGGAGATGTGGACAGTAGGATAAGGTAGAAGGGGGAATGCCGGATTTAAGGCTGATTCCACATAAGATACACCCACTGGCAGTGAGCAGGAGAGTGGGGATTTACTCTCTGCGATGCCCTTAACTGGTCTGTCTGACTAGGAAGCACATCAGTGCTTCTGAGTTTGATGGCTTGGATCTGGATGCACTGGGTCCCCAGTGCACCAATATCCACCTTCATTGTTCCTTGCATAGATGCGGGGCAACCGGGCACTGCCAGGTTACAGAAGGATCTTATGGTTCAGAGTCCAGCTGCTGTTAGCTCTAGGAGAGCATCTTCATCTTTCAGTGGTAGGTTTACATGAACACAAAGTACAAAAGGCTTGTTAATTTTGATGTCACATAGACTCAACAAGTTTCTGAGGAGGAACAGGTCAAAGGGCATAGAAGAGCTGAGTGATGAATATGTAAATCCATGAAGTCAAGCCATACTTGAATTGCTGGAATGGGACTATTCTGATTATAAAGATTTAACTAGGCTTACATCTCCATAAACTTGAGATGCATTTGGAATTAGGTTGGTAAAAGTGCTTAAAAAGTGCACTTAACTGGGTTTAAAAGGCCTTTCCAATGCTTTCAGTGTTTTTTAAACATAGGTTAAATATATATCATTGTAGCTACTTTGCCGTAACATTTGCTTCTCATGTGGCTATTGCAAGATACATTTAAGATTAAATTTTGGATGCATAATCAGGAATTGAGAATAGGGGAAGCTGGGTGAAGTGGCTTGTGATGAAAGCAGGGTTCATTTTGATGTGTTCAGATCCAAGAATACAGGATCAAGATAGGTATATGAAATTAATTCACAAATATTAAATAGCATGTACTATGTACAAAGCTTAAGGAAAGACTGTGAGAGTCACTGGTATGATACATACATTACTACTTCATAGAAAACATGAAAAATCATAGTCTGACTGTGCCTAGTGTGTATGTAGATAATCAAGGATATAGTAGTTTGATTAGTCTGGAGGATTGGATGAAGGAGGTAATAAGGAGACATGGATCATTCTTGAGCAGGCAAATGCCATAACCAAAGTTGTGCTTTGCGTGTAGCTATACATGTGGTTATTTGACCAGGTAGTAAGGTACTGTATTACATAATGAGTGAGAAATGTGGTTCAAGATTTAGAAGCTGTGGCCATTAACTGTGCATAAGGAAGGAGCTCTCAAATGGAAGACATACATGATTTGACACGTTGACAGTGGAGCCAGTCAAGTGACTAAAGAGACTGGAGCTTGGATTTTTGGCAAGGCCTTCAGATATTTGGCAGCATCCTTGAGGAGGATGTATCTGGAGAATCTCAGCTGATGTATAGTCTTGGTCTTGACAAAGGTTGTTATGAACTGCAAACTTCAGGGGTCACAGTGTAAAGGTAGGACCTGAATGTAGGAACTGGAAGAACAGGGAAAATGAAGTCATAGAACTGAGTTCTGGGGGCTGAAGAAATGGCTCAGAGGTTAAGAGCATTGACTGCTCTTCCAAAGGTCCTGAATGCAATTCCCAGAACTGAGTTCTGGAACCTGAGTAATTAATCCCATGGTCTGAAAGTGGCACACAGGGTCTGTTTATTCTCTGCACTAGCTACAAGGAGTGTGAACCTGTGCAGAAGTAACTGAGGATAAAATAGGACAGCTGAGGTTCCTTATAAAAAATCATATCATTCCCTCAAGAAACCAATGACTGAGTTCCCCAAGCTGGCTCTGTGCTGACAGATTATCTTCAAATAACAATAAAAATAAACCTACTGGATATTTCCAGTCTTTTCTTTCCCTCTTTCTCTGGCTCTGTCCTAAATACACTTTTGGTTTTGATTTACTGTAGAAATTTCCTGTGTAGTTTGGGGCTGAGAGGTAGAGGGTCAGGTTTTGGGATTTGAAACCCAAACAAATCTTTCGTTACTTCCTACGATACTGTCAACTTAATTTAGGGGTCAGAGGATAGTCTGTGAAAATATCAGGAGCAGCCCAGACATTTATTTCTGAAGAGATTCAAAGAAACTCACATCTGGATATGTGCATGAGTTTATTCTAGTGTTGTCAAATCATTCCGTTGACTGTTAACGAGTCTGTAAATCAGTTTCTTTCTTTTTTAGATTAATTATTTTTAATTATTTATTCTTTTAAATTTCATTTTATAGTCCAACAACAGTTCTCCCTCCCACCCCCCTCACTTTCCCTCAGCCTCCCCCCCAGTCTACTCCTCCTCACAGGTAAAGGCTCCCATGAGAAGTCAGCAAAGTCTGACACAATAGGTTAGGTCAGGGCTGGGCCGCTCTCCCATGCATTAAGGCTGAGCATGCCATCCCATGATAGGCAATGGGCTGCAACAAGCTAGCTCAATGTACTGGGTTTATATGGTGGTTCTGCTGCCACTTAGCATGGCATCCCAACACAGGGAATGGGCTCCCACAAGCTACCTCAATGTCCTGGGATTATATTATGGTCCTACTGCCAGGTGCCCTCTGATAGTCCATGCCTCACAATTGTCTCCCACATGCAGAGGGCCTCGTTTGGTCCCCTGGTGTCTCCACAGACGTCAGTCTAGAGTTCCTGAGTTTCCACTAGCTTAGTTCAGAAATCTCTGTAGATTTCTCCGTTACCACCTTGACCTTCCTTGCTAATGTATTCCCTCCTCCATGTCTTCATCTTTCCTAAGACTCTGGGATTTTTTTGGTTTTAAGTAGGATTCTACCTGTTCCTTAAAAAATCTGTAAGTACATCATTTTGATGAAAAATACCTTAAAATTATTTTCAAGATTGATTAATTCTAAAGTCTTCAACACAGAGGGAAAATCATCTTTTTGTGACTAAACGTAGTAATACTCTTAATTAATACAGGGAAAAATCCAGAGGATTCTGATAGCTGTGAAAAAGAGAGGAAAACAGAAAAATAATGATCCCAGAAGATGTTACTATATTTTCAAAATGAGTTGAAGTATCTTCGAGAATACTAGTTGTGGTCTTTTTCATTACAGTATGTATTGCTAGGGGATAGGGAGGGACTGCATGTGTGTGTTGTGAGGGTTAAGCAGCATTGATAAGGATGGAGCATTACTTCAACTGGGCTGATTCCAATGGATATTAAGAAAGAACACCAAGGCTTGTCTGTAAAACAGTTAGAGGCTTTTGAAGAATATTCAGTTCTGATTTTTAGTTTGACTAAACATCAAGCAAGACTCTGAAACTGTGACAACAAAGCAAACACAGCCAGACCTTAAGACACTTATATTTGTATTTGCACTAGAGTTTAGCCACAGTAAAATCAGATACTTGATGCTTGCTTCTCTGGGTCACAGTACAGGAAATAATTTCTTGCAAATGTTGGATTCTTGCTAGTGCTCTTAGACATTCTAGGAGGCACCATAAGATGCAGGATATGAATCTGTTTCTGAGTTTCCAGATACCTATATGGCTTAACTTATGATGGAAATTATCTTAAAAATTCAAGAGATTTCTAGGAAAGCAATTAATATGAGAATTTTTACTATTCCCTTTCAAAGTCACCTAAGAAAGCGAACAGATGATGTGAAAACATGTAGAACAAAAACTTTACCAACAGAGTAAGCAATGAAGGATGAGGTCTACATACCACACAGATACAATGGAAAGCTCAAACTTAGAGCAAGAAAATAGATCCTCCTATATTATTTAGGGGAGAGGCACTTTGGGAACAACAGGAGTGCTAGGGCAACATCATTGCCACACAGGTAATTTCTACCTCAGTCTCCCCCAAAGCCAGCAGATCAAATGACAAAATTGTGCATAATAGGAAGGTTCTCCATCCTGGCTAGTGTTCTAATTAGTGTGTACTCTGCTGGCCCATGCTGTGTTACTTGTTAAATAGTTTGAAAGTCAATGCTGTTGATTTAGCAGGTGAGAGGGTGTGCGTGGAAAGTTACTATTATTATTCAATATTTATTATCTCAAATCACCATTCCCTCTTTTGTAGGAACTGTTCTTCTCATGCGGAATGCATAGTTGTCATAGGAGATGGAAAACAACAAACAAATATGTAACTCAAGGCAGGTCAATCAAGTAATTTGCTTATTTACTTTTAAAAACATGATCAACAAGTTTTAGTTTGCAAAGTATGGACCATTTATCTTTTCCTATTAATTCCCCCTCCATCTGTGGGGCTCGATTTGGGGAGAAGGAGTAGGTGAAGGTGAAGGAAAATGAGAAGTAGAGAGAGAGGAGGAAAGGACAATATCATATAGAGGTCTTCAGATGGTCAAGTACTCAAATATACTTGATTGTAAAGTATCAACTATTGTAAAATATCACCATCTTTCAGGATCCTTACAATCCCCTTGATGTGATTGGATTCAGATTATTGCTATTTTCAACAATATTCTTGAGACTACAGTTGGAGTAATGCTCCCCATACAGCCTTGTAATTGCTTCAGGTGGAGACTGGGTACTGCCATGAAGTTATCTTTCACGGGCAGTTTGCAGAGCAGAGTAGCTTTTGGTCGAGGTGATGAAATCTACCCAAGACCCTGCTGGGGGATTTGGTTTCTATCTTCTGATCTAAATTTCAGCTTTTGCTAGAACTAAGCTTTGACTCTTCATTTTCTGACTCTCTATATCTAGGATTCTCATTGTCTGATTGGTAACTGATTGGGTTCTACTTACCACTCCTGTTTTGGTTTCTTTAATCTGTGTTTTCTTCTATTAGTTTCCATCAGTAGGATGCAGACCAGGTTCTCATAAACTTAACTTAAATTCTATCCGAACATGAGCCAATGTCAGGTAACATTATCTCTCTTATTATGTGGTAGGCACTATAATATGTATAGGGTGCTTCGTTTATTGCCTGCGACAATTTTATGAGATAGATGCTGGCGTCTTAACTATTTTCTTGATGGGGACATGGAGATGAGAATAGGCCACAGAAGAAACAGTGGTGGAGGTATAATTTGATTCTGAACGATCAGTCTTAAGTCCACTACAACAAGGAATCAAGAACTAAGGAGGAGTCCCCACATAACTTGAAATTATGTAACCTAGTTTTCACCAAAGCATCATTTTAATGTCATCTATTTTGTTGTGTCCCTCGTAACCCTCCCAACTGAGCCTGAACTGGAGTTTATCTATTTTTAATATTTGACCAAAGAAATTTGCCTAAAGGGTAAGTGTAGAAAATCCTGAGAGGCATCCATGAACATTTAAGTCAGCAGGGTGATTATTGGTTACAAGGCAAAAAGGCATACTTTCTTTTCTGATTGGCTGGAGAGGACAATATGGATGACTTTTAAGAACTGTCTTCATGTGATGAAGACACCAATAAAGACCCGAAAATTCACAACTGTTCACAGTGAAATAAATTGACTGTAAGAGGAGCAAACCTGGGTAGACATTTTATCTAAGTTCTTTGTGACGAAACTGAGAATCATTTTTGGAAACAAATGGCTGATGACACTGTGGAAGACAAGGGATGATGAAACAGCACCATGAAAAAGACTTCCAGAATGTCTAGAAATAGGAAAAATAAGAGAATGAAGTAACATGGCAATAAATATTACAGCAAAAGCATATATAAGAAGAATCCCTAAAAGATAAAACGGTAAAGAGGCACAAGAGCTGGGTAAATGGCAGAGCACCGGTCCTGCAAGCATGAGGTATGGAGTTAGGAGCTCAGAACCCATGTAAACATCAGAAGAGTTCAGAGACCAGCTTGTTGGCGGTAGAGTCAAGGGCTTCCTGGAGTGAGCTGCATAGGTAGAAGAGCTGAACAGGCATCCAGGAGCTCTGAGTTCAGGTGAGAGACCTTGCTTCTGTATAGAAGGTGGAGGCGGAGGATGATCAAGGAAGGTGCTTGGCCTCCTCACAGACACCTGTGCACTGGCACACATGTCAACATGCACTCACACCAGATGCACATACAGACGCAAAAGGGACATGAGATGCATGAAAGATATTGCAGGCATAAATCTAAAACAATAAAGGTGTTCACTGCAAAAAAGAGAAAAAAAGGAAAAACTATTAAGATAAAATGTAAGATCTTGGGGAGCATGGGAGGCTGGGAGGGTGAGGGAATGGGGGAATTGATATGTAAATAAGACTGCTATTCTAAAATAAAATAAAATAAAGAATGGAATGCACCAGTTGCACTAACATATATGCAAAAAAAGGTGTGTAAGGTCTCAGAAACAATAGTAAATTCGATATTTTTTTTGTGAGAGAAAAAATCAAAATAGAAAATAGAATGTTTTAAATTGAATAGAATATTAGTGTGTGTGGTAAGAGATGCAACGAGGACAAGTGACATAAGAGGGTTGAAAATCATACAGTGGGTGGCAATGTGTAGTTTAACATACACCAAATAAACCAGTCAGCAGACATTTGTATCAAATAAACTAGAAACTAAGATTAAAACTGTGTGAAGAGATCCAATGGCACTTACAGACACCCAGAAGATAACTTTATATAGATAAACATTGATACACAATGAAAACATGGTTTCAAAGATTCGCATGTTACCAACAATATCCACATAGCTATCACTTAAATTTAGAATGATAGAGGAAAAATTCAATAGTACAATAATGAATAACATTAGACTTGTGAGGCATTACCATTTTATGAAAGTAGAAGTGGAGAATAGCAAAAGTTGAGATGGGGAAAAACACACAAGTAAAAACCAAGGGGATGAGGGTATAAAACAAGCTGAAATTTCACATGAGGAATCCATTTTATGTGCTTGGAGATGAGGTGCTTTCTTTTCAAGTATCCTTGGAACACTCATAAACATCAAATTATTCTCCCTCTATGCCACAAAGAACATCTCAATAAGAAATGTCCCCCAGGACCAAACAGAAAGTGTCCTGACCACAGCATAGCATCTGACCGAAACCTCTAATAAAAACTAACCAATAAAGCACTAAGCCATTAGATGAGGCCCTGGGTGAACTCTTAGCCTCTTGCTCAGACTATTACAGCCTTGACTTTGAGGACAGGCATTTTGTGCTCTGTGCTGTTGTAATTTTTCAAAACAAGAGGAACGATCTGAAATTGTATATCCCAGCAGGGGAGTGTAGAAATTTACTGGAGGCAACTTCACGTTAGTTTTCAGAAAGGAGAAAATATATTACATGGTTTTTAAAAAAATACAGAAGTTTGGATTTAGAAAGTCTCCCTATAATGGTTATTCTCCCCAATTCTTGCTTTGCAGAAGAAGGAATGGAGACCCTGAGCCTGGAAAGGGTGTTCCTCCAAGTGTATAGCAGAGGAAACTTATCTGACTAGTGTTTCCTGACTGACTGCCCAGTCCATTTTCTGCTTGAGGGTCCAACCTGAAGTAACAACCTGGGCACAGGTTGTATATTTGCCTGTCCCCAGATCTGATTGATTGTTGTGTGCCTATTTGTGTGCCAGAGGTGAGAGTGACTGCTTTGATTGGACTCCTTGGAGCCAGAGTGCCTGTTCTTGTAAGAACAGCTGGGGTAATGTACTTGCCATTATTAGAATTCTAGGCCTTCTACCTCTGGCAGATAACCTGTTTTGCTTAAGAACCTCTGTCATCATTAAATGCTGCAATCTCTAAACTGTGAAAGTGTGTTGGGAGCTGTTTTCTGGAATGCTCTCATGAGATCTATTTGTTGAGCCTCCTTTTTGTCTCTCTTTCCTCCAGGATCTGACCTGTTTCTTCCCCACCCCTACCTCCTTGCTCCATTCAGGGTGCCCAGACATATTGCAGCCTCTACCTCTGCTCTTCAGCTGCTGCTACTGAGATCACCATGTGTCTCTAAGTCACACCAGGTGGGCAACTGTTCTCCTACATCGTTGGGCCAAATTTTCTCTATTGTTCGGGTGGACTGCAGTTGCATACCAGACCTCGTTACCAGAGCAGAGACCAGAGAAATAAAAGTCATGCCTGATTCTCAGAGCCCTGCTGAACTAAGAGTTTCAAGGGGGACGTGTTTCTAGCCATGAACTTATGACTCGAAGACTTGATGAAATACAATCCTAGTTGTTGCTACAATGTAATCCTCTTTTGGTTACCCACCCAATATTTCTACAACAGTCATTTTTTCCTTCCTTTCTCTGATAAAAAGCTCTCTAGGTATGGAGGCTGGTAGTAGCTATCCATTGCTCCTGTTTTTCTGGCGAGATGCCAGGGTCCAAAGCTCACAGAAGTGACAAGCATGGTGCCGTATCTGCAGATGCCCTCTGGGTACAAGCATATCCCCTGAAACACATGGCATTTCAGTTTTTATTCTTTCAGATGAGTACTATGTAAGGAGAACACTGGCATACATAGGACATTAGGACAAGAAGGCATTTCAGAGAACCTGCCCTCCACAGTCTCTATTTGAATTCTGTGTCACAAATCACCCCCAAACTCAGTTTAGCTACAACTTACTGTTTCCCAGTTCTGTGGTTTGTTGGAAGCTTTGTGAAGCTATCTTTGCTTGCCCCAGGTCTGTCTGGGAACCCTGGCTCTACTCCATCTGGCCCCTCTCCATGTGGTCACTCACCGTTCAATTATCTGACTTGAATGTCTTCAGTTAGAGGGTAGATTCCAAGGAACAGACAGAAGAAGCTAGCCAGCTGCTACATTTGGATGGTTGAAGCTGGCCAGCTTCTTGGGGATGGGTGGTGGATGAGAGAGTGCCATGAGCTTGTAAGAATAGAAGGGATGTTGACACCATAGTTTCAGACGATCCACCACATCCCCTGCTTTTCAGACAGATGGAACTTGAACCTTCAGCACTGAGTAATGCATACTTGGATATTCTCCTGAGTACGATGAGAAAAGAGCGTACATGTCCAACTTTTGATGAGCTTGCTGGAGTTTCCTCTAAGACAGCTCCAAAATGACCAGGGAGACAGAAGCCACAATGACAAGAGATTACACACACAGGGGAAGAGGGTTGTGCAGTTCAAACAGCTCTACCAGCCTCACAGCTGAGATTCATCTTGTAGACTCATGTTTCCATTTGGGTTTCTAATGATCTACCCCCCACTCCATTCACCAAGATGACCTTTCTATCTGTCAAGTGGCTTTATCAAGATCTTCAGGAATACCAGTTTCAACCTTTCAGTGTGCTAAGAAAGTAACAGAAAGAGGAAGAATGGTGGAGCTTCATTCCTATACCCAAAGGCTATACTACTCCTAACAAGAATGGTAGTAAGATATTGAAACTCGCTCAAGATCTGGCAATATTTTCATGGGCAGTAAATTTTCTGGTCTTTGGGATTCTTCAGGAGACTTTCGGTGCTTCCTCCACAAGGAGTTAAATTTTCTGGCCATTTTTATTTTTCCTTTGCTCATTTGGGAGAAATTCAGTAGAAGATTAATGGAGTTCTTTGGAGAATGTTATTATGTTGTACACTGGGTTTTATACATTCTTGCAAGCTGTTTTCTTCTGGGCCAAGACATAAAGGCATCTGAATATTGGGCCTGGCTGGGAAAGGAGATAAAACTGGGTGTTGCCTGATAGGAGTTCAAAGATTACCCAGTCTGAGGGAGAGTGTCTACCCTAAGCCTTCATTGTTGTTTTTTGGGGGGGTTGGGTGTGTTGGGTGAGAAATACAGAGCTTTGAAAATCTAACATATAGTTTCCCAAGATTCGCTAAAACTCAGTTCAGACCTCATCAAATCAACTATGACATAATTGATCCTAAGACCTTGAAGTCAATAGCTAGATGGACTCCTTTAGTATAAATGTTTTTTAATGCGGCACTTTGAAGAATTATTTAGCTTGGAGCTTAATAGAGAAATTAAAGGGATTAATTCAGTTTATGCTGAGTAGTTAACAAAAGTATCTGAGCTCTTGTTAATCACATATCTTTCCGTGTCTGAGCATGTGAACATCTGCTGGGGCAGTAACAGCAGCTCTGCTAAGGCAGGATGCTCATCGAAGATGTTTAAATGCTTATTTAACTGAAGAGTAGGAGAGACTCTGATAGTACATAATATAGACAAAGCAGACGTGAGCAAGATGACCTTATTGGAGGTTTTCTTTTCTCTTTGAAATACTTTCTTAATGAAGGTGACAGAAACCACAGCTAACATAGTGGCTTACAACACAGACTTACCATCTTAGAGTTCTGGAGGTTAGAAGTCTAAATCTGGTTAGCAGGGCTGTATTTCTTTGTAGACTCTTAAGAAACGTCAGTTTGTCTTCCTCCATTGCTTGTCTAGTGTCCTCAATCACTGTAACAACTGTGGTTGTCACTGTACGTCGTCTGTTACATGTCTTCCGATGTCCCTGTTCCTTCTCGTAAGAACCATAATGATTGTATACAGCCAGAGGAAAACCTCAGATGTTGACCTCAGATGATGTCTACCTTTGTTTGGGGACAGGGTCTCTTGACGGCCTGTAACTCACCAAGTAGGTTAAGCCCACTGGCCTCAGGATCCTGTCTCTGTCTCCCCAGTACTATGCATGCTGCTCTGTGTTAGTATAAAACAAGCGCAAACAAAGAGCCGGGTTCCTAGATCAAATTCCAATGTTTGTGCTTGCAAAGCATTCACTTCACCAACTGAGTTATCTTCTCAGTCTCTCCCTCCTCTCTCTCTCTTTCTCTTCTCCTCTTTCCTCCCCTTTTCTTTCTTTCCTTCTTAAAGTTTAAAATACATTTATTCCAAGCAGCTCTATTTCATAATAAAGTACAAGTGTTATTTAAATACAATGTTTCCAACTTATTTTTATTTTTACCAGTTTCAACTCCTATGGTGTTTAAAAAAGTTCTTATTTATTAGTTCTTTGAGGAATTTTGTATAATGTGTTTTGAACATATTCAAAACTCTCCCCAACCTTTCTAAGATGCCCTACCTTTCCTATCCACTCATCTTTGTGTACTCTTAATTCTTTTTATCTTTTGAAAACTTTCCAAGTGCCATTTGCGCTGCCTATATTCTCTCAGATGTGTAGCTTTCCAGGGGAGCATGGTCGACCTACAAGGAAGCAGGCTACACTTTTTGGTTTGTTTGTTTTTGGAGACAGGTTTTCTCTATATAGCCTTGGCTGTCCTGGAACTTACTCTGTAGAACAGGCTGGTCTTGGACTCACAGAGATCCCCATGTCTCTGCCTCCCAAGAGCTGGGATTAAAGGTGTGTTCCACCAACACCTGACCGGGCTACACATTTAAGGAAAACTGCTTTCCCTCTTCCATATGCTGTCAGTTACCAATAGATCAGGTAGGGGTAGGATTTTGTGTGCTCACCCACATCTCTGGAATTTTATCTGACTTGAATATGCAAAATCTTGTGCAAGTTGCTACAACCACTGTGAGATCATGTGTGTAACTGCCCAGCTGTATCCACAACTCTTGTTTCCTTGTGGTCATCCACTGTCACTGTCTCCCCTTCATCCAAGCAGTGATCCCTGAGTCATGGGCGAAGTAGATGTGACATAGATGTCCTACTTTAGGGCTGAGCATCCTGAACCCTCTCATTCTCTGTGTCTCTATGTTAACTGCCATTTGCTTCAAGAAGCTTCTCATTTGGGAGAGCTCATAAGTAAAAAACGAAGATGATGAAGATGCATCTGTCTAATGTTAAAGCAAAAAGCTAATGATATCTTCATCATTAATGATTTTGAATATACAATTCATGTTGAAGAAACTTGCCTCCAATAGTTTCATCCAGGAAAGACGATGGTACCTGAAGTCAAGTCAGAGAGATTAAAGGCACCACTGATGGAGTAAATGTGCTTTTGGGAACAAAGTTGGTAGAGATTTTGCTACTGTATTGCCTAATATTTGTTGCCATTTGGGTACCTCTCTTGGTAGGCTCTTCATGCTCTTGAGTCATCTTCCCTTACATCGCATTCTCCCATGTTCTGCTGAGGCTTTAATATGTGGTTTTCTGAAATGTGAGGCTTATCAGAAACAGATCTATCATTGCCATTATAATGCTAATACTTCTTTGGACTTTCAAAGTCCCACTTCCCCACACTAATGACTGATACCATCTGAGAACACTCCCTCTAAACTGAATGGAAGAGCATTTTGGAGATCCTGCAAAGATTTGGCAAAGCTGTTGTATAGGTAACATTTGAGTTACTTAGTAAAAAACACATAAGCATGGTGATCTGAGTCAGAGGGCGGGGAGGAGTTCCCCAGGGAAGTATAAGTTGGGTTGTTTGCATAACACCAATGGCTGTCTCCTCAGTATCTTGTTGAGATGGGCACTGGCGATTTCCAGGGCCGCAGAAATCCTGTTGCTTTGGGAGGAGTATGCATCCAGATTCTGATCTAGCCTGCCTTTCCCCATCTTTTGTTGGCTGGCTGGCACACACCTGCTATTGATAGAGCCGACCTGGAAAAGCCACCTTCAAGCCAAAATGAAGCAGATCACTGAGGCTGTTGGCATGGAGACAGACCCAAGCAAGCAGTGAGGCTCCATTTGTCTGAGAACATTTTCATTTCAAGTTTATAATTGTTCTTTCATAAACCAAGAAAAATAGGAGGGGCAAGGTGAGAAAGAGGCAGAGGGAGGGGGAGAAAGAGGGGAAGGGAAGTAGGGAGGGAGGGAGAGGAAGAGGAGGAGGCGGAGGAGGAAGAGGAGGAGGAGGAGCAACTTAAACTGTATCTACAATTCTGTCACTATGTTGTGACTGACTTGAGGAAAGGTTAGCAGAAAGGCCATTCCCTGGAGCTGTAGGGGCTCAGCAGACTGCAGACCGGGGAATGGGAAGCGATGTGGGGCGCACAGTCCTGTCTCCTCAAGCTGGGAGCATGCACTGAAGCGGTCCCTCCCGTCGGCTGCATTTTGAATAGAGGAGGTAAGAGGGCACAGGAAGGTGAACTCTTGCCGTGCACAGAGACAAGTCAGACAATGTGAGTTTTAATTGAAATCATATCCCCGGCATTTTACTTTTCAAAAGCTGTTAGCATGATCCAGGTTACATTTTCTTGTGACTACTATTATTACTGTCACACTGACTGCTCTGGGCAGGGGCTGAAGGTTACATGTGGGCTGCGAATGCTGGGCTGCAATAGGAGGGGCTGGCGGACATGTCTTGGAATGCCTAGCCCACCAGGTTCTTTTCGCCTCTCTCTGACTGTTAAGGAAGCAGGGAACTGGTCATACCTGGATGCTGTCAGCCCTCTTCTTCAGTAAGGGACGATGTGGGTTCCATGTCTCATATCATCAGCATCTCTTTCCAACCTGGGTAGCTGTAGCCTACCCTGCAGCTCCTGGATCAGAGAGACCCTGACACATCTCTATCAGGGAAGGCACATCCTCTGGGCTCTGCTGGCATTTGTTCTGACAGGTGATGAAAGGCTGAGACCTTAACTGACCTGGGCTCACTGACCTGTGTGTATCAGACGTTCCAGATCTCGCCAAAATGTAGGCGCTGATTGAATGGGTTCAATATGGGGATTCAGAATCTTGTGTGGGTTTCACAAACTCCCACATGATGCCACACTTTGATTAAGAGGGACTCAGAATATAGGTAGATGTTCGGTGTAGCCTCTAGGTTATGTATACATTTTGGAATGGAAATCCAAGTGGGGGGGGATTCAAAGTTTGAACCATCAGCAGGAGATCTACTAGAGATGAGAAACATAACTGTACTCCCGTTCTCTGAAGGGGCTGGTGCCCTTGGTGGGAAGACAAGGCTTCCACACACACAGCAATCAACCCCAAGGCAGATTTTATTTCTGCTGCAATAGCAAGGGTTTTGCACTGAAGTGCTCTGGTGTTGACAGTGGCAAGTAGTTTCAAGGAACTGAGAAGTCTTGGTTAAAATGTAGTTGAATGGGAGGCTGGCACACTCATGGGAGAATCATTGAAGGACAATGTCTCTTTCTATTCAGTTTGTCTCCCAGGACACTAAGTCCTCTTTCATTTTTTTACTTTCTAGTGTCTCCAGTATACACAAGAGAGCAGGGGTAGGAAGACTATTCTCATGTGTCTACTCTGCTGGGGTGGGGATACGAGGGACACAATCCTTTACATAGGAATCCTTTTAACCAACCTGCAAACAAACAAACAAACTAACTTGCTAGCTAGCTTACTAATTAACTAACTAACCATGTCCTGAGGATCTACCTTATTCCATGTAGGGTCTTTCCATGACTTTGACTATGTAGATATGATAGACACTGTCCCCTAGTTGTCACACATAAGATAACATGTCAGTTTAAGTCTTATGAAAGGCAGGGGACTAAGGTACTCCTTACTATGGCAACAACTGAAAAATTTTAAAATTAGTTAAGGAAAAAGATTCTCTACTGTGGGGAGCCATTAAAAAATTCAGAATCAGTTTAGGGAAAAATTAGGGATGATAATCAGTCAGGTTTGTTCTGACTGACTCCGACTCCTTTCTTAGATGGCTGTGTTTGCAGAACGATACCGACATGGCCCTCTTAGTCTGGTTTTACAGCAGTTAAAGAAACAAAAGTCTTTGGGTTTCGAGCATCTGGACAATGGAACCACTTCTTTGTTTCATGGTGTGAGTAGATTGGAGGGCATTATTTTATAGGCTCTGATTTACTCCTAGCCATGGGGCAGGCAGTCACCTGGCAGGTAGCCACTTCTCGTATATTCTGAAACAGACAGTTCATGTTCAGCAAATTGTACTTGAAGGGGAGGGGTGGCAGTGCCTTCATTGTCCTTGGAAGAAAACCACGTTTTTATCATAGTCCTCTTTAAACCATTGGAAGACTAAAGTGACTTTGAATACTATTGCTAGAAGTTCAAAATGTTTAATGGGGCCTGGGCCGTCAAGCTAGCATGCCTGTCATGTAGTCTCAGTAATGTGTGCTGAGCATTCCTGCCTGGAGTGAAAACCATGAGTGTTATGTTTTTGGCTCGGATGTTGGCAGGTGTGTAACACGACTCCTGATAGCAGGACAGCCGATTACATTCTGCTATAAAACCATTTCTAAGGCTCTTGGCACCTAAACTGTTATTGCATGTCTGCAGGTGTTTAGTAATTGGATTAATGCAGAGCTGAAGGAATGTCTGCTCCCCGGCTCTGAGAAACACTGAGGAAAGACAAATGCACTTCGGAGAGTGACCTGGAATGCACGATGACAGGCCTGTGCTCACACATGAAGCCGGATCTAAGCCCACACATTTCAAATGAACTGCTATGAGCAGCCACCTTCTATAAGGTGGTTTATCCAAGCCTCAATACAATAACAGTGGTGGGCAGGAGCGTCAGTGTGAGTTTTGATCCCCTTCCAAAAGCAACTCGGACAACTTTGACTTTAGCTTTCCTATCATGGAGCTCATGAACCCTGCAATTCTAGGTGTATAATAATGATTATGATAATAATAATAATAGGTCATGGTTATTACAGAAGAGAATGCTAAGACCATCACTGGAAGTATACAGACCACAACTAGGATCCAGGATCATCAAACTTTTGCTAATTAATTCACATCTTGACTATAAAGATATGGACTTGATACATTTGATAAGATGAAAAACACTGCTCATCAGCCACTCCAATTGTGATCAACACAAAGGAGGGGCTGGCCTTGGGGACTTTGTGACAGATTGAAACTTGTGTTGTCCTCCAAGAGCAAGCGGCCAAACCCCTAAGGTTCCCATTTAAGTGGATAAGACCTAATGATTTAGATTTACACAGCAAGCCTCTTTCTCAGCTTTACAACTCAGAAGGGAGGTGGGCGCTTTGGAGAGAGTCCAATTTCAAGGGAGATAAGAGTGAAAAGTCAGGTTTTGTGAAGTAAGTGAAGAGAATCACTCACTGCTGCTTAGTTTAAATCCTAGAGGGGTAAGTTGTAGTTCACAAATATTATTACAGTAGGTGGGAGAAGAGAACCAGGCCAGGAGAAGACAAGAAACCAGTCATGACTCCCAGAGCATAAGCTTGAATCAAAGGGCTTGTGACAAGGAGGGAGTGAGAGGTAGGGCTGTGTGTGTGTGTGTGTGTGTGTGTGTGTGTGTGTGTGTGTGTGTGTGTGAGAGAGAGAGAGAGAGAGAGAGAGAGAGAGAGAGAGAGAGAGAGAGAGAGAGAGAGAGATGGAGCAGGGCTGAATGGCTGTTTAGTGAACAGAATATACATTACAACAACCCCTGAATATGGGGATCCAGTGTAGTCAAGAGGTATTTGAGACAGTATTGTCACCTAGGAACTGTGGGAATGTGACTGGGATGTCCTGGAGGAAGCCATCACCTGGCTGGGATACCTCATGGACTCTGTGTGTGAGGTCTCATGCTCCATGTTATAGAGGAGGCAAGTCTGCTCTTCTTTGGAAATCTCTGGTCCTCCTTGACTACTTAACAGGCTCTTGATGCCATTCCTCTCACACCCAGTTATCAGCCAGAGCAGTAAATTTGGGTGAGAAGATGTGCTAATGGCCATAGGTTGCTGAAAGAAGTTCTTGTGTCTGAAAGATATATCAGGAAAAGGACTGCAAGGACTAACATATTACTTAAAGATTGAAAATGAAATTATGAAACAGCTACCCACAATGAGTCCAGGTAACCCTATGGGCTCAACTAGGCATAGTTCCTGCAGACTCCAAGTTCACCTTTATTGCTTTATAGCTGAGGGAATCATGAGAAACTAAACTTAATTCCAATAACACAAGACTACCCAAGACCACCGAAGAACATGGGATGAAACAGGGAATTGCCTGGGCCAAAAAGTGGTTGACAATGTCCTCTAAAGGGTTATATACTATAACCCTGAAAGTCCCATTTCCTTGTGTACCACTGAGAGGGGTTTGAAACTTTAAAGGGTTGGGAACAATTACAGGTAAAGATTAGGTCCTTTAGAGTGCCTACTGATTAACGCTTGGGAGCATACTCTTGTTCATGCCAGGTTTCTTGAAGCAGTTAGAACAGGTAGCATTGAGTGAGTCTAACATCTCGGCGTCCTATCATACTATGTGACTTTCCCTTTTCTTTTCCTCATGGGGATTTCCTTTTCCTCCTCTCAGGTATGTTATGATACAGCTGGGGGTGGAGCTCTTCAACACATTCTTGGACCTCCAAACCTCTTTGTAAATCATTTGTCCTCAGGTACATTGTGACTGATTGCAACCTCAAACAGACTAAGACAAAGATAGGAATGGAAAAGAGAGAAATTGAGGAATAACTATTGTTGTCTAGTTCATCCCCATGGAAACAGTCCATTCAATTAGAAAGTTCCAGTTAAGTGCAAAGCATTGTGAAAGATGGTGAAGTGTTGGCTTATGAGCTTCTGCTATTTTCAGGAGTGACAGACAAGCTCTGGGAGGGAGGAGAATAATAACTTCCTTGGGAGTTTATGCAATTGACAGGCCAGTGTGGTGGGCATGTTCATGGAGGATTTTGAATGGGAGCTCTGATAATACAGGTGAGGTATGAGGTGTGTGTGTGTGTGTGTGTGTGTGTGTGTGTGTGTGGTATAGTGTAAGTGTAAGACTAAAAAGAGATAAGCAAAAAGAATGTCTACAATGTACACATAGGGTATGTGGTAGTTATTTGTTAATTTCCTGTAAGATGTTTAAAAAATGCACTGATGATACTGTTGTTCAGTGTTTGTTTCCTTTATGGGCATGTAGGACCACTCCTTGCCAAACAGAGTACAATTACATCAGTTCCTGAAGCCGAGTGGTTGGATAGCAGTCTTTCTCTTACCATCACTTTCTATTGACTTCAGCAGACTGGTGTCTTGTGATGTGGACATTTGCACATAGAGCCAATGCTACCTACAGAATGTGTGGAGAGCTTTATTTGCTGTTAAGGCCAGAGCTAATTTAGAGCAGTGATTCTCAGACTTCTAATGCTGGGACCCTTTTATACAATTCCTCATGTTGTCATGACACCAACCATAAAGTTATTTTCATTGCTTCTTCATAACTAATTTTGCTAGTGTTATGAATAGTAGCGTAAATATCTGATATGCTGTGTATCTGATACGTGACCCATGCTCAAAGGTCATTTTACACCCCCTTCAAAGGGGCTGTGACCCACATGTTGAGAACTACTGCTCCAGAAGTATAATCAGGGTGCCACAAATGCCTTTCAAGATCCATTGGGCCGGAGAGGGCAAAGCCCCCCACACCGAGACCCTTATTCTTTATAAAAATTTTTCCCTAGTACCACATTTCTCTAGAAGCCCTCCATAGCAGAGTCCATGCACTAAATCTCCTTATTTATGTTGTTTGGTTATTCATCAGAAGTGAAAATCATCCCCTGTTAAAGTTTCATCCCTTCAAACAGCGTGGAGGGAGGAGAGAGAGAGAGAGAGAGAGAGAGAGAGAGAGAGAGAGAGAGAGAGAGAGAGAGAGAGAGAGAGAGAGCGCATCACACTGCTGATATTGCAACATCAGACAGAGATGCCAAGGCTTTGGAATTCTGTCCAGAGACCTTTCTGTATACATCCCATTTATTTCTGTAACCCCGCAGTACACCTATACCCCAACACCCTGAGCAGTTAGCCAGTATTTCCAGCAGTCTCAGGTCTCTCCTGTAGGCTGTCCCCAGGGATGTTTTTCTATGGAAAACCTGGGTGATCACCTTACTGCTGTGGACTTAGATGGTTCATGAAAGCAAGGAAAACCAAGGAAGAATGTTGACTAGCATGTTAGGCTAAGGTGTTTCCTGAGGAGGCGAGGGCCAGTGGGATGTTTAAATAAATGCATTGAGGTGGATCACAATGATTGTCATTTGTATGTACAACCCACAAAAATAACCATTTAATTAAATCAGAAAGAAATCCTATGTTGTCATCTTGTTTTCTCTGTTGGTGTTGTTTAATCAAAACCTTCTTTATCGAAATATGTGAGTCAGGTAAATGTTAACTCACACGTCCCTATGATTCATGTCACTGATGTTTCCTGGTCACAGAAAAATATCAGGACACAGGTTGTCTGTTTCTCTTCTAGGCTATTCAGGGGAAATGCTTGGGTGAAATACAGAAAACTTCCAAAAGTCCATCTTCAGTTCAAACTATAAGCCACAGCTAGTCTTTCTGTCTCTTTTCTCTAATATAAAAGTGAGAAACACAAGAAAACTTACATAAAGTTGAATATTGACATCCTCCAAAGACTTGGCACCATTGAATTACATGTAAGATGCACCATGTTTCTTCCAAATATAATATGGAGCAGAGCAGTGAAAAAAATGACCCAGTCACTGTATTTGTAAGAATTTTTCTGCCAGTTTGTGGTGGTGCACACCTTTAATCCCAGCACTTGGGAGGCACAAGCAGGTGGACATATGTGAGTTTGAGGTCAGCAAGGAGTACGGAGTTCCAGGACAGTCAGAGCTACATAGAGAAACCCTGTCTAGACCACCCCCCCAAAAAAAGAATTTCCCTCCAACCACCTTCAGTAGTACTGGGGAACATCTGGAACTCAGAGAGTCATCCAGGGGCTGAGGGACAAGAGAACCAAAAAGGATTCAAAACGTGAGTCACATGGTCACTTCGATTTCTTGTTACCTTCATGAGAGTCTTGGCAAGTCTAACTTCCCTTGTTTCCATCTTTCCCCAGTACTAAGAAAATTTCCAAGGAAAGGAGTATTAACAAAGAAGGTACCGAATAGCTCCAGGCTCAGAACTGTCTGTGGTTGATTGATTGATGTGTTGATTCATCATTGCAAATCGCAAGCATTCTTTATGAGTCAGACCTAAAGGCCAGAGCCAGAGCTAAATACTATAAATACCTTGTAGTTTCTGTCTGGAGAAAGCTCCCATCTAATACAAAACACTGCTTCTTGTCAAGAGTTTTGGAGTTCTGGGTGTAATGACATTTGGCTTCTTTTCCCGTGGCTTCAGAACACCAATATCTTAAGAGATGGTGGAAACAGACACCCTGTATTTATTGTCAAAACCATTTGGGTACTAGCACTTGCTCAGGGGGAACCATGGGTAAGGAAAGCAAAGTGCTGGGGACACAAAATGTAAGCAGGTGTTCACAGCTGGCTGTGTAGGCTTGGGGTCTCCCTTGCTAGACTTTTCTGCATTGCTGATACTTGCTGCCCTGTGCTTTTCCATCAACCTGCTGAAAGATGACTTCTATGATGTTTGTCAAAAGCATATTTTATTCATTGTCTCGTTGGTGTGGTGCAATACCAGACAGCATCAACAGAGGAACTACTTATTTTAGCTCACAATTCCCCAGCAAAAGTCTACCCTTACCCGGGAGGACATGGAAGAAAGAGGCAACTGGTTACTTTGTATTTACTGCCAGAGACCAAAGAGCTAACAGGAAGTGGGATGGACTTGTCACTAAAGGTTCACCTTCTCCATGGTGACTCTACCTAGTAAATATTTGGCACGCTTTCCAAATATTGTCACTAAGTGGGGACTTAGTGGGCAAACACACGAGCCTGCGGAGGCTCTCATATTCATACCATGTCTCATGAGCTATAGTTCTGCAAGAACATATTATTTTTGTTAATACTGCCAATTAACTGTTTATTTAAGTAGTCTTTGCTACCTAACCAGTCTTTCTAGTCAATGTAACACATTGTATTTAAAAGCAGTCGTAGGAACAGAAGGATCAGGTCTCAAACTTCACGAGAAGCACTAGTGAAATAGAGTACAACAATAAGTACTATGTAGGATTTTTAACCTGCGGTCAGACCTGAGTTTCATTCCCACCTCTGCCACCTATAAATGCTTCTTTCCATATTTGTGAAGAGGGAATACGAAGAACTAGGTAGTTAGGGGGATTACATGTGGTGATCACACAGAAGGCTCTCTGCATTACCTGCACACGAGCTCTTGCTGTTATGTGGATATTTAATAAAGTCAATGGTGGTACGGAGGAGGCTATCTCTAGGGAACCTTTGCTTCTTCCATAGCTGAAAGCATGTCACACAGTCCTAAATTCCAAATTATTCTGCACGGGTTTGATTTGTGAAAAGAATTCTGCTATATTTGCCCTTCTCTTTTTCTAGTTTCTAAAAAACATTAATAGAATCTGGTTTTTATCTTCATAACAATGTAGTGATTCATGTGTTTTCTGTCAATATTATGACTATAAATATTCTGAAATAATTTCAATTTCAGTATTTAATTTCAAATGTGCCTGGGGAAGATTGGGAGATGATGTTGAAATGTAGGTAGTCACTGAAAAGAAAACTGAAAGATATTACAGTTTACCCAAGGTGGTAACCCATAAAGGGAGGCAAGGTTCAGCCCTATTTGGTCGGTGTATCTTCTTTGTATTACCATCCTACCAACTGGAGAAGAACACTTGTAAAAACAAATTATGGATACTTTAAATATAACTTTAGAACACCAACTGTGTTTCAGGGGCAACTTGAAACTGCTGTGCCCTGGAATTCAGAACTCAAAATCTCCTTCAGTTTTCGCAAAGCTAAGGGCACTGGCTGAGCAGTCTACAATGTGTCCTCATTCCCTTAGAAGTCATAAGCGTATGTCTCTAGCTATATAGAGGACGAATTCTGCATGTCTCTCTCCTGGGTACTCTTGTAGGTGTAGCAGGGGAAGCTCACAGGGCCTGAAGACAGTATGAGCAGCACTGTAGGAAGATGCAGAATTTGCCCCTTTGTAAAGTAGTGTTTTATCCAACCTCCTGCCTTAGACCTCTTTCCATTGGCGAACATTCTTCCAGTGCTCAGTGTGCTTGCCTCGATAAAAATGGTTGTGGATTGTGAGGATTTCCTTAAGCGGTGGTGCTTGGTGCTTTGCAAGGTAAGTCTCCAGGACCTTATGTAGGAGACACTGAGCAGGTTCTGACATGCTCGCGCTTGCTCAGCTTTGCAGTGGTGAACAACTCTAATTCTGCCTTACTCCTCCACCATGAATATATTGTGGATGAACTGGTTGGAGCCACCCTTAACCAGAAGGAGCTGTACATACTCTCCTGCTAGATCCACGAGGGATTAGTTTCCCAGACTCCTCGTGGTAGGTAGGCCCTGTGCTAAAAGACCTGGAAGTTGACTTTCAGATTCTGGTGACACTGCTATTCTCTAGAATTGGTGATGTCACTGCTGTAACTGAGGTTTTCTGGTCCACTATCATCCCTGATAGATGCCTGCCTCCAGGAACTCATTATAAGATACGGGACAAATTGATGGATGGGCTAGTTGTTGTTGAAAATAGTGGGGTTTCTATCTGGAAAGGTGGCATTTTTTTCCATTGCCATAGTCAAGAAGGACAAAATTCCAGAGTCCCAGAACCCTCTATTTCAGATCTTTTGAGTGAGTGACCTGAACTGAGAAAAATGCCTCAGCCAGCCTTCCTGGGGCCATATTCAAAGTTCTGCTGTGCACGTGTGGCTTTCCTTGCCTTCCCCTCACCCTCTTTGAAATGAAAAATAAAGCCACCTGTCAAAGCTGGTGATATGTTCAGACCTGTAACCCACACAGATTCAGGAAGACTTCAAAGTAGAAACTCCTGGGGTCTGATTACATTTTGCTGCAGATGGTGAATTTATGCCCTGAGCCCCCAACTCTGCTCTGACTTCTGTATTGTAAGTTGGGAACAGACTGTACAATGGAGTATTTTCAGATTAATTAGTTACACGCCTTTTATCCTTTCAAACGTTAGAGACTCTCTGGATTTCAACAGTGATGAAATTGATAGCTTCTTAGATGCACTCTGGAAAACACTTGTTGATTAGAGGATAAACTATCCAACATCAGGGTGACTACCAGTTTCATGTCACTTAGACTTTTAAAAGTCAGTTGAAAAAAAAAGACCTATCTCCCTGAGTGGGTGTGTTTAATAACTGGGTCATTATGTGCAAATCCCGACGTATATTGCCTGAGAGGAATGAATGTTGTGTGAATGCCTGAGCTATTGTTTTCTCGAAGATGCAACCATAGGCATCTATCAATAGGGAAAGGAATAGGAGTATATGCTTGGTGACTTTTCACCATGAACTCTGTTGTCTATGGTCTAGTGAGACTCTACTGGCAACCATTCACACCCACATGATCTGACTCCAGCTTCACAAATGTAGAAAGCCATGGGTGGTCCATGCTTTTCTTCTGTGTTGATTTCATTTTGGAAGGGACTGTCTGTCATGCCACTTACTCGGAGAAGTACTACCCAGTCTTTGCCTTTCATTATTCCAGATCTTAGACAATATATTCTTCTGGGCTGAGGAATTTAGTCTTGGTATCTGACCTCTTAGAAAAAAAATGTCCTTTTTGTTTTTGACCCATCCTATGAGGTCCTGCTTAACTCCTAGAGAGAAATTTACATGGCCTTTCTTCTGTGAACATTGGCCAACATCTGACTTAGGTTCACATCTTAGATAATATGTAATTATTAAAAATAGAATAAAAAAGCTAAGGAGATGTTGGGTTGATCCTTTAGACTTTGGCTGGAACTATTCAGACCAGTGGATGGAACCTCAGAAGACCTTCCCTATACTAGCAGAGGAGGGACTATAACCTCATGGAAACAGTTCTGTTACTCACATTTCTGATTGGCCATGGCTGGCCAGTGAAAGGGTGCATTTCCATATGTCAGGAATGCCTCTTCATTTTCTTCTCTGTAAGGTTCAGTTGATATTCCGGTCCTTGCCAGCTGCTAGGGCCCAAGGCTCCTAGTTAGGAGGCTCAGGACATTTTGCCTCCTTTTCCAGACTTTTTCCTGCCTATCTTTTCCACTGGCAGAGTAAATATATTAAAGGTGTCAAGTTTTGTGTTTGAATATCTCCACATGACCTGTTGGCTATTAGCAAATAAGTGTCCTTGGAGAGAGCAAAGGTTTCATAGGTGTCCTTTGTTCATACAAGAACTAAGCCCGATTCACCATTTGGTCTTCTTCCCTCAGCCATAGAGCAGTAATAATTACCTGGATAATTTCAACATGAAATGCTACTACCATGTTTAAAGTGGTTCTGTGATAGTGGATCAAACATGGAAAGTTCTAACAAGAATGTGGGGAAACAGGAATGGAATGTGCATACACTATTGGTGGGGATTAAAATGGGACAGCCATTGTGGAAAACAGCATGGGGGTTTGCTCATACATTAAAAATAGAACTTCTCCCAAACCAATTACCAAGCAACTCCAGTTCTGAGCATGGATCCACAGGAAATGAAGCTGGTATATTAGAGAGTTCATTGCAACTCTGTATTTATTGCACCATTGTAATAGTCAGAGTAAATGTATACAAATCTACACACACACACACACACACACACACACAACACACAACACACAAATACCATTGAGTCATGAGAGGATGAAACTTTGCCTTGCATTGAACCATGATGCAACTGGAGAGCAAATATGAAGCAAAACAAGGCAGGTGCTAAAAAAAACCCACATGGTTTAATTATTTTGTGAGATATAAGCCAGCTCAGCTCATAGAAACTGTGAACACAGTGGTGGTCATCACAGCTGGAAAGAGAAGATATGAGGACATTGGTTTGGATGTTCTACAATATAGAAGACTATTAGTAACTAAATTGTAGAATTCAAATTAGCTAGATACTTTGACTAGTCTCATGACAAAGTAATGGCAAACTTGATTACAGATAATCTAGGTATATCTAGAGATTTTATATTTACATAATATATGTGTGCTGTGGCATCACATTGAATCTAAGAAAACATAGAATTGAACTAGCAATTAAGAAGAACATGAAATTCTGGTGTTTTTTTCTGGATTCCCCAGTTTTATATCCATTGTAGTACAGGCAGCATGAAGCATTCACGATCCCAGTAATTTCAAAATTGAAGTGGCTGTGTGTAGTCATACCTGTCTCTTACATTATGGTCTCCTACTACTTTCAGTCTAAAATGCTGTTGACAACATCCACCCTTTTGGAGAGCTCTCTCAGATAAAAGCATGTTGAACACTATTTAAGTATCGATCACGGTAACTTTGCAAAGTGTTAGTATCCAGTTACTGCGGACGAGTGAACTCTGACGGTTGCTGCAGGAGTCTGAATAGAAAGTTTATGGGCTATCTGTTTATTCATTACAGTCCAAACCACCCCTTCTCTAAAGAAAACTCCTCTGCGGTGAGCTGAGGGATGCAAAAGGATCAATCTCATTTTAGGACCATAGAATTTCCTGTTGCCTTACCCCCCCCCCCCCTTCCACCTTCTGCCCAGGAGTGTTAAGCTTCAGTCAAAACTGCTTCAGTCAAAACTGGCTTCAGATAAAGGAATGACAAAAGCAAGCCATTTGGACTGTTTTACTTATCACGTGACTTGGGGTCCTCTATGGATTCAGCACAGCTGTGTTTTTTTTAATAATCTAGACCAGATTAAAGGGCCCGGTGTTTGAAATGTGTACTTTATTTAACAATGTGTTACTTATAGCACCTCAACTGGGCTTCTACATTTCTGTTGAAGAAGCTGCAGGTATGTTCAGTAAGCTACAGTTTCCACAGGGATATTATTTTCTAAATCCTACAAGAAGAAAAGAAAAAAAATACAAAAAAACACTAAAACCAAGTTTTTGTAGCTCATATGTCCCTCAAATAAACGAACAGTAATTAACTTACACAGTTCAGTTCATTTAGTTTTTAAAATAGCTCCATGCTCTTTTGCTTTTAAAAAATCTTAAGAGATTTCCTGAAGAGATCATTACCACCAAGTTGGTCCTGACTCGTGTAAGCAATAAAGCAAATAAAGTCATTAAAAATAATTTGAACAAAAGGAGTAACTTGATATTATGCCATCTACATTTGGTTAAAATGACATTTTAAAGTTTGCTTTCATCTTACCAAACAGATCTCCAACTGAAAAAAATGTGATTAATAAATTATCCTCCATAAATCTTATGATAACTATTATAGTCTTTGGAGAATTATGAATCCACATCTGGAAAAAGTATTTTATATGCTACTGCCTGTAAAACAGCATGCCATGCATTTTACAAGTGCACGTTAGTAAGTAAAAATACGGTATGTTTTTTTGTGTTCATCATTTTCCCCTCCAAAAGAAGTGTAAGCCTAGTTTATTTCATAGTAAAGAGTGCTAATAAAGTTTATATGACGCTTGTTTTCCTCCCTTACTTTGGTGCTAATGTAGTTTCACTGGGTTATTTTGAAGGCTCTTTCTAACTGAGCTCAAGGAAGCCTTCATTAGGTAAAGTCAGCCTGTACCCCATCGAAGCTGCAGTGGGTAGAAACCAGCTGGTCCAAGGGGTGGCAGAAACATCACAAGAGTGCTTTGAAAACATCAGAGCAGTACGCTTTCCCCTGCTTGTGTGTAAGTGCTCTTGAACCCGGTTCCTTTTAGTCTCTTTCAGATGCATAGTAGGTCTCATGAATTTGTGACTCAGAATGCAAGACTGAATCATTTTTTTAGAATTAGCTATTTGATTGACCTTGAACATTGGTTAAAGAAAATGAGCAAAGCACCAGGAGATCCAACAGTTTCCCTTGGAAATAGAAAACGTTTTTCCGTTTCCAAGCAGCTGTTTGCAATACGAAGTAGCTGGTGAGTAAAAGGGAAGGACACCATTAAGGGAAGGTAACCCCTCCAGGGTTTTATGGAGCCCCAGAGTCATGTGAGCACCATCGGTGATAAATATCACAATAGCGGTTATGGTGCGTCTGGTTTTATTTTCACGTGGATCCCCGAATACACTTCAATCCAAGTCGCAGCATACATTTAACGATCACAGAAACGCACACGTGTAATGTACACAAAAGCAACCTCAGGGAAAATAAAAGATGGCCAAGGTTTAGTTCTAGAAGTATGAACTACCAGGGTACATAACAATAACACCTGTAAACTAAATTTTCTTTTGTTTGAACTCCGGCAAAACAGTACACCAGACTTTCCTAAGAAGGTACCAGGCCCTCAGTCTCCAGAGAGTTTTAATGCATTTATCTTTGAGGCCTTATTCCAAACATTTATAATGACCAGATTAAGGACCTGGGATACTGCTGGAGGGACTAGGACCTTGATGTTCCCTGAGTCTGTTTGGGGAGACAGTTCAGCTAGTAAAGTGTTCACTGCACAAGCAGGAAGACTCATGGTTCATCCTGAAAACTCACATAAAAAAAAAGCAAACCAAAACCAAAACCAAAAACCGAACAACTACTACAACAACAAAATATCAAATTGGGCATTGTGGCTCATACCAGAGGAAGTTGTCTACCCCTGCCACTTGCTGGCCAATCACCCTAGTCTAGTTAGTGAATTCCAGGCCTGTGAAGATCCTGTCTCTAAAAGCACTGTATACAGTTGCAGAGGAACACTGGAGTAGACCTCTGGCTTCTGTGTGCACACACTGCTCACACAGGCACATACTTCTCCTCCAATATAAGTAAAGCCATGTTTCCTGAACTCTAGTCTCCCAACTCCAGTCATGTTAGTTTGGAATGTTTCTCACTTAAAATGTGGCAGGATGGCATTTAAGAAACCAGGTCTCCATTTTTTTTACTGGGGTCATTAAAATCATTGGCATAGGTAGCTGAGAGTGCAGCTTCAAGTGCCACAGATCCATGTGTTTATTGCCGTGGGATAGGTACACGTGGAGAATACTGGACCATTCTGGAGGAGTGATGCTCATTATTGTAGGATTCTGCCAAGAAGTAGATGAGGGAGGTTACAGAACCCTCACAACATCCCTCAAAAATAAGATCATGCTTGTGTAGCTCACTTTTAAATAAAAAAGCATCTTATGCCCCATGTCATTGTTTGAAAGGGTGACAGCTTCATCTATCATTTCGTATTTTTATCTAGATCCTATGGATATCCCCCATCCCTCCATGTCAACAAAGCATCCAATGTGGCAACCCTCCTTAGAACTTAGAAACTTGAGCCAGCAGCCATTTCTTTAGCCTGGAATTCTACAAGTTAATGATTTTGTATGGATGTAGTCGTGTGGTTGGGATATTAGGAAGCATCTAAGCACATGGTTTCATTTCTTTTACAGGCTAGCTTGACTGAGTTTATTTGCATGGTAACTGCAGGTTTCAAGAGGCAAAGCTAGAGGGAGGGAGGTAAGGTCCTAGAACACAATGAAATATTCCCATCGTTGCTAAGGCACAAGACTAAACAAGGCCAAATCGGAGTAGACAATGTTGGGACGGGAATGGGAGGTGAATAGTTACAGTGCAGAATCTATGGACACTCAACTAAATGGAAATAGTTACAGTGCAGAATCTATGTTCTATGGACACTCAACTAAATGGAGAACCTTAGCCATTGCTTAAATTTACAGTGTATTATTGAGAACACTGTTTCTTCCACAAATTAATGGTGGTTAGGACTTTTGAATTTCATTAATCACTATACAACATGGGAATTAACCATACATATTTAAAAAAAGACATTGTTAAATCAGTACATGTTTACATATGTATATGCAGGTGGAGACCAGAGGCTGATACTGAGTGTCTTTTTGTATTGTTCTCCACATCACTTTTTATTTTATTTACATTAGAAACAATCTTATTTTATATATTGATCCCAGTTCCCTCTCCCTGCCATCATCCCATGCCCCCCTCCACCAACTTCCATCCCATCCTCCTTCTGCTCCATAGAAAGGGTGAGGCTTTCCATGGGGGATCATCAAAGTCTATCACATCATTTGGGGCAGGACCTAGGCCCTTCCCCATGTGTCTAGGCTGAGAGACTATCCCTCTATAGGGAATGGGCTCCCAATGTCCATTCATATACTAGGGATAAATACTCATTCACTATCAGAGGCCCCATAGACTACCCAGATTTCCAAACTGATACCCACATTCAGGGCCCTGGTTTTGTCCTATGCTTGTTTCCCAGCTGCCATTCTGGGGTCCTTGAGCTCCCCCTTGTTCAGGTCAGCTGTTTCTGTGGTTTCCACAGCCTGGTCTTGACCCCTTTGCTCATCACTCCTCCATCTCTGCAACTGGATTCTGGGAATTCAACTCAGTGCTTAGCTGTGGCTGTCTGCTTTTGCTTCCATCAGCTACTGAATGAAGGCTCTAGAATGGCATATAAGGCAGTCATCATTCTTATTAATAGGGGGAAGGGCATTTAGGATAACCTCTTCACTATTGCTTAGAATCTTAGTTGGGGTCATCCTTGTAAATCTCCGGACATTTCCCTAGTGCCAGATTTCCCTTGAAACCTATAATGGCTCCTTCTATTAAGGTATCTCTTTTCTTGCTCTCATCTATTTTTCCCATGACTTAATCTTCCTGGTCCCTCATGTCTTCCTCCCCCTTCCTCTTCCCCCCTTCTCTTTCTTCTAACTCCCTATTCCTTCCCCTTGTCCTCCCAATTTGCTCAGGATATCTTGTCTCTTTCCCCTTCTCCAGGGATCATGTATGTCTCTCTTAGGTTCCTCCTTGTTTCCTAGCTTCTTTGGAGGCCACATCACTTTATGAGCCTAGCCTTTAATGGCTGAGCTATCCCTCCATCCTGCCACATCACTTTTCTTTTCGTCTTTTCAAGACACGGTTTCTCTGTATTGCCTTGGAGCCTGTCCTGGAACTCACTCTGTAGATCAGGCTGACATGGTTGACTTCGAACTCACAGAGATCTGCCTGCCTTTGTCTCCCTAGTGCTGGGAATAAAGGCATGCTCCACCAATGCCCAGCAAGGATCCAACTGTCACTGTTGTCCAGCACTGCAGATTCTAGGTTTGTACCACCATGCCCTGCTTTTTTCCCTAGGTGGTAGAAACCTAAACTCATTTCCTCATTTTTTTTTGTTTGACAAATGCTTACACATAGAGCCATCTCTCCAGCCTCCCCAAATGAACAGCATTTTGTTATGAAGAGTAAGAACATCTCAAATCAAATGAGGGCCATCCTGTTTCCATTTCCTCAATGGAAAAATCAAAGTTGGTTTGCCCCCAAAAACTGTAGGAAGAAGACAAACTGAAGAAATGCCAACCATGGATTGACACTCTCTGTATCTAACATATGGTTTTTATTTGCCTTGCATGTTTGTGGACTGGTGGAAATGTCACCCAAAGTGCCACTGCTCCATGTGGCAAAACTCAAGGAGCACTGATTGCCCCCAAGAGCCCTTGTGCTCATGGCTGGGAGGGAAACAGCTCACCCTGTGTGGTTTTTTATATGCTGTCAGTGCAAGCCTGAACCCCACACACATCTCATCTGCAGATTTGCTGCAGTGAGTAAAAAGAGTGAAATATCATCCCAAATATCTGTCCCCATGGGAACCTTTAGTTAATTTTCTAAAGTATCAAGGACTGAATGCATCTCTCATCTTAGGGGCATGATGTTGATGCTTGGCACTCTGGTTTTGTTCATCCCTGGAGTGCTTGTAGGAGGGCTTAGCTATAAGGAGCCTGTTTCTTAAGCTTCGTTCTGCACACATCAACTGGGAATACTCTAAGAAACCATGTATTTGGCCCAAATTGAGAGTTTTCCCATCTGTGAGATGAGAACACAGTCAGTACTTTTCTCTGTTTTGTTTTTTTTTGCATGCATTAAATGAAAATAATCTGTGTTAAGTGATCATCATCGTGCCAGGATCATTCAAGAGGCTTAACTATAAATAACTGATTGCTAGAAACTTGGTCTTTCCTAATGTTGATAATTTTACACAGCCTTACCACCACTGCACTGAATATAATAGGCTGAAGACCTCTTTTGTTTTTAGCATTGATTGGATCTTTATTTAGAAAAGCATGATAATAAAATGTTTAAACTGCAGCCACATTTTGTGGAATTGAAAGCAAGTATCTATAATTGGAAATTACAATCAACAATATTCAAGTACCCTTACTACTTTCATCATGTAGTTCCTGGTCCTTTACACACCACTTCCCCAAAACAAGTAAAGTTTTCCAAGGCTTGTCAGATTTCCCAGGAACTCCAGGAATTAATTTGTCAGTCTTCTTTTTCCTTTTCTGTATTTTTATAGCTTCCATCATCTTTCTCTCCTAATCAAAACCCAGTATGCAAAAAAGCACTTGCAATTTCTCAAGTATTCCTATACTATTTTAGTATACTGATCTTATTTTATAGTTCTCTTAAGATACAACAAATGTGAAAGGAAACAGAATATGAACTGGTTAGTGGCAAGTTGAGATGGAGGAGAAACAGAGGTAGGATATTTGGTTTTCCTTGGTCCCTCTTACCAGCTGTCTTGCAGCTATGACCTTTCCAGTTTTTAATTTATCCTAAGAATAATATCAACAACTCTAAGACAAGATTACACACAGAGCTGTTTCTTTGTTGCACACTGGATTTGTGAAGATTTCAATGCTATTAGAACCAAGAAGCTTTTACAACTAAGACAAACCAGGCATGGTAACACATGCCTTTAATCCTATTTGGAAGGCAGAAGCAGACAGATCTCGGTGTATTTGAGGCCAACCTGGTCTACACAGAAAGTTCTTGGTTAGTCAAGGTTATGCATAATGAGAGTTTATCTCAAAATCAAACTTGTTGGGAACTCACAACTGAAGATTTGGGACTAAGAGCCCCCAAAGATAGAACATGTGTCGTTTATCTTTCTGAGTATGGGTTATCTATTGCACTAAATGTGATATTTTCTTGTTCCATTCATTGGCCTGCATACATCATTTTTTCTTCACAGTTTAACAGTGTTGCACAATGATTATTTACCACATCTTCATTATTCATTTATCAATTGAAGGACATTTAAATTGTTTCAATTTCCGACCCAACACAAGGAACTACAGGCAAATAAGGAATGTTGAGAGCAAGAGAAATAGTTTTCCTCAAGGAAGAACAGACCAATTTTCTATCAGATGTGAAATGGTTACCCTTGAAAACATAGACGCGAATATAATCTGCTCAGTCTGTATGTTCATTTTATGTGGTGAAGAGCATGCAGCAGAATCAACAATAACATATAATTTAAAAAGAGGACATGAATTTGAAAGAGAGCAAAGAGGGGTATTGGAGGCGGGAAAAGGATGAGCAGAATTAAATAACAAAAATAGAAGAAAATGCATATTGACCATTGACTAATGGGAATGGCTTTCTGCCTTTTGTAGTTGCTCCTTATTCCCAATATTCTGATGCCTGTGATAGCTCACTTCTAAGGAAGGCTTCCAAAGCAATGTAAGTTAATTCTTTTTGTGGGTGTTCTTACTGTCTTTTTGCTAATTTGCTTTAGTATCTCCGAAGACATAGTTCTTGCCAAAATAGTAATGTCTAGCTTTTCTAAGGCTGAAGTAACTGTCTTAGCAGCATTCTTTCCTCTGACTGTGCCATTGAGTTCTCCTCTTGCCTCTACATTCTTCTTAAGGTATAAATTGAAAACTGACCTTTGCATGTATGCATATGCATGGACATGGCACATCATTCTTTTCATGTGGTCTTGGTTTTTAAGCTTCTATATCAAGGTTATTGCTGATGCTATTTTCTGTACCAATTGTCCATCTGAGAAAATGACAGTAGAGCAATTGATGAATAAGAAAAACCAATATTAGGTGGAGGTGAGAATATTAGTAAATAACATTAATTGTATCATATTAAACCATGATAGGTTTTTAAAGTTTCATGATTCAGAATGTGCAAGTCAGTCTCTTTACCCTTTCTCTATTGGGCTAAAGAAACTGGTTTAAAGAAAGCATGCAACTCTGACACTGTTTGTTAGTCTAGTGCCATTTAATTGTTAGTTCTTAAGATTTTACTGTACACAAAAAGTTGAACACCTCTGTGATGAAGCACAGTGGCATGGAAATCCCTTACTACAGAAAGCCAGCCTTAAGCAACTCTTTGAAATGGAACTGAACTCAGTGGAATAGAAAGAAGCACTTAGCGAGGTGGTGGTGGCTCATGCCCTTAATCCCAGCACTCGGGAGGCAGAGGCAGGCAGAGCTCTGTGACTTTGAGGGCAGCCTGGTCTGCAAAGTGAGTTCCAGGACAGTCAGGACTGCCATGTAGAGAAACCCTGTCTCAAAAAAGAAAAAAAACCCAAACAGAAAAAAAGCAGGAAGAATGCCCTATGAAACAGAAACCAGGAGCCAAAACCAGTGATTCTCTCAAGGGAAAAGAACCGTTTCCCTCTGAATTAACTTATACTTTTGTTTCTGCCACTATGATTTCAGCAGTGGACATTTGACAAAGATGGTCATTGTTCAGTGTCCAGATGGTCTGCATGACCTGAATGCTACCCACAAAGCTGCCCAGGCTCCTGAGCAGGACATCTTTGAGAAAACCAGGTGCCTTTTCTCTCATGATACTAGTGACTGCTGGTACAAGTAGAGCTTATGCATCTTCTGAATTTAAATATATTGCCCAGGACACACTCATATGTTATATAACTGAATATATAAAAATCTTTTTAAATGTGACCCATGATTCCTGAAGTGTTTCAGAATATAGAAACAAACAAAGAAGAGGCCTCTAGGTAGAACTCCAGCCAGTAAATGGATAATCATGTCAAATGCCAAGGTCAGGTTCCTTAGGTTGTGCTGAGTGTGCGACCAAGCAAGGTATTTTCAAACTGATGTGGGTATAGCTCTAAGCTGGGGATCTCCAGGCTGACAAGTATTCTGAGGAAAAGTGGGAGACTCTATTGGATGGGGTGAAGGAGCAGCTTTTGATTAACTCTTAAAGATCTTTGCTACCTCCTGGCATTAATGCCTTTGTGTCACTACCCCTCCCGGAGGATACAATGGACACAGGAATTTTGTGTTGGGATGTATCCTCCAAGGTTATCTCCTAAATACTGTGAAGTTATTCTTGCTGGTTCTTTTTCTCTGACTCTCTCTGTGGACTTGTTCTGTGTACAAACTACCATGTCACCAGCTACCCTCATGCAACTATGACATGAGTTGTCTCGTGACTGACAGCCAGGGATGGCCGAGTTCCTTATCACAGCACTACTGAATTCAATTGACAACCATATCAATGAGCTTCAAAGGGCTTATATCTCCAAAAAGCCTTTAGAGGAGACAGAATCCTTATTGTATCCTGGGGACAGAACCTGAAGTAGAGGTATCTGGGATGGTGTCCTAGCTATGATATAGTCAATATGTTGTTCTCAGGTTCTGGGCTTTGGGATACCTTGTTATGTTGCCATGGCATGGATGTTGGATTAGTGTCCTCCAGAGAAGCAAACACATTATAATTTTACATATAGAAAAATATATGAGTAGAATTTAGTTCATGATGTTTTGGTCATAGGATAAAGATACAGGAAAGCTGAGAGTATAGCTCTCCAGGACAAGCTCCTGGAGATCTCTTGCTCAGTAAAATTCCAGGTTTCATCTTACTTTGGCCTTCATCTGGTTGGATGAGGTCCACCTATGTTCCAGAAGGTAGGTTATTTACTCCAAGTTCATAGATTCCAATGATCATCCCCTCTATGATATTCTACAATCATAATGTTATTGATCACAGATGTAGGCTCAGACCTTAAAGGGAACTTTGGAGAGGATGGAATTTAATTTTCTGGGCAAGAGATAGCAGTTTTCATTTTCCAAACAGGATGTACCATGAAGAAGGATCGAATAGTATTGTGAGAGGTTCAGAAATGGAAGTCTGTGACTCTAGCATCTGAGGCACTGAGATCACTTTGCATTGCTTTGGAGATACTGTTCAAAGTCACTCAATTTTTTTTACTTGTAAAGGTCATTATATGCCAGGTTTATATATACATGGTTTTGAGCATGTAGGAACATATAATTATTTGCATGTAAACTTTAATGCACTGTTAGAGAGAAATAGCCACACCCATCTCGATTACAGAAGAACACACTACTAGAACCTCAGAAAGCCCTTTCCCATCTCCATCTGTGTGTCACTTTCTTTATTCTGTGACTTTCATTATGATGACCAATAGAATTTGATAAATGTTATTAAAACTATGAGTATTATTGGAAGGCAGCTATGGTATTGGTTGCTCCATCTGTGAGACTTTTTCTCTTTACTAGATGATTTTCCTAAGAACAAATATCCCGTTTCGTATATTTCTGAGACCCACAGCTTTAAGCAAAGGAGTGATCCACCACTGGTACTCTTAAGGTACTTAACTTCTGGATGCTTGACAGTGGGCTGTGGGAGCCTTAATGGCTAGATGAAAGTTGTAAAATAAGATGTTTGGTGAGAGAATATGTGTGTAGCTGATCCCAAAGATTCCCCCAGAAGCTTAGAGTTTTAAGGGAAATTTATTTATTGTCTATTTGAAATGATCAGAACTCTGTGTATTTCCCTAACTTTTAAAAGTAATAGTTAATTTCAGTTCCAAAAATTCAGAAGCTAACTAGGTTCATGTTTGCATTTTGAAGTTAACATGGATCCATACCAGATTTTAATTAGGGGACTCTCTCTCTCTCTCTCTGTCTCTCTCTCTGTCTCTCTCTCTGTCTCTCTCTCTGTCTCTCTCTCTCTCTCTGTCTCTCTCTCTCTCTGTCTCTCTCTCTCTCTGTCTCTCTGTCTCTCTGTGTGTGTGTGTGTGTGTATAAGGTTGCATGCCTGTGTTTGTGTGTGTTACTATGTGTAGATCACATTTGAGTATTTGTATATGGAGAGACAAGGACAGAAAGTCACTGAGAGAAACATCTGAGACAGTTCTGAGGTCACATAAGTACAGTGGGAGCCACTGTCCAGCCTGAAGTATTTTACCAGGTGACGAAACTTCTAGACTCCATGGAAAATATAATCCGAACTTCTTCTATAAATTGTAAGTGTTTGTTTCATTGTGGCTTGCTGGCACTAGGATTTGGTCTGTCAAGGGTGTAATAAAAATGAACATAATACTTTGAAATGCCAAGAAAAACAAATGCTAAACAGGAGCCTGAAGAGCCGAAATATGCAAACAAGCCAAGGGATCTTATCCCAGCAGTAGGATGGGGAGCTGGGGACATGCAGGAACCAGGGAGGTCCATGGGGGAAAGTAAACTTCGTGATTATAGCACTCGTGGTGAGGACACTTGCAAGGCAGTAAGTGGGACACTTGACGTGAGCTTCCTTCCACCTGTAATTGTGCTGAGATTAATGTGCACTGATGACCAGTGCAACCAGAAAATTTCCAAGACGAATCAGTTGCTGGTGCCAAGCTGCCTCAAAACAGATGGGCAAGCTTGGGGAAGGAGCACAAGGTGAAATGCCACATGTCAGGAGAGGATATTTCAAACTTAATTCACAACAGGCAGATACAGTGTGGAAAGCATAAACTGGGTTGCGCTTGTTTGCGGTGTGAACATTGAGAAGCAACCCCCGCATCCCCGTTCTTTGCCAGATGACCTCTCCCACTGACCCTCTCTGGTTTCTGCGACTCACCTGTTGCGCAGTGCTAGCATTCGCTGCTGGAAAGGGACTCCCAGTAGAGTTTCCAGCCTTTTGCGAAAACTTCTGTTTTCATGAATTCAGTGTGAGACCCAGTATGTCATCACATTTCCTTAGCGTTACACAGAGAGGAATTCTTTCCTCTGTCTTTACTGGAACAGGGAGTGCTTTTACACTACTTTGTGTCAGGGTCTTCCATGTTAAGCTCTTGTTTTTATTGGACACCGGAGTTTTCGGCCCAAACCGCAGGTATCCAAGCTCACTAGACTGTAGGCCAGATGACTTGGCCAGGGAATAGCAACTTCTTCCCAGATTCACGTCAAACCTGATTGAAAGAAAGATCCAAATATGCCACCTGCATAATTTCCAGCTGTAATTTGCTGGGAACTTAACCGTTTCCCAAGATGGTGAGTGTTACTTGTAACTGCAGGCCGAGTTTCTACCAGGTTCCAAACTGATGCTCAGTGGGGCCTGAAAGAGTCTTTTAACTCTCCGGGAATTGTTAGTATGTGTGGCTCACCACGACTAAGGCTCCCAGCCTGTTCTGTGGAATGCAACATGTGGAAGGGAATATCATTCCTTAATAGCGTAGGAAAGAGGTTGGATAGGAAAGGGTTTGCTTCCAAAGGCTTATGAGAGACACTATCAGAAATGGTTAGTGTATCAACTAACTGCCAAATGGAAAATGGCAACTAACAAAATATAAAATGGTAGCAACACATTTCCAGATTTAAACACTAAAATAAGTATAATGAGTTTAAAAAGACATATATACAACCATAGACACTATCCCCACATGAGACCCACAATATTATTCATACTCATTAGTTAATAAGTATCACTGCAAACTTTTTAAAACCAAGCGTAGAATAAACAAAAAGAGCATTGATCTTAGCTTCAGGAAGTATGAATTTTAATCTAGCTTTACCCCTTGTGACCTGTGTGGCTTCTGTTAAATAATTTATCTTCTCTGCATTTGTTTTGCTCAGTAGTAAAATGGAGAAAGCAATGGTTATCTAACCCCCATTACCATAATGAACACCCATGCAGGTACCAGAAGTCATTAATAAATAAACATTACAGAAATGAACAGAAAGATGAACTTGCATATGTAAAGATTAATTTATAGATGGAGTGTATCTGTGATGCTTATGGAAAAGTGAGCAAGGGAGAGTTGAATGTTGTTGTTTCGATTTTGGAATGTGGGAACAGTGATGGCTGCCAGTAAATAGCATACCTGTTTTGTGGAATGATGTTAATTAACTGTGGAGAGTGAAACTGATTCTCTGGTCATGTATCCTTCTGTCCTTACAGGACATTTCTCTACTCTTGCCTGCAGCGTGGGCAAGCAACTGGATCACCCACGGCTGGGAATGGCGTCTTCTAAAAGCTACCCCACCAAAAAACATAATGCAAAATTCTTGCTTCGCAGGATGGACTTCAGCTGTTCCCACAGTGCTCCTGGGGGGGTGTCTGGTCACTGTGCACAGTCAGGGGAAGGGCAGTCAGCAGGGTAGCGTCTCTTTACTTCACATCAGCAGCTTCCACCCTGCTGAGCACAGCAAAGCACCCGGTGTGTTTTTCATCATGTGAAGTTCAGGTCACAGGTTCAAGGACAGCAGCACATGCTTCATATTTTGTTGTGAGGGGGCAGGGGAGACTGATATTTGAGGGGAAGCATCTCTGCCTACTGTAAAAGTGTCCATCCTTAGTCTTCTCTGAGGTATACTCTATTCACACTTCCATTTTTGGGGGAGGCATCAGTATTCCCATTGCTTTGGGACTGTTTAATGGTTTTGTACTGAGCCCCTTCCATGTATGGGATTCATTATGATAACTTAGAGAAGTTTGCCAACCGCGCATTGCTGCCACCACTCTGTTTATTCCTCTGAACGTTTTAATGTGGAGTTCTTCTCTTCATCCTCCTCCTCCTCCCTCTTGTTTTTTTTTGAAGCAGTCTCCTGCTACATTTCCCATGCTTGCCTTGAACTCCTGACTTCCATTTCTCAGCATCCAGGGTGCTAGAATAATGAGTGTGCAGCCAAGGGTTAGCTCAAATAATAAATCATGAACACATTCCATAAATACTTTTTATTCTTTTGAGATCATGTATAATGTTGCCAAGGCTTACCTCAAACTCAATATGCAGCTGAGGTTAGCCCTTTGGGTCCTGATCATCTTGCCTATACCTCCCCAGTGCTGAGAGTACAGGTGTTCATTACTGTGCCTAGACTCTTTTTAAAGGTAAATTTAGAATTGTTAAAGAACTGACCTGAGAACCACACTACCATAAGTATTATAAGATTGCTGCAGAAGAGCTTTTCTCCATGGCATAGAGTCTGCACAGACATGCACAGTGTCTTTCGCAAAGCACTATGGCATGAAAGCTTGGAATGGAATGATATCAGGGACCAAGAGCTATCAAGAAAGAAACTGAGGCATAACAAGAGAGGAGACAAAGTCACTACCCAAAGGACAGTGGTCACTATTTCAGACATGTAAGCAGGACCAAGAACCAAGCTCAAGAACTGCAAAATAAGGGATGAACAAGGACTCCCTTTGTAAAATGGTTGGCATGCTCCAGGATTCTTACCGCTAAAGGCATGACACACCATATCATCCCTGTAAAACATTGCATGGCCTTACTTTAAGATGCTAAAAGTTCAGTTTTTCAGGTCACTTTGTGTGTGTGTGTGTGTGTGTGTGTGTGTGTGTGAGTGTGTGTGTGTGTGTGTGTGTGTGTGTGTTTACAGTTAGTGGATTTGCACAGACCAAACTTCCTATAGATACTTTAGAGAGGAGTGGATTCATTAGAGTTCCAGACTAAAGGGAAGATTTCTTGACCAGGTTAGCTTTGAGCCTGGATGTAAAAAACAGGCATGATAGAGAATTAAAAATAGGTGAAGGCTGATGTGGGATGTCTTTCTTTATACTGTGAATATGTGTTCCTTTTATTGGTTGATGAATGAAGCTGGTTTGACTAATGGCCAGGCAGAATAGAGTCATAAAGAAAATCCAACCTGATACAGAGTGAAAGAAGGTGGAGTCACCATGTAGCCTCCAGAGAGGCAAGATGGGAGCTAACAAGCCATGAGCCTCGTGGAAAAATATAGAATTTTGGAAATGGGTTAATTTATAGGTAGGGCTAGTCCATAAGATGCCTGAGCCATTGGCCAAACAATTATAATTAATATTAAGCCTCAGAATGATTATTTAATAAGTGGCTGCAGGGACCAGTGTGCAGGAGAGAAACTGGTCCAATGGGACTTGGTAACACGGAAAAGCTTCCATTTGCAGAAGGTAGGAACTTTCCAGGTTCTTATATTATATCTTGTGCAGAACTCCTCCTTTTCCTGGTCCCAGATCCACTGGGGCAACTGACTGTCTCAGCTAGTCTTTCTCTGAGTGGGTGGCTCATCGCACTCAGCCTGTATTGACTTAGCCTCAGTATTTCAGGCCTTTCCATACCAGCCTCTCAATGGATACTCATTCTATGAGCCGTACACAGACAGCCACTAAGTATCTTCGAAAACCAGTGGATCTTGCTTTTTCCCTGAAGTCTTCCACAGCAAATAACACTCATATTCTTTCCCCATATCCCAGATCTGTCTCATGCAGCTCAAAGTCCAGACCTTCTGCTTTCTATATCCGTTACCCTCCAGGTATCCTGTCAAATTTTAAACCCCTGATCGGCCTGGCTTCTTCTTTTCTTCTCTCTCAGACCCTCACCCACAAAATACAAATGTGATTTAGTACATAGGCCTTTATGAAGCCATTAGTGTTTGCCTAATCTTGCATTAGATTTGCATTAGGAACTGTCATGATGAGAAGACAGTAAGATGCTCCTAGCAAGGGTTATGGCAGATATTACTGGAAAGGAAGGAATGGTTAGAGGGAGGTTAAAAGATTCCAATATGGCACATTGGATAGCCAGACCAATGTATAAGCTCTTTGGTTCATGATCAATACTCCTTTGGCATCATCCATCATAAAGGCAAATCTGAATACTCTATAGTCATGAATCTTGGATTTAAATTACTTGCCCAAAATAAGTGAATCTAGGACAGAAGAAATGTAAAACCAAGTCTTATAACTATCATGCAATTCATCTGTGGATAACAGAAGGGGCAAAGATCTGACCCTGTGACTTTGCAGCATATCTACATTCATGCACAGAAGATAAAGAGTGGTGTTTGTTTCTTGGGAGGAATTTGGTTAAGGAAGGTCATTGAGTAAGGTCATAGGACACATTTAAAGATGGAGAGCAGGCAGTGGCAGAGCATTTCTTTAATTCCAGCAGTTGAGAGGTACAGGCAGGTGGAACTCTGTGAGTTTGAGGTCAGCCTGGTCTACAGAAAGAGTTTCAGGACAGCCAGGACTGTTTCACAGAGAAACCCTGTCCCAAAACAAACACCGACAACAAAAAAAATGTTGTAAGAGACATGGAAAGCATCCTATGCTGCAAGCAATCTTGGTGTTGTTGGGAAGTGCTGCAGAGCAGTGTCTTGCATTTTGCAGAATGTTAGAATAGAATTTTCTTCTAGCCTTTCATTCTAGACATCCATTGAGTCAGTTCTTGCCACAATATTTTCTTTATGTATAATCTCTGTTCAGAAGTTTGTCTCATGTGTCTTGAAGATGGGGAGAGAAGAAGGTTTACTTTCAGACTATTTCCTTAAAATATCCAGTGGTTCCAATGATGCCCCCTTGCTTCTGATTCTTGTCTGTGGAGTCTACATGAGTTACCAAAAACTAATAGTTTCTATCCCCTTTCCCCACAATTGTTTTTGTGAAAAGTCCTTCAGAATGGCATAGACAAGAAGTTGCTATCATCTTCTTGTTGCACCCTTAGGTCGAGGCTACCTAAACCATTGTTCATTTTTATGTTTTCTTTAAGGTCTGATCTGTGATGAATTTTAGTCTGTGCTGCAGGAATTTAGTTTCTAGAATGTCAGTTCCATCCTGCTGAGTGTTCCAACAACACCCCTAGTCCAGTTATCTGCAGAAACCTTGACCCCTGATGGGGAGCCCTAGAGGAAGCCAGGACACTGCTTTAGAAAGAACTATGAAAAATACATATAAGATACAAAAATGTGAATTATGTGTGAAACAAACAAATCACCAGGCAACATGGAATTCATGTCAACAAAGCCTTGCTTCAAGTTATTCCTTACCTCCAAGGGGAGGCTGATTCCATTGTGTGGGGCCAGTAGCAAGGAAGAAATTTCTGCAGAAAAGTTTTGGGAATAAAGAAATGTCTTCTTTTCACTGCAGTTGTTTTCAAGCTCTCTTCTCATTTTTAAAATCATCTCCCCAAGTATTTTCTTTTTTGTATGCCAGGGAAGTTACTGATTGCTGATCCTTGGGTGAAGAGGCGCCAACAGTCATGATATTTTGACACATGTAAGAGAAGAGAAAAATGGTTCAAAAGGTGGGGCTGACAGTTAAGTTCCTTGCTGACAACGAGCTGGCTCTATGCTGGACTGCTTGGGTGAATGGGGTATTGCAAGGTTCCTAGAAAGAGCTCCATATGGGGATGTCCTGAATTCTGTCATATTCCAGATCTACTGAGACTATAATTTTGTTTATGAAACTGCACATTTAAGATGTAATATGCAATTATAAACAAATACCAATCATTACAATTTATAGAAATATACTTATATATATTTGCATATACAAATGTTTGTATTAATATACAGCTCTATACTACAGTATATAATCCAATTGTTATTACACTTTAATTAACAACTTATTTAATAGATATACTAAATTCAATATAAAATATTGGCAAACAAACAATTAAAATGCTATGTATTTAATATGCAATATGATTCTGATTGCCCCTGTTTTCATACTGCAGTTCATGTTTCAATCAAAATATTAAATAAGGTGATATTAAACTATGCAGACTTCAGTGCAATTCAGCAAATATAATAGCATTTTTGTGCTGGTTTCTAAGCTAGCTGCAGAAATCCAAAATTATCATTCCCTCTCTGAGAGCATTTTCAAGAAAGGAGACAACTAATATATCTACTTTTAAAGCTAATTATTTTCAGTTACTCACAATTACCCTGTTCCTGTCTGGATTGCTGCTGGAGACCCTGGCACCCAAGTGCCACAGGCTGCCCTGTCAAATATAATAAGTACCATTCTCATGTTCTGGGGGGCCCACACAGCTCTAGGTTGGCTCTCAGCCACCCCAGCTACCCCCAGAATGACCTTCCTAAAATATTCTGGTAGAAAAGAGCCCATGTGGTCCAATTGGCAAAACTTTTGCATAAATAGATCTCCCTTTACAAGGCAGAGGAGATTTTGTGGCCTACTGGCCACTACCTCAACCTAAATCCACAGCCACCACACACTTTCATTTATGTGAGAGCCACCTTTTCTTGCTGTTAACTCCTTCAAATTGCCCTTG